>NC_062562.1:151284681-151884681 GCF_022837055.1 Prionailurus viverrinus
GATGTACTGTGTGCAATGTGCCGGGCCCTGCATACACCGAGGGCTCTTGTAGCAGTTCGAGAATTATGTATTAGTATCAGCCCAGGCAAATCGGGGTGAGTTCAAGCAATCTAAGCAAGGATGAGACACAAGGAGCCAGGGCTGAAAGTACACCGCTGGCCTCCCGAGCCCGCACTCTTTCCTCTCCAGTGTCCTGCTCAGCATCTGTGCTTCAACAGAAATACCAAAGCCAAGGGCTGTGCTGAAAGCCCCGCCGTCCCAATGGCGGCCTGGAGTAGACCCCCGTTTCCCTGCCGCAGAGGGCGGCCCCAACCTGCAACTGTTCCCAAGCCAAGGGAGGTAGGAGAGGAAGGCAGACTTTATGACAACTGACTTTACCTGTAACTTAAAAAAAATACATTAAAAGAGAAAGGGTCCCTGCCCAAGCAACGGAGTGTAACTGTGTGTCTGTCAAACTTTCACTCTGGAAGGCATTGCGGAAAGCAATGAATTCTGACCATCTCTGCCAGGAAAACTACTCAGTGAGACCCACGGCTGTTTGGGGTGTGAACTGGCATAAAAGAATTCTCTTGCAAGCTTCTATAAAAGTGAAAAATAACAAAAAGTCCTTTGCTGAATCAGTGAATACCAACTTGTAGAAGAAATACACTGATTCAGAAGTAACTCTAATTTACTCTTTCTCTACACACCACTTTATATCACCAAAAATTCAAAATTCCAGAATGGCTCGAATTCACCCTTGAGCCACCAAATCCCAGTCACAAGCCTTCAGGAGTTCAGAGAAATTTATGAGAAAAGAGAAGAGATTCAAGCACACTCCTCGTCACGGCCATGTACCCACCCCCTGCAGGGTGTCACTGCAGGCGCCGGAGAGCGGCAGCGTGCTGGGTGAAGGTCCCTCTGGGTGAGACGTGGGGCTGTGACCTGTCTCAACCCTTGGTTAGCAGCACACACCTGCCTACTGTCTCATTCTGCCCACGACACCTGCAATTCTGACCAGAAGAGGGGACGCGGGTAGGCGCAGGATGTGTGAAGTGGATTCCCTCCTTACTGTCTCGGATCCCCCACTATGGTCTTATCTATGCCCTCATCCTGCAGAGCCATCGCTTAAGCATGAGGGAGAGGCGGGAGGGAGGAAGAAAGCGGACGGGATGTGAATATAGGAATCTCATCAGCACAGCAGAGAAATCAGTCCTAACAACAGGGCAATCAAGACCGCACTTGACGTGGGTCTGAGAGCCCAGTCAGAGGTCAAGGGCCTCCAGGAAGGAGTTAGAAAGGCAGGTCTTGTGTGCTCACCTGACTGCTGAAGGGCTCTTTCTTGGCCGAGCTCGGAGCCTGCGAGGGACCCTGGGCAGGTGACAACCTCGAGGGGCTCTTCTTACTCTGAGGCAGCAACGAGGACAGGAAACCCACTCGAGGCGACTGGGAGAGGGAAGTGCTCCTCTGGCTGCACACCATGGCTCTGGAAAGCAGACACACAAGGTCACAGGGCTGGAGGGGACCCGGGGAAACCCGAAGCACAGGCCTCCTGGGCTGTGGACGGCTCCAGGGGCACACGCCTGTGCTCTAAGTTGGCATTATCCTCGGTACTATTTCTTGTACCCAAGGGAGCCAGCAGCCTATCTGGCACAGCGGTGAAGTGTGCGGGGCCGTGGTGAAGCTCAGAGCTGTGCGGGCCAATGGCCACTGGCCACATGCGCCACTGAGCACCTGAAATGTGTCTGGTCCAGACTGAGGCGTGCTGGAGGTACAAAACACACAGCAGAATGCAAGCCTTAGCATGAAAAAAGAGTGTAAAATAGCTCATCATCAATACTTTGTTTACATTTATCACATGTTGAAATGTTTTGGATATATGGGGCTAAAGGAAATATATCATAAAATTACCTTCACTTGTTTCTTTTTACCTGAAGTAAAAATGTTTAAGTTACATTTTTGGCTTGCCTTTGCTTTCCACCGGACCCTGCTAGCTCAGAAACCGGACCAGCTGCTCCTGGGACAGCCCTTGGCCACGTGCAGGTGTGGAATACGCCTGCCTGGGTCTGCATCCTCACTCACCAGTCCATGGCTGGGTGACCACTGTGTGCCTCGGGTTCTTCAAGGCTACAACCATTAGCATCACCTGGGACTTCTGCTTTAACTTGCTATATTTTAAGGTTGCTCAAATACCTCTCTCCCCATCTGCCTACCTCTTCAAGCCCTCAGACAGGTGCATGCTTCCCCCGCCTCCTGAGTGCCAACCTTTTCACCCTTGAGGCACCCCTTTCAACACACAGACTTCCCCAGGCTGCACGACAGCGTCGGGTTTATTTATCCCTGCTGCACACATCTGGATGTGCAGTCCCCCTCCCTCGGGGCGGGCTCAGAGGCTGGGGGCCCGCAAGGCCAGGGGACCTTACTCAGAAAGCTCAGACAGGAACAGTGAGGGCCAAGGAGGCTCTCTGGCCATTCCCTGTCACCAGGAGTGAGAGGGCCGGGGCAAGGTGAGAGCACAGGGGCAGATGGGAGAGGGGGAGGCCCTCCCACCCCCGAAGCGGGCACACACTCACAGTTCTGAGTCCCCCAGGCGGTCCATGTTGGAGACATAAGGAGGCAATTTGTGCTGGACCAAGGCCTCTTCCTCCTCTGGCTGCAGCTCCTCTTTCTTCAGGCGGTGGATTTCGGCTTGCAAGGCAAAAAGCTGCGCAGGGGTGGGGGCGAGTCGGGTGGTAAACTCACCTTGCCTTCCCTCTGCCAAGGCGCATGAGACACATCACATCCAACACTCAACCGCAGTGGCTCAAAAGGACACTGGGCGTCAGCCCCAGGACGCCCGTCTCACCCTCTGCTCACCGCAGAGCGGGGGGGGGGGGGGGGGGGGGGGTGGAAAAAGGGCAAGTGGCACCTGTTACTTGACCACCATGAGGTGAGAAAACAACAACTGTTAGACACACAAATCCCACTTTTTTTCTTTGTATCATTTGACTTGCTTCTTCCTGAATTCATTGAGAAAAAGAGCTCCGTGCCATCCTTTGCTCTTTGGAATCTACAAAATCTACAAAATCTACAAAATCAGGTTCTGGAACTCTCGCGGAAAATTTTTTCAGTAAAGTTCAGCATTTTTGACTTTTATGCCTGGAAAAAAAAAATTACATAGGCACATGCACCCAAAATCTAAACAGCTTATAATCTTCCTTTTTCTGGAAAAAAAAAAAAAAAAATGACCTACAGATGCCTTAACTTCAAGGACAGAGCAATGCTCCTCAGACAAAATGCAAAGGCAAATGTGGGTCCCCTGGCTCTATTGTTTCATACACCTAGAGGATCATGGAGCTGAGCAGAACAATTAATTCATATCTGGGCTGTAAACACCATAGATGTGGATGTATGTGGAAAAGGACTGGAAGTATGAAAGAGACATACAAAAGTTATAAGGCATGAAAGCACATGGGTCCTTCTCCTCTGAAAGTTCATTACCATTGCTATGCTTTTCGTGCTATACACAGGACTCAAAATATGAACCTGGCCTCTGGTTTTCAGAGACTGCTCCAGACCCCAAATCTCCCATACTGACTTTCTGGTGGCTCACCTCCATCTGAGATCAGTGCTTTCCTATTTTTAATCAGCCCTCCACCACCACTACCTCATTTCACACAGGAAAAGCAGAAGTTCTACCCAAGAAGCAAGTGTGTTTCAGAACCCACCTTCTGGCGAAGAACTTCATTTTCTTCTTGAACCTGGTTGGTCCTCTGGCATTCCGCATCAAAGTTCAGAATCACAGGTACAGGTGCACAAAGTTAAAGAAAAAGACTGACTGAAAATGATTAAAAGTCCTTCCCAGGGGCGCCTGGGTGGCGCAGTCGGTTAAGCATCCGACTTCAGCCAGGTCACGATCTCGCGGTCTGGGAGTTCGAGCCCCGCGTTGGGCTCTGGGCTGATGGCTCGGAGCCTGGAGCCTGTTTCCAATTCTGTGTCTCCCTCTCTCTCTGCCCCTCCCCCGTTCATGCTCTGTCTCTCTCTGTCCCAAAAATAAATTTAAAAAGTTGAAAAAAAAATTAAAAAAAAAAAAAAAAAAGTCCTTCCCAAACTCTTGACCCAGCAGCAAAACCCTTGAACATAAGTCAGAGGGAACAGAGTACAGACTTGGCCGTCCACGGCTGTATGAAAGTCCCTCCCCTGATGCCGGCTCTGGCCTTTCTTCAGACGTGCAGACACTCATAACAATCTGGCTGGTCAGCCCACAGAGAGGACATAAACCCAACCCTGAGCGTGTTCTCCCAAATACCAGCAGGAAAGAGCAAGCATTCAGTGGACTTCACGGCCTGTCTAAGCTGTAGCAAGGTCAGTGCAGACACTCAGTTAGAAGCCACCCCAGGGGCCGGCTGGTCTACCAGCTGGGCCGAAGGCTCGGCCACATGGCCTTCCCCTCCCCAGACCGAACCTCTCCCTAGCAAAGGTTGAGACTGAAGAGAGAGCTTTCTGCAGATTGGACAGTAACATGCCATCCTATGAATATCCACATTCTAGATCAGGGGGTCAGTCCTTCCCAACAACCCTCAACTGCTTCCGTCAGGAGGAGCACAAAGCAGGCAGGGCCTCAGTACTGGGGACGTGAACTGTGCTCAACTGTATGTGACCTAGTTTGCAGGGCACTGTCCTACACTGAAAAGACCTAGAAGGCCCACATGGTCATGCAAAATGCTACTGGGCAGAGCCCCCTCCTAGTTGAGTCTGAAAGTCCTCAGGATAAAGAGCAGGGGGCAGAAGGAGCAGTTGTACCCGGCAAGAGTGGAACTGACACCCAGACCCACAATACAAAAGGAAAGGGCACCCTTCCTACCTCCACCAAACGGTGCCCCTCCCAGAGGCCAAAATGGCCACCCGTGGGCGGGCCTCTACAACGCCCGATTTATCAGTGACTCACCAAGCAGCTCCATTCAAACCGGACTCCCTTCTCCTCCTCTAGAATTCTAGCCTAGAGAGCATGAGCAATGGGGATCTCCTGGGCCTCAAAAATGCAGGCTTTCCATGACAAAATGGTAAACAGGGTAGGCTATAAATGTCAATATTCTTTCTCTCTTCAATACCCATACATATATTCCTACCGCTGCTCTGTTTTCTGGCAAGTTGAGGAACTCTGAGGTCACTGTCAGAGTGTGACCCAAACGCAAACACAGGAAGGAAGTTCTAGCCCAAGAAGTATTTTGACCTGCTACCTAATCTCAACAGAGGCAAGTAATATCCTCGGGGGCACAGGGCACACACGGAGAGGGTGTTCTCGGCTGGCCAGTTCTGCTAAGCAGCAGCAACCCCTGCTCAGCCCGATTTGAGGGCTCCTCCCAGGGCCAGCCACTTGTCCCCCACTGCCACTGCAGTCCCTGCTCATGCCCATCAGCTGTTTAGCAGCGTCCGGACGAAGATCGACGATTTCCTGGCCTACTGACAAAAATAATCACAATCTGTCCAGCCCCCTCACATAACACATGACAGCCGTCTTTGGGCATTTTGCAGAAGCAATTGCATCGAGAGCAGCAGCCACTGATCACGTTGTCTGGAAGCCTCCGAGGAGGCCCCCGGCCCCAGGCGGCTGAAAGGATATGCATGCACTGAAACAGTACGCTCAGGAAGTTGTGCAGGGACACAATGAAGGTATCGGCCCACTGTCGAGAGAAGTACGTAGCAAAGGTGGGGTTGGTGTCTGGGGACGGCAGGAAGGGCAGGACAAACCAATCCTTCCACTCAGCCTGGTTCTGGAGCTCTGTGGCCTGCTTTGCAAAGAACTCTTGAGCTTTGTCATTTCTGTTTGTCTGCCAAGACAATGAAGAGGTAGCAAGAAGGGGGAAGAGACAGATGTCCGGAAGTAAGATTCTTCATCAGCCTCTGGGTATCAGCCTGCCAGGTAAGTGGCCAAATACAGTCTACAAACTCCATAAAATAAATGACATCACTCTTTTCTCAAGTTCCTTATAATTTTAAAGAAGCTCGTTCAAACTGAAGTCCTGAAGATAAAAGCCTCCCTAAAAAAATTTAATTCTTCGTTGATTTTCAAATAATCTAAGTGACTTATTCCCCCGGGTAGGCTATAATCTTTATTCCCCAACCTTTAACCCACCTACTTATATTCTTTAAAACACCACCCAGGCTTATGTGCTGAAAACGAGAGGAAATAGGAATGAGGAAGACAAGTCAGATGATCTACACATGAGAAGGAAAAAAACCCAGGAAAACAGTCAAGAAATAATTTGCACTGTGACGGTTCCACCCTCTCCCAAAGTAACACAGACAGGTCTCCCCAGAAGTTAAAATCTATTTCGGGATCAAAGAACTCTCTCCGAGGAATCCCTGAACTAACAAGCACCTGGATCGTGTAGACGAGATAAAAGCGGAACAGGCTGGTTTTCAGCTTGTTGATGGTGGGTCTATATATATCCTCCAAGCGGCTGAAGAGCCTACGTTCCAGGTAGCTCCAGTAATCCCGAAGGGCAGCCAAGTCATACACCTGCATTAATTGTTGCAGCTGGTCCACAATCTTGTCCACCTGGCGGAGAAACATGGGACAGAGGTGGTGGTGAAGGACAAGAAGGAATTTTCCCATCACCTCACACAGTTAATACACCTTTTTCCTCTTGCTTGGGCTTCAAGTATGAGAATTTTTTCCAAATCAGCAATCTAGAAAACATTCAAAACATAGTAACGTAATAGCTTTTGAGCTATTTCCTGATGTTAGATATGGGGTTTGACCCTCCAGCAAGCATGGAAAGCTCAAGGGTAAAAGCCCTCTGGCCCTGGAAGCAGGAGGTCTAGGTCTTGGATCTGTGTCTGTCTTACTCAACCAACTTGACAATGTCACTTCGACTCTGTGGTCTCGGATGCCTAAGATTTCAAAAAACACACCAAAAAAGAGAGAACCTCCATAATCTTCCTCCTAGCTCCGGCATTCCAGGAGTCCAAGACTCCCAGACAGAAGCACTGACTGACCCCTGCAAGTCATGGAAGTATTACCACAGCCCCTGCGGTGGCTCAGAGTGAAAGGCAAAGAAGTCACCTCCTTGGGAGAAATCACACCAGAGTACACAGTCTGTAAAAGGTTTTAGATGCCAATACCAATCAAACATCCCCATTTCTTTTTTCCTTTCTTTTCTTTTTTTTTTAGAGAGAGCACACAAGCCAGCAGGGATGCCCACCCAGCCCCTGGGCTCGATCCCACAACCTGAGATCAAAACCTGAGCCAAAATCAAGAGTCCCCTAAACCAACTGAGCCACCCAGGTGTCCCAGGAACATCCCCATTGTACAGAGCAGGACACTGAGGCTTGGAGAGCTGAAATGATTTGCTTTTGCCACTAAGTACCACTAACTTTGGCAAGAGGAGACCTCAGGTCTCCTACCTCCCCCAGCGTTCTTTGCTACTAGCTCACTGCCTCTCTCACAGTTCACCTGCCAACACCAATTAGAGTCAGCAAACACACAAATCACACACAAACTCCAAGAACTTCTCAACAAAAAATCACATCTGAGCAGGGGAAATATAATGTTTTAAAACGTACAGCAAGGTTCTCCTCAACTGCAGGGGCAAATTGCCAATAAGTCACCGGCAAAGCCATTTTTAACAAACACCAAAAGATATTTGAACCCAGCTGACATTTTCGACTGCAGACCCCTTTGCTCCCAATGACATCGGAAGCCAACTTTTGAATGTTTCAAAACTCAACTATCTACCCATCCTTAGCTCCTAAAACCTTTATCTCCATCCTGGCCAACAGGCCAGCACCTGCTGGGAGGCTGGAGCGGAGGACCGCGACCTGGACCAGGAGTCAGGGCACCTGGGCTCCAGCCTCAGCGATGCTCCTGACTCGCTGAGCAACTTCAGGCAAGTCGCGTTCTCTCTCAAGACCTCAGTTCCTCGTGTGTCAGGAGAGGGCCAGACGCGCTGATATCGACAGTCCCCCGGCGCGGTGACAGCGCCACTCCCGCCCCGGAGGGCAGTGCTGGGGTGGGGGAGCCGCTCCGGTCTCCCTCGGGGCCGCCTCTGCCCGCGCCGCGCCCGCCAGTCCCTCACCCGGAACCCTTTCTCCTTGTCCGCCTTGATCTCGGCGTCCAGCTGCCGCAGCGTGTGCGTGAAGCCGCGGAACAGCAGGTACTCCCGGACTAGCTCGTCAGTGCGCTCCACGGCCTCCGCCATCGCTGCGCCAGCGCCGAGAGCCGCCGCGGCTGGCGAAGGAGTGGGGGCGGGGCCTGGGCCGCGCGGGGAGGGGCCCGGCGCGGGCGCCAAGCACGTCACGCCGCGGCCCGCCTATCAGTCCGCACGCACCGCGCGCCGCTCTCCTGTGGCCCCTCCCCATCCCCGCCCCCAGCCATGCCCAGCCGCTTCCGTCAGCCTCACCCTCCGGGATGAGCGGCTGGGAAACCCATTGCTCGCCTGGGTTTTCTGGCGTCGCTGGCGCCGGCTTTGTGATCTGAGTTATTGAAAGTGGCGGCTGCCGTCCAAGTCAAGTAGGGTTGGGCCTTGGAGAACATCCCAGATAGTCACGAGGCGGGCAGGGGGTGAGGTGCTCTGCTCATTGGCATTCCATCGCGGAATCCTCTGTGCCGTGTCTTCGTTTTACAAATAAGGGGAACTGGAGTCTGGAGTCCGGAGGTAAAGTGACTTGCGTGCAGTCACACAACCAGTTTGAGTCATCAGAGAGTTCTAGAGAAAACCTTACTTTCATTAATAAGAGTAATCAACTACACGGCCAGATAACCAAGATACACTGTTAGGAAAAAAGAAAGCAAATTTCAGAACAGTGTGTATACTATGGCCCCAGTTTCTTGTTTAAAAAAAAAAAAAAAAAAGGATGGGGCGCCTGGGTGGCTAAGTCAGTTAGGCGTCGACTTCCGCTCAGGTCAAAGTCAGGTCATGATCTTATGGTTCCTGAGAGATCGAGTCCTGCATCAGCTATGCTGACAGCTCGGAGCCTGGAACTTGCTTCAGATAATGTGTCTCCCTCTCTCTGCTCTGCCCTGGCTCATGCTCTTCCTCTCTGTCTCTCAAAAAATAAAATAAACATTACCAAAAAAAAAAAAAGGGGGGGATGCGTTATGTGTTTGTGTGTACATTTTAAAACTTAAGGAAGATTATACACTCATCACTTAGGGTTTCTTTGTCTAAGAGGTGAGACTGTGAGGTACTTTCACTTCCTATTTTTTACTTTAGCTTGTTTGAAATATTTATAAAGTATATTTTTGTAAGCAGGTAAAGAGCCAGTATCTTTGAGCCTTCCATTTCTCCTCTGTAAATTAGTGACAATGATATCTACCTTGCAGAGTAATGAAAACTTAATAAGATAATGTATGTAAAAAACTTAGCACAATCGCCCATCATTAAAATGCAGTATTTGTTGCCATCTTCCCTCTAATGGTATGGCTTTCTGTAGTTATCAAAGTAGAACTCAGAATCATTACTGCCACTTTGTCCAGACCCTCCAACTCAACTATATGGAAACTTAACTCCAGCAGCTCTGATCTACACTAGAGAAACCAGAAAAGATAACAGGGAGCAAGCCACAGCGAGACCAGCTTCACCCTTTGCCTGCTTTCGCTGTCTTCACAGGTGTAAGACACCTTGCCCCACAGGGCAGGCAAGGCGGGTCACCTCTGTGACTCCCGGGAGGACCAGACCAAAATCCTACTTTGGGATCTCAGATCATCAAAAGAGTGCTTGGGAAAATCCCCCAAAGGGAGTAATGGCCAAGACCTCTGCCTCCAAGAATGTCACTAATTCAATTTTCCTAAGGCACCTGACACGCACTGCCATAGGTCCCACGTGCCTCACCTCCACCTGCACTGGCACTTCCCAGACCAGACCCCGTAAAATCAGCTAAGGTTGGCTTTCTGGTCAGTGAAAGGCAGCTCCCCCAGGCCTTCGGGCAAGCACTTTCCTCTATCAGGAGTGTCTTCCGCACATACCCACGCGGACAGCTCATCCGAGCAACGCGTGAAGGAGGCTCCGCGTGTTTGTGCTAATATCATCTCAGAAAGGCTCTCTCTGACCATCCCGTACAGAAGAGCAGTACGCTCACCTTGCAATTCTCATCCCCCTTGCCCTGCCTTCTCTTTCTGCACAGCACTTACCACCATCTGACAAGCTAGATGTTTGACTTATTTATTGCCTGTCTCCCCGTACGCTAAAATATAAGCTGCACGAAAGCAGAGATTGTGTCTGAATCATTTGCTACTATATCCTCAGAACCGAAACCAGCGTCTGCCTTGTAGTAAATGCTGAATAAATATTTGTTGAATTGTATGAATGAGGGCAATTTCAGTGAGGGCCCAGCCACCTTCAAACAAGATAGCCCGGCTCGAGGGAATAGAAACTCTTGGATCCCTCCCGTGTGTAGGCTCTGTGGCATTACCAACCAGTTCCCTGCCCAAAGCATTCCTTCTTTCCATCTTCCCTCCCTATTATTTTGCTCACTCTATAAAGATTTCTAGAGACGTTTAGCTGAGCTGTGTTTATGTAACTGGAGAGGGCACTAGATTCTCCAGCTTATTCATCAGTTCCAGTTAGTTGATCTGATTAATCTTTTACTGCTTATGCTCTGGAGCCTGCTCTGAAAGTAGCAGGTGGCCTGGGGGTCCCTTAAGAAGGTGTGGTCGGGGGCCTGCAGCAGTTACATTATACCAAAAAAAAAAAATTACAGGGGCATCCACAAGGTGACCCACAAATTATCTTTTCTTTCAATCTAATCATCTCCCTTTGCCTTTGAGTCAGGAGAGAAGGAAGGACGGGGCGGGGGGAACCAGTAAACATTTAATGAGTACCTACTAGATGCCAGGCAGTGTGCAAGGTGTCAGGAACAGGACAATAAGGAAGACGAGGGTCTCTGCCCTCGGGATTAGCTCCCCAGGGGGCAGTGGGGGGACGGGGGTTGAGGTTTGCTATCCAGACAATTGAAGCACACACTTGGCTGCAGAGTGGAGGCTGGACTGGATGTGGGCAGGGCTGGAAGGGCGATGGAGGCCAGACAGAGCCTGTGGCATTCTGAGCAAGGGATGAGACTAGGCTGGTAACAGCGAGGATGAACAACGGGGCAGATTTGAGAATTCCTGAGAAGTGGAATCAGCTGGACCTGGTGAATGATTAGCCAAGGCAAATAAAGAGCAGGGCTGATCAGTAATTGGCAAGTTTCTGGCTTGGGCATCTGGGTGGATGATAGGGCCATTCGTGGGCAGAAAGAACTCAGGAAGAGGAGATCGCGGGACTTCCAGACACATTGTTTTTGGTGAAAGCTAAAACAGAGACCCAGGAACTGTAAATAATATTAGGACACAGAGCACGGCTGGCCCACCTCACTCCCCTGGAAGCTTCAGCTATTATCTATACACCGATGGTTCCTAAATCTTACCTCCAGCCCAGCCCTTTCCCCTGAGCTCCTGCACAGATACGCACGGCCATCTCAAACTTAACCGTACTAGTTCAGTCAGAAGCATTTATGGAGGCTTTAAGTTGAAAATGGTGGGACTTCGGCTCAGGTCATGATCTCGTGGTCCGTGAGTTCGAGCCCCGCGTCAGGCTCTGTGCTGACAGCTCGGAGCCTGGAGTCTGCTTCGGAGTCTGTGTCCCCCTCTCTCTCTGCCCCTCCCCCACTCATGCTCTGTGTCTCTCTGTCTCAGAAATAAATAAACATTAAAAAACATTTTAAAAAGAAAGAAAGAAAGAAGGAAAGAAAGAAAGAAAGAAAATGGTGAATGAGGCTTGAGGCCTGCCATGTGAGACTGTAGAGTTCAGCTCCTGTTTCTCCGAAGTGTAGTTCTGTTACTACCACATCAGAATTGCCTCAGGAGCTTATTAAATTACAGAGTCTGGGCGCCAGAATTGCCCAGAATTGCCTGGGATGGTGCCTGGGAATCTGCATTTGGAGCAAACTCCAGGTGACTCTTAAGGACACCCACGTGTGAGAACCACCTAGTTCATGGTAATAGAGGGTAGAGGGGCCAGCTACCAACCAACAGAGCTTCCATGTCTAAGTGACTACTTTAAACTTAAAAGTAATACCAACATCCATGTTGGTAACTGCAAGACACTTTTACATACCCTGTTCCGTTTGAATTTCATGCGGCCCTATAAAGTTTTCTTTTCCTCATTTTAAAAATAAAAAGCTGAGAGGCACCTGGGTGGCTCCGTCGGTTAAGCTTCCAACTTTGGCTCAGGTCGTGATCTCACGGTTTGTGGATTCGAGCCCCACGTCAGGTTCTGTGTTGACAGCTCAGAGCCCGGAGCCTGCTTCGGATTCTGTGTCTCCCTCTCTCCCTGCCTCTCCCCCACTTGCACTCTGTCTCTCTCTCTCAAAAATAAACATTTAAAAAAAATTTTTTTAAAGAAATAGAAAACTGAAGTTTAGGAAGACTAAATAGTGCCTCAACTTTACATTTCTGATTCCGAATCCTCCAGGGCTCTGCCGAGAGATTTACAGCGGCATCATTGAATCGGTCAACTTGTGAGACAGGTGAAACACAAGGAGTTATCCCTCCTCCTGAAGAGTTTTAGAACTCAGACTAAGCACACCGGGTCTCTTTGGTAGCTGGAGCATTCTTCCCGGGGCACGGATCAACTTACCCCTCCGTAGCCAAAGATAACAGGTCAGAGGAGCAAGAGCACCTGAAGCCATCCAAGGTTCTAGGGTTTCCTTCGAATTCCGCCTTCTGCCATTCTAATCTTGATGCTCTGGGATGCCCTTGGCGTACCCCACAATTTCTGAGATTTCTTTTCACCTGGTCCTTTGCCTGCCTCTGCCGTGCTTTCTCGCTTGAACTCCTGTTGTCCTTTTCAACTCAGTCTAGTTGTCCTTAGCCGCTACCTCTCTCTGATAGCACTGGCTATTCTCTCTGTTCTCATGGCATAGCACCCTGTATGTGCTTATCCCATTGCTTTGTAACCATCTGTCTCATCTCCTTGGTTGTAAACTCCTGAGAGCAGAGAAGGTGTCTTGCTGGTCCTAGTGTCTCCGGTGACTAGCACAGTCCTTTAAAAGTAGGTGCTCAGTAGCTATTTGGGGAATTAATGAGTGAGGAAATAAAGTCCACATGACGATACTGCCGGGAACTCTAGGTTACATCTGCAACACAGAGCACCTACTGCCATTGCCAAGGGCAGAGGAATATTTTCTACCCTGGGGTCAGTGCCATAAAAGCTATGAGCACTTCTGAAAGCTGGAGGAGGCCCACCATGACCATGTAGCAATTCGTGGGGTCCCTGTTGATAACCTTCAACCTTGCCTGCTTACATGCTGGTGTTTAACTTACTGAAAATTACTTGCCTGCTTACATGCTGGTGTTTAACTTACTGAAAATTAATGACATACCAATTGAAATAAATGCCCTTTTCACCTATCAAAATCGCATTAAAAAAAATATTGTCCAGAATTGTTAAAATGAAAGGGACATTCTCATAAAGCTTCAGAATAAGCTACTTTTCCAGGAATGAATTAATAAATGATCAAGCTTCTCCAGAATGTTCTTGAACCCAATGGTTCTCCTTCTAGAATTTCCCTTAAAGAAATGATAAAAAATGACAAGGTTCATGTCAAACAGGGTCAATTGTAAGAGTGTGAGTTATTTGTAACAATGAACGTGGTTTACAATAGTGGAAGTTGTAAGTATTTGGAGGCTATGGTGAGATATCCCCCCAAGAAGTCAAGATTGAGGAAAAGTGCATTTCCCACTGAGTGTCAAACTGCAAAAACCACCCAGATGGATCGGACACCAAAGACGCAAAGTCAGCGGAAAGAGAGAAAAGCTACGAGGCTCACAGGACTTGACTGAAGGGCACCAACTCACAAAATAAATATGGTGTCAGAAGAGGTTTTATTTTTTATTTTTTTATTTTTTTATTTTTTTAACGTTTATTTATTTTTGAGACAGAGAGAAGACAGAGCATGAATGGGGAAGGGTCAGAGAGAAGGAGACACAGAATCTGAAACAGGCTCCAGGCTCTGAGCTGTCAGCACAGAGCCCGACACGGGGCTCAAACTCACAGACCGCGAGATCATGACCTGAGCCGAAGTCGGCCGCTTAACTGACTGAGCCACCCAGGCGCCCCTAGAAGAGGTTTTAAACACAGACACACAGAAATCCAGAGAGCGACTGTGGCAGAGCCTATCAAAGCCCTCGTGCCCGGCTCAGCCAGCAGATGACGTTCTGTGCTCTGTCCTGTCTTTCTCAAGATGAGAAGGAGGCTGTAGACCACCCCCAACTGGACCATTAAAGGCATCCCACCTCCCTTTCCCTGGCTCCAAGTTCACCCAGCGACCATCTGATTCTCCTGGCACTTGACTACATGAAGATCTGTGACATTCCGGTGTTTTTCTCCTGGCAAGCTAAAAGGGAATTTCCGACTATGATAGCCTTCCAACGTAGGTGGAAGGGGACGTCGTTGTCAGTGCCACCGTGAACCCTCCTTGCCTGCGTGACAGTTGCGTCTCTCATTGAACCATGAAAGACCCAGCACTGCAATGTCCCTCCCGCCCTTGTGCGGCCAAGTCAGCCTGAATCCGCCTTTCAGAACCTGCTCACCACCCCCCCCCCCCCCGCAAGAACCGGTTCCAGCTGGCCTGGTTTTCACACCAACTCCACGTGCAGAGGTCTATTAATGATTTCTGCAGGGAAACAAAGAAACGTGAAGCAAAACGTTCAACATTCGGGAAAAGCTTAAGTAAGTTATGCTATGTCTATCCCACGCAATATTATGTCGTTGTTAAAAATCACATTTTTTCAAAGACTCTTTAATTACTTAGAGAAATAGTCCCACTACCTGTTAGAAAACATACGAGTCACACTCCAGGGGAAAAAAACCTGCAGTTTCTTATAAATTAAATACGCAATTGCTACAGGACTCAGTAATTGTACTCTCGGGCATTTTTATCCCAGAGAAATGAAAACGTCCCTTCACACGAAAATTTGTACATGAAAATTCATGGCAGCTTTATTCATAAACGTCAAAAACTGGAAGCCATTCAAATGTCCTTCATGTCTTTTTGAAAAACTCTAGAATAAACAGGGCTGACAGGCAATGCTGGGACCCAGAGCAGAGCCGCCCCACCTCACCTCCTCTGGTTAAACAGACCGTGGCCCATTCATGCGATGGAATCCTATTCAGCAATAAAGAGAAATGAATTAGTAAGACACGCACAACCTGGATGGATCTCAAGCAGATTCTGCTGCTGAAAAAAAAGCCAATCTCCAAAGGTAACATACACACCAAAGATGGGATTCCGTTTGCTTAACACTTTGGAAAAGACAACATTTAGAGAATTTGGAGACCAGATTAGTGGCTGCCAAGGGCCAGGGGTGAGTTGGCCAGGGGTGAGTGGAAGGAAGTATGATTATAAGAGGACAAAGTGAAGGCTCCTTGTGATGGAACTGTTCTCCGTCTTCACTGTGTTCGTGGATGCGGGAACCTACACGTGCCATAAAATTGTAGAGAACTAAACGCACACACACACACACACACACACACAGATGTGTACAAGTAAGATAGGGCTATCTGAATGATACTGGTAGATTATAAATTTCAATATCCTGACTGTGATACTGTACTATAGTTTTGCAAAATGTTACTGTCAGGGGAAACTTGGTACATGGATCTCTCTATATTAGTTCTTACAACTGCATATGTATCTATAATTACTTCAAAATATAAAGGTTAATGTTTTATTTATATATATATTTTTTTAAGTTTAATTTTAAGAAGTGTGCTATGGGGGTGCCTAGGTGGCTCAGTCGGTTAAGCGTCCAACTTTGGCTCAGGTCATGATCTCACAGTTCACGAGTCCAAGCCCGGCATCGGGCTGTGTGCTGACAGCCCAGAGCCTGTAGCCTGCTTCAGATTCTGTGTCTCTCTCCCTCTCTGCCCCTCCCCTGCTGGCGCTCAGTCTGTCTCTCTCTGTCTCAAAAATAAACATTAAAAAAATAAAAAATAAAGAAGTGTGTGGATTGTATCTTTGATATATACGTACACACAAAATATCTACAGTTATTGGCTTTAGGTGTTAGAAGTGTGGATTTTATGGGCGGTTTCTGACTTTGCCTTTTTTTTTTAATTTTTTTTAACATTTATTTATTTTTGAGACAGAGGGAGACAGAGCATGAAGCGGGGAGGGTCAGAGAGAAAGGGTGACACAGAATCTGAGACAGGCTCCAGGCTCCAGCTCCAGCTGTCAGCACAGAGCCCGACGCGGGGCTCGAACTCACGGATGGCGAGATCATGACCTCAGCTGAAGTCGGACGCTTAACCGACTGAGCCACCCAGGCGCCCCCTGACTTTGTCTTTATACTGTTTAATATTTTTCAGATTCCTTACCACAAACCCATATCGATTTTCTTTTATAAATATAATGACTATCTTTAAACACAGCACATTCTTTTTTCGTTGCCATATCTTAGTGCTGACACACACAAAGCTTTTACAACTGTCCTCCCCAAAACTTATAAATGTAAGCTGCTGCCAAACCGGGAATTCCCAATTCTGTGCCTCTACAGTTCAGTTTGGGGAACCAACTATAGGACCTCACACATGAACTCTGATCATCAAGTTGTGACATTTCCCTGGCTCCCCTTCCACATCTGCAACGTAAAGATCTTGAATCAGAAGGACCCTGAGGTCCTTCCAGCGCTACTAGCCCATGCTGGGATGAGGCACCTGCTGGGAACATTGGCCTGTCTGTTTAGTGATCATGGGCCCCCGAGACTGAAAGTGAACCACCTTTCTCAGACCACTGTGACCATACCCCCCTGAAGAGTAGCTCAAATCAGAGACCCCGCCCCTCTCCCACACCTCCGCCTTGTATCCCAGAAGGCAGCCAAGTCCCATTTACACAGGACAGGAAACCACCAGTAATGGCATCCTTAGGCTGCCAGCAGTAGGAGTCCATAGGTTTATGGGTCTATAAAATCATTCACTTTCACTGCTAGAACAATCCAAGACTCCCAGGTTAATAAGTAATACTGCCTTCACAAACACGGGAAGACTGCATGGGGGAATCCCACCTTGATTGCCATGCTTCCTAAAAAGTAACTCTCTGCGCTCTGCAGTCCTGCTTTTATCTACTGCAATAACTGGGGCAGCCCCCCTGCCGACCCCGTGTACATATGTGTATACACACATATATGTAAATGAATGTGCGTATGTATACTAATCTTCTAAAGGACCCTAACACACGTTGCAAGAGGTTTCTTCGCTTTCAAATGGATTCACCTTTCCGCCCTAGTTATGGAATCTATGGAATACTGTGCAGCAGTAAATGAATGAGGTAGATCTCCACCTACGTGGTCGAGTGAAAACATCAAGCTTCGGAGTGATACGTTTACGGAAACATTCTTTCCTCTGAAAACTTGCAAAACCAAACTACATTTTCCAAGGGACCGTCCATAGGCATGTAAACATCCAGCAAAGGATCTGGAAGCGTTCATATCAAGCTAATGACGGCAATCAATTCTACAAAGTGGAGGGAACTCTAGGAGTGCACTCAAGATGTTTTCTTTTTTCACAAGGGGAATGTGTATTGTTTGCTCAATTAAAATTAAGCTTATCTAGAAAATTAATAAAGGGGTTGACCAATGATTTGACTCACATGGACTGACGCTACCTGGCCCATGGTCTTCCCCATTGTTTCATTTCCTTCTTCCAGTTGTCCAGGTTCAAAACCTGGGGGGTCACTCTTGACTCCCCTCTTTCTGCCATGCCCCCACCTCCGCCGTCAACACATCAGGATATTCTGTGAGCTTTCCCTTCAATATCCAATGATTTCTCAACCTCACCACACATTTCGTATTTTCTCTCCTGTATAATTCTAACGGCTCACCTGATCTTCCTGCTTCCACCCTGGCTTCCCTGTCTCGTCTCAACCCAGCAGCCAGAGTGGCCGCGTGAAAACCCTGCACCCCTCTCCTTTGCCCCTTTGATCCCATGTCTCACTATTTTGCCCCTCACTCACTGCCTCACTCTGCTCCAGCCACAGGGACGCCTTGCTTTGCACTCAGCACACTTCTGCCCCAGGGCTTTTGCATGTACCGAGCCCTCCGCCCAGAACACTCTCCCCATTGTTATATACTTGGCTTACTCTTGGCCTCCTTCAAGTTTTGGCTCAAATCTCTTTTCTGAGAGATCTTCCCTGACCACCCTATTTGAAATGGACCCTCTCCCCTGTACTCCCTATTTCCCTCCTTATCAAACTTTCTAATATACTAGAAACACTTTTATTTTTTATTCCCTCCCCCAGCACTAGAGTTAAAACTCAACAAGAATCAGCTTTTATGTCTGTTTTGTTTATCATTATATTTCCAGCACCTAAAACACTGTTTGGCACATAATGGACACACAATAAATATTTATTAAGTAAAGAATATATCCATAGTTTCATGAAGGACACTCTAAAAATGGCAAAAACTCCATATTGAGACACCACTGGTTGGCTTTTGAATTTTGAGTAAATCACTTAGCCTCAACTTGCTTTTTTTAATTGTAGTAAAAACAACAACAACAACAACAACAACAAACCATGTAAGATGAGATCTACCCCCTTAAAAATTAAAAAAAAAAATGTTTATTTATTTTTGAGGCGGGGAGGGGCAGAGAGAGAGGGAGACACAGACTCTGAAGCAGGGTCCAGGTTGTGAGCTGTCAGCACAGAGCCCCGTGAGGGGCTCAAACTCACGAACCATGAGATCGTGACATGAGCTGAAGTCAGACCCTTAACCAACTGAGCCACCCAGGCGCCTCTACCCTTAGCAAATTTTTAAGTGTATAGCACAGCATTGTTAACTACGTGCCCAGATCTCTGGAACTTTTTCATCTCACGTGACTGAAACTCTATACCCATTGAACATCAGCTCCCTATTTCCCCCTGGTGACTGCCCCCAGCCCCTGTAACCAGCATTTTACTGCCCCCAGCTGCGGACAACCACTCTTTAGCAATCTGCTTCTATGAGTCTGACTACTCTAGATAGCCCCTACAAGTAGAATCATGCAGTATTTGTCATTCCGTGACTGGCCTGTTTCACTTAGCATAATGTCCTCTAGATTCATCCATCATTTTTTATGACTGAATACTATTCCAGTGTGTGTGCACCACATTTTCTTTTCCATTCATCTGTTGATGGACATTTAGGTTGCTTCCACCTCTTAGCTGTTGTGAATGATGGTAGATGAACACAGGAGGCCAACACCTCAAGATCCTGCTTTCATTTCTTTTGATAAATACGTAGAAGTGAAACTTCTGGATAATATGGCAGTTAGTTCTACTTGTAACTCTTTGAGGATCCTCCATACTGTTTTCCACAGCAGTTGTACCGTTTTACATTTCCGCAAACAGGGCACAGGGTTCCGGTATCTCTACATCCTTGCCCAAGAGCCACTGTCCACAGCCCTCAGTTCAAAGCTGCGGGTCTTTTCGTTCGGAAGCATATAAAATCAGGTAAATTTCTCTCTGGCCTAAGGTAGTTGATAGTCATCCCACTAGATGTCACCCCAAAAGCCATGGAAAGCAAAGAACCAGAAAGAACCTTAGATGTTGAGATCTTAGACAAATCACTGCCCTTCTCGGAGTCTGGCTTCCCCATCTATAAAATGGAGTTAAGACTCTTCACAGACTTGTCTGTAAGGATTAGGAACATAGTGGGTACCCAATACACAACCCATCACTCTCATTTAGTTTGAAGGATGTAAAAATGGTAGGGTCTGAGGCCCCTGCCCTTTACCACATGAAGTCGATAGACCAACAAGCGCAAAAGGCTTTTCTTCTAACGAGAAAGTCAAGGCCAAGTGGCGCAGAACAGGGGTGGCCCCACAGGGGTGGCATTAATGCAGGGATCTTAGAGGCGTCCTGGTGGACTGGTGGTCAGCTAGATCCAGGAGAAGGGAGTGTCCTCCAACCGATGGGGGGAGAGGGGTTTTTCAGGGCAGGATCTATGCTACTGTGTAAGGGGGGGCGGTATTTCAGGGAAGGATCTATGCTACTGGGAGGGAAGGGGCAGGGTCAAAAGTGACAGTGTGTGTGAATATTGCCGAGGAGAACTCTGATTGTATCTGAAGCTGAAGAGAGCCACCGGGAGGTACCAGGGTTCAGGAGCAGAGCCTTCCTCCTCACAGCTGTGGGGAAGGTTGACTGACGTGGACAGAGATCTCTGTGGACAGAGATCTCCATTTCCAATCAAGAAATCAGGTTGCTGCAGGTAAAGGGGTCTCCTAGTAACATCCCCCTGCCCCCCGACTGCATTTCTTCTGGATGCAGATCTGGTTCTCCCAGGGCGGCGCATCCAGGGAGGCAGTGTGGTGTGGGTTGAGGGGTGAGGTTGGGGGGGGGGGCACTGATCAGATGAAAACCTGAGGCAGGTAGGTCTCTGAGCCCCTCTGTGTCCTCTCGGTGCAAAGGGGAGGCTCTCCAGGACAGAGCTGCAGACTCCCCAGCACCCTCTGCTCCCCGGGGCCCCAGCAGTGCTGCGGAGGTGGGGGGAGGGGCTGATGGTGGGAGGCAAGAAGTGGTGGGGGGAGAGAAACCAGGAAGGGGTGGGGGAGAAAGGAGTTCCTCAGGGGCCCTCAGAGACCCTGCATCAAAGGCCACCCGAGAGCCTGGACCTAAGCAGAATTGAACTGAAATGAACATTTGACATTTACCCTGAAAAGGAGGGTAATTGATTCTTACCAGGTGCTTTCTATGTGACAGTTTCTTTGTACATAACACATAATTCAATAATCCCCCAAAATCCTTTTTAAAGAGGAGTCTGGCCCTCACTGCAGTTGAATTTCTGGAGTGTGGACGGAATGCCAGGTGGCCTATTTGCACGGTTTAGCTAGGGCTGGCTCACTCATGGTCCTCACAGTCACGGGGAGGGCACTTCTGGACAGAGATCCAGATCTGTGCACCACCAAGCCCACAGCTAGGTGTGAGACCTCTGTGTGACCCCTGCCCCGGGGTGAAGTTCGGCCCCCTCAGAGGGCAGCAAGGGGTCACCTGGCCTGGCTACTGCTCCTGGCGCACAGCTGATGCGATGGGGTCACGACCATCAGGAAATATTTACGGGTGCAGGGGATCAAGCAAAAAGGGCCGAAAGACAAGAGTATATCTAGATTTGGGGAAAAGGAATTTTTCCCCCTCAACTGAAAGAATGCCTGCTTCCTGTTGTCCCAAAGACTGAGTCCTTTTTTTATTATTTCTTGATATTTTAATCCAAGCTTTTGAAGGTCTCTTTTCTAACCTTCTTACGCCCCCCTCCCCAAAGTTCTCTCCTCTTATTTAAAACATCATTCCCCTGGCCCACCCCCTTTATGCCGGTTTCCTTCCTTCCTACCTACATGTTTTCATCTTTTCCCTGAGATGGGGAGCCCCTAGTTCTCTGGACCCTTTATTTAAGGTGTCTTCTGTAAGCCTCAAGATAACCCTGTAAGGTAGGTGTCATCGTCCCACTTGACGGATGAGGAAAACTGGGCTCAGTGTCCGGTGAGTGGAACCAGTTAGAGAACTTCCCTTTAGTCCTCTGTGGGCTGTGTGGGGCACCTGGGGTGGCAGAGGCATCCCCCCACCCCCTCCCTGTCCCCGCGTGACCTCCACTTGAAAAGGAGCCACCTGGCAAGGTGAGAAGGTCAGTCTCCCCCTTTTGTGTGTCCTTGAGACAACTGGTTACATTCTTTCTTCCACGGCCCGCACCCTCATTGGCCCGCCACCGCGCTTCCCCATTGGCTGTGTTGGCCGGGGATGCGCCGTGATTGGTCCCCAGCCTGGTACCCAGGCGCTAGGTCTGTCTCCTGGTGGGGGTAGGATCTAGAGTCCCCAGTCTGGCTCGCGCGCGAGGCCAGCGACAACTGTCCCGGCTGTCAGGGCTTCGGACGACCTCCCGTATGTCCTGGGAGAGGGGACGTCGTGTGCACGGGTGCCCACCTCCCGCAGCGCGTGAGTATAGACCAACCGCTGCTATCACTGCACTGGCTCATCTTCGCAAAGGTGCACTTGGCCATGTGGGTGTTCATGCACAGGTATGGGCTGTGCGTGCCCGTGATCCAAGCAGGTGAACGTTGAGGTCTGGGGCCAGACCTTCAGCGGGCGTTTGTGTATGGCATCGTGACAAAGTACAGAGTTCTGAGAATGATTTTGGCTTTCTCTTTTACGTGATGTAATAAGCGTAGGGAACCAAAGGAAGCTGCCTGGGAGTTGCAAAACATTATCCAGCCTATTGTGTACTTTCGCGCAGGGTGTGCTCATAAGCGTCACACTCAAACGTTTTGTGGAGTGATGCTAAAAACGGATGAAAATTTCTCTGAATCGCAGAAGAGGCAGAGGTCACATTTTTCAAAAATTTAGTGTAGGGAGTTTTTAAAATGTCGACTCCAAGGGTGTACTAAGTGGTGTTTTGATAGGAACGGGTTAGTGTTCAATAGGCAAGTCGAGAAAGGTAACTTGAAAGTGTGCTTTGCTCTACAGATGAGGAGTAGCAAAAAAAAAAAAAAAGGCAGGACGGTATGAACCGTCCCAGTGCCTTTCTAGAAGAGTTCGTCAGTGAGGCTGTCTGCTGACTTTGTTGGACTGCAGAGCGATGTGCTTGCTGGTCTGACGCACAGGTTTGAACACAGTGAAAAGCTTTTAAAAAGGAATATATGTCAGGCATTCTGAAATGCCTATTATCTTTGGCCCGGGTTTCCTGCAGAATGAATGGGGTTTTCACAGAAAAAGTATCCAGCAAACCTCTGTCCACAGGGCTGCAGAGCCCAGAATTCCTCCAGATTCAGCTTCCCACTCCCTCGTGTACTCCACTTCTGCTAAAAGGAGTAGCTCGTGCTGCGTGCCTTTGCTCCGGGTGGTCGTAGAATCGTGACAGTGACCTTACAGAGGCAGCAAACTTTATAAAGACTTTCTCCCCTCCTTTATACAGACAAATTAAGACCTCGGGCTTCTTGGCTCATACAAAGTCACACGGGAGATTAACACGGAGCTGGAGGTCCAGTCCAGGTCTTGAGCCAGTGGATAATCCAGCCGGCCTTGCCCTACACCAGTTCATCCCACTGGCCGGGTACCATCTCTGGGTGTAGCGTCATCCCACCCACGGTGGGTTCTTAGGCCTAGTGTCCTGCCCACCCCCCCCCCCACTAGCTCTGTCCTGAATTCCCAAGATTCTTACACATTTTGGTTGCCCAAACATTTACACTCATCCCCCAAACGTGGCCAGTTTCTGGAGTCAGGAGAGGTATCCAGATTCTTGCCCCTGGGTAATCCCTCCCCTCCTCTCCTGTGTGGCAACCGGCCAGCAACCCCTTCGAAGGCTTTTTAAGCTTCCGAGATGTGTGCCTCTCACTGTGGACTGGCCAAAAACTGAATTCAAGAGATCGTTATGCTTAGGATCCAGAGAGGGCTTTTGGGTTTTGGTCGGACTAGCTGTTATTCCCTGCCTCCGAGGTCTTTTCGTCATCCTATCGTGTCTTACTCTGACCTGCCGTGCGAAGGACGGTTTAGATGCCGATACGTTAATCCCAGCCAAGGATTTTACTAATTTGTTGGCAAAACAAGATTAAGTTAGAAACCAGTGTGGATGGGGCTGGCCAACTTCTTAGAGGAATTGGGGCCTAAACTAGGAATAAAAGGACAGGTTGACTCTCAATAGGTAGAGACTGGGGGGCAGGGGACAGAAGGAGGGGCGGCATCCCAGGGCAGACAGGCAGGGGCCACAGAATAGAGGGTGGTGGGCAGGAGAGCAAATGTTTCTGTTATTGGTGTGAGGGAAGGGAAAATGGGAGAGTCTGCTATCAAAATGCAGATTTCCAGGTCCCGGGGACAGAGTCTGGGACTCTGCTGTCCTTATACCTCTGGGGGCAGTTTCCTTAACACACGTGGCCCCTGCACAGGACATTTAGGGGGAAAGATTTGTTTTTGTTTTGTTCTGTCGTAAATAAAAGATCCCTTCTCAATCTCATTTTTACAGTTGGTTCCCCCTTTCCTAGCAGAAGAGCCAACCTGGGGAAAAGGCAGAAGGAGGGTCTTGCTCTCCCCTCCCCACCGAGACTGTGGCTTCTGCGGTACTCACCCCGTGAGCCACCCCCTGGCACAGACCACAGGTGTGGACAGGCCAGATCCACCTGTATGATCCCAACAAAAAGCTCTGTCCGAACAATACTTACACCTCGGCTCCTGTTAGGTGCACAGCGCAAGTCAATAAAGACAACTCGAGACGCATGCCTTCTGGAGATCCTACCAGCTCATTCCTAGCAGAGAGCAGGTTGGCATTTAGGACCAGGACATTTAAAATTGCACAGGGTCTTATCAAGTTTCATATCTGCTTGGCTTGAGGGAAGGATCCTCTCCCATCATCCCTGCGTCCGGCCCTGCTCCTGCCTCAAGGGGGAAACGATCTCAGACTCCTGACCGCGGGGCGCCTGGGGCAGGCAGGGTGAGGCAGAGGCCCCGGCTAGCAGGTGGGCAGGATGCTCTGGGACTGGCTTCACCCCTAGTGGCAGGCAGTGAAGACTGGCCCAGGGGGTCCGTCCCCTTTGCGAGAGGCAGGGGGTCACAACCCTTATCCTGTGACTGAAACCACACAGCCCTCCAGGTATTTGGGTGGAGTGTGTTTGGGGAGAAGCCTGGGAGGAAACCCCGATTACCAGCATTGGCACCGCGAGAGCTTCAGATTTCCCATAAGCCCAGGGGCCTTTGGTGTCAGTATTCTGAGACCCTTAGAGAATTCTAGATCCTGGGAGAATCCTAGTGTTTATTTTACTTCTGTTCACTGACCTAAATTCCCTGCTGTCCAGGCACATTCATTTCTTCTTAATTTAAGCAATTAAAGAAAACCTATGCTCTTCGGTTCAAAAGATTTTTATTTCTTCCCCAGGCAAATCAAAAGTTTCTTTGTTTCGCTTTGCTCCCTATTAAAGATTTGTCAGTGTCTGGGAAGTGAGGCTATGGAGAGTTTTTAACCCAGCCATCAGGCCGGATGGGCCTGTGCAGATTCTGCGGCTGTCCTCTGTGCACCGATGGTGGCATTCTGGGTAATAAATGTTACAGGAGCTTCACAGATCAGTGGCACAGACACCCACAGACGTAGTGGCACCCACTTACTATCTTCCTGCCATTGTTTTGAGAAGCGAAGAGAGGGAAAATAGACCCATTGGTGAAAATTGCGTTGTTGGTAGATTTGTTTTCCGCTCTGAATGGTGTTTTACAAATCCCATGCTGCCTGATTGGGTTCACTATCTCTGTGGCTGGTTCTCCCTGTAGAACTTAGCGGGCATGCTTTCTCAAGCCCCCTTCCCCGACATTCCCTCTATGGAGGAGACTTCGTTCCCAGCTGCCAGATGTGGTGCTTGGAGAGAGGTGTTGCTGTATGGGCCCTAGTGATGGCTCAAACCGTGAAGGTATCAGCATCACCTGGGGAGCGGGCTGCCCACCAGATGCCTGGGCCCAGTAGATTCCGAACCAGTATTTTCAAGGTGGGGCCTGGGCGTGTGTATTTTCTACAGTCCCCCAGGTGATTGACATACATCAGAACAAGCAAACCCCAGGCTGAGGTCATGGAATGTCCCTGGGTGGCAGGCAGGACCGAGCTCAGGGAAGCCTGGGACCCAGTGGAGGGCTTCCATTAGAATTCACTCAAAACCCCAGCACTGAGCACCTTCTGGGAGTACAGAGGTGATGAAGATGTGGCCCCTCTGTTCAAAGGGCTGGCTGTCCTCTGGGTGGTGGGGTGAGTGCCTGAAGGAGGAGTCTATGACTCAGGTAAGAGACCTTGGTCCCTGTCTTTTACTAAAACTGTTATGGATCCATCCCAGAATTGCCTCTCCTAGGGGAGGGCTCCTGCTTTGTAAACTCAGATGTGACAACCTAATGATCATCCTCAGAACGCACAGCAGGCCAAGGGACATCTGCTTCTAAATCTCTGTCATTATGTGACTTTTTGCTTTCACAGGTAGAAAAGTGCATCTCTCCTTTTTTGAGATTATATATATATTCACGAATATATATATATTCACGAATATATATATATATGTTCGTGAATATATATATATATATATATATATACTCACGAATCTAAGGACACACCTTGATGGATTTCTTTTTGTACATATACCCGTGTAACCACTACCTAGATCAAAGAGGGGTGCATTCTCATGGGAGGAAAGACCTCAAAGGGTGCGGACACATGCCTGTTCAGCTTCTCACAGACTGTAAGGAATGAGATCTCAGGGGTATGGCTTGCTCTCCTTGGCCACAGCCAATTTAACAAGTGTCTGGTGAGTACCTGCAACGTTCTGGAAAATCCCTGGGGTAAAGCAGCAGTGCCCCTCAACTGTAAGTCACATATGAGCAGCTTGTGTTCTTAGGAGTCCAGTTTAAATTCCGGATTTTTGTGTCCTCTGTGTCCTTGATTATATTCGTCGGTTTGGGACCTGTTACTTGGGAGTGGTAACCCCTTTCTGTTTCAGTCTGCCTTCCTCTTTCTTTAGTACTGTATTTTTATTATTTAGGGCCAAAGAAGGGCATACTGTTACACAGCAGCTTGTAATGGCGACCTCTGGAGAAGGCAGTAACCCCAGTGGCAGAGCAATACCCTGGCCCCTGGCACAGCTGTGGGAGCTTGAGCCGAGGGTGGCCCGCCGACGCCTGTCCCAGGCCCGCCACCGAGCCACCCTGGTGGGGCTGTTCGGCAACCTCCGGAAAATGGTCTACTCCCAGTCTGATCTCACAGCCTCAAAGGTAAGGGGACCTGGGTGTGGGAGGAAAAGTCTCCAACGTGGAGGGACTGTGGGGTGAGGTGGGGACCGGCCTGGAGCCCCCAGCCCCCCCACCCCCACCCTCAGGGCTGCAGCCGGGTGGGGTCAGTGATCGGAGGCGGGCACCTCGTGGCGCACGGTGTGTGGCTGCACGTGGGTGACGCGTGAGCTGGACCTTCCCTGCCCGCAGCAGACAAGCCGGGC
The DNA here is from genome assembly GCF_022837055.1 of Prionailurus viverrinus. Classification (NCBI taxonomy): domain Eukaryota; kingdom Metazoa; phylum Chordata; class Mammalia; order Carnivora; family Felidae; genus Prionailurus; species Prionailurus viverrinus. The sequence goes on from NC_062562.1 coordinate 151,311,594, forward strand.
ATCACAAGGGAAATAACGCCCCGAGAGGCCTGGTTAGCCAGCGGCTCCTGTGCCCGTCCCTCGAGCGGACAGGGGTGACCTCCGGCATCTGCTCCGGGACCCTGCCTCTCCACTCAAACACACACGCACACATGCACACACGCGTGCACGCACACACACAGACGCACACGCGTGCGTGCGACTTGGTTCTGGGCACCAACCGGATCTTTTCCGCAAGGCAGCAGAGACCTCTGGGTAAGCATTTATCTGTTCCTGCTCTTGATTTTGCCTTTCTCCCTCGATAGCTTCTTTATTGCCTGTTAGTGCCTCTGGCAGAGCACGGAGGAAGGTTCCGGTGTTTCGGGTGGTGGTGCTAGAAGGAACGGAGCTCGTGTTATTGGAGGAGCCTTTTAGGAGGTCTCCGGTAGGGGAGAGGGCCCTGAGATCTTCTCGCTCCCCCTGCCCTCTTGGAACAGCGGAGGCACAGGGGTCCGAAGGCACCTGTCAGCTAGTCGGTGGCAGGGCCGGGAGGAGGGCCTCAGCTCCCGGCTCCAGACCTGGTGGTCTTTCCAGAGACCAGCCGGTTGCCTGCGACAGTTTCTAGCCAGCAGATTTTCCCTGGTGGGCTGCCTGCCTCCCAGCTTCTGGCGTTTGCTAGCAATTACTTGGCGTTCCTTGGCTTAGAGATGCCCCACTCCGGTTTCTTGGCCGTCTTCTCACTGTGTCTTCACCTCATCCTCCCTCTGTGCACATCTGTCTCTGCATCCAAATTTCCCCATTTAATAAGGACACCAGCCACGTTGGATGGATTAGGGCCCATTCTATTGACCTCGCTTTAGTTTAGTCTACAAAGGACCTATTTCCAAACAGGGTGACATCCACAGGTTCTGGGAGTTAGAACTTCAACATATCTTTTTCAGAGGGATATAATTCAACCCAGAACTAAGGTCCTAATTAGCCTGCCAAGAACATTCTGGAAGCACCCGGCTTCCATGGCTCTGTGTTGGCCCTCTAAAACTGCAAATGAGCATGGGGTGTCTGGGCCAGAGGGCCAGGAAGGCCTCACCTCATCCTGATTAAGAACAAGCCTGAGATGCTGGGAACCAGGTAAAGGGAGTATTCGAGGGCCGCCTGGGTGGCTCATTTGGTTAAGCGTCTGACTTCAGCTCATGGTCTCGTGGTTCGTGAGTTCAAGCCCCTCATCGGGCTCCTTGCTGACAGCTCAGAGCCTGGAGCCTGCTTCGGATTCCGTGTCTCCCTCTCTCTCTCTGCCCCTTCCCGCTCATACTCTGTCTCTATCTCTCAAAAATAAAGAAACGTTAAAAAAATTTTTTTAAAGGAATATTACACACAGGAGAGAAGGAAGGGGAGAAGGAGGAGGGGAATGCTTGTGACTTAGCCCTGCAGCAACAGGAAATTCAGAGTTCAAGTTGACAGGGCATTTGGTGTTTTTTGATCAGCTGAAGTGTATGCATCTAGCAAATAAGAACTATTTATTTCATATTAACCAGCCAGTTGCTCATTGCGATAACTGAGCAGAAGTTAGTTCTGGGTCTTGGCACCAGCCTGGGGCTGCTGTTCGGCCACAGTTCACTCCATCTTCAAGGAGCATATATAGCTGTTTGCCCTTCGGAAGCCCTAGTAGCTTGCAGAACACAGCCCTGTTGCCAAATATTTTAGCATTTCTGTGAGAACCGTCTCCAGAATACAAATTGAATGCTTCCGAACAAACTTCCCGACCTTTTATTGACCATGTCAAGGAATGTGACTTTGCATCTGAGGGAGCATGGCGTCAGCCTGCGGAACAGACTCCTGTGTCCACGAGACCGCAGCCTCGGGGGTGGAAGGCTGGCTTTTCAGCATTGTCCGTCTCGGTTCCCAGTGGCAGGTTTTGAATAAGGCGAAGAATCATATTCAGGAGCTGGAGCAGACCTTGGACAATCTTCTGAAGATGAAAGGTAATAGACCCCTATCGGCCACCCCCGTCTCCTTCCCAGGGAAAGACTGGTTGGTCTTTCCACCGAAAGCAGAGCGATTGGATTAAGCCAAGTGAGCAGGTATTTCCTGCGTGCCAACCGTGTGCCAGGCACTGTGCTGAAGCCAGGAGTGCAAGGAGATTAATGCCCCTGCACTCAGGGAGCTTACAGTCTGGCAGGACAGACGGAAGCCATCAGGTACCTGATCCCATCTTGAGAGACCAGAGAGGAAGCGGACCGGTACTTATCATGCCCAAAAGCAGAGCCTGGCTCCCTTTCTTGGCACTCAGTGTGGGAACGGTGGCTGGCAATGAATTTGGGTTTACTAAGCTGGTGGAAACCGAATTCTAAAAGGGATACTTTTGGTGTCTTGATTGAGAAGGGCCGTTTTAAGAAACTTCTCCCCCTTACCTCTAGAAGAAGAGGTGAAACTGGACCCTTGACACCCTAACCCGAATCTGGGTGGGCTCAGGGACCACTCATGGTCCACCTGGATCAGAAGGGCAGGAGGGAGTCGACAGAGGCTGGACTTCCCCGTTTGTGACCCTTGCCTTCACCTCCCCAATAGAATCCTTCAAGCTGGAGGACGGGAATGCAAACAGCTTAGAGGAGGTCAAGGCAGAATATGCCAGCATGTACTCTGGAAATCACAGGTAAGACCCCCAGGCACCACCGTGCAATCAGCAAAGGAGGGATCATCTCATTGAGGCAGACAACTGCATTGGCGGTTCCTAAGTGATCAGCCACTGATCCCAACCCCATCCATTTCCGTAAGCCATCCTTCCCTTACCAAGTTAAGATACACCCTGTATCCCATACTAAAATCTGATCGATACTTATATCATGTGCCCATGTGAGAATGGCTGCATTTCTTTTTAAATCATAATAATTAGGATTTTTTTCTAGATAGATTATAGACCTACAGCAATTAAAAGTGTGGCATCAGCTCAGGAATAGATTAATTATATTTTATAGTTATTGTATTTTAATTCATTAAGTTAGGAGTGAAATTCAGTGTCTTCCTTCAAGATCATTTGTATTTCTTTTCCTGGCAACCTTTAGTGCCTATTTTTTTGCCCATTTTCCTGTTGGGTTGGTGGTCTTTTTCCCACACGGCTGTAGAAGTCCTCTGTATGGACCAAGCAATTAGCCAGCCATCTTTTAGGATATGACTTGCAAATAATTATCGTTTGGTCGTTTGTTTTATTATTTTGCTTTTGATGTTTTTGCTTTTTGTTTTGGCCACGCAAAAATGAAGTCTAATCTGTCCATCTGTTATGGTTACTCAGAAAGGCTTCCTGTGCTCTGAAATTTAAAAAAGAAAAAAAAAAAAAAAAAGAAGGGAGCCTGGGTGGCTTAGTTGGTTAAGCGTCCAATTCTTGATTTCAGCTCAGGTCATGATCTCACAGTAGCGAGATTGAGCCCCACGTCCAGCCCCCCACTCAGCACGGAATCCCTCTCTACCCCTCTTTTTTTGCTTCTCTCTCTCAAAATAAATAAACATTAAAAAAAATAATGTTAAAAATAAAAGAATCTTCCCCGGTTTTCTTCTGGTGCACTTGCTTCTTAACTCAACATGATGCCTTGGAGATTACTCCTATCAGATGAAGAGATTCTGGGTTACAAATCCTGGTTTTCCAAATCGTGTCGTGCTGTTCTGCTCTCTTAAAACTGCCTTTTGAAGAGCAGAATTTGAAATTTTTGATAAAGTCTAACTTACCCATTTTTTCTTTTTGAGGTTGAGGTTTTGGTGTGAACCTAAGTATTCGGTGTTTTGGGGTGCTGTTATAAATGGCACTTCTTAAAAATTCAATTTCCAGTTGTTCATCACTGGAATATAGAAATACGATTGGTTTTCATATATTGACCTTGTATCCTGCAACCTTCCTAAACACGCTTCTTTGTTCTAGTCACATATTTGGAGATTCTTTGGGATTTTCTACATAGATTATTGTGTCGTCTGCAAATAAAATGAGTTTTACTTCTTCCTTTCCAATCTGTGTATCGTTTTGTTCTTTTGCTCGCCTTGTTGGACTGGCTAGAATCTCCAGTACTATATTGGATAGAAGTGGTAAGAGTGAACATCCCTGTCTTGTTCCTGACCTTAGCAGAGACATATTTTGTCTTTTACGGTTAAGTATGATGTTAGCTGTAGGTTTTTCATAGATGCCCTTTATCAGGTTGAGGAAGGTCCCTTCTATTCCTAGTTTGCCGAGCGTCTTTGTCATGAATGGATGTTAAATTTTGAGGAGTGCTTTTCGGCATCTATTGAGGGGATCGTTTGGTTTTTCTTCTTTAAGTCTGTTGTTGCAGTGAATTCCACTGATGGAATTTCATCAAAGTTTGAGCCAGCCATCCTGCATTCCTGGGATAAACCCCACTCGGTCGTGATGTGTACACACACACGCACGTGCACACGCTCACGTTAAAATTGTGTTCAGAATGTCAGTGTCAGTGTTCATGAGGGGCATTAGTTTGTGGTTGTCTTGTTTCTGTTTTCTCACCAGCCTGGTCTCAAATAAGTTTTGTCATAATGGCTCTGCCAACTGGTGCCCAATTGAGGCAGTTGGGAAGGATGCTGAGGGGGAGGAAGAGGAGGAAGAAGAGGGGGAAGACCAAGAAGAGGAGGAAGAGGAGGAAGAGGAAGAAGAGGAAGAGGAAGAAGAGAAGAAAGTGGAGCCCTTACACTCCCCAGTCACCTTGTTGCCAGACCTCATGGAATTTGAACGGTGTGAACGGCTGGGAGGGTGGCTTCACGCATGGCCTGAACTCTTGTGGGGAAGGGGTCAGAGGCCCTGTCTGCAGTAGGCTGCATCCCCGGTGCACTTCCAGACCAGGCCCCAAGTCAAGGAAGCTCCAGAATTTCCATATATTAGGGGCTTGGGGTGGGGTTGGCAGAAGAGCTAGAGAAATAATCTTGAAGTTGCATTGCACAGCACATACACTGAGTTTACTTAGACTGGGTATTTACTTGGGGTGACTTTGTGGGGGCTATGATGGAGATTAGGAGGACCAAATACCCCCATACACACACAAACACAGACACACACACACATACACCAGCTGCATTACTGGTCTTATAGTAAGAAATACAGTGGATGGCTGGCCTGGACTCCAACAGTCACCCACTGCCCCTCCACAGACTTAAGACCTATGGCAGCCATGTTGGCTTCTGGAGGCCAATAGAAGGAGGCTCGCTCCATAGCTGAGCCTTTCCGGCCCTGAAATAAAGCAAGCGTCATATCATGGCTGCACATTCATGGGGCTTAGAACTATAAGCACTTTTCCCATGGGCTGAGAGGCGAGCAGGGAGCGTGGGCTCCTTGTTCTCTCTTCTATTAGGCAGAGAGCTCCATGGGAACTCTGGGAAGACGTGGGGGAAGGACCCTGGAGCCCAGATCTATATCATTCCACGGCCCCCCAGATGGCTTCTGCTCTCCAAGTGTCAGGGGCATGCAGACTAGAAAGGCTAAGCCCCTGGTAAACCACAGAGCTGTGGCACTGCCCGTGTGCTGTGGACCACCCCACTAATGGACACCTGAGGAGACGGTTTGGGGAGGGACCTTCGGCCACTGGCTTCAGGTCTGGGAGATGACGCCATTTCTGTTCCAGGTATCTCAACTTTTACAAACAGATGATGGACCTTCTGATCGGGAATGGGATTGTCTCCTCACAGGAGGTGACACTCCCCATCGTCTCTGCAGCCATCTCCCACCTGTGGCAGAACCTCTCTGAGGAGAGGAAGACCAGTCTCCTGCAGGCCTGGGCACAGAGGAACAGTGGCCTCCTGGGCCTTGCTGGTACCTATCAGGAGGCAGGCTGTGCCGAGGGCAGCATGAAGGACAGTGGGGTTGACAGCCAAGGAGCCAGCTGCTCACTCGTCTCTACCCCAGAGGAGGTGAGCAGACCGTCTCTGGGTCAGGGGGAGCAGTGCGCGGGAACGATTCCATTGCCTTTGGCCCAGAGACACCAGGGGTCTGCTTGGGGTCATTTACCAAATGTGAGGTAGTGTTTAAATTCTGACTCAAGCCGAGTGTTTCTGATTTTCCCGGCCTAAGCGCCACCACCACAGAATGGCATTCCTTTTTCTCCTGCTTCCTGAGCTTTCCACGGGGACCATAGAAGAGAAGGCTTAAAAGGTCATTATCAGTTGGGATTGTTTTCGCTGCCAGTTACTCGCTCATTAAACCATGAAGGGAAAGGTGCTTCTCCCATGCAGGGAGGTCCCAAGGTCAGGAGGGCTTCCCATTAGTCTCAGTGAGGTCACCGTGGACTTGGTCCTTCCCCTCTCCCTGCTCTGCCTCATCGTAAGGCTGACTCCTCACCTTGTCTCCCCTCCCCACCTTCCCGTGTGACTATAGAATGGCAGCTAGGAGTCTTTGAGCTGTATAGTCCCTCCTCCACATCAGGTAAGAGAGAGAAAGATTCATGTGGCTCTTTCTTAATGGTCAAGGAAGACCTTTTCCAGAAATTTCTGCCATACCTCTCCTGCCCTCCCATTGGCCAGATTGCCAGATTACTGAGCCAATGACTGACATCATCAAGAAAGTATTATGTTTGGACCAGTTAGGGCCAATCCCTAAGAGGAGGTCAGTTCCCACCCCCAAGAGCATTGCTGCCATTCAGTGAAAAGAGAGGAATTCACTATCGACTATCGGCCTCTCAAAGCAGTGTGTCTGGTGGCATTAGTGGTCACTCAATGCTGAGATCGAAGCGGGCCCCTCAGCTGCGCTTCCAGAATTAGAACAGCCTCAGGAGGCTGCTGCTGCCTCACGGCCCTTCTGACCTGCTTCTCTAGCTTGGGGCAGGCAGTTCTGTGCTCTCTGCGCCTGTCCTGTGCTTTGCAGGACACTTAGTAACCATGGCCTCCACCAGGTCAGCCGCACCCCTCTGCTTGCCCTGACTTTCCAAGCACCCCTTAGTGGGTGGTCCCTTTGAGGAGATGTTCTGTGGCTCTGTGGGGAGCCTTAGAGCCAGACAGCTTCCTAGTGCCAGGGACCCCGGGGATACAGCCCTGAAATGCTCCATCGTCCAGGAAGTTGCCCAGCCCTCAGGGCCCGGGGCCCGGACAGCAACAGGATGTCACTCACCTAGTCCAGGGCTTCTGGTTTACTGATGAGGCCTAAGGAGTGAGGTGGCTTGTCCAGGATGCTCAGCTCCTGCTTCAGAGGTTGTATCTCCTTCATCAAAGAATTTTTCAAATCTTTCTTTGGTCACCTGTCTATGGTCAGCCTTCCGTGATCTCCCCTGATCCTTCTCAAGTGGAGTCTAGTAAAAAGGCAGGTACCTGGCTAATACCTCAGACCCACTGAAGCGGAGTACCTGACCCCTCAGGTGACTCAGAACCTTCATTTTTAAAAAAAGTTTATTTTTGAAAGAGAGAGAGAGAGGGAGAGAGAATGAGTGTGTGTGTTTGGGGGGGGGGGGGTCAGAGAGAGACAGGGAGACACAGAACTCGAAGCAAGCTCCAGGCTCTGAGCTGTCAGCACAGGGCCTGATGTGGGGCTCGAACCTGTGAACCACGAGATCATGACCTGAGCCGAAGTCGGAAGCTCAACTGACTGAGGCACCCAGGCGCCCCAGAACCTGCATTTCTAACAAACACCCCAGGTGACTGATGCATGAGGGCATTTTGGAAGGAACTCTCAGTGCAGATATGCAACAGTCAGTCAGCTTTTGTGTATGTCCCCTCCCCTGCCCCAGTTGGACTTGGGCTTCTCACCTATTTGTCCATTAATGTTGGCTTCACCACGAGAGGACCTGAGTTCTCCTCCATAGTGGTCAAAGCGGGGCCAGGAAACCAGTCGCTGAAGACCTCATACCCAAGGCATGTCAGCCAGCCTCGATGTCTTTGTAGCCCCGAATCGCCTGGCCCTGAGGTCTCACACAAAGAAGGCAAAAGGAAAACATATGCCAAATGTGTGGACAAGTGTTTCAAGCTTTAAACCGATGTGTACAGGCGTGTATGTGCATTTGCGGCACGAACCTTTCCTCAGGGAAGGACAGACCCAACCCAGAATCTAATGTCCCCAAATCATGGAAGCAGCTGATCTTTTCCAGAAAGGGCTAAGGACTCACATTCTTCTGGCAGCAGAGTTCCTCAGCAGTGCCCAGATGAGGGCTCTGCCTCACTGCCATCCCTAGGCTTGGGCCAACCCAGGGCTGGGTGACCAGGTGAACAGAAGAGAGAACAGTTACACCCAGGGCAGGGCCAGTCACTACTCTGGCTTCTAACTTAGTTGCAGTGAAGTCTTTATAGCTCGTGGTCCATCTGGAGAGGTTCTGCTGCAGAACAACTGTGTTTGGGGCCAGCTCCTGGATGCAGGGTCAGGTGTGCCTGGGAGGGTCTGAGAACCAAGGCCCCGTGAGTGTGCTGGGTGCTCCAGAAGGGCCACAGAGCCTGGCAGGGCACCCCTACCCCCGGCCAGGCTAGCTGCGAGAGCCGTGTGCACAGCTGAGGACAGTGTGTGGCCCGGAACTTCAGTGGGCTGACTGGTCAAAGGCAGGAATTTCGGGCCCAGGACCCTGCCTCCCACCTGCGGGGGAAGAACACAGAGTGGATGGGCTTCTGGGCTGGCCCTTTCAGTGACCTCTTCCCAGACCCTCTTGGAGATAAGCAAAGGGATATTAGAAAGAAGGTTCACCATAAAATGTCTAAAAGATCAGGAGAAGGGCCATCTGGGTGCCCGGGTGGCTCAGTCAGTTCAGCTTCTGACTTCAGCTCAGGTCATGATCTCCTGGCTCGGGAGTTCAAGCCCCACTTCGGGCTCTGTGCTGACAGCTCAGAGCCTGGAGCCTGCTTTGGATTCTGTGTCTCCGTCTCTCTCTCTCTCTGCCCCTCTCACACTTGCCATCGGTTTCTCTCTCAAAAATAAACATTTAAAAAATTAAAAAAAAAAAAAAAAAAGGAGAAGAAGAAGAAGGGCCATCCACATGGCCAGAGTCCCAAGGGATTCAGTTCAGGGGAAGCAAATTGTAAGAAGATAAGAAAGACAGGGGCGCCTGGGTGGCACAGTCGGTTAAGCGTCCGACTTCAGCCAGGTCACGATCTCACGGTCTGTGAGTTCGAGCCCCGCGTCGGGCTCTGGGCTGATGGCTCAGAGCCTGGAGCCTGCTTCGGATTCTGTGTCTCCCTCTCTCTCTCTGCCCCTCCCCCGTTCATGCTCTGTCTCTCTCTGTCTCAAAAATAAATAAACGTTAAAAAAAAAAATAAAAAAAAAAAAAAGAAAGACAGACACAAGACCTCCAGAGATAGAACAGTGTGTCTCAGGTAAGGGGAGAGACCCTATGGAACCTGCCAGAACCTGCCAGCTATGAGCCAGAGAGCTCCCTCTCCTCTTCTCAGGGTGACTGCCCTCGTAAATGGGGTGTCAGACACAGGGAGGTGTCCCTGGCGAAAATTATGTAAGAATGTCCCGCCCAATATCTGGGACATTCTCATGCTAAAAACAAAAAACAAAAAACGATTATTTGAAATTCAAATTTAACGAAGCATCCTGCATTTTTATTTGCTAATCCTTGCATTCCTAAGTGTATATATCACATTCCTGTGGAATATTTAATATTCTTCAAGAAAGTAAACAAAAGCAGGACTGAAAGCCATCTAAATAACAAGACTGCAAAATCGAAATATCCAATGTAACACGCCCCAGGAAATGACCAGAGGGAAATAGGTCAATGTGTCAACAATAGACCTCTCTGGGTGGGCGGCTTCTCCGTGGTTTTCATTTCTTTCTGTTTCTATTTTCCAAAATCTTCACAATGAACATGTGTTTCTTTTACAAAGCAGATTAATATTCAATAATAGCTAACATTTCGGAGGCGGGTGCTTCACCGACCTCATCTTATTTAGTTCCTGCAGTGTCCCTGTGGGTAAGCGCTATTGTGATTCCCTTTACATAAGAGGAAGATTCGAGAAATGAGGTCACTTGTCTGAAGTCACACGGCTTAGTGAGTGGCAGGACTGGGAGCTGGCCCTCCTGCAGCCTCACCCCAGCGCCCCCAACCTCTCTCCGGCTGTCCTGGCTGATAGATGACTGCCAGCTTGGGGATCCTGGGCTCGTGTAGCCTCTGCATCTCGGGAGGTGTAGATGAGCCCTCTCCCAGGGCAAACTGAAGCCTGACTCTGGCTGCTGCGTCTCACGCCTGGGCTCCCACCTTCTTTAGAAAGAGGAGACCACAGTCCTTGGTGCTCCCCCATCCCTTGTGGCCACCTCTGGGGTTGGCACTTTGTTCTGGGCGGGCAAGCGCTTACTGTGCACGGCCTGGGAAGGTCACCAAGCAGAGATCCTGTGTTTGGGCCCCGGCTTTCACATACCCATCCTTTGGGGAGTGAGGGTTAAAGAGAGAGCCTTTCTATTCGTGTCCACCAGCGGCCCAGAGCAGGCGCCAAACTAGTGCTGACACATCACGTTCTGTGCCTTCCTTCAGATACTCTTTGAAGATGCCTTCGATGTGGCAAGTTTCCTGGACAAAAGTGAGGCTCCAAGTACTTCTAGCTCTAGGTGAGGAAAGGGGTATGAAAGAGTGTGAGTGTGTGTGTGGACCCCTGTGCGGATGCTTAGGGGCCGCTCCCCTGCAGCCCCACAGAGGGGTGCCAAATTCCGCAGAAGTTCTTAGAGATCCACTTTTGTCTGTGGTTCAAAGCAGGCTGGTTCTAGGATCGTGCCACTGAGCTGAGGCTTCTTCTACGTAGAAAATGCTTCCATCCTGGCCCAGGGCTGAGACGCAGGGGGTCATGAGCTCGAGGCTGTTCACACTGCACCATCTTCCCAGGGTGAGGGGGGCCACGGGCAGGTTGCTGCGGTTGTCTTGTCTGAGAGGTGGGCAGGGGCTCTGGCCCCCCGACCCCGCCCCGAGAGGCTGGGCCAATGTGGAAACGGGGCCGTGCCCTGAGCTGGACAGGGGAGAAGTGGCTTTTCACGGTGCTTCTGGGGATGGAGGTGGGAAGAGGGGAGGAGGGGACAGCTGACCCCATGAAGTGAGAAGACACAAAATAGGATATGGGGAGACTCCCAAACAAGCAGCTTGACTAAATCCGTAGCGCAGGGGCTTTTCGCAAAGAGAGCTTGATTGGGACGCAAATTCCTTTGCTGCTTTGGAAAGCTGTGGTCTTCTAACCTATAGGCACAGGTACCTGCGCCCGTGTCATGACTAAAAAAAAAAAAAATCCCGATTATTTAGTTTTTCTTCTTTGGGAGTGAGGAGACACTCTTGTCCTCATACCCCAACAAATATCCCCACTCTCTGCCAAGGCCATGCGGCCAGGCTGTCCCCGGTCACCTGACATCAGCCTGTGTCCCTCCCGCCTGCCTGCTCCACTCGGCCTCAACAGACTTGTCCAAACTCTCCAAAGCGGTTTGATGAGGTGACTCAAGCTCCTCTCAGCTGTGCGTGGGGTTTGGTTCTGCTGAAACGGGCTGGAAGTGGATGGATGTCCCTGTTTCTGAGCTGGGCTTGGGCTGTGGAGACAACTTCGCCAACCTGGAACTCCTTACTATGACTATGGAACACGAGAACAACCTATTAAAAACGTTTCCTGCTCTCCCTGGAAAAGGCATGGATTGCTGCCAGAGGGTTCCTACGCGGCTTGTGGGACCTCGGTCCCAAGGGAAGTGAGGTCAACATGCAGGCTCTCCCCGCATGACTTAAGGCTTCTTTGAAGTTGTTGGGAAGGCAGCGGGAAGGAGTCTGCAAAGCAGGCCTTCTCCCTGCATCAGGGCTGCGTTCTGTGTTAGACCTACAGAGGGGAGGCATCTCAGGGGACTGAGCCCAAGTGTGGCGGATGCCCCCTGAGCTCCGTCAGCTGCCACAGGGGGACCAGGACCGTGGAGCGCGGCTATGCGAGGGCGAGCCTGAGGGACAGAGGCAGTTTAGCTCCCTTCTTCCAGAGGCCACAGCTCAGAACGCTAAATTAGGGCGCAGGAGCCAGTCTCCCTGTAGTCTCTCTTTTCCCGTGGGCTCCATTGAAGCCGAGGCAAGGCAGACCTCCAGGCTGTCTGAGAATTCAGCCGGGTGCTTCCAAGTGCGTGGTTCACCCTGTAAGCCACATATTTTAGGGGGTACCAGCCGAGGCCGAAGATTAGGATTCTAAATATTTGCTGTTTCTTCTCCTTTGTCAGTTCAGCATTTGCCGGCAGCAACCCAGAAAATCCAGAGGAGAAGTTTCAGCTCTACATGCAGATCGTCAATTTTTTTAAAGGCCTTTGCTGCGTTAACACTCAGTTAAAACAGGTAGGACCGAGCAGAGTGATGGGAGGCCTCCGCTCACCTCCCGCAGGATGCCAGAAAGGACTCTCGAGACGAGAGTCAGGCTGATGCACCCTGGGGAATAGAAGATGTCCAGGGAAGCTGAGGGACGAGACTGACGATGTTCCCCGGGCAGGCCTGAGATGGGGACCTGGCTCTTGGCAGGCATTTGTAAATGTTGTGTGACTGGGTGACAGCTTTTGGAGGGGCTGAGCTATTCTGTCATCTTCTGAGCCCCTTTGCTAATGTTTGCGGTCAGCTTTTGAAGGGCATTAATTTCCGCTTCCCAAAAGCTGACTGTGTCTTCATTAGAAGGTACGTTCCAGAAATTTTCATGCGGGGAGGGGAGTGAGGCGTGAGGCACCAAGGGCACAGGCCGCTTCAGATTCATAACCGAGGAATTTCTCTCCCAATTTAGCAAAGACACAACTGTTAATTTAAAAAGGTAAGCAACAGGGGCGTCTGGGTGGCTCAGTCAGTTAAGCATCCGACTTCGGCTCAAGTCATGATCTCACAGTGCGTGGGTTCAAGCCCTGCGTCAGGCTCTGTACTGACGGCTCAGAGCCTGGAGCCCACTTCAGATTCTGTGTCTCCCTCTCTCTCTGCCCCTCCCCTGCTCGTGCTCGCTCTCTCTCTCTCAAAAATAAACATTAAAAAAAAAACTATAAGAAATAAAAAAGTAAGCAGTAATAATGACAATGCTTGTCTAAAAATAACTAGGACAGCTTTTCAACGTTTATTTATTTGGGGGACAGAGAGAGACAGAGCATGAACGGGGGAGGGGCAGAGAGAGAGGGAGACACAGAATCGGAAACAGGCTCCAGGCTCTGAGCCATCCGCCCAGAGACTGACGCGGGGCTCGAACTCCCGGACCGCGAGATCGTGACCTGGCTAAAGTCGGACGCCTAACCGACTGCGCCACCCAGGCGCCCCTAGGACAGCTTTTCAATAGGTTAAGGTATCATCCTATTAGTGGCCCTCTTCCTACTGACCTTTCCTTGCCTCTGCCGAGACCACTCTGAATCTCCACTTGGGGCCCAGGGCCCCCCCTCCACTTGCTCCGCACCACCCATCAGCTCTTGGCCGTCCGGCCCTTACTGCTGTGTCTGCCTTCTCTTGGACACAGGAAAGTCAGTCCACTTTACCGAGGCCAGTCTTTGCTTTCCCTGCTTCCCTTTCCCCGAATATGGTAGAAAAGAAAGACCAAGCAGGACTGGAGTATCCGTATAAAGCAGAGAGATGCTCGAACTTGAATCCTCTCGGGAGCTAACCGAAAATGCAGATTCCTGGTGCCCCGGCACCCGAGATTCTCATTCACTGTTGTGAGGCAGGGCCCCAAGAATGCGTATTTTGAACAAGCTGGCCAGGTGGCTCTGGGGCAGGAGGCCACCAGCCTTTGCCATACGCTGTATAAAGAGGGAAATCTCATTCTCTTCCCCATCCACCTCCCCTGTCAGCCTGACCGAGGTCGTTGGATGAAACTTTAATTAGCACCTGTATGGTGTCCTAGGAAGACTGTGTTAGCACTCAGCACCTGGGCAGCACCTAGGACTGGCTTAGAACAACAAAAATGTCTTCTCTCACAGTTCTAGAGGCCAGAAGACCAAATCAAGGCCAAATGTAGCCAGAAGCTAGAGAAGGTGCAGGGCCATGCCGCCCCAGAAGGCTCTAGGGAAGAGTCCTGCCTTGCCTTTTCCTAGCTTCAGGTGGCCCCCACAGTCCTTGGCTTGCAGTTGAATCCCTCGAGTCATGGTCTCTGTCTTCACATGGCCTTCTCTCTTCCATGTGTCTCCCAGTCCCTCGCATCTTCTTATAAAGACAACAGTCATTTGGATTAAGGGCCTCCCCTAAATCCAGGATGAGCTCATCCTGCAATCCTTAACTTATTACACCTGCAAAGACCCTCTTTCCAAGTAGGGTCCCAGATGGGCATGAACTGGGGTGGATAGGCTACTATTCAGCACCCGAGACCAGCAGATACCTCTCGCGACCTGCTGCTTTTGCAAATCTGCAGCTCAAAAATGCCTTGGACACCATTTTCGGGGGCTTAGGGAACTGGACCCTTCTGAACAACATTCAAGCCCTTGGTGTGACACAGACTTGAGTGTGTGGCCCCTCCTGGGATGCTTGGCCTCCTGGCGCCCCCTGTGCTCCACTCCCTCTTTTTCTCAAGCTTTGCTGTGGTCTTCACCCTGAATGAAGGGCCCACATGACTTTCCTAGAGACCACCTGGTTCCCTCTCGGATACGCTGGCTCCCCACGCACCCTGCCTTCCTCGGTAGAGCACTGTGAGTGAGGACGTCAGCAGAGTCTTCTCCCAAGCTGGCCATCACCCCGGGGACTATGTCCCACATTCACGAGGTGGTTGACTGGGCTTAGGGATGCCTCCCGGGGCCCCTGACCAGCAGGGTAACAAACTACAGGGGTCACTTTCTGCCAAGGTGGGGAAAGACAGGAAGAGCAAAACCCAGGAACATACTTTTAGGGGGAGAGGTAATAGCGAGTCAGGTTGGTGGGGGTCATTGTAAAGGGAATAAAAAACCCCTGATAAACACACACCGTGATGCTGCTTAAAAAAATTATCTAGGGGTGCCTGGGTGGCTCAGTCAGTTAAGCGGCAGACTTCAGTTCAGGTCATGATCTCACGGTCCGTGAGTTCAAGCCCCGCGTCGGGCTCTGTGCTGACAGCTCAGAGCCTGGAGCCTGTTTCAGATTCTGTGCCTCCCTCTCTCTGACCCTTCCCTGTTCATGCTCTGTCTCTCTCTGTCTCAAAAATAAATAAAGGTTAAAAAAAATTAAAAAAAAATTATCTAATAGTCAACCCATGTACATAGTTTAAAACTTGAAAGTTACCAAAAGATATACAAAGAAAACTCAGTCTCCTACCAGCGTCCCTTGGCTATGCCCCCATTCCTTTCCCCAAAGGCAATCACCGTCACCAGTTTCTTGTGCAGCCATCCAGAGATACTCTACAGATATTTATATATTCTTTCAAACACAAATGATAGTCTACTCTGCACACTGCCTTGTACTTCACTCTTTTCCTTTTAAATAGTATACCCCACAGAGAGAGAACAATCTCATTCCTTTAATTTCAAATAGCTGCATGGTATTCCCTTGGTGGGTGCACCATGGCATAACTCACTGTCCTCCATTGATGGGCGTTTGGAACAAGCTTTGATGCTGTCCACCTCCCCACCCCCCGCCTCTTACGTGATCCTGGAAACCCCCAGGATGGAAAAGCAGCCAAGAAAACCCTTTCTGAAGATCATAGAGTGTGGAGTTGAGTGAAACGGAAAAGGGACCTGCCCCCCGCCCTCCCCCGTAGCCCTTACTTCCTGGCCGGAAGCTAGAGAAGATGCAGCAAGAGATGGGGTGGACTCTAGGGGAGACGTGGGGGCCTTCTCATCTGCCTGGGGACTGGATTCCTTAAATAAAAACTGATCCTCTTCCACCCTGTGTTTTGCAGGAACCAGACCTCCCCGTTGATGATGAGATGATCATGTTGAGGTGCATGGAGACCTTCGATGATGAAGACCTGTGACGCACAAGGGCTGGGAAGGGAGGGGGTGAACGGGGGTGGGCAGCTTCCAAGTACTATGCCGACAGCCAAAGCCGTACCTGCCTCAGCCTTCCGGGACATTTTGGAGTGGCTGTCCCAGAGCATTTGGATGGTTTCCGTTTCTGATTGTTATAAAGTATTTGCAAAGTAGTGTGGCCCTGTGTCAGTCCCTCAGGGTTGTTTGGTGTGAGGGGTTGGCCGGATGCCAAGGCACACACCTGCTCCTGCTGTGTTCCTCTTTACGGGGGTCCTGGGGGCAGCCTGGCTGAAGCCCGGGCCACGGGCCTTTCAAGAAAGGACAGGTGGGGTCTGTCCCCAGAGGTGCCATGACACTGGGTACTTTCAGCACACCTTGAAGTCACGACATAGTTCTGGTGGGTTCTAGAGAGTTCTGGAGGCCACTCACTCATCCTGCATGCCCTGGGAGCCCAGGAACGGTGCTGACCACTCGTGTGCTGTAGGAGCTACAGGACATCGGGGCAGAACCAGCTTCCTCTGCTGCTTCTGGTAATAAAGACTCCTAAATGGAGTTCAAGCCAGATCCCAGAGTGTTCTGAGTGCTTTCTGGTGAGGCTCCTGGCTGCACATACGGGATGTGATAGTTGATTCTACGTGTCAGCTTGACTGGGCCACGGAACCCAGGTATTTGGTTGAACATTATTCTAGATGTTTCTGTGAAGGTATTTTCAGATGAGATAAACATTTACAATAGTAGACTTTGAGTAAATACAGAATAATTACCCTCCTTAATGTGGGTCGGCCTCACCTAATCAGTTGAAGGATCAAATAGCCCTGAAGCCTGAGCTCGAGGAAGAGGGAAATCGCCAGTGACTGCCTTTGGACACAGACAGCAACTCTTCCCAGTCTGCCTGCCTACTCTACAGATTTGGGACATTCCAGTGTCCACAATCACATGAGCCCATTCCTTAAAATCTCTATGCGTGTGTCTGCACACGTATGTAATATGTAGACGTGCTTGTGTGGACGTGCGTGTACACATGTGCATGCACACACATCCTACATCCTTTTGGCTCTGTTTCTCTGGAGACCCCTCACCAATACACCGAGCGTGCACAGAAAGGATTCTCTGGCTTTTTACCGTTTCCCATCATGACCACATAAGAAACTGAGGTGCAGGTTAAGGGTTAGGACGCAAGCACAGTCCTGCCTGCCCTGAGCCCCAGTGCTGGCCCCTCACCTCATGTCCTGTCACGAGCCCACCCCCGAGGCCCCCCCATGGGGGATACGCGAGGACTGTCGCTTCACTATTTATAAACAACCAAAATGGGGGGGGCAGGTAGGGGGCTCTCCACTGGGGGCTGTGCTGAGCAGAAAGAGGGGGGCTCAGCACCCGTGCTCACAACCACCCCCAGCCACTCCAGCAGCCAAGAACAAGGCAGCACGTGGGAAGGAAGAAAGAAATGTCTACAGAGATGCCGGCACATAGTAGGTCCTCGAGCAATGCGGGCCTAATCAGCTCTAACCAGCCCCCACCCCACTCCTGTTTAGTCCTCATTCCTGGAGCATCGCGTCCTACGGGGGCCCCCCCGGTCTGTGTGGACCTCAGGGGAATACAGCATCCTTTCTCCCCACAGCCATGTGTGAGGAGCGCCCCTGCCTTCACACCTCAGCCCTAGCGGCCGTCTGCTCCCCACCCCGCAGGGCTCACTGGATATGGCACAGCCCGGGGTGGATATGTTGCTTTAAAATCCCCTCAGAAGCTACTTATCCTCCCTTCCTCCCCACCTAGGACTCTTCCGACATCAGTCAGGTATCTACCTGTATCTTGACTGACGATATCGTTTCCCTTGTTAGCCAGTCCTGTATCTGCCAGAGATACAGAACCAAGAGGATACGGATGGGGATGGGTATAGGTGCGGGTATAGGTTTAGGTATTTTGCTTTAAGGAACTGTTTCACACAATCGTGGAGACTGCAAATCTGAAATCTGCGGGGCGGACCAGCCAGCTGGAAACTCGGGCAGGAGTTAACGCTGCAGTCCTGACACCTATTAAAATAATGAAACAAGGAGGCCATCAGGTGGAGTGGGTTCTGATCCTTCGGCAGCCTACAGGAGCACACCGAGGCCTACGCGGGAGTCCGTGCACTCGATTCCAAGAGAGTGAAATTTAGGAACAATCCATCACAAACAGCCTGAGCCGGACGCGGGCTGGAGCACCAGGAGCTCAGAGAAGGTGCTGGAGGAACAGAGGGTCGTCCTCCCCTCTCCTGAGGAGCCGGCCGACGGCCGGGTGCACGGAGGGGGAGGACTGGAGGGGCTGGGGCATCCTGGCTCTTTGAGGAGGAAGAGAACTGTCCCTGCCACCTTTCAGCAAACAGCCCCAACTCTGCCCCCTGCCCCACCCCAGGCCTTTTCCTCCCCCCAAGTCAGTATGTTGCCAAGCGCATATGCCCTAAGAGAGTTTCTGTGTGGACGCTGGATTACACTGGAGACTGGTTTTCACTGTGGTGACTAAGTGACTGTGTCAAAGCCCACGCTTCACAGTCTTAATCTAATACTTATCTGGCTGCCACAGCGTGCGGGGTGCCCACCCATCCTCGCGTGGGGAGACGAGCACCCGAGGTGGGGGGCGAGGAGCACCCTGGGGCAGGCGTGAGGACAGCTCTTCTCATATCTTGGTTTCTATGGTGCCTTCCGAGAACTTTCCCGAGGAATTCTGGGAGAGGCAGGTGAGCAGGCTCACTCCCTGCTCACCTTTCCCAGCTTCCCCCGTGGGCCAGAAGGGGAGATGCTGGGCGCAGGAGGACGTGCAGGACGTGGAGCCAATCCCACAGGGGAGGCAGTACACCTCCAAGGCCCTCGCAGTCTCCTCAGACTCCTCCTGGATTTGATTCCACACCAGGAGGCCTCTCTCCTCCAGGCTTCCTAATGGGAAGACGGCAAGCAGTCAGCACTGGGCACTGACCTCGCGGCCCTTGGGCTGGGGGAGCCTCTGGTGCCCCCTGCAGGCACCCGGGAGGTCTCCCCTGCCAGCCCTCCAGCTGCTGACAGCGACAGCATCGTCTCCTCCTCCTCCTCCTCCTCCTCCTCCTCCGCTTGTCTGGAGCATTCCAGGAGCTCCCACTGCGGCTGATGTGCAGCAGAGCTCCAGGGTACAATCCTAACTGCGCCCTACCCTTTCCTCACCTTCAGGGGGTGGGCCTCTCCACCACTGTTTCTAGAATGCAGGCGCACTTTACACTTGGTAGAGAGAACAAATGTGGAAAACAGAGTGCCGTCAAGCAGGTGATAGCCTAGAGGTCCTCTCAAGGGGCCATGGGAGGTTCGAGAAGGGAGCACTGAAAGCCACCCCTGATGGCCGCTCTGCACTGCTCACGGCAACATCCTCAGCTCCCAGAGACTCAGTTTGCTCATCACCACACTGGTTCCCCTCTATTCTCATTGCCTGTTCCCTTGTCTCTCTCCCCTGTTAGCCTGTGGAAGATGGGGGGCCTGTCTCTCTGCTCTTTGTATTCTCAGTCCAGAGCATCTGGAACACAGCAAGTGTTCGGTGGGTTTTCACTGAAAATGTGAGTGAATGAATGAATGAATGAATGAATACATGTGTTCTCTCCCTCGCCAACTGGACTTTGGACTGTAAGACAGCTGGGGCTGTGTCCTTTTCTTCTTGCATCTGGTGTATTTCTCACCTTACAGCTCTGTTACAGCAAAATTGTCTCCCTCCCCCACCCCCCAAAAAAATCATATGTTGAAGCCCTAACCCCCCTACCTCGGAATGTGACTGTATTTGGAGATAGGACGTTTAAAAGGGTGATCAGTTAAAGACGAGGTCTTTAGGGTGGGCCCTAATCTAATCTGACTGGTGTCATAACATGAAGAGAATAAGACACACAGAGAGACAGCAGGGAGGCACCCACATGGAGGAAAGGGCATGTGAGGTCGCAGCAAGAAGGCCGCCATCTGCAAGCCAAGGAGAGAGCCCTCCGGAAAAACCAACTCTGCCACCTCCTGGATTTCAATCTTCTAGCCTCCAGACTGTGAGAACACACAGTTGTTGTTTAAGCCAGTCTGTGGCATTTTGTTACAGCCGTCCTAGAAAGCTAGTACCATCCTGTACATCCACCCCCCCCCCCCCGCCCCCCACCGCCAGACCCAGGGCCTGCTCGACATACGCTGTGGTCAGCCTGACATGGTAATTGGGCTCAGCGAAGCAATGTGGGTGGCCCAAATGCTGACCGCTTACCCAAACCGCTAGCTTACAGAGCGAAGGTGAGCCCTACCGGGGATGGTGTTGTCCAGGAGAAAGCCCAGGAATCCACCGACAAACATGCCCGTGGTCAGCAGGACCTGGATGACCTGGTCCAGTTGGAGAATCCCTAGAATGGAGACAAAAGCAACCAGGATTCCCAGGGGCCGAGGGCCCCCTGCCTCTGCCCCTGGAGAGGTCACAGTCTAGGAGACAGAGAATCACCTGTCTGGAGCTTCTCAGAGTTCTGGTTCACCCAGTTGGGAATGGCGAGACCACAGTAGATGGAGAAGCCAAAGATAAAGAGGTTCCTGGACGAGTTCATGTCCACGTACTGTAGGAGAGAAGCCCCCAGGGCAGCCCAGAGCCATCAGCTCCCGTACTGCACGGCGATCTCTCTCTCCTCCAAATGCCCCCTCCCCTCCCACTGCCACCGGAGATGGGGGAGGGAGGCTGGACTCAGGGCATCACACGCAGCTGGCAAGCCAGGCCTGGGTTCCACTTGACCCTGGGAGCTCAGTGGTCGGGACCACCCGAGTCGAATTGCTACAGTTTCTGTTTTCCAGAAGTCTGGGTGCATCCGGCTATTTCTTTCTTCCGTTCAGAGCCCACTGTGGTCTCTGGGAACCCAAGGATTCCTTCTCCTCCTCCCCTGCCCAGCCCTGTTCTGTTCATCCCAATTCTCAAGGGCTCCTTTCAAGAGATGCACTGGCCGCGCTTCAAAGGGTGCCTTGCCTCACCTGCAGATTGGAAATCCCCACGGCAGTGATGACACCAAACATCACCAGGAACATGCCTCCGATCACAGGGGTTGGAATGGTGGCAAAGGCAGCCCCGAACTTCCCAAATACGCCCATCAGGAGAAGCACGCAGCCGGCAGCGACCATCACTGTCCTGCTCCCCACCTGCTCAGGGAGACGTGGGACAAGACGCTCAGCTCCAACCAGGCCTCAGCCTTGCTCCAGGGGCACCACACATCACAATCCGGCGGACTTGAAAGAGCAGCCGCATGAGCCCAGATGGCCCCCCTCTGCTCCCACATGGGGGTTGGGAAAGGATGAAGGTGTGACCTTGGGTCTCGGCCTCTGCCCTCATTTCTTCGCGCACTGCTCTGTCCCCATCTTAAAGTCCTGACTCAAATGCTCCTCTAAGAAGGCTTTCCAGTGAGGCCGAAGGTCTCTCTTGGGTGGCAGTTGACCCAATGCTTAGGAATGGGCGTTTGAGAGCCAACGCCAGCTCTGTCCCTAACTGCAGACTTCGGCACATACAGGGACTCTGCCCCTGTATGACTTCGGGCACATGACTTAACCTCTCCAAATATCAGCTTCCAAAACTGCCAAAGGGAGTTAATTAATAATACTTCACAGGGAGGGAGCCAAAACACAAGAGACTCTTAAAAACTGAGAACAAACTGAGGATTGATGGGGGGTGGGAGGGAGGGGAGTGTGGGTGATGGGTATTGAGGGGGGCACCTGTTGGGATGAGCACTGGGTGTTGTATGGAAACCATTTTTACAATAAATTTCATATTTAAAAAATAAAAATAAGAGAATACTTTCTTCACAAACTCATTTTACAAGGCTAGCATTACTTTGATACCAAAGCCAGACAATAAAAGAACCTGCAGACCCACATCCCTGATGAATACTGAGGTTAAAAGTCTCAATAAAATATTAGGAAACCAAATTCAACATCACCTTAAAAAGATCATACACCGTGACCAAGTGGGATTTATCCCTGGGATGCAAGGATGTTTTAACATATACAAATGATAAATGTGATATGCCACATAAAAAAAATGAAAGATAAAAACCATACAATCATCTCAAAAGATGCTGAAAAAGCATGAGACAAAATACAACATATTTTCATGATGAAAACTCTCAGCATATTGGGTATAGAAGGAACATACCTCAACACAATGAAGGCATGAATATATGACAGTAGAGGTGATATGATCTTATATACAGAAAATGCTGAGGAGTCAACCAAGAAACTGTTAGACCCAATCAACGAATCAGTAGTCACAGAATACAAAAATCAACATATAGAAATCAGTTGCATTTCTCTACAAACAACAAAATATAGGAAAAATAAATAAAGAAAACAAGCCATTCATAATAACATCAAAAACAATAAACTACTTAAGAATGAAGTTAACCAAGGAGGTGAAAGATCTGTACACTAAAAACTAAAAGACACTGATGAAAGAAATTGAAGAATACACAAACAAATGGGAAGATACCCTGTGTTCATGGGTAAGAAGAATTAATGTTAAAATGTCCATACTATCCACGGGGCACCTGGGTGGTTCAGTCAGTTAAGCGTCTGACTTCGGCTCAGGTCATGATCTCATGGCTCGTGAGTTTGAGCCCTGCGTTGGGCTCTGTGCTGCCAGCTTGGAGCCTGGAGCCTGCTTCGGATTCTGTGTCTCCCTCTCTCTCTGCCCCTCCCCTGCTCATGCTCTGTCTCTCTCTCTCTCTCTCTCACAAATAAATAAACACCCAGAAAAAAATTTTTAAGAAAAGACCATACTATCCAAAGCCATCTGTATAGTCAATGCAATCTCTAACAAAATCCCAATGGCATTTTTCACAGAAATAGGAAAAAAAAATCCCAAAATGCATATGTAAATATAAAAGACCCCAAATAGCCAAAGGAATCCCAAGAAAGAAGAATAAACTGGTGGAATCACACTTCCTGATTTCAAATAACACTACAAAGCTATAGTAATTTAAACAGTATGGTGCTGGCATAAAATCAGGCACATAGACCAATAGAACAGAACTGAGAACCCACAAAAAAACCCCATGCAAACATGGTCAACTAATATTTGACAAGGAAGCCAAGAATATTCATTCAATGGGGTAAAGGACAGTCTTGTCAATAAAGAGGGCTGGGAAATCCAGAGAACCACATACAAGGAATAAAACTGGACCCCCTACGTTTCATCATTCAAAAAACTAAATGCAAAATGGATTAAACACTTATACGTAAGACCCGAAACCATGAATCTCCTAGAAGAAAACATAGGGAAAATCCCTTTGGAATTGATTTTTACAATTTTTTTGGATATGACACCAAAAGTGTAAGCAACAAAAGCACAAATCAACAAATGGGACTAAACAAAACAAAAAGGCAACCTACAGAATGGAATAAAATATTTGCAATCTGTATATCTGATAAGGGGTTAATACCCAAAATATATAAGAACCTATACAACTCAATAACAACAACAATAACAGCTTAAAAATGGGCAGAGGAACTGAATAGACATTTCTCCCAAGAAGACATACAAATGGCCAACAGGTACATGAAAAGATGTTCAACATCACTAATCACCAGGGAATTCAATCAAAACCACAATGAGAGATCACCTCAGGTCTATTAGATTCAGTTATCATTAAAAAGGTAAGAAATAACAGGTCTTGGTGGAGACGTGCAGAAAAGGGATCCTTTGTGTACCGTTATGTACTGTTTATTGGAACACAAACTGGCACAGCCACTATGGAAAACAGTATGGCTTTTCCTCAAAAAATTAAAAATAGGATTACCATATGATCCAGCAATTCCTCTTGTGAGGATTTATGCACAGAAGCCAGAACACTAACTGGAAAAGATATCTGCAACTGTGTTCACTGCACCATTATTTACCGCAGCCAAGATAGGGAAACAACCTAAACGTCTACTGATGGATGAATGGATAAAGAAAATGTGGTATACATACACAATGGCATATTACTCAGCCATAACAAATGAAATCTTTCCATTCTCAACAACATGGATAGACTTTGAAGGCTATGCTAAGTGAACCATGCTAAGTGAACTATGTCAGAGAAAGACAAGTATCGTGTGGTATCATTCACATGCGGAATCTAAAAAAAGCTAAATTCGCGGAAACAGAGAGGAGAGTGCTGGTTACCAGGGTGGAAAAAACGGGGAGAAAATGGGAAGATGTTTGTCAAACAGTATAAACTTCCAGTTAGAAGATGCATAAGTTCTGGGGATCTAAGTACAACACTGTGACTACAGTTAACAGCACTGTATTATATGTATACTTGAAAGTTGCTAAGAGAGTAGATCTTAAATGGTCACACTGTTAAAACAAAACAAAAAAAAGAAATGGTCATTATATAACCTGATGGGAGGGTTAGCTAATGGTGGCCATCATGTTGCAATATGTTAGTGTATTTTCTTTTTTTTTTTTAATTTTTTTTTTTAACGTTTATTTATTTTTGAGACAGAGCATGAACAGGGGAGGAGCAGAGAGAGAGGGAGACACAGAATCCGAAACAGGCTCCAGGCTCTGAGCTGTCAGCACAGGGCCCAACGCGGGGCTCGAACTCACGGACCGTGCGATCATGACCTGAGCCGAAGCTGGACGCTTAACCGACCAAGCCACCCAGGCGCCCCTGTTAGTGTATTTTCAAATAAATACACGGTACAGCTTAAACTTACACAATGTTACATGTCAAGTATGTCTCAGTAAAGCTGCGGTGGGGGGAGGTGGGAAGGCAAATCTGGAGCACGGTGAGACACAGAGAGGCACCTGGGAGACGAGATGAAGAACACGCAAGGGTTCCTCCATGAAGGTCAAGGGCCACGGGGAGCAGTTAGAATACAATCCAAAAACAAGGCATAAACAAAATGTGGTGTGTGTGTGTGTATTATACATGGGATGGAATATTATTGGGCTGTCTGTGGACAGTCCTGGAGATAAGCCAGTTGCAAAAAGACAAATACTGCACGATTCCACTCCTGTGATGTAACTAGTCAAATTCACAGAGACAGAAAGAATGGTGGTTGACAGGTGCTAGGGAGAGAGGAGGATAAGGCCTTGTTTAATTGATACAGATTTCAGGTTTTGTGTTATGTGCCCTTAACCACAATGAAAAGTACTTTTTTTAAAGTATTTTTAAAAAGATACTCTAGCGTCAACGACTGAAGTCCATCAATGCACGATAAGTAGCAGATTCTGCCTTTGTGTCTTTTTTTTTTTCCAGCCTAAGAGCTTACTTTTTGAACTGTCTTCATTACAGGACGTGTGGCAAGAATTTAACCACATCAAAATACATTTCTTTTTTTTCCATTTTGTTTATGCTCCTAAAAAGGAACAACAAACGAAGGCTGGAATCAAAGCTAAAGGGAACACAGCCCTTGCCAGGGTTTTTATTTGGGCTCGCTGAGACCCATGTTGGACTTCTGAACTCCAGCTCAGTAAAAGAAGGAATCTGAGTCGTTTGAAACTGCTAAGTTTGTGATTAATTTGTTCCAGCAACAAGAGACTGAAGCACTGAGAACAGATTCGGGGGCACCCAGCCCACCCCATCAGTCACCGTCAGCAGACTTACCCTGGTGATACCCAGCGCCCCGACATTCTCGCTGTAGGACGTGGTCCCGTTCCCGGTCCCCCAGGCCCCTGCCAGCAGACAGCCAAGACCCTCGATGCCGATGCCTCGGTTGACCGCGTGCCTCGGAGGGGGTGGGGCCCCCACCAGCCGCGCGCAGGCGTAGTAATCGCCTACCGACTCCACCATGGAGGAGATAACCCCGGCAATGATCCCAAAGACCCCAGCCAGGCTGATGGTGGGGAGGCCCCACTGTCCTGAAAGAGCAGCACAGAGGGAATGTTAATCCAGAAGGCGGCGGGTTGCTGAACCCCAAATAACTTCTTTGCCGGGGGCGTCTTTGGAAAGCTTAAAAAAATTCTTTTAACTTTTATTTACTTTTTGAGAGACAGAGAGAGACAGAACGTGAGCAGGGGAGGAGCAGAGAGAGAGAGAGAGGGAGACGCATAATCCGAAGCTGGCTCCACGCTCCGAGCTGTCAGTGCAGAGCCTGATGCAGGGCTTGAACCCGTGAACCGCGAGATCATGACCTGACCCGAACAAGTTGGACGCCTAACCGACTGAGCCACCCAGGCGCCCCTGCGAGGCTTTCAAGACCAGGAAGTATGTCTTCCAACCCCACGACTGTCCAGAGGCTTTGGCCTGGACTCCTGCCCTCCCACTCCTTCCTGAGGGTAAGTCAGACACGCAGACCTGGAGGTCACTGTGCAAAAGAGCAAGCGACAGGGCTTCTTCTCAGGGCACATCTTGAAGCTTTTGGAAGCAGAGATTCTCACTCAGGGAGGCTCTGGGTCCACAGTCGGCGGGGCCAGGCCCTCCCTCCCTGGTACCTGGTTATTAATACACCCCGAGCCAAGAAGTGCTAGGAAAGACAACCAGAAGTGGGCTATGGGATGGCCTTGACCTCATCTTCCTGGAAATGTTCTCATTCAGCCCAGGGATCCCTTGGGTAGATGCAACTAAACCAGGAAGAGTCCCAAAGGTCTAGCCAGAAGGGTGAAATGTCTCTGATCTGCCCGCGCTCAGGCTGTGGGTTCTGGGTAACATGGAGGAGGGGTGGAGGGATGTAGACAGTCTTGGAGGAAGGTCCTGGAATGGGAGCCTTTGGTCTATCACCCTCAGAGGATTTTTTTTTTAATATATGAAATTTATTGTCAAATTGGTTTCCATACTACACCCAGCGCTCATCCCAAAAGGTGCCCTCCTCAATACCCATCACCCACCCTCCCCTCCCTCCCCCCCCATCAACCCTCAGTTTGTTCTCATTTTTTAAGAGTCTCTTATGCTTTTGCTCTCTCCCACTCTAACCTCTCTCTCTCTTTTTTTTTTTTTCCTTCCACCCTCAGAGGATTTTTAGGACAATCTGAGGGTCTCCTTCTTCTCCTAGGGGTCTGACACAGACTCCCTAGAGCCTGCTCCTCCTTGTCAGATCTTTTGGAAGAGATCCATCCTTTGCCCCTATTCAGCTCTCCATCCAGTGCCCTGGGCCCCACGGACAGTCCTGGAAAACACATGTCCCAGTCAAAAAGGGGCCCTATCTTCTCATTACCTGGGTAAGGGAAGCGAAACCAAGGAGCCCGGCTCAGGACATCGCCTTTGGTGTCGGTGCGGGCCAGGTGCCCGTAGGCCGTGGGGGCCGTGGGGAGGGTATTGGTGACTGTGAGCACGAAGCAGAGAAGCCACGAGATGCAGAGCGCCAGCAGCACCTGCCAGAGGGAGGGGCTTCACTACCCATCCCAGACCCCCGGCCCCTGCCAACACCTCCCAGAGGTGCTGGGCCAGGGAGGCAGGTCAGGGAAGCTCTTTGAAATAAGCAAGTGCTGGGTTACTGGCCCTGGTGGTGACAACAGCAATCTGCATCATAATTAGTGCATTAACGGAATGTAGAAAATAAACTCTGGAAAGACCTTGTATCAAACACAGGCAGAAATGTCTAGCAAAACAGGCACAGCCTGGGGCAGAAGGATTACCATCTGTCTTCCTTTCCACTGCCTGCTGGTCACATGACCTTGGATCAAACTCCCTGAGCCTCAGTTTCCTCGTCTGTGCGATGGCATTACAATCACTGCTCTGCAGGGCCTGAAGCAAGATTTCTGAGAGCAGGGTCTTCAGATATACTGATATTTCATCCCTGGTGGCAGAACCCCAGAAATGTGTATTTTGAGCGATGTCCCCAACTGATTCTTGCACACAGTGAACTGTAGAACCACTGACCTGCAGGGTGGTGAAAGATGGATGAGACGTGGAAGTACCTTTGTACAATTTGAGACGTATCTCACGGTGCAATTAAACCAGAAAACATACCGTGTGGTTGGTAGCCACACAGAGCTAACCCCGGTGCAAATCCAACAGCGGGGTGTCTGAAGAGGGGGCACCAGCATCGCCGTGAGGGATCTGGCTTGCCCACGGGCCGCTGAGGAGGAACGTGATCTGAGGGACAGAGTCCTTAGTTTTGTGGAGTCGGGCGTGAACCTTGCTGGGAGCTGTCCCGCACTGGTGCCCAAAGCAGTGACCTGGGGCAGGGTTCTCTGCTCCTGGGGAGCAGCTTTGCGGAATGAGGGGACCACATCGCACCAGCAGCCAGGGAGCACTCCCACGGATGGTCGGCGGGCCTCCTTCTACAGAGGATGAATGCAGGTCGGGGGGGAGGAGCCACCACACGAGGAGGAGCATTTGCTTTGGGGACCTTCTGGGAGTGTGAGGGGATGCCCCCCACTCTCCGGGTGAGTCCACTAAGAACGGAAGAGGGCGGGGAGTGCTTCTTACCGGGAAGACCTGAAACAGGTAGAACTTAGACACGTGGCACTTCTTCTGTCCTCTGTAAATGGGCATGGGCACAGCGACATTTTTCAGGTACTGAGAAAACAGCACGATGAGGAAGATGGTCCTGAAACAGACACATGCCATGCCCAGCCCGGCAAGCTGGGGCTTATCCTCAGCAAGCGTCCAGGAGGCTGAGCCACCGCTGTCTCGGGGACGGGGAGGCAGTGGCCGCACCGGGAGGGTCCCCATCGAGGCCCCTCTTGGCGGCGCGGGCAGCGTCCTGCCATCTCTGAAAAGGTGGGCTGTTCCCTTTCAGAGCCGCCGGTGGCTGGAGAGCAAGAGCGGGGAGGGGGGCTGTTATCCCCTGGGGGTGGGCAGCTGGATGGGTCCAGTGGTTGGAGACGGTGAGGTGAGAGTCCAAGACTGTCCTCTCTCCTGGGTCATTCTGCAAGTCCTTGTGGTCAGACTGCAGTGGCGGTGTGTCCGGTGCTGTCCCCAAGTCCCTTCGAAGCTCTGTTGAAACGCTTAAGGCCTCTTTTTCCATAAAGCCTTCCTGACCCTCCCAGTTGGCTTCCACCACCCCCTCCCCTGAACGTGCTTGGCATTCTGCGATTCTCGTCACTGTCTCTCGGTGTCACAGCTCCGTGGGCCCAAGGCTCATCTCTCTCCTATGCCGTAAGCTTACTGAGAGCTGGAGCCACGTCTTTGCACCCTTCTCAGGTGCCAGAGATTTACGGACATTTGCAATAAAACCTAGCAGGCAGAGGACCAGCAGTATCGATTTTTTTTGTGAACACTAAGTATTCTTCTATGCTGCCTGTGATTACTTCATTGTTTTGAGTACTAAAAATGCAACAAATAGTATTAATAATAAATTGTGGCAGTTTCGTTGCTTTTTAAGGTATCGGAGTATTCATGAAAATATCCATAAACCACAGGAGTTTGCCAATATCCAGAACACATTCTTCTTGCTGGGTAATCTTCCACCAGAAAGAACTTAGGTGCCACTCTGTTCCCAGAGAGTACTTACATGGCGGCAATGCCCCAGTGGATCCCAGCATTGTTGCCCGCAGAATCAAAGAGAGGCAAGGCCACCAGGGAGATGGTCGGAGCAATGGTCAAAGGGCCAATGTAGCGCATGAGAAACCCAATGAGGCCTGAGAATCCCACCAGCATCTGGACGCAGGAAGCGACCATGATAGCGCCCTGCAACTGAGGAGGGAAAGTACAGTTCATGTGCCTTGAAACTTGCAGAGGCCAGGGGCCACCATGGCAGACCCAGCTGTGGCAGCCCCCTTCCCAACCCGGTCCCCCTGGGTGGCGCACACAGAGGCAGTGCAGCGACAAGGCTGAACCCCAGAGGAACTGAGGCAAGGAGAGCCCTGATCTCGCTCCTCTCTCCACTTCAGGATTTCCCACCACACCTTGGGCATCTTTACTTAATTTGAAAGTTTTCAGGAAATAGCCTTCAAAAGACCTTCATGGTCATAGTGATGATGCTGATGTCTGGGAATCCTAACATCACCCAGTAGTGGTTGAACATCTTGTTGCTTTATTTTTCTGTTTTCCCACTATCTGTTGCAAGCCTTGGCAATTTTTTTTTTTTCGGTAAAGGACCAGATAGTGAATATTTTAGGCTTGATCAGCCATATGGGCTCTGTCGAAACTTCTCCAGACAAGATGTGAACAAATGAGCCTAGCTGTGTTCCAATACGATTTCATGGGTAGATACTGAAATTAGAATTTCATATAATTTGGACACATCATGAAGTAGTATTCTTCTTTTTCAACCATTTAAAATATAAAACCATTCTCAGCTTGTGAGCTATATAAAAACAAGCAGCAGTCCAGATTTGGTTCATGGCCTGAAGTTTGCCAACCCCTTCTTTGTAGGACTGATTGAATTTACTTTACTTCTCCTTTTTTACTCTTCCAGTTTGGATGTTCCACATTCCATTTTGGCCCTGATAACTCTCCCTCTTTTGAAGTCTGCTCTTTCTGAAAGTAATAGAATGACTCCTACTTTCTTTTGACTAGTGTTAGGGTGGTATATTTTTCTCCATCCACTTACTTTCAATCTCTGTGCGCCTTTATATTTACAGTAGGTTTCTTACAGACGATATTTAGTTAGGTCACATTTTTAAAAATGTTTTCATTTATTTTTGAGACAGAGAGAAAGAGAGAGAAAGAGCGTGAGCGGGGGAGGGGCAGAGAGAGAGGGAGACACAGAATCCAAAGCAGGCTCCAGGCTCTGAGCTGTCAGCACAGAGCCTGATGTGGGGCCCCGAGCTGTGAGATCATGACCTGAGCTGAAGTCGGACACTCAACTGACGGAGCCACCCAGGCACCCCGTTTTTTAAATGCACTCTGACAATCTCTGTCATTTAATTGGTACATTTAATCCATTGACATTCAAAGTGATTACTGATATAGTTGGGCGGGTATCTACCCTATTCATTACTGTTTTCTATTTGTTGCCCTTCTTTGTTCCTATTTTTGTCTTCCACTGTGTGTGTGTGTGTGTGTGTGTGTGTGTGTGTGTGTTTTAGGTTTTGGGTTTTTTTTTAGTTTATTTTGAGAGAAAGGCAGAGACAGAGACAGAGAGACAGTGAGTGGGAGAGGAGCAGGGGGGGCTGGTGGGACAGAATCCCAAGCAGCCTCCATGCTGTCAGCCCAGAGCCCAACGCGGGGCTCAAACTCACAAACCATGAGAGGACGACCTGAGCTGAGATCAAGAGTTGGACGCTTAACCAGCTGAGCCACCCAGGCACCCCTCTTTTTGTGCTTTTAATGGAGCATTTTGTCTGACTCCGTTTTTTCTTCTTTCTTAGCCTATCAGGTATACTTCTTTCTTTCTTTCTTTCTTTTTTTAAAACTTTTTTGAATGGTCGCCCTCGAGTTTGCAACATACACTTACAACTAATCCAAGTCCACTTTCAGATAACAAGATGCCAGTTCACGAGCATGGTGAGCACATTAATAACAAAGTAATCCTAATCCGTCCTTATCATCGCTTGTATCATTGCTGGCACCTATTTTGTTTACATATGGGGACACATCAGTATATAAATAGAAACTACCATGATCCTGGAAGGGGAAGTTTGGATGGGTCTAATGTGTTGAAAACTGAACTTGCCTTCTCTCCCCAGTTATTTTTTACTTTTTCTGCTACCACCATGTTCTTAAAATAGAACCGCTGTTCACTGTTACTTCTCCATTATTTATAGCCCAGCAAGTAATGCCCTTCCTATCGCTGTACATTTGCACCACTTTCCCTGGTGGCTAGTATTGGGATATACAGCTGGTGTGCTGACCATCAGGGTTTTCAATCCTTGAGATGTGCGTGTAAACCTAACTCAGTTAAACATGGAATATCTACCTTAAATTCCCATAGGCTGGCTGGGTAGATTCAACCAATCCATCCTATTAATGAAACGAGGTTGAAACTTACAAGAACTTTCTCCTGTTTACAGCACTGGTGAAAAACATTGGGCCAGCAGATGGAGCTAAACTACCACAGAAAAGGCTCTGGCTTTGGTTTACTGTGTGGGAGCCTTGGAAACCATGTGGGAGAAAGTAGTGGAGACTATTGTCTTAGACCAGTCAAAAGGAATCCCTACCCCGGCCCTGGGCTTTCGAGCAGCTGTTGGCAAACTTCTGTAAAAAGCTAGATGAAAAGTAGTTTAGATTTTGGGGGCCATGTGTGGTTTCTCTCACATCCTCTTTTTAAAACAACCTTTTAAAAATGTAAAAATCATTCTTACTTTGTGAACAGTTAGAAAACCAGACCTCAGGCTGGATTTGGTCCAAGAGCCATAGTTTTCTGATTCCTGCTCTAAGGACTCCATATATCATAAACACAATAAAGGTAATAAGAAACTATGGGGTCTCTGCCACTTGGGATCCCATGTTCAATGCAGGCACAGCGTGACCCATATCCCTCAACATCTCCCTATTAATACTGTTCAAGCCCCAGGGAAATTATTTTCCAGAACTCTTGCCCAGCATCCTCAAAACACAAGGTCGCTGCTTCTGAATGCGGTAAAGCTTTGTGAGTCGTGCCACTGTAAAGCCAGAGTCAGATACTTCATGAGGACACAGGAAAGATCTGAGCCAGGAGTGCTTAGGTGGGAGAAGAGACAAATGAACTCATCACATCTTTCTTCTTGGAAGGTATAAAGGCAACAGATTCTTGCATAAGCAAGTCCAGTCCTGGGCGCCTGGGGCGCTCAGTCAGTTGAATGTCCGACTCGATTTGGGCTCAGGTCATGATCCCAGGGTCAAAGGATTGAGGCCCACATTGGGCTCTGTACTGAGTGTGGAGCCTGTTTAAGATTCTCTCTCTCACCCCCTGCTTGCTCCCTCTCTCTCTCTCTCAAAAAAAGGGGGGGGGGGAATTCCAGCCCGTAATAGGTCTGAGCAAAAGGGAAATCTTACCCCTGGCATCTAGCAGAGCAGGGTAAGGAAACTTCTTGTTTTCGCTTAGTTTCAATTTGGACTTAACGAAGCCAAATACAGACTCCCTGGGGGACAGAAGAAGCAAACAAACAAACACCCACAAACCACGTGTGTTCTGTGATTCATTCTGTTGGTGGTATCATAAAACTGGGCTTCGCTGAAGAAGCATAGCCTAATTTGGAGAAGGTGGTACAACACACAGCCTTCTGAGATTCGACAATCCACCTGGCAAAAATCCAGGGCCCCACTAGCTTGACAAGGGAAATTCTTAGGACTATCTTGGTCTAGAGCTATCTAGAACTGTTCTTTAAAGATTAAAGAACCTTGCTAACTCTGGATTCGCTCTGAGATAAAAAGGAAGCACGAAGACTGGATGAGATTATGGAGGTACAGATACTTTTGGCCTGTGTATCAGAGCATAGGTGTGTGCACAAAAAGCTGCTTTTGCAAGGGAAGAAGAACAACCGAAGGTTCTGGCTGGAACTCGACAAGTGATGGCTCAGACTGATCTGCTGTGCCCTTATAAGCACAGTGCTTGCTGAGCTATCAAAAGTGTTGGTGGGAGAGCCCACACTGAATGAGAACAGACCCTGTTAGAAGCCAGGTGGCCTTAGGTGAGTTTGTGGCCTGAAGCAGCTACTCAACCCCCTCTCCCTTTGACAGACCATCACTAACTAGTCTGCATTGTTTGGAATTAGACCACAAGCAGATGGCACCAAATAATTTTAAGATCGGAGATTCCCGTCACATCCCGAGTGATGCCCCAAAGGCATCAAGTAAGGAAGGACGGATCCACAAAATCCGCTGATTAAAGGAAATAGTTATAGTCAGGTAAAGAGAAGGCACGTATACAGGTAGCATTCGTAGGATTCCTGAGCAAGTGACAGTCCTCTCCCACGGGCCCCATCGGGACAGACACTACCTCACAAGATAACCTGACTCCAGCAACAAAGACTTGGATTTCACTGTGTGAGTCTTTGAATTCGGAAAGCACTAGTTGGGGCCACGCTAAAGGTACTGCTCACCTAACCGAGAAATGGAGGCTAGAGGCATATAACATTTCAACAGAAGGACATTGGTGGGAGAAGTAAAGCAAGTCTAAGTGCAGCCAATGGACCGAGTGACAAGGCTGACTATGCGAATATACGGACCCGGGATTGCCCCCGTATAATTACATGGGGTCTTGGGCTGCGGTCACTGACTAGCAGTTTGGGCTGGCAAGTGGCTCATACAGGGCTCCTTTTATGGCACACGAGTTTATAGTTAAATCTCAAATGTCGGTGGTTCATGGTGATGCCCCTGAGTCTTAAAAAGAGGAGTGAAGTATGACTTTGAATGTAGTCACTAGGGTCCACAAGATGATACCTTGGGCCACAATCCATGCACATGTGGGCTCATGAACAACATAATCCCTATCTCCATCTGAAGTCACTTAGGTTTCCCAGGATGGTCCCCGTTGCCAATAGCAATGGGTGCATGTGCCTTTGGTGGGAGAATATGAGGGTATATGGCCCATGTCTCAGAGTTGGCAGTCTGCCCGTGCTGGACATTTCACAGAGTATGGGAGGTTTTAATATTTTTAAAAACTGGCATTGACAGTGTCTCTGGTTTGACCTTTGCCTATTTTGCAACTGAAGCCGTGGACCAGACTACTATAAAAAGTTGCCCACCAACATGAATGTCAACATATATGTGAAAAAGCTCAAGGACTTCCTGGCCTCCATAACCATAGGAGTCAATTCCTATAATAAATCTCCTCTTATGTGTATCTCTATGTATCCCGCTGGTTCTGTTTCTTTGGTCATCCCTGACTGGCACACATATCTTATGACAGCAATCCCACTCCTAGCTGTATATTCAGTGGAGATACGAATATACATTCACCTAAAAACAAGGACACAAACATTTATAGCAATACTATCTATAACTGGAATGCCATCTATAACTATCAATAACTGGAAACTACCCATAAACACAGTCTGGGTAACAGCAGAATAGATAAATAAATTGCTGTAGAGTTATATAATGGAACACTACTCAGTAAAGACAGTGAAGAATCTACCCCAACATATAACGATACGGAAGACTCTTGTAAAAATAATGTTGAGGGGGCGCATGGGTGGCTCAGTCAGTTAAGCATCTGACTTGGGCTCAGCTCACGATCTCACAGTTCATGGGTTGGAGCCCCGCGTCATGCTCTGTGCCGACAGCTTGGACCCTGGAGCCTTCTTCAGATTCTGTGTCTCCCTCTCTCTGCCCCTCCCCTGCTTGCACTGTCTCTGTTTCACTCAAAAACAAATAAACATTAAACAAATTTTTTTAATTATGCAATTGAGACATGGACTTTAGGTAAATCATCTATTTAGAAGTAAGTACTGATAGAGAGCTTTATCTTGACTTTCTGTAAATTTGGATATAAATAGTTTGAGCACTACAAATCAACTTGAAACAATTAAATGTATATGTTTCCTTGAAAAAAAATAAATAATAAAAAAAATTTTTTAATAAAAAAATAATGTTGAAGGAAGAAGACAGACACAAACTAATATGTACTGTGTAGTTCCGTATATAACGTTCAAAACCAGGGGGAACTAATCTATGGTATTGGAAATCAGGTCAGTGATTATCCCTGAAGGAGGAACAAGGGGGCCTCTGGGATGTTGGTAATGTTCTGTTGCCTGATCCAGGTGCTGGTTACATGAGCAAGTTCAGCTTTTGGAAATTTATTGTGTTCTTTTCTATCTGTATTAAACTTAAGTTAAAAGTTCATTTACAAGGGTAGTGGCGCCTGGGTGACTCAGTCAGTTGAGCATCTGACTTCGGTTCGGGTCATGATCTCACAGTTCATGGGTTCGAGCCCCGTGTCGGGCTCTGTGCTGACAGCTCAGAGCCTGGAGCCTGCTTCGGATTCTGTGTCTCCCTTTCTCTCTGCCCCTTCCCGCTCATGCTCTGTCTCTCTCTGTCTTTCAAAAATGAATAAACATTAAAAAAAAAATTAAAAAAAAGAAAAAAGAATAGAGGGGCGTCTGTTTGGCTTTGTCAATTAAGCATCCAACTTTGGCTCGGGTCATGATCTCATAGTTCATGGGCTCGAGCCCCATGTTGGGCTCTGTGCTGACAGCTCGGAGCCTGGAGCCTGCTTTGGATTCTGTGTCTCCCTCTCTCTCCCTGCCCCTCCCTGCTCATACTCTCTCTCTTTCTCTCTCTCAAAAATAAAAAATAAACATTAAAAAACATTTTTTTTAAAAGTCCATTAACGAAGGTACAAGTTCTGACTTTGGAAGGAGGGGAGAAAAAATTGAACTAGAGCAATATTATCAAACATATGGTAGTAGTATACATTTCCCCTTCCACCCCCCCCTTAGCCCCTTACCTCTCGGATTCTCTTCTGCCATTCTTCAGTGAATTCAGGAGAGCTGGTGTTCACCAGGCTGGCATTGAGTGTCCACGGTGGGCACTTCCAAGTGGGGAGGGAGAGCATGGCCAGAGAGGGTGCCACAAAAGCAAATGTCCCTCCCTGGAGAATGGGCAGCCTGGAGGAGGGGGAAAAGGATGCAGTTACTCAAAAGATCCATTAGCACTGGTCTGAAACTGGGCCCAATGGGGGATTTTTTAAAATCCCAAGCCCTGGCTTGATTTAGAGGCGATACATGACCTAGCGGGTAAGCTCCACGTCAGACCCATGGACCCCGGCAACCTTTGGACAGGTGGGAGAGGTGAGTATGGGGAAGACAAGCAGACCTAACCCCAGTCTTGGAGATGCAAACTAAGGAGGAGAGTCGGGCACTGGGAAATCATTCGCAGACCAGCACAAAGCTCAGCGGCCATGTGCACGGGGTGCCATTGTCCACCCCGGTCTCAGAGAATCTTCCCCAGAGCCCAGGATAAAAGCACAGCTCCCATGTGGAATTCTCCCTCCAAGAGATACACAGCCTAAAATCTGGGTCGCCAGACTCCTTGGTGTCTTCCAAAATGATCGGCAATCCCAGACCTTTCCCTTCAAGCCTCCTTTTCATCATATGGACAGAACAGTTTTCAGGTCAATTATCAGGGTGCGTTTTTCCATCCAGGCCCTTCTCACTCCTGCCTGGACTCTCACTCCATCCTCTGTGAGAACTTCTGGAGGTGCCCACCTACCTTTCTTCCCTTTGAGGTAAACACAGCCTGGTAAGTCAACCTCCAACGATCCTCTCTTATCAGATCAGAGGCCGCCAAGGCTAACCTAGTCTGCCCACCCATGACACTAAAATTTGGGGTAGGGTGGAACAGAGGCACCCCAGCATCTTGATTGCATTTGTCACTATGATGCACCCACTTTGTCTTTTTTTTTTTTTAACGTTTATTTATTTTTGAGACAGAGAGAGATGCAGCATGAATGGGGGAGGGTCAGAGAGAGGGAGACACAGAATCTGAAACAGGCTCCAGGCTCTGAGCCATCAGCACAGAGCCCGACGCGGGGCTTGAACTCACGAACTGCGAGATCATGACCTGAGCTGAAGTCGGACGCCTAACCGACTGAGCCACCCAGGCACCCCCCACCTTGTCTTAACAATCCCAGAAGGGTATTTTTGAACTCAGGATTTCATAAAGATATCTTAAAGGCTTATTCTCGAGAATGACTGAGCACATTCTACGTAATGAAAATGTAAAGTTTATGAGAGTTTTGTTGCCCAAGTTTTGTATTCTGGCTGAATATTAGAGTCAGTGACACTTGGGCATCACCCTCAGTGGGTGGGCATCACCTTAGCAGGCTCGTCTAGCAGTGCACTCAAGGTGATTCTAATGTGCAGCCAGGGTTGAGGGCAACTGATCTAGATCCATAAATCTAGGCCCACAAAAGGCTCCAAAGTAGAATGGAATACATTGCCCACATAAGGCAGGAATCAACAAGCGGTGTATGGGTATGTGCGAACAATTTTTTTTTTTATTTAAAAACTATGAATCTAAATATCTTGACACAGAAGGGAAGCATGCTCTATTTAACTTTACAAAATCTCCTTGAGGTTTTAAAACAAACATATAGGGCTGCCTGGGTGGTGCAGTCGGTTAAGTGTCCAACTTCGGCCCCTGATTTTTGGTTCATGGGTTTGGGCCCCACGTCGGGCTCTGTGCTGACAGCTCAGAACCTGGAGCCTCCTTCGGTTCTGTGTCTCCATCTCTTCCTGCCCCTCCCCTGCTCCCTCTCTCTCTCTCTGTCTCTTTCTCTCTCTCTCAAAAATACAGTCCACCACGTCAGCCATTTCCATTGTGCTGGGCTCCATGATTCGTTATTTTTCACTGCCATTCCTCCAGCACTGAGCCTGGCGCCACAAAGAAAACCTACCAACACTGGGTTTATCGTTGTTTTTTTAAGTTTAATAGGCGTGTAAGGAAGTCCTAACAAATGTTAATTTGCATCTCATTAAGCTATGAGCGATGTGCACTCATTCATGTGATTTAATGTCTGTTTTCTCCTTGTCTATAAACTGTCTGCTCATTACATAGAATTTGGATACTGTTAAAATAAATAACAATTCTTATGATCATGAGCTTTCTTTTCATTAAAAACAAAAATGCTCTCTGTTACTGTATGCAGGAACTCACCCCCATTCAGAAATTATTTAAGAGAGCATTTCAAAATTTTCAAGTAGTTGAGCACATTTCTAATTCTGTTTGTGTCCATTTCTTTCAAGATGGTTACATGTAGTTGGGGTAATATGATATATGGACTTTCTGCCTTTTTTGCATTTGCTAAATATGTTTTATGTTCAAGAACAAGGTGAATTTTTTCCATTTATTTGCTTCACTGTATTATGCTTTATGTTTAGGTTCACACGGTGTATCAATAAATTTTTCCCTTATTGTTTTATACTTAGACCTTATACTTAGTTCCATTTTCTATTCCTTCCTGCCATTGTCCCCACCCCATTTTGTTAGGTAGAACTTCTTTTTTTTTTTTTAACGTTCATTTATTTATTTTGAGAGAGTGCATGCACGTGCACAAGGGAAGAGGGGCAGAGAGAGGGAGAGAGAGAATCCCAAGCAGGCTCCGCACTGTCAGAGCAGAGCTGGATGCAGGGCTCGAACTCATGAACCATGAGATCATGACCTGAGATGAAATCAAGAGGCAGTTGCTTAACCTACTGAGGCATTAGGCGCCCCTGTTAAGTATAACTTCTTACCAAAAATACCCTTTTGGTAAATAGATGTGAGCAATAGAAAGAGGGAAACAGAGAAAGATACATTGATCTACATACTCTCCTTTCACTGCTGCTAGTTCTTTTATGCACATCCTGGTACATGCATAGGGTACGTGCACTCAGTACTATCCTAGGTTTTCATTGTTCTATGTATGTTTTACCTTCTACGGTGACCTTGATGCATATCTCAGGGCTCTTTTTTAAAAAAAAATATTTTTTTAACGTTTATTTATTTTTGAGACAGAGAGAGACAGAGCATGAATGCGGGAGGGTCAGAGAGAGAGGGAGACACAGAATCTGAAACAGGCTCCAGGCTCTGAGCTGTCAGCACAGAGCCCAACGCGGGGCTCGAACTCACGGACCACGAGATCACGACCCAAGCCGAAGTTGAACGCTTAACCGACTGAGCCACCCAGGTGCCCCTCAGTGCTCTTTTAAATTTTATAATTATCTACTACCGCGATGGCGACCCCTATATTTTTAAATCTGCCCATGAGTATGATTCAGTATTATTCTACATGTGCCTCTGACATCAGTCTCTCTTATAAACTATAGACTATTGATTTGAAACCAACCCAACATTTTAGACCTAGAAGAGTCCCTTGAAATATATCCAGCTTGGCCTTGTCATTATTGTAGATAGGGGATCTGGGCCCAATGTCATAGAGGTAACCAGGACGAGTGCTCGGGTCTCCTCCCTTATCATCTAGGTTTCTCGCTGCTTTTTGACACCGATTGAGAGCAAGGCATCCACGAATGCCAAGTTTAAATCCGGCTCCGCTTCTCATCAGTTCTGTGACCTAGGTATGCTGCCCAACGGCTGCAAGCCTCAGTGTCCTCTTTGATAAAATAATATACTCTCCCCAGGGAGTAGCTGCGAAGATTAAATATGTATAAATGGGTAGCCCCATGCCTGGGGCATATAAGAGCTCACCGAAGAGCCGTAACTGCCATTACTTTGTTATTCCCTCTGAAATGTGTGGGTACTTCCTGAGAAGGTGGTGTACATTAGGACATTTTCTCTCTTGTTTTCTCTAAATAACAGATGTTCTAGTGTGGGCTTTTTTTTTTTTTTTTTTTTTTTTTAACTGTTTGGCATTCCCAACTCTTGCAGGTTGGTTCTCTAAGACTTGTTTTCTGCATCCCTTGTTTTCTTTCGTATTGTTGGAATCCATGTGTGTGGGCTGGTCCAAGGCTGTGTCTTTGTATTAATTACTCCCTTGCTCTCTCCGGCCAAGTGCTCAGCCCTGCAGGTAGTATGATATCACCTGCTCAGAGCTCCACAGCTTTTGCTTCACTCCCCCTCATTATTCCTCCTGTTCTAGTTCTTAAAGTGGACAGTATTTGTTAATGTCTGAGGCACAGCTCTCTTCATGTGATGGCACGACACGTATCAGTTGGGATGGAGCTGCTTTTGTCGGATCCACTAATCGTCTGGAAGCTTACTGCTCTCGTAGTACTGTTGGATCTATTTCAGATGCTACCCTCCCCGGTTCTTTTTATTTCTGTTAGATTTGATTTGAAGGAGGTGCTCTGGCAATGCCCCATAAGTTCCGACATGCTATGTCCTCACTCTAGAACTGACACTTCACCTGGCTCCAAACAGGATTTAAGGGGGCTTATGACTATATTACGCTACAGTAATAAAGGACCTACCACGCTATCCTCAGACCCCCCAACTTCACTTTCCAGCTGTTTCTCACCCCTTCCCAAGCCCACTTGCCCACTCCCAGCCTCTTGAACCCTTACAGAAAGAGCCAGTCTGGGCTCAGACGGAGTGGGATCTGGGCGCAAACCTCCACTGCCGCCCTCACGACACCCCATAGAAAAGGTGGTCCGACTCTTCCTGTGCCTCCTACTCCGTCCACCCTTCCCCGTGTCACCTGTGTGCTCAAGCCTGGAAAAGGGAAGACGCCCGGCCGTTTTCTTTACAACAATGCCTTGCATGTTTTCTAAGAAGAGGTTAAATGTCAAAATCTGTAGTCACAGGAATGCATCTTAAGAATCTCATAGGATAAGTATTTTGCAGGAATGTGTCCCCGGGGCGACTCCTCACATCTAAGTTTACACGGAATTTTAAAAAGCACGCGGCATTTTCATCCAGTTGTCTCAACAGCCCTCCAGGGCAGTCGGTCCACCTTGCTTTGCCTGCACAGGAGGAGACTGCCTCTGGTGGGCAGTGCCAGCGGGAGGGCCTGGCTCGGATGTGGGGAAGCCGTGATCAGAAAGTCCGACTCGCCAGGTTGAATTGCAGCGGCATGTTTGTCATAAAAACAACTGCTAACAAGACGTGAAGTAAGAACAAACTAGAGTTTATGTTAATGATTAGAGAAAACATTTTTCTCCTGTCTTCATAGTCCCACTCTAACCCACAAAACAGAAACATCTACCCTTTGGGAAGCACTGAGAAGTTAAGGCTCCCCCCGTTCCCTCTGAGCTCTCAGGTACTTCTCTTAAGGAACAGTTACTCATGACACCAGTTAATGATGTGAAGGTGACTTTATTCCAGGGTGGGACTACAACGGGATTTTGTAGTAGGGGAGAGCATCGGGCTCAACTCTGAATATAACAAGGAAAGATGGGAATTTATAGCCCAGGAGCGGGGTTGGGTTAGAGGCTGGAAAGTTACTAAGAGGAAACATAAGGGATAGGGCAGGGGGGGAGCCTGCTGAAGGCAGGCCAGGGTGATCAGACATCATCTGAGTGATGGTAGAGAACTGACGAACCCAATCAGATATGGAGGGCAGGGATTCTGACTACACTGAATTAGTAAGATTCTTGCTAAAATTGGAAAATGCAGAGACCAATATGAAAGCTCAAAAGGCAAACCTAGTTGAATAGTTGTCTGCTGGGCTGAGCAACAGAATGGCCATAGTTGATCCTGTCCATTAGACACTATGACTACATAGACCTCTTATCCAGGTAAGTGATGAATAGGCAGAAAATCCAGCGTGACTTGGGCCTGAAAAGGATCCTGCGTGTTTTCCTGCTCTGAAAACTTAAAGGAAAAAATTTCCTTGAAGAAATAAGTGAAAATTGTTGAGTATGTTCAAAAAATATAAGAGGATACAGCTGCATGATAAAATAACTTGAGATAATATTTTTAAACAAAATGCTAATAGAAGACGTATGACGACTTGAATAAATGAGACATATACTATGTTCCCTGAGAGGAAAACCAATATTACAAAGGTCCACTTATTCTAAGTTAATCTATAAATGTAATGCAATTGCAACCAAAATCCCAATGAGAATATTTTATTTCATATAATGATTTAAAAATTGATCTGGAAGAATTTAAAAATTAGAATTACTTAGAAAGACTTTTAATTTTTTTAAATATTTCTTCTTTTTTTAATGTTTATTTATTATTTTTGAGAGAGAGAGACAGAGCATGAGCAGGGGAGCGGCAGAGAGAGACAGGGAGACACAGAATCTGAAGCAGGCTCCAGGCTCCCGGCTGGCAGCACAGAGCCTGATGTGGGGCTCAAATTCATGGACCGTGAGATCATGACCTGAGCCGGAGTAGGGCACCTAACTGACTGAGTCACCCGAGCACCCTAATATTTATTCATTTTTTGAGAGAGAGAGAGAGAGAGAGAGAGAGAGACAGAGTGCGAGTAGGGGAGTGGCAGAGAGAGAGGGAGACAAAGAATCTGAAGCAGGCTCCAGGCTCTGAGCTATCAGCACAGAGCCCGATGTGAGGCTCAAACCCATGAACCACAAGATCATGACCTGAGCAGAAGTCGGATGCTTAACTGACTGAGCCACCCAGCTGCCCCAGAATAAATTAGAAAGACTTTTTTTTTTTTTTAATTTTTTTTTTCAACGTTTATTTATTTTTGGGACAGAGAGAGACAGAGCATGAACGGGGGAGGGGCAGAGAGAGAGGGAGACACAGTATCAGAAACAGGCTCCAGGCTCTGAGCCATCAGCCCAGAGCCCGACGCGGGGCTCGAACTCACGGACCGCGAGATCGTGACCTGGCTGAAGTCGGACGCTTAACCGACTGCGCCACCCAGGCGCCCCTAGAAAGACTTTTAAAGTAAAGAATAATGAGGAAAAGCTTGCCTAACTAGATAAAGTCACTACAAAGTTATTAATTTTAAAATAGGGCAGTAATGGTTGAAGACTTAAAGAAATCAATGGCAGAAAACAGTAGCCTGAACAGATTGATCCTAGGATATATAAGAACTTAAT
Organism: Prionailurus viverrinus; assembly: GCF_022837055.1. Lineage (NCBI taxonomy): Eukaryota > Metazoa > Chordata > Mammalia > Carnivora > Felidae > Prionailurus > Prionailurus viverrinus. The sequence continues at coordinate 151,354,513 of NC_062562.1, forward strand.
ATGTGGTGAATAAAGTCTTGATTCCCAATGAGGAACAGATGGTTTATTCAACAAATGATACTGAGAAAATTGGCTTTTACACAGAAGAAAATCAATTTGAGGACTTACTTCATACAATGCACCTAAATGAATCCTAAATAAATTCAAGAGTTAAATTAAAAAAATCTAAACAACACACAGACAAGATACTTTTTTAAAAGGTGATTACTTATCTATTGGATATAGAAAGGATTTCTAAGTTAAAAGTAGATCAAGAAATAGCAAAGGAAAAAAGTAATACATTTTACCATAGAAACATAAAAGCTTTATTATGGCAAAAATATCTTAATCAAAATTAAAGCACACTAAAAATGTTTATGGCAGTTAATAAACACAAAAATTTAATAGTCTTTTTTAAATTAATTAAAAAAATTTTTTAATGTTTATCTATTTTTGAGAGAGAGAGAGAGAGAGAGAGAGAGAGAGAGAGAGAGAAAGAGAACATGAGCAGGGGAGGGGCAGAGAGAGAGGGAGACACAGAATCTGAAGCAGGCTCCAGGCTCTGAGCTGTCAGCACAGAGCCCAATGTGGGGCTTGAACTCACAAGCCATGAGATCTTGACCTGAGCTGAAGTTGGAAGCATAACCGACTGAGCCACCCAGGTGCCCCAATATTCTTAATATGTGTTGACTTTTTTACAAAATAATAAAAATGACTTCTGATTAAGAATGCCAGATTATACACTTGCCCTCTCTTGAAACTTCAATAAAATGATTAAAATATATTTTAGAAGAATAAATTACAAGGATAAAAAGATCTGAGCAGGAGACAGTTGCAACAAACTGCAAGCTGAAGAGCAGATGAACAGTGGTAACTGATTTAACCTCCTGGGGAATCAGTATCCTATGGAGGCAATCGGGAAATGACAATATACTGAAAAACTCACCACGTGTCAGGAGTTCGTTCTTGAAGTAGGGTTAAACGTGGAGCTAAAACAGGTTAAAAATCTTTCTCAGAACACCAGTCAGGTAACTATCCTTCCCCCATCTTGGCAGAAGACTTTAAGTTTATTCCGTGAAAAAGGCAAACTGCAGACTGCAGGGACACGGGCACAGTTGAAGTGGAGATACCGTACTGAACACTGAGATGATTCATTTAATATATGTACACTGAACACGAAAACTTCCAGCTCACTTTCCCACTGAGCTTCTAGTACACTTCCAGCCAGGTCTTTACCCTCTGGGCAAGAGACTGGAAGGTCCTTTTCTGGAGGATAGGACAACCTGAGAGGAAAGCATAAAGATGCTGAAATTCAGGCTTCCCCAGATATGCTAGGAAAAACACAAAGATGCTGAAATTCATGACACCATATTAAGACTACAATGTGAATTGTGACCCTTGCAGTTGGGACATGTGTCATTCCTGCATGTCATGCTATGATGAAGCCCAAAGTGAACGAGACACACTCTCAGGTTCAGAACATCTAGTCAAGCTTCTGATGCCCTACCTTAAAATATGAGCAGATATACAAAGTTCGCCAGACAACCACAGGACTATCAATGACAGAGACCCAAATAAAGAAACAGATGAAAGTTACTTGTCTTGGGGCGCCTGGGTGGCTCAGTTGGTTAAGGGTCCAACTTCACCTCAGGTCATAATCTCACAATTTGTGAGTTCAAGCCCCACATCGGGCTCTGTGCTGACAGTTAAGAGCCTGGAGCCTGCTTTGGATTCTGTGTCTCGTCCATCTGCCCCTCCCCCATTCATACTGTCTCTCTCTCCCTCTCTCTCTCTCCCTCTCTCTCTCTCTCTCAAAATTAAACGTTAAAAACATTTTTTTAATTAAAAAAATAAAAGAAAGTAACCTGTCCTGCAAGGGGATACTTTTAAAACACACTTTCATTTGTATCTTTAGCAAGTAAGAGATCTTGCATTCATAGAACAAGAATAGGATGCAAAAACAAGAATATTCAGAGAACAGAAAAAATCTTTTAAAACATTATAATATAAATAAATTAAGCAGAAGAGTTGGAAGATAAAATTGATGTAATTTCCTCCCCCCAAAAGAGCAAAAATACAAAGAGATGTAAATAAGGATGGAAAAGGTAAGAAAATTAGAGAACCAGTCCAGGAAATCCAGCATGTGAATCAAAGGAGTTTGAGAAAAAAATTCAAAGAAACTGAAGGACGAGTATTTGCATATTAAAAGGACCTATGGAGTACACAGTATAATGGATAAAAATAAACTCAGGCCATGACACATAACTAAAAATTTATAACACAGGGTTGTAAAGCAGTTCTTTCCATCTTCTGGGGTGGGGTAAGGGGTAAAGATTACATAAAGGTTTGTCCTTCTTAAAATCGCATTGGAAGTTATAAGACAATGGAACAGTACTTTCAAATTCTGAAAGAAAAGTATTCCCAACCTACATTTCTATACCCAGCTAAGCTATCAATGAAGCATGAGAGTAGGATCAAGATACTTTCGCATATATGAAGTCTTACAAAATTTATCTCCGATGTATTCTTTCTCTCTCAGGAAGCTACTGGACTCTTGTGTTTCTCCAAAAAGGATACTACTGTGGGAATAAGAGACCTAGACTGAGAACTGACATGAAGGGGATTCTCAGGATAGGGATGAAGGGTCATCTCAGGATGACATATATAATGGATACCAGGCATATAGAGCAGCCACTCCAAATTGCAGCAAGCAGAGAGCTCTAGGAGATAGTTCATCAAGAAGATTAAGCTGATGTGAATGAAATTATTAGGAAGAAATTTAGACAATAAACAAAGAGTATATAACTGAATTAGAAATAAGTCATATAAAATGAAGTATAGAAACAAGAAAGGTGTTAACTCCAGGGAAAACAAAAATCTGGGCAGGAAAAGCACATTGTGATTCAGCTCCAACTAGCATTCTAGTCATTAATTATAATGTAAATATGGAATATTGATCTATGTTGAGAGCATGGGAGAATAAGAGGATGGGAAATATGCTTGTATGCAGTGAGAGGGAGTGGGCTGTGAAAGAAAAGGAGATCATAATCATTCATATTGGCACATCAGTTAGTAATAACTAAAATGGAAGTGTGTTAATTAGAGATATGGAGCTAAATAATCAGCTTAAAGGGATGAAATGTTTGACTTTGCCTAGGGGGAAAAAAATAGGAGGAAGATGTGAAATCGGAAGGGGAAGCCTATTTGTCTATCTTCTTTAAACCCATCACTGCTTACTACTCTTTGACCACCCCCTACACCTCCTCCCTCCCCCACCACCCAAAATCCATGCTGGATTGGGAGCCATTGCTCCAGCCCTCCCTTCTGTTCTGCCCCAAAGACAAACACATGTGTCCTTTTTTATTTTTAGGGCTTCAATGCTGATCATGGAGAAATGACTTGGGGAAACGAAGATGAAAGCAGGTGAAGTGGAAAAGGCTGCAGGATCTCAGAATTTGTCTCAAGGTTGGGGCATAACTCCCAGCCCCAGTCCCTCCTCCAATACAGTAATAGGCAGCCTACTGGACTTTTGTTCTCAGGCACAGACTCAAAGGGTGTGGCTCATGAAACATACCCTGGTACTTTTCTAAAAATACCTTTTAAATGGTTTTTACTTTTCCCAGTTATAAAGTAATACATGAACACTGAAGAAAAATAAATGGCAAATCAAGACAAATATAAAGAATAAATTTAAATTACCCTAATTCTATAACCCAGAAATGGTTATTAACATTTTGCTCCTGTCTTTTTTTTAATCTTTAACCAGATAAGCTTTATCAGCATACATATAATATATACCTTTTATATATATGTGAAAAATATAATCTTAAACATTTCTATCAGCCTTTCTTCTGTCTTTAACTAGATAAATGATTGTCAGTATACATATAATTTCTACTTCTCATACTTAACAAATCACGTTGGTTGCTATTGCAATAGTGAAAAACCTGAAACAACTTAAGTCTCCTTTAATAGTAAATAGTTAAATAAATTAGAATATAATTATATTTTCTAGAATATGAAATACTAAGTGATCATTTTTTAAAAAGAACTATTGCAGAAATGTGTTTGTTGGAAATGGAAAAATATTATGGTGCATTGTATATGTTTAAAAAGGGGGAGGAGGACTGTTTCTTACAATCAAATGTTTTTAATTATTTAAAAAGGGAGGGAGGGTGCAAAATTTTGTGTATAGTACAATCCTTTTCCTGGTGTGAAAAATAAATTTTTTGTACCTGGCACTAAGCTAACCTCTTTGTATGCATTATCTAATTTAATTCTCACGGCTTTGGAAAAATTAAAAAACTGTTCCTCTTCACAGAAACAAGAGGACTCTAAGAGAAAATAATGCAAATATTGTCCAGGGAAGAAAGGAGAAGGAGCATTAAGTCTCCACTGGGTAGGGCCTTAAGCACCTGGGAACCTGGAAGGGATGATCCCCCTGAGGAGTTCTGGGGTTGGGACATGTGGAATTTGAGAAGCCTGTGGGTAAGGAGGGGAAGAACACGGGTAAATGGGGAGGTGGTCAACAGCTGGGGACAGATGCATCTGGAGGGTGATCTGCTGGAATCCAGCCTCACCATGTCATCATGGTGATGTTCCTTCTTGAGTCAGTCCCTGAGTGGGCAAAGGATGATGTCACATGGACTTTTCTTTGAAACAGACCAGAATGGGGAGCAGAGTCTCAGGAATGTAAGATGGAACTGATGAATTCGCCTTGAATTTAAGAGGGTCACTGTGTTGTAAGAAACCCTGAGCACTCTGAGTCTCAACTACTTCACTAGTAGACAAAGAACACTCTGTTCCTGTTTTTCCTGAGTTCCCTCCACCAAGCAGGTACATTGTAGGAAGTACCACTGGTGCCTTCCCTATGGGTAACTACTCAACTTCAACCCAGAGGAAGCACACCAGCCCCCTCCTTAGGACTCCTCCGATGTGATGAATTGTTAGATCACTCTTCTATCCCAACAGCCACCACTGTTCCTGCTCCCGTCAGAGCCCCAATGGCACATCTGGTGACTTGGCTGTCAAGAGGGCAGGAGCAAAGTGGCTGCATACCTCTGATGATGGCCATGGCCTTTCTGCATAACCAATGACAGGTGCAGAGCTAGGGCAGGGCTGGGCTCAGCCACAGGAAGTCACTGGATGCAAAGGATCAAGGCCAGGGCTGACTCAGGAAAAAGTGTATGCGAGTAAGTGTAAGACAAGTGGATGGACTTTGCCAGAAGTACGAAGTACGTGTTCCACACTTGAGCTATTCCCAGGAAAATGGAGAGACATGTTACCTGGAACCACTCCAGAAAAAGAAATTACCAGTACAAACTATGAATAATTCCAGAGATGGCATTAAAGCCTAGAATCACGTGTAGTCAATATCTGATTTCTTCTAGCGATTTCCTTTCAAACTTAATGCCTTTTTTTGAAATGAATGATAGAAGTATTCCCTTCCGTGAATTGCAGAAGTGAACACCTAAGTGAGGAAGGCTCTTAGGGGATGCACCCAAGACCCTTAAAGCCGTACCAGGGAGACAGCTGTCCATGTTGCCAAGGATTACAGCCGCCTGCCCCACACTGGGCACAGTGCTTGTGAACTCCTATATCAAGAGCAGCAGTTATCATCTCTTATCATTCCCTTTTGATTATTTAATGTGGTTTTAATCACAATGACCTTGTTGCAACATCAGCATTTTTGGTTACCAGCAAATAACCAGAAGCCAGATCTACTTGGCCTTTGAGTCATCAACTATCAGTTAGGTTTCACAATCTATAATGTCTTAGGGAGTTGCTCATCAGCATCTGAGACAGAAGCTTATTTCCTAGAACCAAACTCATGTTTATTCCTGACCCCACCCTAATGGCATTAACATTATTTCGTTTCCTAATTTTATTTACCTCTTTCTCTGCATGTTTAATTAAGGTGTAAGTTCAAGTTCTTTGGGCCCTAACTGCTGATTAGTTTGTGTTTCTTACGGAGCCTACCAGAAGGCTAGGCCCAGAGGCACTTTTACTACTGATTATCCCATTGAAACCCGGGGCTTCATCATCTTCTCTGTCAACATCATAGCTGTCCACAACAGAGACAGAAGGGACTTTCAGACATCATATAGTTGAATTCCTTCATTTTGTTGACGAGAAACTGAGCCTTAAAGAGGGCAGATGATTTGTCTAAGTTCCCATGGTACAGAAGCCAAGACTGGAGTTCCATCCTCCAGTTTCCAAACTCAGTACTCTTCCATAATTATAATTAATGCCATCTCAGGTTTATGGGCGGGACTCCCCCATCCAGAAGCGCTTTGTGTTTGTAACTCTCCACGGGGCGGGGTGTTCTGGGACCCAGGCAGGTCACCGCAAGCTGTCCGTAATCCCACCGCACCATCCCATATTCCCAGAGCCGATCCTAGAAAATAGGGGGGTCTGCTAGATAGACCAGAGCAAACCCTGCACTTCTCTGAGTCCTTGGTCGGGGATTTGGAAGAAGTCTTAGCTCACCGAGATGGTGACAGAAGAAGAGAGAGCAGGGAAATAACCCTCCAAAGCCGTGGGCACTGGTCTCCACTCCTCAATAGAGGTTGCAAGAACTTAAGCCTTGGCGTCTTGCCTGGAAATGACTTGCAAAGGAAGCACTTTGGAAAGTGCCTTTGATTTGATTCAGGCAAAAAGGCCATGCCAGCAGTGAATATACTCCTCTGAATGTTGTCTGCAGTCAGTCTATCCTGGAAACAACCGGCCAGCCCCATATCCGTCTATACCTGTGTGGTTTGATTCAGATAATTGACACTGAATAGATGGATATTAATTTTTCCTGTCATGTCACCTTCTATCAATATAGGTCAGCAGAAGCACATTGTAGGAAATGTTTTCCATTTCCCTTCACGACGCCAGGGCGGGACACAGGCCTGGCACAGATTAGGTCAAAAGAGATTTAGGATAAAGGGACCCTAACTTGCCAGGCTCCTTCTCAAGTCCCGGGGGTCCTGCAATGTGTGCACTAGCCATAGGCCTTTGTCAACTTTGTAAAATAAATGGTTTCAGCCACATTTGGCCGGCTACTGCCTCTTTGCGCTGCCTCCTCACGGACTCTAAATCTTGCATCAGATGGCATTTGAAAGGCCATAAGCACTCTTAGGATTTGGCCAGGGGAAGCTGAGTCAGGATCAATTTAGTTTGAATGTGGCAGGATAGATTTATGTGGGTTGAGACCACTAAACCACCCATGTTTGTTTGTTTGTTTATTTTTATTTTTTTTTTTAATGTTTCCTCATTTTTGAGAGACAGAGAGAGACAGAGCATGAGTAGGGAAGGGGCAGAGAGCGAGGGAGACACAGAATCCGAAGCAGGCTCCAGGCTCCGAGCTGTCAGCACAGAGCCCAACGCGGGGCTCGAACTCACGGACCGCGAGATCTCCACCTGAGCCGAAGTCGGACGCTCAACCGGCTGAGCCGCCCAGGCATCCCCACCCATGTATATTTAATTTCCTGCTAGCCACCTCAGGGTCATGATTGGGTCTCGCAATACTCCTACCTCCCCTTGTGCCAGCTCACTCTACTTCGTGAAGTTGCACAAACCCGAGGTCACGTTATATTATGAATGTGTCCTATGGCACCTGACGTACGTGGGCATTGGAGGAGAAACAAAGGTTGAAATGTAGGGTGTCAGAAGCAAGTCTGTGGAAAACCTGAAAACCATCAGATACGCAAAATCGCCAGAGAAGACGTGAGTCTCACTGATATGCAGGCAAGATGGAAGTTTTCTCCTATCAAGAATATAGTTGATAATGTACCACTTACACTTTTAAATGCAGCATGCATTTTAGACATTTCTGATGGAAATCACGGACAAGAGAATGTCTGTGTTTGTAGGGCACAAATCTATAGTGGTGTTACAGTTTTGTGTGAAAGGATGACCACGCATCTTAACTAGCAGTAGTAACAAACAAATTTGGACCGACCCACGGAAGCGGAATGACTGAATTATCTTTCCTTCTCTTCAGAAAATGTTGATCAAAGAGTACACCACTTTCAATTCAACAAGAAAGGAGTAGGGGCTCCTGGGTGGCTCAGCCGGTTAAGTATCTGACTCCTGTTATTCAGCTCAGGTCTTGTTCTGGCGGTTTGTGAGTTCGAGCCCCACGTCAGGCTCTGCACTGACAGGGCGGAGCCTGCTTGGGTTTCTCTCTTTCTCCCTCTTTCTCCGCCCCTTCCCTGTTCGTGCTCTCTTTCCCTCGCAAAATAAATAAATAAATAACTTTAAAATAAAATAAGAAAAAGATTGGAAAAATTTGGAATTTGTGACATTTGTGGTGTTAATCTGCTTTTTAAATGTTGTAATTTATCGTGATTTTTTTTCAATGTAATAATATTGTCTCTCATGCAGGATTTTGTACTCATACTTTTGTGTCCTTTTTTTTTTATTTTTTTAAAAAAAATTTTTTTTTTCAGTGTTTATTTATTTTTGGGACAGAGAGAGACAGAGCATGAACGGGGGAGGGGCAGAGAGAGAGGGAGACACAGAATCGGAAACAGGCTCCAGGCTCTGAGCCATCAGCCCAGAGCCCGACGCGGGGCTCGAATTCACGGACCGCGAGATGGTGACCTGGCTGAAGTCGGACAATTAACCGACTGCGCCACCCAGGCGCCCCTTTTGTGTCCTTCTTAAAGGGGACACCGAAAACTGGACATCCTTCAGGCTGAACAAAACTTGGATATGTCCTTGGACTCGATGTTAAATAAATGATAAAGGAAGAAGGCCCACGACTAACAGATCTGGGGTGAGCAGGAGAGGTCTGGAGGACCCGCAGAGAGGGATGTCCTGATCCCTCCTGATCACCTAGAAGGGAGCCACGGTGCAAGAGTTCTTTCTGGGAGACAAGCTGGGGCGGGGGTGGTGGTGGAGAATATGAAGAGAGGATGTGTCGAAATGAGGAGGGAAAAGTTCCGAAGACACATTTTCCAGGCCTCGCAATTTTGTCCAGGCCAGCTCCAGAGCCACAGAACCCCATTTTACTCAGGCTAATTTTTGCAACCTACATATGAACATAAAGGACTTGATGGTGTTTTTATGTATTTATTTATGTATGTATTTATTTATTTATTTATAAAGGTGATTCCACTGATTATAACGATTTTGCTCATCTCAATCTTACTGTCAGGGAGAAAAGGCCATACTATCATCTGCCTTGTTTTCCGGGTACCAAACCACATACACAGTTCAGAGAATCTCTGCTGTCTCGTCTGTTCAGAACAGAACTCTCCTTCCCTGACTCTTTAGGAAGTTTTCCCGAACGAGAACTGCCATATGTGTTGCCCTGATGGGTGAGAGCTGGGCATCTGGCTTAAGTCGCACCCATCAGAGCTCTCCCCTGGAATTTTAAAACTCGAGGCCAGCCAGAGCAGTCCTCAGCTGCTCTGGGAGACAAGCGTGAGGACTGCCAGCAGCCTGTCTCCGGTCCTGTGCGGGAAGCGTGACCGTGACAATGAAGCACAGGCACTGACAGTGTGAGGAAGAGACAGCCCTGCATCCAGACGAGGAAAGGAGAGCCCCCTGTACTTAGCCTGCTGTCCCAGGGGGCTCCACTCTCCCTCCTCCGCGAGGCATCTGCGGGGCCAAGGGATTCTGTCCACCTCATGTCTGTGTGCCTCTCCCCTTTGAGACTCAAGAATTCCTCTGCCCAAATGGCCCTGAGCCTCTTCCAGAACCTGCTTGGGCCTCTTCCCCAGGTCTGCCCTGCTGAAGGCAGACCATGATGCAGGTGTACATACCCCTAGGCCTATGGAGGGTGGCCAAGCATCAGCTATTTGGAGAATCTGGTGTATGTGTGTATGTGCATGAGCATATGTGTGTTGGGGGTGGGTATGCAGCCCACATTCATGAGTATAAGGACATTTACGATCTGGAGCAAAACTTGACATAAGAAGACAAGGGGGAAGGCCACAGGCTGGGGGGTGGCCCTCCCCATGTGGCTAAGTCCCAAAGCAGAACTTAGAGCAGTGAAAAAAATTTAAATTCAAACCTGGCCTTCCAGGTAGAATGACCAGAACATATCTTATTTAAGAGTTTGTAAGTTTGGTTTCAGACATGCAGCGTGTGGGGCTCCATTTGTATCCTTGCCCTGCATCTCGCAAATACCAGGGGCAGGCCTTTGTAGAGACAAGAGGAGAAGAAAAAGTCCCAGTGGCACTTGAGCCCCTGGTTCAATGTGCTCCTGATGTATGGTGTAACCTTGCCTTTCTCTTCCCTTGACCTTATACACCGATAAAGAACAATTTTTTGCCTAAGCCAATCTGGACTTATGGGACTTTCATCAAGAATCCTAGCTAATATGGAAAGTAAGTGTTGGAGCCAGGACCTGAACCCAGGCTCTGATTCCCAGTCCCATGTTCCCTCCATCATGTCCACCTAAACACCTCTGCAGCTGTAAGCCAAGCAAATCTTGCTGATACCCCAGCAGGTAAAAGTCAGAATCCCGGGAAAAGAGTTTTACCTACCTGACTCCAAAAAACACTTGCAGGAGAGTGCAGAAGCCAGAGACGAAGAAAATTGTGCTGATGAGGTAGCTCTGAGTCAGGGGGTCATGCTGCAGACACAGGTCCTTGGCCAGGATGAGTGGCACTGATACGAGCCCCCCCAGGGCCGTGAGGAAGTGCTGTGGGCGGAGCAGAGAGAGTGGACGGTTAAGCAGATGCCACGGGTTACCTGATCCCACCGTCATTCCCATTCTTCCGCCAGAGGAAAGAGCGCTACTCAAGCTGGACCATGAGTGACAGGCAGAGATCCAGAGAAGCAGTAGGAAGTAGGAAGACCAGACAGCAACTAACAGGGACCTAACCAGAGGGTCTGGGGTTCAAGGGCAGAACCCTGGCACTGGGAACCGATATCCTCCATGAGAAACCAAGGCAGGGACACAAAATAGCAGGACATAACAGGAGCCAAGGAAGGGGCCTTAAGAATAAGAAGAAGGCAAGAGGCTCATAATTAAAACAAGGTACAAGGTGAGGGCAAGACTAATGAGCAGGAATCCCTGAACACATTCTCCAGATAGATCATATATTAAGTCACAAAAAGTCTTAGCAAATTTCATGAATGTAATCATACCATGGGTCTGAATGGCATGAAACAGGAGGAAAACTGGAAAATTCACATATTTGTGAAAATTAAGCAATACCCTTCTGAACAACCAACGGGAATAAGAAGAAATCAAAAAATGTCTTGAGACAAACAAAAATGGAAACGTAACATATCAAAACTTATGCAATGTGGCAAAAGCAGTTTGAAGAGCTTATAGTGATAAACACCTAGAAGAAAAATCTCTAATGACTTTACACCTCAAGGAACTAGAACAAGAAGAATAAACTAAGCAGAAAATTAGCAGGAGGGAGGAAGAATTAATGCTATTAAAATTTCCATACTATCCAAAGCCACGTATCGATTCAATGAAATTTGTATCAAAATTTTAATGACATTCCTCACAGAAATAGAAAAAACAATGTCATAATTTGTGTGGAACAACAAAAGACTTCAAACGGCCAAAGTAATCCTTAAAAAGAAGAACAAGGCTGGAGCCATCCCAATTCCTCATTTCAAACTTTTTTTTTTCTTTTTAGTTTCTTTATTTTGAGAGAGAGAGAGAGAGAAAGCAGGGGAGAGGAAGAGAGAGAATCCCAAGCAGGCTCTATGCTCAGTGTGGAGCTAGACACGGGGCTCGAACTTATAAACTGTGAGATCATGACCTGAGCTGATATCAAGAGTCAGATGCTCAACCGACTGAGCCACTCAGGCAACCCCCTCATTTCAAATTTTTATTACAAAGCTATAGTAATCAAACAGTATGGTACTTGAGAACTGGTTGATATTTTGATATTTTCCTTAGTTTAAAAAGTGAGACAAAAATGAAATAAAAACATACCAGATTTTCATTTTTCAACGACATAAATAAGCAGCCTCTTTGCTAAATTTTATGGCAGTTTTTGAAAACTGGAGGAACATTATTAAAAAAAAAAAAAACCCACAGGGGCACCTGGGTGGCTCAGTCGGTTAAGCGTCTGACTTTGGCTCAGGTCATGATCTCGCGGTTTGTGAGTTCAAGCCCCGCATTGGGCTCTGTGCTGACAGCTCAGAGCCTGGAGCCTGTTTCAGATTCTGTGTCTCCCTCTCTCTCTCTGACCCTCTCCCGTTCATGCTCTGTCTCTCCCTGTCTCAAAAATAAATAAATGTTAAAAAAAAATTTTTTTTAATAAAAAAATAAAAAAAAAACACAAAAAATCAGTATGGTACTGTCATAATTTTTTTCTTAATGTTTATTTATTTTTGAGACAGAGACAGAGCATGAACAGGAGAGGGGCAGAGAGAGAGGGAGGCACAGAAGCTGAAGCAGGCTCCAGGCTCCGAGCTGTCAGAACAGAGCCCGACATGGGGCTTGAACTCACAGACTGTGAGATCATGACCTGAGCCGAAGTCTGATGCTTAACTGACTGAGCCAGCCAGGCGCCCCAGTATGGTACTGTTGTAAAAGTAGACAAATAAACCAGTAGAACAGAACTGAGAGCCCAGAAATAACCCCATGCATATATGGTCAACTAATATTTGACAAGCAAGCCAAAAAGGCTCAAGGGGAAAGGATAGTCTCTTCAATAAATGATATTGCGAAATCTGGATAACCACATACAGAAGAATGAAAATGGACTCCTGTCTTGCACCACTCACAAAAAGTAACTCAAAAATGGATTAAGGACTTAAATATAAGGCCTGAAACTGTAAAACTCCTAGAAGAAAACACAATGGAAAAGCTCCTTAACATTGGTCTGGACAAAGATTATTAGCCATGACACCAAAAGCTCAAACAACAGAAGCAAAAATAAACAAGTGGGACTACATCAAACTAAAAAGCTTCTGCGCAGCAAAAGGAACCATCAGCAAAATAAAAAGGCATCCGAAGAATAGGAGAAAATACTTGCAGTTTGCAAACCATCTATCTGATAAGGGGGTTAACATCCAAAAAATGTTAACTCATCCAAAAAAGGAACTCATAGAGCTCAATAGCAAAAACCAAACCATCTGATTTAAAGACGGGCAGGAGACTTGGAACTTGGGAAGATGGCTTAGTAGGAGGAGCTCACCCCCTCCCATGCTTACAAGTAGGTATCATCCACATCCAAGTCAATAAACCGGACATCGATCCAAAGACTGGCAGAACAAACTCCACGACTAAATATGGAGAAGCTGCATCTGAAAGTTTAGGAAGGTCAGAAAGGTGGAGGGAGGCTGCCCACGGGAGGGAGAGAGCTGCGCACACATACAGGGCAGAGAAATGGGCCCTCGCACCAGGGAGCTCACACAGGGAAGACTAATCCCTATAACGTTTGGCTTTAAAAGCCAGAGGGGCTGAATTCGGTGAGTTTGTAAAACCAGGGGGACTTGGAGCCTGGAGCTTTAAAAGTCAGCTGACTCAGCACTGGGCCAGCTGGAAAGGCAGGTGATAGTCGGGTCACTGCCCTTAAAGAGCCAGCAGCCTGCATGGAGAGGCAAGGTAAAAATGGCAGTTTACACAACCTCTGGGGCAAACAGGAGACAGATCTGCTCAAAGTGATTTTGGAGTGTGCCGGGGGACTTTGAAAAGGAGAGAGCTGGCAGGTGCCATTTTCCTCCCCCTCCCCCTCCCCCCAGCATGAACACAGAGCCACCTGCCAGAGGTGGGCTGCATGGACACTTGTAGCCTCAGCTCGGGGCCTAGGACAAATTTTGTTAAAGCCCCGCCCAGTGGTGTTTGCCCCACCCAGTCACAGGTCCCCCCAAACCACGCCCCTCCCCCCCCCCCCCCCCCCCCCCCCCGCCCCATTCCCACATGCATGGAACTCAGCCTCACACCCCTTGCCGCCCTGACATGCAGCCCCCAGCCAACAACCACCTCAGTGCTTTGGGGGATCTGGCAAAGGACTAGTGGCCCAAGGCAAATTTTCCTAACACCACTGCCCCGTTCCCCAATTCCCTGGCAGGTATGCCCCCTCGGAGCCGGCCTGCCTGGGTCCCACTAACACCACATAGAGGAACTACTGCCCACAACAGGCAGAGAGTCCGTGCAGACGACTGTACTGAAAGGAAAGATGATTCAGATACAACAGCAGGGTGTAAGCAGCACATACAGGATACTTTCCTAAGTGCCAGGTTCTGGTGAAGAGGGACACTGCACTGCAGGGCACTCCAGGACCTCCTCGTCATAAAGTCACTACTTTGAAGAGCACAAGTCATAGCTGACTTTATTGACACAGAGAAAGAGACACAGAGAGGGCAGAAAAATGGGGAGACAGAGAAATTTATCCCAAATGAAAGAACGGGACAGGGCCATGGCCAGAGATCTAAAGAAATGGAAATATAAGCAAATATAAATAACCTTCCTGATAGAGAATTTAAAGCAATGATCACAAAGACACTCACCGGACTTAACAAAAAAAAAAAAAAGAGTGGAAGACAGGAGTGAGACCCTTAACACAGAGATAAGGAATAACACAGCAGAGATAAAGGGCTCGATAAACCAAATGAAAAACATGCTTGATGGAATGAATAACAGGATGGCAGAAGCAGAGTAACAAGTTAGTAACCTAGAAGAAAGTAATGGAAAGTAATCAAGCTGAACAAAAGAGAGAAAAAAAATTGCACAAAATGAGAATACACTTAGGGAACTCAGTGACTCCATCAAACATAATAACATTTGTATTATAGGAGTCCCAGAAGAAGAAGAGAGAAAAAAGGGGGCAGAAAATTTATTTGAAGAAATAAGAGCTGAAAACTTTCCTAATCTGAGGAAGGAAACAGATATCCAGACCCAGGAGGCACAGAGAACTCCCAACAAAATCAACAAAAGCAGACCCACGCCAAGACATATTGTAATTAAACTTGCAAAATATAGTGATAAAGGAAATATCTTAAAAGCAGCAAGACGAAGCAGCAAAAGAAGTCATTAACTTACAAGGGAAAACCCATAAGGCTAGCAGGAGATTTTTCAACAGAAATTTTGCAAACCAGAAGGAAGTGGCATGATATATTTAAAGTGCTGAATGGGAAAAATCTGAAGCCCAGAATACTCTGTCCAGCAAGGCTATCATTCAGAATAGAAGGAGAGATAAAAAGTTTCCCAGACAAACAAAAACTAAAGGAGTTTGTAAATCACTAAACCAGACCTGCAAGAAATATTAAAGGAGACTCTCTGAGTGGAAAGGAGAGATCAAAAGTGACAGTATAAAGGTAGGAAACACAAAAGCAGTAAAAATGAATATTTCTGTAAAAAATCAGTTAAGGAACTCCCACCCACAAAAATATAAAGTATAATAATATACACTTAAAATGTGGGAGAGGAGAGGAGAAAAGAATGGGTTCAAACTTAACTATCGATTTAATAGAGACTGCTATATGCAGAAGTTATATACAAACCTAATGGCAACCATATATCAAAAGCCATTAATAAACATGAAAAGAATAAAGAGAAATAAGTCCAAAAATACCACTAAAGAAAATCAGCAAAAGATGACAGAGAGAAAGACAAGAAAGGATCAGAGAAAACTTTCAGAAACAACCACAAAACAAGTGATAAAATGTCAATAAACACATATGTATCAATAATTACTTTGAAGCTTCTGCACAGCGAAGGAAACAATCAGCAAAACTAAAAGGCAACTGACAGAATGGGAGAAGATATTTGCAAAGGACATATCAGATAAAGCGTTAGTATCCAAAATCTGTAAAGAACTTATGAAATTCAACACCTAAAAAATAAATAATCCAGTGAAGAAATGGGCACAAGACATGAATAGACACTTCTCCAAAGAAGACATCCAGATAGCCAACCAACACATGAAAAAATGCTCAACATCATTCATCATCAGGGAAACGCAAATCAAAACCACAATGAGATACCACCTCACACCAGTCAGAATGGCTAACATGAACTACTCAGGCAACAACAGATGTTGTCGAGGATGCAGAGAAAGAGGATTTCTTTGGCACAGCTGGTGGGAATGCAAACTGGTGTAGCCACTCTGGAAAACAGTATGGAGGTTCTTCAAAAAATTAAAAATAGAACTACCCTATGACCCAGCAATTGTACCACGAGGTATTTATCCTAGGGATACATGCCACTGTTTCGAAGGGGCACATACACCCCAATGTTTATAACAACACTATCGACAATAGTGAAAATGTGAAAAGAGCCCAAATGTCCATCGACAGATGAATGGATAAAGAAGATGTGGTATATATAGACAATGGAGTATTACTTGGCAATCAAAAAGAATGAAAGCTTGTTATTTGCAACCATGTGGATGGAACTAGAGGGTATTATGCTAAGCCAAATTAGTCAGGCAGAGAAAGACAAATAGCATGTGACTTCACTCATATGTGGAATTTAAGATACAAAACAGATGAACATAAGGGAAGGGAAGCAAAAATAATACAAAAACAGGGAAGGGGATAAAACATAAGAGACTCTTAAATATAGAGAACAAACAGGGTTGCTGGAGGGGTTGTCGGTGGGGGATGGGCTAAATGGGTACGGGGCATTAAGGAGGACACTTGTTGGGATGAACACTGGGTGTTATACACAGGGGATGAATCACTGGAATCTACTACTGAAATCATTATTGCACTATACGCTAACTAACTTGGATGTAAATTAAAAAATAAAAAAATATAAACAAACAAACAAACAGACAAACATTATAAAATTAAAAAAAAATTACTTTGAATGCAAATGGACTAAATAGTTCAATCAAAAGGCCTAGGGCAACAGAATGAATTAAAAAACAAGACCCATCTATATGTTGCCTATAAGAGACTCATTTTAGACCTAAAGACACTTGCAGATTGAAAGTGAGGGGATGGAGAAATAGCTATCATGCAAATGGATGTCAAAAGAAACTCAGAGTATCAATACTTATTTCAGACAAAATCGACTTTAAAACAAAGACTGTAGCAAGACACAAAGAAGGACACTATATAATAATAAAGGGGACAATCCAACAAGGAGTTGCAACAATTGTAAATATTTATGCACCCAACATAGAAACTCCCAAATAAATAAAAACAGTTAATAGCAAATATAAAGGAACTAATCAATAATTATACAATAATACATATATACAATAATAGTAAGGGACTTTTACACCCCACTTATATCAATAAACAGATCATCTAAACCGAAAATCCACAAGGAAACAATGGCTTTCAATGACACACTGGAACAGATGGATTTAACAGATATACTCAGAACATTCCATCCTAAAACAGCAGAATATACATTTTTTCAAGTGCACACAGAACATTTTCCAGAATAGATCAGACATCAGCCCACACAGCAAGCCTCAAATTCAAGAAGATCCAAGTCTTACTATTCATGTTTTCTGATCACAATGCTGTGAAACTAGAAGTCAACCACAAGAAAAAATCTGGAAAGATCACAAATACATGGAAGTTAAATAACATGCTACAACCAGGAAATAAAAGAAACAAATGAAAATAAAAACAACAATCCAAAACCTTTGGGATTCAGCAAAAACGGTTCTAAGAGGGAAGTATATAGCAATACAAGCCTACCTTAAGTAGCAAGAAAAATCTCAAATGGATAACCTAAACTAACCCCTAAAGGAGCTAGAAAAAGAACAACAAACAAAACCTAAAACCAGCAGAAAAAAGGTAATAATAAAGATTAGAGCAGAAATAAATGACAAACTAAAAAACAAAAACAAAAAACAATAGAAAAGATCAGTGAAACCAGCAGCTGGTTCTTTGAAAAAAAAATCAATCAAATTGATAAACTTCAGGCCAGGTTGATCAAAAAGAAAAGAGAAAGGTCTCAAATAAATAAAATCACAGATGAGAGAGGAGAAATAACAGCCAACATTACAGAAATACAAATAATTGTAACAGAATATTATGAAAAACTATGTGCCAGCAAATTGGACAACCTGGAAGAAATGGATAGATTCCTAGAAACATATAAAATACCAAAACTGAAACTGGGAAGAAATAGAAAATTTGAACAGGCTGATAACCAGCAAAGAGATTGAATTAGTAACCAAAAAACTTCCAACAAACAAGTCAAGGGCCAGATGGCTTCACAGGTAAATGCCATCAAACATAAAAAGAGGAGTTAATAGCTGTTATTCTTTAACTATTCCAAAATTAGAAAAGGAAGGAAAACCTCCAAATTCATTCTATGAGGCCAGCATTATCCTGACACCAAAACCTGATAAAGACACCACTAAAAAAGAGAACTGCAGGCCAATATGAATATAGATGCAAAAATCTTCAATAAAATACTAGGAAACCAAATTCAACAATACATTTAAAAAATCATTCAGCACGCTCAAAGTGGGATTTATTCCTGGGTTGCAATGGTGGTTTCAATACTCTCAAATCAATCAATGCAATATATCGCATCAGTAAAATAAAGGATAAGAACTATATGATCATTTTAGTAGATGCAGAAAAAGCATTTGACAAAGTACAACATCCATTCATGATAAAAACCCTCAACAAAGTAGGTTTGGAGGCAATATATATACCTCAACATAACAAAGGCCACATAAGAAAAACCCACAGCTAATATCATCCTCAATGGAGAAAAAATGGAGAGCTCTCCCCCTAAGGTCACGAACAAGACAAGGATGTCCACTGTCATCAGTTTTATTCAACATACTACTGGAAGTCCTAGCCTCAGCAATCCCACAGCAAAAAGAAATAAAAGGCATCCAAATTGGCCAGGAAGAGATAAAACTTTTACGATCTGCAGATGACATGATACTATATAAAGAAAATCTGAAAGACTCCATCAAAAAACTGCTAGAATTGATATATGAATTCAGTGAAGTCAGAGGATACGAAACCAATGTACAGAAATCTGTTGCATTTCTATACACCAATAATGAAGGAGCAGAAAGAGAAATTAAGAAGACAATCCCATTTACAATTGCACCCAAAGTAGTAAGATACCTAGGAATAAATCTAACCAAAGAGGTGAAAGACCTGTACCCTGGAAACTATAAAACATGGAAACATGGAAAGACGTTCCATGCTCATGGACTGGAAGAACAGGCATTTGTTAAAATGTCCATGCCACCCAAAGCAATCTAAACATTCAGCGAGATCCCCATCAAAATAGCAATAGCATTTTCACAGAACTAGAACAAACAATCCTAAAATTTGCACGGAACCACAAAAGACACCCACCCCACCCCACCCCCCCCACAAATAACCAAAGCAATTTTGAAAAAGCAAAGCAAAGCTGGAGGCATCACAATTCCAGACTTCATGTTATGTTGCAAAGTTGTAGTGATCAAAACAGTATGGTACTGGCACAAAAACAGACACACAGATCAATAGAACAGAATTGAAAATCCAGAAATGGACCCACAACTATGTGATCAATTAATCTTTGACAAAGCTGGAAAGACCATCCAATGGAAAAAAGACAGTCTCTTCAACGAATGGTGTTGGGGAAACTGGACGGCAGCCTTTGGCTTTCTTAAATTCCTTACAGTTTTCTGAGTCAGGGAATATAGATCTACATTATCTATATTATCTATTTCATTGGCTCATAATAATGTTTTTAAAACAGTATGGTATTTACTTTTCTTATTTTGTAGAAAAGCATAAATATGTAAACAAGAAGTGTAACCCATCTCTAATATTCCATATTGAACAGTTTGTAAAATTAAAAGAGACACATCCATGTCACGAAAAGCTACAAAATAAAAGGTGACAGGGGAAAGCCACCTCCCCTTTTCTAGCTCTTCTTCCCAAAGCTAAATCCCTTTATGAGTTTCTTATGAGTCCTTCAAACCCCCAAATCACTGCATATACTTATTTCTGTCTTTCCACCTCTTTGTTTTTAACACACACACACACACACACACACACACACACACACACACACACACTAACACTCTATACACAGTTACTTAGATTTTTTCACTTACTATATATTGGGGCACATTCTCTAACTGCAAGATAAATATATATCTTTCTCTTTTCTCTTCTCTGCGTAAAAAAGTCATTTGGTAAGATGTGTCACAATTTGTTAACCAGTCTTTTTGAAGGATATTTTGGCGTTGTTTCTAGGGTTTTGTTTATTTGTTTGCTGTGTGGTGTGAAGTTACTATTACCAATAATGCTACGAGAACATCTTTGCATTTATCTTAGCAAGTCCTACCAATATATCCCGAGAAATTCTTCAGCACTGAGGACTGGGTTAAAGGGTATATGATCTACACCGGATTGTCATCCAGAAAGGCTGCATCAAATAATATTCCAACGGAAGGGTTTGAGAGTACCTGTTTCCCCAAATTCGCCAAGCACTGGTTATCAAATTTTTTAGCTGTTGCAAGTGAAATAAACTGAAATTGGTATCTTGAAGAAAAAAATGACACAGCGTCCTTGATGGGAACTCTCAGCTTAGCACGAGGGAGAATCTTCCCCTAATTCCTCACCCCCATCCCCAACACCCGAGGAGCTCTGGGTTCCCCTGGAGGTCACCTGCATGGGAGACAAGGACACCAGCGCCTAGCGCCTGAAGTTGTGGATCTTGACTGATTTGACCGGGGCGTGTACTGATGTCGCTTTGGAGGCAGAGCCTCTTCGGACGCAGTGCCTGCTGGGTGGCGTTACCTGGATTCCCATGAGGATGCAGAGATACCATGGTGGGACCTCCAAGATGCTATAGACCAGGTTGTTGCTGCTGGGGCTCCTGGACTGCCCCCCCTTCTTCCTGTTTGGTCCCTCAGTGTGACCGTTGAGCACATTGTCTTCTCTCTGCTGGGAACATGAGAAGGGCACAGAAAGGCATTTTTTTGAGAGAGAGAGAGAGATAGGGAAGGAGGGAGGGAGGGAGGATCTTAAGCAGGCTTCATGTCAGCACAGAGCCCGACATGGGGCTCGATCTCACAACCATGAGATCATGACCTGAGCCCAAATCAAGAGTCGGATGCCTAACTGCCCGAGCCACCCAGGTGCCCCACATCAGGGCATTTTAGGAGGAATCAGTGGACTTCCTGATTTCAAGTGGAGAGCTGGACGGCCTGCAGGAGGCACTGGGACAGCGATAACGGTGGGCCTGCTTGGGATTTCTAGGTCCAGACTCAAAAGACCAGTGATTTTCTACATTATACATCTTCAGTAGGGCCTGCATGTGAAGTCTGGGACCACGCGAGGGGAGCGGGCGCGTTGCCTGAAGCCCCGGCAGAGAAGCAGCTTTGTGGAGGAGAGGTGGGGTTCAACTCCAAGGTCAGAAAATGGGCAGATTTCCCTCCCAGACAGGGAAATGGGGATCCTGACCCCGAATGGTGTCGCTACCCTCCTAGTGTTTACATCTGCCGAAGCTCTCATCTCAGCCTGTTTCTATAACAGTCAGTTACCTGATCCATCCCTTCTGCTGGGCTGTGAGCTCCTAGAATGCACCAACTGTGCCTTACCCTTCTGTGGCGTCCCCGCTTTGAGAGCAGCCAGTGCTCGTGTTCAGTATAGACCCAATGAACGGACGGAACGTGCAAATGTGAGAGAGTGCAATGCCACCTCCCTGCAGCTGCCGGGACTCCGGTGCAGGGACAGCAAGAGCCGGAGGTGGAGTCCCCGGGGGGTGGGGGGGCAGATGGATCCCTTGCCCCTCCGGCTCCACTCATACCCCCCACAGCTTCCGTTCCCCCACCTGGCCCTCCAGGTGTGTTTCCTAACACTCCCGATTTACGCGGCTCCGACCAATGGGGTTGTCCAGGTGTCTCCGAATGTGGCCTCCGTTATCCTGCATCAGTGCCTTAGCTTACCATGTGCCCCCAACTTGAGCCCCTGCTTCTCCCACCCACTCCCTGATGGCAAGAGCTCTATGCCTCCTCCCCTCCACGTCCCCCGACCTCCTCCACCCATATGATTTTTTCTCCCGGGAACTCCCAGCGCGCTGCACCTCTCTGTTACATAATGTACCATTTTCTCTCTAGTTCTAGAAACATTCCTGTGCCCCCTGCCTTCCCCTAGCTGGGCCACAAGCTTTCAGGGTCGGGAAGCTGTCTTCTCCCTGTTAACATGCCTAGAAGTTTCTAGCAGAGCAACCTGCAATGTGAAACCAAAAACATCCTAGAAAAATGGGTGCTGATAAGGAAGGGAAGACAGGCCACCAAAGAGAGGGGTGGGTACATGCCCAGACCGGCCACTCCCCAGAGAGCCTCCAGGAAGCCAAAATGTGGGAGTCTTCGATTTCCTTCCCAAGGTGTTTGTTTTGTTTGCCTGACGTAGAGGCAGAAAGGACTCTGAAGGGAAATGAAGAGAGTTCTCTCAGGTGCCTCCCATGATTTTCCAGAAGAGACGGCCAGGGCCTCTTCCCCAGAAGGCTGAGCAGCGGCGGGCAGAGGTCTGGCAGCTCTCAGAGCCCAGCCAAGGTTCACGGGGGAAACCCGTCCCACAGGCACCCTGGGCTGCAGCCCTAGCGGGGCACAGAGGGGCTCTCTCCGCCTGTGGTGGCCACTGGCGAGGTCAGAGCGTCTCCACTGGGTTCACCCTGTTATTTTTAGGTGGTCAAAAATCGGTCAGAAGGGTGGTGGGGTCAGGGCTCGAGGCCCTGCCAGAGAAGCCTCCGGAGGCTTCTCTCTGCTTCTCTGGGCCTCGGGATCCTCACCTGGGAACAGAAGCGCCTGCATCATTGGCTCGGAAGGAAGAAAATAAAGCACGTTAAATGCCAGGGGGGTGCGTATCGGTTGTTTGGTAAATATTAGTTCTCTCTCTCTGCTGACCTCTCTCTTTCCCTTGCTTTGTTGCAGAAAGTCCTTCTGTCCAAAGAAATTCTAACACTGAGAAACCTCGAAAAACAAAAACATTTAGATCCAGCAGAGACCAACCCGTGAATAAAGGTAAAACCTGCTCCACCTCCTCGTGGCTTTCGAATTTATTCACAGAGTTTAGCCCTCAGGCAGGAATCTTTGCCACAGGACGGCCAGGCTGGGAGCGGCACACCTGTCTAGTAATCTAAACTCTGGTCTAGGACGTGAGCCACCGTCCTGGGCAGGCGGCATAATGATTGAGGACACTGGGACTCCCCCTGGACACCCCCTTCAGGCCTCCTTCTTCCTTTCTGCCCCTCCCCCTTAGCTTGCCCCCTCTCTTTTTGGGGCACTCACCAAGGCTTGCGAAGGCTCACAGCTGGTGATGGCAGAGGTCATGGCAACCTGGGGTCGGCTCCTTTTGGCCTCCTCTCGGGATGAAAACAGAGTGAAGCTGCTCCAGTTGGAAGAGATTAACGTCTCGCTGCTCGCCAAAATAGCAAGGGAGGGAGAAAGACAGGGATCCTGGGCGGGCTCCGGGCAGGGTGGGGCTTCCAGATTTTCTCTCCTGCCCCCTCCAAGCGCCACAGGAGGTCAAGGTGCATTCAAGTGCAGCCAATGTTTCATAATTAAGTTTGAGTAAGTGCAGAGAAGTTAATGATCCTCTATGGCACTACAGGAGACAAACCGGGCACGGCCTTTCGGGGAGCGGCATGACCGCATTTTCTGGAAGTCTGATTCTAGGAGGCAGGAGAGGAGGGGGGGTGAGGGTGAGGCTCTGGGCTGAACACAACGGCTTTGCAGTTTTTGAATGTTGGTTCTTGGTGACTAGTTGAACCGGAATGGAGAGCATTTGAAAAGATAAGTTCAACCAGCCTGGCCTCTGAGGATATCATCACAGAGCAAAGGGCATTACTGTGGATCCAGGAGAAACTGCTAAGGTGCATTGGGGGAGCAAAGCCCTTGGGTGAGAACCTGAGAAATGTGCTTCTAATCCTTAGGTGTTTGTCTTCCCCACACCCGGAAATGTCTAATAACCCACCTTGTAGAGAGAGAAGTCCGGGAGGGTGTACTCTTGCTCTTATCCTGCACAGGGCCCTCCTCAAAAACTCCGAATAAAGCCCCCTCCATGAAGTCCAAAGTAAGCCGGCTACTCATGATGGTAGAATGTTCTGGAATAGTGGCACTGGGCCCTAAGGTTCGGGAAACACATGGTGGGATGCACATAGATGTCAGTGGGCATTGGTCCAAGAGGAAGCCCTGAAAAAATGCAACAATGAGGTGTTTGACAAGGGAGGGGACAGACCTGCTGTGGGCTGTGACAGAAAAGCCAGCGGTAAGTAGCTGACCTTACTGAATACTTGGCTATGTACACTGTGCTACGCCTTTTTGGTATTACCTTGCTTAACATTCACAACAAACTAGCGTTCCCATTCCTTTTTTACAGATTAAGAAAGTAAGATGTTGATGGGCCCGTTAAGCTCCCTGCCTAAGGTTCATAACAAATGTAGAAGGTGAGATTCAAAACCCAGACAGTCTTGATCCACAGGCTGTGGAGGCCAAGGAGGTCCTAGCGGAGACAGGCCCTCCGGGTCTGAAGATGTAAAGGATGAGGCTCCAGGGGACATGGCCGCAGAGCAGGCTTCCCCCCACTATCCCTGAAGGGAAACGTGGATCCTCTACAAATGGCACCCCGGGGCCACGAGTTCACCTCAGAAGTGAAAGTGAGACTACTTAGCTTCTGGAAGGTGTGGATTCCAGCCTCTGTTGGGTTTCCCTGAACACACTAAATGTGCAGTTCTGAGCGGGGCAAGTTATGAGGTGAACACAGAGAGCAGGTGCCACCGTTCACGTGGATCTCTGTCCTGAGCAGCACAGGCCTCGTTGCTCCAGGAAGACCCGGCAGGTGTGAGGCAGAGCGGGGGGCTGCCTCTACTGCCTACCACAACCCCTACCCTCACAGACCTGGGGGGCACGGGCAAAGTTGGGTTTGTGTCAGACGTGTCTTTTCCCTGTCACCTTCTGGGATAACATGGAAGAAGGGGACTTCTCAAAGACTCTATCCTCCCGACACTGAAGGTCCTGCCTTTCGTGGCTACGTTCTTTCCTCTCCCTGGCGACCGCTTAGGTATACAGTTAAACTCCCCTACGCTATGAGGTAAAATCCTTAGCTACACACAACTGAGGTAAAACGGAAAGATGGTCTCCTGTTACCCACTTTGTTTGGTTGCCTATACAGCATGTTCCAGAAACCTCCTCGCTCTTTAAGCCCTCTCTTCCGGGCCCGACACTCTTTGTCTCACGTGGTTCCTCGTATAAGCCCTTTGGCTTGTGGCCGCTGCTGATGTCCGTGGAGTCCCCACCTCCCTCAGCAGTTCAGATGAGGAACCAAGCCATCACCCCTCCTTTTCCTCTACCTTCCACCCCTCAGGAGCCACTTCTACAGACTATGATCCCTCAGCTCATCATTGGCCTGGCCTGGCTTCTGCAACCATCTCTTACCTTAAAGCTTCTGTGGTATTCCACAACTCTCTACAGTCTCAGCTGCCCCAGCTGGTGGCCTTGCCCTCCCTCCCCATCTGGAATCATCCTGCCATCCCGTACACACACCAGCCTGAAGCTCTCAATACACAGTCAGCACATTTACACGTGATTCTTTATAACCCTTGTGTTTCAAGTTATGGAAATCAAGTTCTAATAATTAGCTCAAACAGAGGAATTTAAGAATATGGGGCCTGTCTGGGAACCCATGATCTTTCCTCAGACACGGGAAGGAATGAAAACCCTTCCATTACATTTTCACACCTAAACATCTAATCCCAAATTTGAGGCAGTTCCTCAAGCCCCAGGCACTTTGGGAGGGGAGAGGCACCAGGCTTCTCCATACATAATGCATGACGGCCCCATTGGATGCACCACCTTTGTGTGTGGAGTAGGCTATGCAGGCAGGCTTGACCTGGACCTTTGCACCTCTGCAGATAAACTGGCAATTGCCCGCTATAGGAGGGAATATGCCAAGAGACCGCCGTGAGGCAAATCACACCTGACAACGAGAATGAAGGAGGCCCACAGGGTTTCTCAAGAAAAGGTCCAACAAAACCGAAGGCACAGCTCTTGGTTTTGCTATTCGGACCCGTGGAGCCTCCCTCATCGTCCTCAGTGAACCATCCTGATCCGCAGTCTCCCCGCACAGGGGAGACTACGCGTGTGTGCACATCTATTCCAATGCTAACGACCTCAACGTATTTTTACACAACAGAATTGCCGAAAATGTGGCAGAAGTAATCCAAGAGAGCACTGGGGAAGCAATTTCAAGGCTACTTGTCTATGAGATGCTTTACTCCAGTGAACATCTAATTTCGTATACTCTTGATCTGAAAGGTCAAGAAACCAAGCTTTATCGTCGGAGGGTGGGTTTCCTACATCCTCATGGAGCCCTGACTTTTTTCATGAGGAATTGGAGTTACTGACTTTCAGGCTTGGACTTGCAAAATGGTTTACTTCAAGTTTTGGTATGTGCAGCGTGGAAGAGCCACTGCAAGTGGATTGTCGCACTTGATTTATGACTTCATGGCCTCAATAATTCCCATACTCATGTTTAATTGAATCTCAGTTTATCTAACAGGGGTTGACAAACTGTGACTCAGGCCAAGTCTGGCCCACTGCCTGTTTGTGTAAATAGAGTTTTATTGGAATATGTCCCATTCACTTAGATACTCTCTAAAGCTGCTGGTGAGTTACAACGGCAGATCTGAATGGTTGCGACCGCCCACAGAGCCTAAAACAATCTGCTACCTGACCCTTTGCAAAAGAAGTTTGCTGACCCCTGCTCTAGAACACCAGTCCAAAAACTTGTTTTTTTTAAAAAAAAAAAACACTTGACTTCGAAAGTCTTCAGCACGTAATTTTTCATCTGTAATCATACAGCGTCAAGAATGGTTTAAATAAATACATTTAAACAAAATATAACTAAGTACTTAAAAAAAAAACTTATTTCCTCCTCTTCAGCTGAATCCTGCTTTTCTCTTCCAGAAAAGATACTACACATTCTTCTTTGAGTTCACTCTTGTAGAGGACAGGCAGGATTTGGGGGGCTAGTTACCGGAAGTCATAATAAAAACCTTTTCTCTATATGCTCCTGTCACTAAATGCTTCTGCTCACCCCTTCAGCTTATCTTTGTTTTTCCTTGTGTAAGCCCTTGTGTTGGACAAGGAGGGCTGAGGGGAGACTATGCAGTGGGGTCCCGGAAACCAGGACTGGTCACATTCATGGAATGGAACTGCCCTGGCACCGAGATCCAAACCAGCTTATGGAGAGCAGGTTTGAAAATCACTACTCTAGGGGCACCTGGGGGGCTTAGTTGGTTAAGCGTCCAATTCTTGGTTTCGGCTCAGGTCATGATTTCATGGTTTGTGGGTTCGAGCCCCGTGTCAGACTCTGTGCTGCCAGCAAGGAGCCTGCTTGGGATTCAATCTCTCCCTCTCTCTCTGCCCCTCCCCTGATCGTGCACTCTCTGTCTCTCTAAATAAATAAATAAATACATACATACATACATAAATATTTAAAAAGGAAAAGGAAAAGAAAACCACTACTCTAAGATGATCAGGTAGATTCCAGAATTTGACAATGGATCGCCCAGGTTTAACTGCTGCTCTAAACAATCCCTTCTCAGCGGGAGCGGGTCCTGCAACCAGCTTTGGTGTCTTTGAAATTTCAGCTCTTCCTTCTAGTGCACTCTTCTTCCCCATGCTGGGCCACTGAGGCTGGGAGAGAAGGCTGGCCTAGAGGGACCAGAGGATGTCAGGTGGATTTTCAGGCAGAGACACCTCTGCCATGAGAGGTCCTAGACTTACAGACTCCATCACCTCGAAGCTGTCTGTTGGAGTGCCCCATCTGACCTTTCACCTGGGCCTGACTGCCAGTCATCAGAGGACAGTATTCCAGAGTCCTTCTTGGCAACCCACGAGTCACTCTGTTACTGTCTGGCCATTCGAAGATCGGGGAAATCACAGGATGCCTGATTGATGTAAACCAGAAGCTAGGAGTTAGCATGCTTAGTCGCAAGCAACAGAAACTGACTCTGACCAACTGAAGCCAGAAATAGGCATTTATTTGAAAAACCCTAGTAGGTAGCTCAGTGAATGAAGAGTCGAACAAGCAGGCACTAGGAAAGATGACAATAGTGAATTCAGGGACAGGAATCCTGGGACTTTCTCTTTCAAGGTAGTACTATCAGGTGACTCGGCTCCACCCACCTTCTGTTCCTGGAACCATCACTCACAAGTCAAATTCCACGGGGACAAGATATGATCGGCCCAGCCTGTGCCCACCCCTGCAGGCAGCCCACCGGGATTGGGGTTGAATAGGGCCCTACAACAGGTACACAGACAGGGCAAGGACAGTCTTTCCGAAGGAGAGGGAAGAAAGGCAGGAGGAAGACACAGGAAGGAGGTGGCTACTCCCCACAGTTACCATGATAGGGAGCATCCTGTGTGGAGGAGCCCAGTGAGTTTTCCCACGCAAATTCCCACGCAAATTCTATTGCAGTGAGTGAACCAGCCACGTGGTAAGTATGACAGGAGAGTGTGCCCGCTTCGTATGCTTCCCCAGCCACTCTAGATAGAGCTTTCTGCCTCTATCTCCTGTACTAAGCACAAACCTGGAAGGTGATTATCTACTGCCCACCTCCCCTTCCCCAAAAAACAGGAGTTCAGTTTAGCAGACACTGTTTTTGCATAACTGATGTGCGTTTTCTGTGCCATTGTTTTCCTCTCCCCACCCTCCACCTATTCCAGAGGACACGTTTCTTTTTTATTTTTTAGTATTTATTTATTTTTGGGAGAGACAGAGAAATCAAGCAGGGGAGGGGCAGAGAGAGAACGGGACAGAGGATCTGAGGCAGGATCTGCGCTGACTGACAGCAGAGAGCCCAAGGTGGGGCTCGAACTCACGAACTGTGACATCATGACCTGAGCTAAGGTCAGATGCTCAGCCTACTGAATCACCCAGGTGCCCCTAGAAGATACATTTCTAAGGAAGCAGGCAGGAACCCTGAACGGATCGAGTTTTAGAATATTGTTAATTTCCTGCAGCCCTGATTTTTCAGACTGAGAGGCTTACCCTCCAGTATGGGGACTCACCCAGTTTGCCAAGACTCCTCAGGCAGAAGGGACTGATCAGTTCCAAGAGGGAGAGTCATGCCGAGACTGTGGGGAGCTGGGCAGCATCCTGAGGACCTGCAGCCTCCTGGAGGGGTGGGTTCAGGGTGTCTGTTCAGGCTGCATGGGGGACAGCCCACAGAATAGTAAATGGCTTGGGCAGATCCAGGGCTATCGGCAGGACAAAGAAAGCAGATGGTATGGACCTTAGAGTCCAGATTAATCTCTAAATCACAAGAGGATACTCGAAAAAGAGGGGCATGCAGGGTGGATTTCAAGCCTCCTATGCCAGCCTTGAAATTTTCTCAAAGAACTGATCCTCTTGGGGTGCCTGGGTGGCTCAGGAGAGTCCGACTCTTGGTTTCAGCTCAGGTCATGATCTTGCAGTTCGTGAGCTGGAGTCCTGCACCGGGCTCTGTGCTAACAGCATGGAGCCTGCTTGGGATTCTCTCTCCCCGCCCCCCCTCTCTCTCCCCCCTCTCCTGCTCTCTCAAAATAAATAAATAAACTTAAAAAAAAAAAAGAACTGATCCTCTTCTCAGAGAGGAAATGAGCAGTTCCAAAAGCACCTGCCAGGGGTCTGCCTCTAGGGCAGAAGGGTTTTTATAAGAACCAGCAGCCCTGGCTGGCACTTAGCAGATGTCACGAGACATCAGGCGGGAGCCTCTCTACCTGAGGCGGGTAAGACTGAGGGTCCTGAGTGTCCACAGTCAGGGAAGCTTAATGCAGAAACGGAATTCAGGGGAAGATTCTGAACCCACAGCAAAGCTAGAGTGAGCAAGGCATAGTGCTAAGACCACTCTCTAGAGTTTAGGACCTGTAAGTGTCCTCTTGGGCTGTCTTCTAGGATTTGTTGACATTTCATGGGAGCCTTGACCCATAAATCCAGAACTTTCAGCTGAAAGTGTGAAAGTGAGGTGTGCTTGGAAAGGTCTCGGGAGACCAGGGGAGCAGAGGCAGGAGCCATGAGGGTCCCACAAGATTCTAGACCCAGCTGACCCCACACCCCTGCCACATCAGGCAGCTGAGGCCCAGGGATGGGAGGATAACTGAGGAAGAAGCAGATGTGGCTGGAGATCAAGGGCAGGAGGCAGTGTGCATTTACTGCTGCTTTTAAGGCAGAGTCTACAGGGAAAGCGTCCCCATTTGAGGGAGACACTCAGAAGCTAATCCAAATTCAAGAAAAGTTCTGCTGGGCCCCTAGCTGGGGAGGACTCGGTGCTCCAATCAGGGAAGAGTGCAGCACCAGGAGGAGGGAGGAGAGATCTTTGCCCACTGTCTAATCTTGGCTAGCTCTCTCTGATGACCCTGGGGAATGATTCACCCACAGAGCTAGGCACAGTTTGGGTGGGGGTAGAGCCCGGTGTCTCCCTTCTTTGTGGGGACACAGGAACTTATTAGGAAGATACTGTGGAAGAATAATGTTTTGGAAATAATAATAGTGCTAAGTTTCTCTGGCAAAAAAAATTTTTTTTTTAAAATCACCATTTACGGAGGGAGGGATTTCACCGTGCAGGTAGCTGAGGAAGTCACCGGTGAGGAGAAATGGAAAAGCAAGAGCATTGGTGGGAGGGGCTGTCTTCAAGAGGTGGCTGTGCCCCAGCGAGACCTCAGAGAAGGACCATTCGTCTGACAGGTCCAAGTAGCAGGGTCACAGGTGGCACCACCAGGACACTGAAGCAGAGATTCGGACGTGGTCAAGCCGGCCCATGGGTCCGAGAGACAAGGCCTTCTCAGTGGGACACACATGAATTGACGAACGTGGGATAGATGTACAGCAGACACCTCAGGGGACTCCTGGGAGCACAGGTGTCTCAGGGCCAGCTGGGGCCTTCCCTAAGCCTTTGCACCACCCAAGTACTCCCAAATTTAGCCACAAACTCCAGAAAAGGGGGAGAGCCCCAACTGGAAGGCTGAATGTCCACCAGTTCAGCGGAATGGGGGTTCGCAATAAAAATGATCATTTTTGCTTTTTGCCCACGTGCATTTTTGGATGGAAATTCATACTTGCTATGAACATCTTAAGGAGGAAGGAGGGCTGAGCCTCTGCATCACCAGAAAATGTCTCGGGTAGCAGCTATGGTTGTTGGGCCACGGACAGAGTCAGTGTCTGTTCTTCCCACACACCACCTCCGTTAGATGTCCAAATCAGGGCTCAGTCATCAAGGAGGGTGCCCACGGTTGGCCCATCACTGCACCATCCCACTCACACAGGTGCGTCCTGCCCTGGGCTCCTTCGAAGCTCCTCTGCTATCCAGGGCCTCACTGAGGTGGAGCAGGTGTGGGCCCAGCTCTGAGAACCCTCCTAGCTCCTGCACATCCTCCCCACTCTACCGTGAGCACCAGGTCCTCTTCATGAACCAGTTGCAGCTGGGAGGTGTGGGAGCCCAGGACCAGACTTCTAAGATCTGTGCTATAGACTGGTCTCCCCCAAATTCATTTTAAATCCTAATGCCCGATGGCATGGTATTTGGAGAAGGGGACTTTGGGAGGTGATTAGGCCCTAAGCGCGGAGCCCTTATATATGGTGCCCTTATAAAACCACAGGAATCGCTCTTGACCCTTCAGCCATGTGAGGACACAGAGAGAAGATGGCCGTCTACAAACCAGGAAGTAGACTCTCACCAGACACTGAATCTGCCAGCGCCTTGATCTTGGGTTTTTCAGCTCCCAGAACCTGGAAAAATAAACATTTGTTGTTAAAGCCCCCCCCCCCCCCCCAGCCTATAACAGCCCAAATAGATTAAGACAATTTGGCATGTGTGGAATTCTCGTGTGATTGGCTTTATAAGAAGAGAACAGTGGTTTCAGACTCTGGCCTTCTCTTTGCTCAATTCCTTGTAATAGGAGTTTGACCTAAATACTTTTTGCACACAGTATTCATCTTCCCTTCGATCACTTCCAAGGAGGCCGAGTAGCAGTGGAGCTTGGGCAGCATCTTAAGATGCTTCTCCTGAGGAGCACACAAGGTGGCCATCATGGGTAGTTTCTGGCCAAGACGTCCATGTCCTCTGTCCTCTGCTGAATCCCAGCCTGGCAAAATGTTCAAAGGCTGACTTCAGGGCCCATTAGGGTAAACATCCCTTCCCCCTTTTTTCGCCTCCATCTCATTGCAGAGAAATTTTCTTCCTGGGAAGAAGAACTCTAGATTATGAAAGCTGGGAAGAACCATAGGAAAAAACAAAGGCCCAGGGAAGGAGGGGAACTGCTTGGTCCACGTTCCTCATCTCAGTGAATGACACCAATGTCCACCAAACACCCAAACCAGAGCTTGGTCCACCATATGCAATTCTTCCCGAGTTCTGCCATATTCACCTCCTAAATATGTCTCTCGTGTGTCCAACGCTCTCTAACGGTAGCAAATATATTAACTTCATCTAAGCCAACTTCTTCGTTTCTCTTTCAATTCTACCGCCAGCGTCCCTACGATTTTATGCACAGCAACCTGGGTAAACTGTTAAAACATAAATCTAGTTGTGTCATTGTCCTTTTTAAACCGCTTTATGACTCACCTGTGCCCTGAGGATACAGTAAAACGAATCCTCAGCATGGCTTATGCTGTCCTTCATGACTTGGCTCCTTGGAGCCCCGCTGCTCAAAACTCCCCATCACACGGAGTCTGGCACACACAGTAGGTCCTCCATAAACAGCAGTTGGATTTAATCAAATTATCCACGCCTATTCAGTACGTCTCAGTCTTTAACTCATGACTCTGAACTTGGGCCAGGTCTTCATCCAGAAAGAGATACATTTCAATGCCTCCCCTCTTGCTGCCCGAGGTCCAGGCTACAAAACAACAAGGATTAGCTGAAAGACTAGGTTCTGGTCTCCTCTGCCTCGGCCCAGGATTGACAAGAGGGAGCTGACCACTTGCTGGGCGGACCCTCAAGGCAAGAGATGCTCCTGTCATTGCCACAAGGGGAGGCACACAGCTGGGTTTTTCTAAAACTTAGGAGACCTCATCTCCATTTCAGAGAGTTGGCACAGCCCCTCAGAGAGGGGCAGAGCTTAACCAAGGTCTTTGGCCTCTGTGCCGGTTTTAGAAGGTACCTGGGATTTTGCCTTCATTCAGATATGGTGGGGCCAATAGATCAGGAGATGATTGCCATTGAAAAGATAGTCTTTTACTCACAGGTCTCAAGAGGGGGGAATGACACACCGTGCAGGGTAACACAAGAAAGTGTCAGGAGGCAGCAGGAGGGAGGGGAAAGCTTGGGCAAAAGCCTGTACAGTAGATTTTTTTTTTTTTTTTTTTTTTTTTTTGCAGGGAGAAGTGCGTGAGGGAGAATGAGTAGCTGAACAAGTGTAGCATTGACTGGAGATCTCTGGGGCTGAGGTGCTGTCTCTAGTTGTCTGTTATCCCACCCTAGGAGAGTAGGGAAGGGGGGATAGTGGTTTGGCCGGATGAAGACCGTGAAGGTGGTGGTTGAGGGTTTAGGCTCTGGATTGGTTGGTTTGCATATGAAAGGCACACTCACCAGGGAGTTGTTTGAATTCTCAAAGAACTAGCTAGCCCTGGGAGGGGCAGTCTTTCCTTGGTTAGTGAGCCCCAAATGCCAGAGCACAAAGAATACAAAAGACACAGTTAATACAATGCTAGATGGAGAATATCTCAGGAGCACACTGCTCGTCAAAGCAGCTCCCTTGTGGTCTTACCTCTGTCATCATCCTTGTTGTAATAACCTGAGGAGTCTCTTCTTCCATAAAAGGGGTCCATGGAAAAGGGCAAAGGAAGACTTCTGGGAGAAGAAGTGAGAGTGTTAAATAAAACCTTCCCTTGCCATTCTTTCTGAGTAGGCTTTGCAGCATGATTTAAGACAAACAAACAAACAAACAACATCAGAGCTGAGGAAGGAGGGAGAGAGAGTGCCAGAGATCTCAGAGGAGAGTGGGTGTAAAATAGCTTGGAGCTTAGTTGGGTAATGTGGCTTCAGTCACCTGTTTCATCATCACTTGGCTTTTGGTCTGTGCATCCAACGGGACAGTCACAAGGGTCAGTCCTCACTGATGTCTCCCATCCTCCCTTAGATCTGCTCTGGGTTGGATCAAGGTACACAGAGGGCTGGGGAACACAGTCGCCAATATCAAAACAGCAGCATGGATCAGGCTTAGTAACTTGGGCTTATGGACAGGAGAGATATCAAGAGATTGTGTAAACAGCTCTGAAAACTACAAACAGGAGAAGGGAGTAGGAGGGAGGCGCACTGGTCAGGGTAACTAGAAGTTACCTGAACAGAATCTCCCCACGCTGAACTCACAGGTTCAGGAGATCCAGTATCTCCCAGAAGTTTCTCTGCGGGAAACTTGCACACACCTGCATAAGTTTCCACGCCCTCCACCTGATGCGGTATTGGTTTTGTTTTCTTCTTTTCTTCGCAGAAGCATGAAAGTGAAAGGGGCTGGATCTTTATTTGCCTTGTGTCTGATGTCCTACAACTCCACTCACTGGACCCACACTTTAAAGAATTGGGGGGTATGCTCACAGCTCCGAAGATGGGTTCTGAGAGCCTCGGGCCATCAGGCCAAGCACATGTCTTCTAAGACAGTCTGGTAAAAGTGCCTTACTGCTGGGACAGCCTCGCTGACCAGAGGGTCTCCTGTGGGTGCTGTGGGTGTCTGTCTGGAGAATCGTGGTGGGGGCAGAAGAACAAACATGAAATCCTGGAGCAGACCAGGTAGACAGCAAAAGGCATAATAGTAGGTTCAGCTTTAGGCGTTTGCTTGTGGTCATGTTAAATTTTAGTTTTATTTATTTATGTATTTATTTATAAATGTTTGTTTACTTTGGAAAGAGAGATAGAGAGAGAGAGAGGGCACATGCAGGAGGGGCAGAGAGAGAGAGAGAGGGAGAGAGAGAATCCCAAGCAGGCTCTGAGCTGTCAGCGCAGAGTCTGACACAGGTCTCCATCTCATGTACCAGTGAGATCATGACCTGAACCCAAATCAAGAGTCAGACACTTAAGCGACTGAGCCACCCAGGCCCCCCCCCCCAACAGTTTACGTTCGAATCATACACTGTATAAGTGGAAACGTAGGGTTAGGAGGCTTGGGAATTAGAAGTAATTGTCTTAGTCTGAAATGATCGAGTCACAGGCGGAAGTATGGGGCTAGGGCAGGACACAGGCGGGACAGCCCTCTGTCATAAAAGCCTCCTGACTGAGCTGTAGCTTGGGTCTCATCTGCACTCTTGTCTCAAAGGGCACAACCACTGTCCTTCACGAATTATCCCTCCCCTGCTGAAGTCCTGGCCCCATCGTCCCCTGACCCAAAGTCAGTTGTTTTACATGCAGAAGAAAGGAACCGGATCACTTACTTAACACCATCCACAAAAATAAAATCAAAATGGGATGAAAGACCTAAATATGAGACAGGAAACCATCAAAACCTTACAGGAGAAAACAGGCAGCAACCTCGTTGACCTCGGCCACAGCAACTTCTTCCTAGACACGTCTTCGGAGGCAAGGGAAATAAAAGCAAACCTGAACTTTTGGGACCTCATCAAGATAAAAAGCTTTTGCACCGTGAAGGAAACAATCAACAAAACTAAAAGGCAACTGACAGAAGATATTTGCAAATGGCATATCGGATAAAGGGCTAGTATCCAAAATCTATAAAGAACTTATCGAAGTCAACACCCCCGAAACAAATAATCCAGCAAAGAAATAGGCAGAAGACGTGAATAAACACTTTTCCAAAGAGGACATCCAGATGGCTAACAGACACGTGAGAAGATGCTCCTTATCACTCATCACCAGCGAAATACAAATCAAAACCGCAACGGTGTACCCCCGCACACCTTTCAGAATGGCTACAATTAACAACTCAGGTAACAACAGATGTTGGCGAGGATGCAGAGAAAGGGGACCCCTTTAGCACTGTTGGTGGGAATGCAAGCTGGAATGGAGGTTCCTCAAAAAAATTAAAATTAGAACTACCCTACCACCCAGCAATGGCACTAGTAGGTATTTATCCAAAGGATACAAAAATGCTGATTGGAAGGGGCACGTGCTCCCCAATGTTTATAGCAGTGCTATAAACAATAGCCAAATTATGGAAAGAGCCCAAATGTCTATCGACTGGTGAATGGATAAAGAAGATGTGGTACACACACACACACACACACACACACACACACACACACAATAGAATACTACTCAGCGATCAAAAAGAATGAAATCTTGGGGCGCCTGATGGCTCAGTCAGTTAGTGTCTGACTTCAGCTCAGGTCATGATCTCCCGGTTTGTGAATTTGAGCCCCACATTGGGCTCTATGTGGACAGCTCAGAGCCTGGAGCCTGCTTCGGATTCTGTGTCTTCCCCCCTCTCTCTCTCTGCCCTTCCCCTGCTCTCGCTCTGTCTCTTTCTCCTTCAAAAATAAAAATAAACATTGAAAAAAAAAGAATCAAATCTTGCCATTTGCAACAACATGGATGGAACTAGAGTGTATTACACTAAGTGAAATAAGTCAGAGAAAGACAAAGATCCTATGATGTCACTCCTGTGTGGGATCTGAGAAACTCAACAGATGAACATAGGGGAAGGGGAGAAAAAATAAGG
Source organism: Prionailurus viverrinus (assembly GCF_022837055.1). Lineage (NCBI taxonomy): Eukaryota > Metazoa > Chordata > Mammalia > Carnivora > Felidae > Prionailurus > Prionailurus viverrinus. Next base: position 151,390,995 of record NC_062562.1, read on the forward strand.
TAAAAACAGTGAGGGAGACAAACCACAAGAGACTCTTAAGCACAGAGAGCAAATGGAGAGTTGCTGAAGGGGAGGTGGGAAAGGGCTAAATGGATGATGGATATTGAAGAGGGCACTTGTTGGGCTGAACACTGTTACATATAACACTGTGTTATATGTAAGCAATGAATCAGTGGGTTCTATTCCTGAAACCAACACTACTACACTGTATGTTAAGTTACTTGAACTTGAATAAATAATTTTTTTAAAAAGTCAGGTTTTTAAAAGTGTTTATTATTTATTTTTTTTTTGTTTTTGAGAGAAAGAGAGACAGAGTGTGAGCAGGGGAGGGTCAGAGAGAGGGGGAGACAGAATCTGAAGCAGGCTCTAGGCTCTGAGCTGTCAGCACAGAGCCCGATGCGGGGCTCAAACTCACAAACTGGGAGATCATGACCTGAGCCGAAGTGGGCTGCTTAACTGACTGAGCCACCTAGGTGCCCCAAAAAGTCAGTGGTTTTAATGCAACAGACCCTCTGCTTCTGAACACTGAAAGGTGACGAGCCTGGCTCCAAGAACTGTCACTAAGCCTCCAATAATTAGCTTAAAACATGTTCCCAGACCAGTGACCGCTCTGGGATCCCAGTTAGGCCATTTAACACATTAGAGAATAAAAGAGGTGACTGGAATCTGACAAAAATGAGTCCCAGAGGAGACAAAGCCAGATGTCCTGGGGGAGAGTTGCATTTATAAATGCTTGGGTCTCTTGCAGCCAGGGAGGGCTTCCTGAAGGAGGGAGGCTGTGAAATGGAAGAACTGGAGGCATGGAGGGGCCAAGGGCTCAGGTTAAAGGCCTGCTCTCTCCATTGGACCCCCTACTCTGTGTCTCCATGGAAGCGGTTACAATTCAAAGGATGGTTCTGCGGGGTGAAACCGTGTCATGGTCCCAGTGGATGGCAGGTTGGTTGATGTTACACTTGACGACACACTTTCTTCCCCCACAGTTTCTTGGCATAGACATAAGGAGGTCGCTTCACTCCACTGCAGACCTCACCAACAGACGATGAAACAGATCTGTATTCCAACTCGGGGACAGCGGGGACTATCGAGCGACTTTACTGAAATCATTTGGGACGCTCCGTGACGGAATCACTCTGGGTTTTCTCCCCAGAAATATGTTCCCTGCAGTACTGGAGGGTTGTTGTTTCCGGCATTCAGAACCAATTTCTTGCCCCCACATTTTTGCTAGCCCCTTGCCCCACATTTTGCCTTTTTCCTACGATCAGCGCACCGAGAAGGCTGCCGCCCTTCCCTCTGTCGATGTAAAACCTAACAACGACCAGCATACACCAGCAAGGACCAGATGCGAAAGGAAACCTCAGGCAACTTTGGCTAAATCAAAACCAGAAGGCCTGGCATAAACCGGGCGTGATACCGGGCACCTACGTGGAAATCCCCCACGGTCCTCCATGGAAGAGTCATCTCATCTGAGAGCACATGCACCAGCGACAAGTGAATTTTTCTGAATGTCTGACAAGAAGCCTGCTCCAGGGAGCTTTACTGGCAGCCTGAAACTGAGCTCAGCCCCCACCAACAAACATGTGCTGGCTCATCTGGAACTGTTGATCTGAACGGGAAACGTGCCAGCTTCCTTGTCATCACTGGCAGGTTTCTTCATTAACTTATGGAAAAGTTCAGCCCCATATCCACTATTTTTAGGTGCTTGTACCAGGAATCCACCAGCACCTCAGCCAGGCTGGCCTCACGTGTGACTTGAATGTGGGTGCACGGATCACACGGGAAGGAACACGGTCCATACTGGGGCATCGGGAGAATCTCAACTCACTTCATTAGAGCTTTTTGGCCCCATGTCCTCTTCCCACCTCCTCTGCCCCAGAGTTTGCAGATCAGCTCTTGGCCTAAAAGAAAACCATCAACCAGGTCCATGGCCCTAAGAAGCCAGCTTGGGAGAAGGGCTTAGTAGATTGGGCCAAGGAAGCCAGGAACCATGTAAGTCATGAGGCCTTGGAGCCCAACAGGGAAGGGGACTAAGTGATACCTGGTGACAGTGAGTCATAAAAACCAAGTCCCAATAAAGGCCAGTAGTTTTCCCATCTTCCCCAGTTGTACACAGCTCCCCTGGCCCTGGCCAATCACCTGGCAAATAGGTGCCATAGTCACAAAGGTAACTGAGTGGGAATGTATCAGAACAGGGAAGAATTTTCAAAATCCCTTCATCTAAACCGCTCATTTTATAGATGAGCAACCTGTGATCCAGAAGAGCAAAATGACCTAACTTATTCAGCACCACACAGGTGGTTAGAGGCAAACAGAAGTAGGATCTGGGTTTTCTAACACCCAGCTTATCACATGTCAACAACGTGCATCATGAGTGCTGGATACATAAGTTTAAGTCCTTACGTTTCAGAATCAGGAAAATCATCCTCATCTACACAGAGGAGTGAATCATTATGTTGTTGAAGAGATTCTCTGAAGACACAAAGATTCTCTAGAGACTCTACAAGGCCCAGTTTCCCACCGAAATAGGAGCCATCTACACGGTAACATTTGTAATTACAAAAGAGGTTTTGGTGTTTTCTATCTTCAGTTTAAGACAGAGAAGAGAGGCTGAGGGTGTCACAGAGTTAGAAGGTTTCACTGAAGACAGTGTCAACCAGTGGCAAACAGGTGAGATTGGACTTGAATTGAAGAGTAAGCACATAAACAGATTAAGAATGAGGATTAATGGGGCACCTGGGTGGCTCAGTCGGTTGAGCGTCCAACTTTGGCTCAGGTCATGGTCTCACGGTTCGTGAGTTTGAGCCCCGCGTCGGGCTCTGGTGCTGACAGCTCAGAGCCTGGAGCCTGCTTCAGATTCTGTGTCCCCCTTCCTCTCTGCCCCTCCCCTGCTTGTGCTCTGTCTCTATCTTTCAAAAATGAATAAACATAAAAAAAATTTTTTTAAAAAAGAATGAAGATTAATAATACACCTTCTGGGGGGTGCCTGGGTGGCTCAGTTGGTTGAGTGTCTGATTCTCCATTTCAGCTCAGGTCATGATCCCAGGGTCGTGGGATCGAGCCCCACATCAGCTCCATGCTGAGCATGGAGGCTGAGATTCTCTCTCTCTCCCTCTGTCTCTCTCTCTCTCTCTCTCTCCCTCTGCCCCTCTCCCTGGCTCATGCCCTCTCTCTCTCTTTAAAATAAAATAAAATAATAATAAATAATAAAATTTCTGGTGCAAAAGAGATGAAGAATCTCGTATTCAAAAAAAAAATTCGTCCCCACTAACTACCTCCATTTCCTCACTTCCCATTCACTTCTTCACCCATGACGATGATATCACTTCCTTCCCTCTGGAGAAGCTCCCTCTGACCTCCTAATTTCCAACTCTACCATTTGCATTGTCTTCATCCTAACTGGCCCCCATAGCATTTGACATAATTGACCATGACACTCTTTTCTTCTCAATTTCCTCTCACTCTTACTAGCTGGTGTTCTCCAAGGTTTCATTAATGGCTCCCCCACTCCCGATGCTTCCCTAAATGATTTCAGTTCCATACTACCTGCACGCTGACAATCCCTAAATTGTTATCTCTACCCCTGTCCTCTTACTTGAGCTCCACTTGTGTGTGTGTGTGTGTGTGTGTACGTGTACATACACCTACTTTTTCACTGCACAGTACACCCCCAAAAATCAAAGTCCTCATTCTCTTCCTCCTGAACAAACATATACGCAGTTATCTCCATCAAAGACCTCTGTCACTTCTGCCCCCTTCTCTTACTTGACCTCTTCCTTCAGACATAAGTCCTGCCAGTTGTCTCTCAGAAATGTTGCTTGAATTAAAATTACTCTGATTGAAAAGGAAAAAAGGAAAAAAAGAGTTACTCTTTTTCTCTGATCTTCATTATCTCAGTTCAGACTTGTGTGCACTTTCTCACCAGGACGACAGCAATAGCTTTGCTTTTTGTTTTGGTAAAAATGCACATAACATGAAATTTACTGTTTTACCCCCTTTTGAGTGAACAGTTCAGTGGCATTAAGTACGTTCATTGTCCAAACCATCTCAGAGCCTTTCCATCATCCTTAATCCCTAAACCTGAAACTCTTTACTCATTAAATAGAAACTCCTAATTTGCTCTTCTCCTCACTATTCTTTCTTCCTCTATGGATTTGACTATTTTTAGTACCTCATAGAATTGGAATCTTATGTATTGGTCCTTCTGTGTCTGGATTATTCTCAATAGCTTCTTAACCGGTTTCCTTATTTCTAGTTTTTCTTCTCCCACAGCTCGTTTGTCAAGTACAATCAAAACCATAAAAGACTCTTAAATAGAGAGAACAAACTGAGGGCTGCTGGAGGGGTGTTGGGTTGGGGGATGAGCTAAGTGGGTGACAGGCATTAAGGAGGACATTTGTTGGGATGAGCACTGGGTGTCATATGTAAGAGTTGAAACACTGGGTTCTACTCCTGGAGGCATGACAACCCTTTACAGTAACTAACTTGAATTTAAATTAAAAAAATGTAATCAGTTAAAAAAAATGTGTAAGACATGTTGACTACAAGGAAAAGCCGACAGTCCTCAACTTGGGGGTCAAGGCCTTTTGAAATCTGGCCACAACCTACCTTCCCGGGTTACCTCCTGCTCCTCCTCCAACAATACCCCAACCACACCCCACTACCTGGTAAGCCCCTCCATGCCTTTCTCACTCTCCTGCACCTGCCACCTCCCTGCTTGGCCTGCCCTGTCCTCTCCATCCTCTGTGCCCTCTCTCAAATCCCTGGCCTTCACCTAGCAAACTCCACTCATCCTTTGAAGCCCAGCTTCCATTTTTCTTCCCCTGTGAAGTTGGCCCTGATCCTCCATAGCTGAACTAAACCTTCTCTCCACCATGTTACTACATCACTTTGCAGATCTAGGATTTATGTGCTTTTCGTGATGTCTTCTATTTTTCAATCAAAAAGCTTTAAGAAATATTGACGTCAGTCTCCCCTTTCAAGCCTGTGATCTCCTTGGTGGTCGGGAACATGTCTTTTCATCCTTGGTAATCTCACTGGTGGGTATTCAATGTTTGTTCAAGGAATGAATAAACAAAATATTTATCCATCTGTACCATGTTAAAATGATACATAAGGACACATTAGGTGGTCTGTAAAAGACTTCTGAGATACAGGATTCCAAAATACACTTTACAAACCCTGCCACATACCATATAGGAGCATCTTCTGCAGAAATGAAAAGCAGGGATAACAGTTGTTACCACAACATCTGGTTACGATTAGCTTTCTACGAGTCAAACATAATAAGGGTAATTACTCAAAGTTGTCATCCTGATCGTCTGAGGTAATCAGACCCAACGCATCCCCCAGGGCGGTTGGTAGCAGAATTCAAACCTGGAAGCCACTTGAACTACAGGTCTTCTTGAAGGGACACTGTGGGTGCCATTCCCAGGGAGAGTGACATCCAGAGTACAGTGCGGCCTGTGGGGGGTGCCCAGGGGCTCCTTGACTGACACTAAAGAAATCCAGACGGCTAAAAGCTTAAACCCATACCGGCAGCCACCAGTCTAGAGCTTGACAGCGGTGTTTCATGAGAAGAGAGCATTTTGCAGCAATTACAACAGTCATTCCGTGCATTTGTAGTGCATGTCAGTTTCAAAGCGCTCTCATTTACTGTATTTCCTTTGAGCCTCACAGCCATCTGCGTACAATGAACTTGATGCCGAGATGAAGACACAGGCCGGCATGGGTGCTGTGGTCCTTCCCCAGGCCACAGAGGAAGTAAGCAGTAACACTTCTGCTGTTTCCTGTCTGGGGCCTCTTAGCGAGAGCCTGGGAATCTTGAGGTTATTTAAGGTTTTTAATGCATAGCTTGCAAGTATTTTCTCCCAGTCCGTTGCTGATCTAGTTTTGTTTATGGTGTTTTGTCTTAAAGTGTCTATAAAATTTAGGTTTAGTAAATTGATTAATATTTTGCCTCTTGGGTCTTGTATTTTGAGTTTCTCTTACAAATGTTTTCCTTATCCTAAGGCTATAAGCATGTACTTCTGTATTTTTGATATGACCGTGTAGTCACTGCTGGACTGTTTGCTTAATGGTTATCTCTATCATTCAAATACGAGCTCTAAGAAGAGAGCCACGTCTGTTTTATTCTCAACTGTATCACTAAAACATGTCACAGCCTAGTACCTCTATGTTCAATAAGTGTTTAGAATTCTAAAAAAGTGATACGGGTATTATTGACAAGAAAATACAGATGCCCCTGGAAGAAACTCAATCTATGGAATTTGGGTATTGTGAATTTAAAAAAAGACTTCTGTGTACATTCTGTTAAGTTTTACCCTTGATTTTGAATTCTGGCTTTTGTCAGTAATCCCAAAAGAATCATAAAATCCTGCATTTTGGAAGAAAGTTTAGGGATCACAGAGGGGTCCAACTTCTTAGTTGGTGAGCTATTCCTTCCCATGGCTCTGTCTCCTGGGAGACTGAGGTGTGGTTTAAGAACATCCTCTTCTGTTGGCCTTCTATGGGCCCAAACCTTATGGTAAGCACTTTGATACCTCTACCCCTCCCAAAGTCCCCCAGATTTTCTGCCATGTCTATTTCTGGTGATCTGCACCACGTCCTTTCCTTTCTTTTACTCCCACACTGATAAGCCTTCTGGGCAACATCAAATCATTCCGATTGGGTCCCTTTCAGATATATGCCAATCTCACCTAGACCCTTGCTACTTGTTTACCATTCTTTTTATCTATACTTTTACCAAAATGGTAGCTGTGCCTTAGTACGCTCTCAAGCTCCAAATCCCCATTCTAGGCCTGGCTTCCTCATACTACGGAGCATAACCCATAATCCCTAAGAATGGATTCCCTTAACATTTCTGGTCTTTACCTCAAAATCCTATCTCTTATTTGCTACTAGCTTGGAAGGAAAAGCATCCCTCTTCCTAAGAGTAAACCTCCACTTGTGCTCTTTCTGTTCAATTGTCATCTTATTCAAATTCACTTTTTCAAATAGTTTGTCTTCTCTGACTTCTAACGGGCTCATGACCCCAACCTGACTTCCTTCGGGGCGGGAAGGAGCCTTTCCTCCTCTGTGTGTGCCTCTCAAGCTATGTTGTCAGTATCCCTTTATCAAACTTCTTTGCAGTAAATTATTTCCAATTCTTTAATTCCTAGTCATACTTCATTCTTCAACCTATTGCAATTGGCTTTTACAAAAAATTTTTTAGTACCTCCACTGGATTAAAGCCAGGCCCTTGAAGATTATTACTGATCTCCTGCCAATAAAATTTAATACCACCCTAGCCTCCAAAATTTCCTTCCTTCCTTCCCTCATTTACTCATACTGAAGGTCAGGTAGTATGCTTAGCCCTGTGTATGTGTAAACAAAAAGAATCATCCCTTCATTGATGAAGGCATATATGAGGTATATATATATGAATGGTGTGTGCATTCCAGATATGCAAGGAACAGGTGCATAGTCTCATGAAATAGAGACTACCATTCTGTCTGTTAGGGGAGGGGGCCCTGGGTGCCACACTAGCAAAACTTAAATTTCATTATGAATGTACTGGAGGTGGGGGAGCTTTTAGAAAGTATTGACCAGGAGGTGACATGACCCATTCTAGATGCTGCAAAACCATAGGAGCCAGTTTGAGTGTTGACAGTTAATCATTAGCCCCACACCCTGCACCCCTCTCCTCTGCATCACAGTTCTGATCCCTTCCATCAGGATCCCAGGTTAGATCCTGCTGATAAGAGGTACGTAGGTAAAATGTGAAAGGTGAGAGAAGTGGCTTCACTTCTAGAGGCGACAGCTATGGACAGGTAGGTGGCCATTGACAAATGTGGGTTTTTGGTAGCTGCTTCCCAGAGACCTCCTGAGAATCACCAAGTTGGTGTTGCAAGCAGCCGAGAGCTTTTTGGTGAAGGCTTTTCTGACTCCTGCAACTTCCAGGTCTCCTGAAAGCCAGCAGAGATCCTCCTGACTTTTCCTTTCCCTGCCTTTCCAGTGGGATCCAGTGGATCCAGGGATTCCAGTGGAATCCCTGGTTTCCTGATGAAACCCTGATAGAGAATGCCATTTTGAATAATTCTTGCCTAGAAAAGGTCCTACACTGACAATATATACTGTTTTCCTTTGTTTCACACCACTCATCTCTCTTTTTCCCAGTATACTATCTCAGTCTCTCCCCTATCAAGAGGACTCCAAATTATATTTCTACCTCTGGCCTTTCCCCTAAGTCCCACCCAAATTTCCAACCATTTCCTGGACACCTCCACCTGGACGACTTGCTAAAACCTCAAACTCAACAAATCCAAAAATAAGAACCATCTTCTTTTTAAACTAGTTCCTTTTCATGAATCCACTTTTCCTTTAAGTGCAATACATTTATTTCCAGTTATCTGGCTCACAACCATAGCCATACTATATTTCACTTTCATCCAGGTAAATAGTTACTGCGAGAGGATAGCTATTATGTGCCGGGTGCTTGGTTAAGAGCTGGGGCCAGAAGGGTTATTTAACAAGCAGATGCGTTCCCTGCTCTCAAAGAGCTTACAGTCTGGTGGAGGATCCAGGCGAAACCTAAGAAGGTTCTGAAATTATTTTTCTTTTATCCTTTAACTGCATCCAGTAACTTGCCAAGATTCAAGTTTCAGAAATCCTTCCTGAATTCTTTCTCCTTCTTTCCATTCACAACCCCCTTATCAACCAATAACCTTTAGCTGGACTATTTCTCTAGTTTATTGGCCAGACTTTTTATTGTATCATGGACCTTTTTTGTTTTGATAAAATACATATGCACAGACTATATTTTGCAGACAATTTCAGGGAGTCATCAATGGCCCCTCTGGGACCAAACTCTAGGTCCTTTGGGTTCTTTCATTAACCAAAAGAAGCTCCAGCATCTCTCCCGTCTTACCCATCTCCATTTAGGGCTGTATATTTATAAAGCACAATCCTATCATATCTCTCCCCCGAGATAGAAATCGTCAAGGTTCACTTGCAACAAAAGCAGTGCCCAATGCACCCTCAGGATTTCTCTCTCACAAGCCCCCTGCACAAACCCCAGGTCTCTTCCAAACTGAGATGCAATCCCCAAACATATCCTATGCAATCTCATCACAAAGCCTTTCTTCGCTCAGACTGTATCCCTCACTCCCCAAGTCTCAGCTAATCTACAGCTCTCAACAGTTTGAGCCACTTTGACATTTTGTACCTCTGACACTCACATTCAGTCTTGTTTTAGAGTTGACTATCCACACTTATCCAGATTATGAGAGTAGAGATCATTTTATCTTTGTACGTCCTTTAGAACCTGGCATTATGCCTGGCCCACCGTATATGTTTGAAAAAAAGTGTTAGGCTAAATTAAACCCAGCTCTCCTTTTCACGTTTTACTTCCACTTGCATCTGCATCCTATTTCCTTCCTATGTAACTGTCCTTCAAGCACCTGAAGACAATAACTCTGTCCTTGTTCCTTATCTGTAGAAAGATCCAGAAGATACTGGTTAACTTGGTAGTCTCATTTATTGTAAATAAAACTCAGTATAAGCACAAAACAGTCAAGAAGTCCCTGAGGGTTCTATTTCCCAACCAACATTTGGCTCACCCTCTGTGATTTGGGACAAAGGGTATCTCTTCAAACCTTTTTCTCCCACCACTACTTAGCAAAAATAAAGGAGAAACAGATAATCTCACCCTTATCGCAGCAATTCTATAAATATAAGCAAGAAATTTGGCAAAGCACTTGAAACTTTTGAGACAGAAAAGGAGTAGGACCCACGTCATGGATAAATGTGATTGAGAAGGGGTAATAACTAGTCCTAGCTCTGCTATTAAATCTGTGACCCAGGACAAAAACCCAACTTCTTTGGGCTTATTTATCTGCTTTTTGCATATTATAGAGACTGATAAAAGCTGAGGAATTCATGCTCCTGGAACAAAATTTAAAAAAATCTTCTAGATTGTATGTAATAGGCATGGCATTTTAATCACAGTATTTTAGTCTTACAAATAGTAAAGGCGAAAGTAAGAAAGCTGCAGATCATTATTTCTCTTTAAATGCTCTTATTTATAAGCCTTAGAGTTTTTAAATCATCCAGCTCCCCCGACACAAATTCTATTTAGCCTAGTTTCTATTGCTCTTGTACACCTACTTCCTGCGATTATGAAGGGATGCTGTGGAAGGAGGTACCACTCTACTTATACACATCGGCCTACTATGCTCAGTTTCCCGCAGGGACAGATCAAATGGGAATTGGCCAATTCTTCCTTACCAGTTGTGCCCTTCACATCTGAGCCAATATTAATGTTATTTCCCAACTTATTTGGGTTACCCCCAATTGAATAATGATTTTCATCCTCTAAAGGATAAAATCCTTGTGGAAAGACATTGTTGACATGTATTACCTACTCACAAAGTACAATTCGTGTACAGTTAAGGATAGGGTATCCGTTTCTCCGCTGCAATTTGTAGAATCATCCTCATTCACTGTCGCCTAGAAAATGACCTACATCCATGACTTGCAACACTGTCCCCCTCAAGCTGCGGTAAGACTTGCCTTTTGACATTCAGACTAAAATTTTAACCACCTCAGTAATCCCCTGTATGATGAGCTTTTGGAAAGTAAACTATTGACTATAAACCAAAAGAGCTTCACTGGAAAAAGGATGTTTAAAAGAGAGAAACCACTTGAAGGTAAACAAAACAAGTGTGGGCAGGTGAGTATGTAGATTAAACCTACATATTTAACTTCATTTCTTCCTAAAGGTCTACTGAAATTAGAATACAGAAAAAAATATGAGAACAGGAGAGGATGCAACAGAACAAAACGGACAACCTACAAAGTAGACGGTTGAGTGAACTCAGCTGCTTTGACAAAGCTCAAGTCAGCAGTGGGGAAAGCTGAGATCCCAACCACTTTACACCACAGAATCTTCAAGAACACAGAAGCCGACAGTGCCAGGTACCTCTGGAACCAAGGATAAAATGTTCTGGGTGCAGATAAAATAAAGGCTACTGAGGGGCGCCTGGGTGGCTCAGTCAGTTAAGCATCCAACTTCGGCTCAGGTCATGATCTCACAGTTTGTGGGTTCCAGCCCCGTGCGGGCTCTGTGCTGACAGCCCGGAGTCTGGAGCCTTCTTTGGATGTTGTGTCTCTCTCTCTCTCACTGCCTCTCCCTCGCTCACGCTCTCTCTCAAAAATAAACATTAAAAAAAAAATTTTTTTTAAAAATAAAGACTACTGAGAAGACTATGTTAAGAAGTTAGTTCCCTACTTTCATTCCCCACTCAACACCATGGTGCAACCACATGTCTCCTAAGTGGGCAGATGTCTGCAGACTTAATCCCCAGAAAGGAAAGACCTCAAGACAGGGATTAAGTAAATAGATGCATAACGAATACAGAGACTACCAGTATAGTTCTGGCAGTCAGACCCTTACCCTGTAAGCCAGCCATCTTACAATTCTTCCCTACAGAACAGACCAGCCCCCAAAGAAAAGGCCTAAAGACATTGACACAAGGGGTTCCCCAACACAGAGCCCATCTACATCTTCCAATAGTGAAGTTCAAAGCTAGCAAAGCTTCATCCTTCCAAACCTTTCTATCAGCTTTTTATGGTCTTATTCACAAGCGGGTGATCAAGGATCTGAGAAGTCTTTAATATGAAAGAGATCAAAGCAAACAGATAAAACCAACTTAGAGAAACAGAAACAACCCAAGGAGAATAAAACTACAAATATAAACAATAACACTAAAATAAAACTTCCTAGAAAGAAGAGCAAAGACACAGATGGAAAATTGGAAAAAAGAAAAGCAAAAGGAAAATCCAGAAGGTCTGATATTTGAAAGACAGGATTTCTAAAAGGGGATAACAGAGACAATAATAGCAAGAAATTTGCTAGTGAAATAAGTCAAGAAAATTTCCCAGAACTGAAGGACAGGAGTCACCAGGTCTTAAAAATCTACCGTGTACCCAATTGTGTGCAACACAATGAATTAAAATTGAGTCATACAAAGGAACATCATTGAGAAATTCCAGAACACTAAAGATAGTTTTTGTAAGTTCCCAGAGAGGGACAAAAAAAGATTACACATAAAGGACCAATATGCAATACTGGAAACAAGACAGTAGACTAATGCCTTTAAAATTCCACGGGTGCCTGTGTAGTTCAGTTGGTGAAGCATCCGATTTCAATGCAGGTCATGATCTCACAGTTTATGGGTTCAAGCCCCACATTGGGCTCTGTGCTGACAGCTCAGAGCCCGGAGCCTGCTTCAGATTCTGTGTCTCCCTCTCTCTCTGCCCCTCGCCTGCTTGAGCTCTCTCTAACATTAAACAAAATTTTCTAAAAGAAAAAATATCATAATTTAGAATCCTATATCCATCAAACTATCAACTGAGAGTATTTCCCTTCCAGGTATGCAAATTACTACTATTTATCTCCCACACACCTTTCTCAAGAAGTTAGTGGAGAATGTCACTCCAACAAAATTGGAGAATTAAAACAAAACAAAAAAAAAAAACCCAAAACTAGGATATAACATATAGGAGGAATATGGGGTGGGGAAACACGCACGAAAGGAGAGTGGTGAAAGGAAATGCCAGGAACGGCAGCTGTGCACCAGATCTGACCCAGGAGAGACATCCTGAGGGTTGGTGACACCAGGACTCCCACTGCTTTTATACCAAAAGACTGCCTAAGTCAGTTTGGTTCAGGTTCTTTTTCGTACTTATCTGATTTTGACCAAACGTAATAAAATTTCTGCTCTCTCCACCATGCCCTGGAGGGTGAATTGATCAGCCTATGTTAAACACCCCATCCCACGGGTTACACTTTGGCTCCTTCAGAGGACTGAAGGGAAGCCATGGTGAGCTTAGACACAGAAAAGAGACAATAGACTACTTCTCCAGACCATGTCTCTGCCAGGCATCCAGGACTGGAGTCCCAAAACAGCCCTGCCGGACACCTTGCCCACAGTGGACCCTGTTTTCCAGGATTCATTTGTGAACTTGCACAGTCTTCCCCAGAACTGGCTTTTATAAGTTATCAGTGAAGCTAAAGCCAGACTATGACCCAGAGAATGTTTAGTTTATCTATTCTCCTTAAAGCCTTGATGTAATAGTGACCGTACTGCCCTATTCTTACACAGCTAGCTAGATTTTGGTTTACTACTCAGCTCTTAAAACCAAACAACGTATTCTTCAGGGATACACATGTCAGTGGCAAGACTCCAGAGAAAATAAAGATTAACACAAAAATCAACAGAATAGTTACTTGTGGATGGTGAAAAAAGATAAGGAAGCATAACTGGAGAGGGCCAGAGGAGTCCTCAAGATATTGCTGGTTTTACGTTTGACTTGGGTGGGAGGCACACAGGCTTTTATTTATTACTCTTTAAATAAGTTTTATAGTCTTATGTATAAGACTATACATTGAACATACATACAATCAGTCACAGCAGACTGCAAGGTAGAATGTCTCTTCTTTTACAGAAAAAGCAACGTTTGTATTGATATACCCCTCTCTCAGGAATAGGAATATCCAAGCCCTCCTCCCCCAAAAGCCTTGATCACAATTCACTGCTACCTGAATAGTATCTGTGTGTTGGTCTATCACTCAGGAGACCGAAGCAAAGTTCACAGGACATAGAGAGTCTGCAGTTTCTAGTCCTCTAACAGAGTAACATCTTGATTCAAAAACAAAAAACAAAAAACAAAAAACAAAACCAATTTACTACTCATCTGGTCAACATCTGTTTTTGTGGTGACACTTGAAATTATCCTGTTCATTTTTCAAAAACTGTGTGGAAATTGTTTTTGTGTGTGTGTTTTTGTGTTTTTTGCTTATGTATGTATGTATTTATTTATTTATTTTATTTATTTAGGTTTTTGGTAGCAAATTGAAGTACAAAGTATAGGCAAGAAAAAGAAACCAATGTGAAATGCATGACTTACAAGACCTACTTAATTCATTTGACAAAGATTCCGTTTATGAATCATGTGCTGAAAATACCCAAACTCCATCTTTGGACTTGTCAATGTAATCCAAGCCAGGAAATGCAAACCACGCAGATTCTTAAGAACCTGGGAGGGAACATTTCATTCTGTCCCCCACCCTCTGCTAGTCAGTGATGTGACCCTCTCCCCATTGTTAGGTATTCCCTGGAATGGGTTGGTCACAGAAGAGGTGTCTGTGGGATGTCGACATCAGCGTTCTCCCAATCTCTTTCCTATCATGGCGCTCACACAAGGAAATGCTACTTGCACAGCGCAATGGCTCTTCCTCCCTCCAGGCCTCTCAAGCCAACCAACGTCTCGGCACATCATCAGCCCATCTGCTCCTGCCTGGCTCACGAGTCTTCTCAGTTGAGGTCTGGCCTGCATAGTACAATAGCAGGGAAGTACAATAGATAACAGGGAAGTTATCTTCTACCGAAAGCCACCGGGAGAGGAAGTCTTGAAGACAAGATGGGCTGATGTTCAAAGATGGCAAAGACCGACGGTAAGATGAATTCTTTTTCTGATTTCTTCTTCTGTATCATTTTTTCCTATTATTGACGACGGGAGAGCAACGAAAACATCTGACGACTGCTATCGCAAAATGTCTCAAGCTCACGTATAAGAAAATGGAAAAACAAAAACAAGAACAACCCAAGGGTCATCATCAAGTTTTCTGTTTTATTTAAGATTTTAGTTTTAATTCTGAAGAAAGAGGTACATTTCCTTGTTTTTAGTTTTAGCGTCAGGTTATAACCAGGTTTCTGTTTTCTTTTCTCCTGTCTTTTCAATACTGCACAAACGTCCAGAAACTACAGGGTTAAGTAAAAGCTGCAGGCAAGGAGGTCAGAGATTTGCTCCTGATGGTGATCAGATGGCCCCAGAGCAGTGCTATCTCAGAGTGCCCCAGTCAGGCGAATTTTAAGGGAAAAGAAAAAAAGATTCTGACAGAGGAGAAAGACCGAAGAAATCACTTATATTTCAGCTCTTATGTTATGCATAGGTATTAAATCTGTGAATACTTTTTTTCTTTAAAACATTTGAATTTACTTTAAATCTAAAGCCAAAAATTTTTTTCTCCTTTAAAAAAAAAAAATCACTTCTCCCCTCCTTATCAACTCTTTAGCAATAGGCCAGTTACTGCTACAGATCAATTTGTCTTTCCATCAACTTCCAATAAATTCTTTTGCTTAACGACACAATCAAGTCCTCTCCATCAACTTGCCGGAAGAATTAAAAATTAAATTAAATTAAAAGCATTTTCCCTGCAATAGTGATAAGCTGAATACAAGATGGATGTCAGGACCACTGCTTTCCCCCATGCACTTAGCAATCTCATTTCAATTAACCTGGTTTTCAAAACTTTTGCAGTTGATAATGCATTTACTTGACCTTTCCTAAAGATTAATCGTCATTTTCTGCTAAGCAGATTATGTCATTATTATGCGCAACAGACAAACAGTAATTTTCTAAGTATTGAGACTGCCCTTTGATTTCTTTTTTTTTTTTTGTCCCTCCTTAAAAAGGCATTTTTAGGAAACATTCAACAGTGTCACTCAAATGCTGGATCAACAGAAACTTTTACAATTAAAAAAAAAGAGATGGTAATGACCCTGTGATCGCATTGCATCTGGGGGTGAGGAGAAAAAAAAAGTTGATCGGGAACTGGATTCTTCAGAACGTAAGAATGAGAAGGGAGCTGTGGGTGTGGGCCGAGAGGGAGAAAACAGGGCGGGACAAATCCTGCGTTTTCTAATGGTTTCTCCTCTTTCCCTAATGGCGGTCCAGTGTTGAACTCTGTAGTAAATCTGTGGGGGTTTTGCTGGGGGGTCTGAAGGCTGTCTGAAAGCCTGGGGGTGGGGAGTGGAAGCTGGAAGGGTTTGAAGGAGGAGGGTAGGGGTTCCAACTGGCTCTGTGCAGAGGGATCTGTGTGCTGAAGGGGGCGCTGTGGTGGGTCTGCGATGGAGCAGCACTGGGGCCGTCCATCTCTGTGAGGGCCTGAAGGGATTTTAGCCAGTGTGGAGGATTGTCATCTTGAAGAGAGTCTAAACTGTTTCCTGAAGTTGCTGGAATACCTAAGGAGAGAACAGAAAAACAAGGGGGGAGATGGTGAGTTTGTGAAACAAGAGTAAGAAACCCATCGAACAAACAAACAAACAAACAAACAAAAAATGTCTCAGGTGATTAGTTTATCCAAAAAGAAACAAAACTTACAAATCTTAAACTCCTTCCAGAGGAGACCTTTTTAATCTTATGTTCTTTTGAATCCTCCGCCCACAAGGACCATGATTCATTGCTAGAGAAACCCATGCCTCTTCTTCAGCGGCATAGACATCGTCCCCCACTGT
The DNA here is from genome assembly GCF_022837055.1 of Prionailurus viverrinus. Taxonomy (NCBI): domain Eukaryota; kingdom Metazoa; phylum Chordata; class Mammalia; order Carnivora; family Felidae; genus Prionailurus; species Prionailurus viverrinus. The sequence continues at coordinate 151,407,329 of NC_062562.1, forward strand.
CACAGAGGCAGAGCTGCGGAAAGTAGCCCCCAGAATTGTATGCCATCATCTCCCAAACGCGCTTCGCCTTCTCTAACAGGGGTACGTAAACAAGATAGCCTTATAATAGAGAGCTTTATTTTCAAAAGTGGAGTATGTTCCTTTAAAAGGGTAAGTCAGACACTTTTGTTCTTTGAGACTTGAAACATGCGCACGTGCTGCCAGACGTTAGCACCCTACTTACACCCAGAGAAGCAACCGAGGCACCAAATGCCTTCTGATACAACGAGGCCAACACAGCTAACCGAGACTGCAGGACCCCAGAGAACGACACAGGCCACCCCACGCGTGTGGCTTTGTGGAAAGAAGCCGATGTTGAAGAGACCTCTGTCTGCGTTTAATCTGTGCTAAAAACCAAATGGATGGCAGTCAGTGGAGCCGAAGGAGCGAGAAAGTTACCTGTGATGATGGCTGGGTCTGTCCAGCTGCCAGGGCTGTCCCAACTCAGGCTGTCGGTGGTGGCGGGGTTGGACGTTGGTGCAGTGTGGTTGGCGTTGGAGGGGGAGGAAGAATTGGGCAGTCCACCAAAGTTGATGTTAATGTTGGGTAGAAGTGCCCTTAGCCCGTCCTGCCATTCCTTCATATTTAAACTCTCTACAGAACTGCTGTTGTCTGGGAGATTTACCAACAAAAAAATGAAAGATAAAAAAAAAAAAATAAAAAGCTGACGTTAGAAACAGATGTTGTTCTTTCGTGGTTAAGCGGGAGAAGAATTATTCTTTCTTTACTGAGCATTTAAGATGGGTTTTCCTAGCAAGATAAACTTGGGTTAGGATTTCTCTCGTGAGCTCAGAGCCCCTGAAATAAGTGAGGAAGAACTTGCTCAAGGATCAGGAGAGGGAGCGTCTTGTCCTTCTTAGAGGCTCTTCACCATTTTGTGTTTGTAAATCACTAAGCCGGTTTAAAGACTCAATGCTCCAGAGCACAATTTAGTTTCAGCCACGTTATGAAGTTTCAGGTAGTGAGGCATTTGGCCAGCTGAGTTGATTTATGCTATCAAGCCTGCAAAGTTCAATATAGGAGCTTATTTCTGAGCCCGTTAAGTGGAAGAAAAGTCATTTTGTGAAGAATAAACATAAGCCAATAGAAAAGGAAAAATAATTAAGTTCTTCCTGATGATAAAACTGGTAATGCATTTCAGAGGAGAAAGGCAGTAATGAATAGGCTTTTGAATTTGAAAAGAGCATTTTTCCATTAGTCATAAAGGCCGAGTAGGCAGGGGCTAAGCTACCTTTCAGATGGGATAATTTCCAGCGCAGCCTGCCTGCCCTATTCCAACAGTTCTACCGATCATTTAAAACTCAAGTCTTGGAGTCCTACAGTTAGTTCTCTGGTTCTACTTATGAATAGTGTCGTCCCTGACAAGACACATCAACGTAAAAAGGCTTTTGATAAGTCGTAACTAAACTTGATCTACCACCATCCAGAATCCACATACGGTAACTCATCGGTTGGAGGGGAATGGGTGAAGCGTCGGTGGTAGAGTAATGGTTTTAGTGAAAACAGGAATGTAGGTCAAACTACCAACTGAGGTTTTTGAGAAGAGCAGAGAATTGATAAGCAATCACCACTGATGATGATGGTATTCTAGCAGGTGGTCTGTGCTATTTGGTGAATGTAGAATTGTCTTTTTATAATTTTGCTTTGCACCAATTTACTGTTCTATGTATCATGTTTCAGCAAGTGAAGCATTTAACCCTACTGGCCTTATTCATACAAAGAAAAAAAAAAAACAAACTACAACCAAACCCAACAAAAGTCATCCCTGAATTACTAAGATGAAGAAAAGGCAATTTATGCCATTCGGACAAGTCAAGACAAGGGAAAAGAAATTCTTCAAACCTACTTTCATTTCACAATCAAGGCAGTTTCCTAAGGTGCCTCCTGTTTGCATCTTTACACGTGCACCGAGCTGTACAATTTACAAGGCTCTCTCACACTTATTTATTGTTTCATTTGGCCCTCGTGTTGTGAGGTAGGCGGAACGGGGACAATAACCTCCATTTAACAGATGAACACACTCCAGAATAATTTGCTCAACGTCACATAACTAATAAAGACTTGAACCCAGACCCCGAGTTGTTTTTTCTTAATAACGCCAAGCTCTCTCTCTCTCTCTCTCTTGATCTACACTGTATAGACTATTAATTGCCTTTTTTAATGGATCTATAAGACCCATGACTTAAAAAAGGCACAATCGAAACACAGCAACATTATAGTATATCCACTGGCCATGAGTAGCAGGATAGAGAAATATTTTGGCTGAATAAACAGAGTAGACTTTGCACCTAGGCTGGTGGTGGGAGGGATTTCTAATCAACAATGCAATAGTCATTTTCACCCTGACTCCCAACTGCATGAGGCAATTCACAGTAACAAAGTAACAAAGTTCTAACATACCGTCCAGTACAGGAAGGTTTGTTGACTATGGCACATTCTAACCTTTAAAGTGATCAAATCATCAGACAGAATAACTTAAAATGGTTTTCAATTAACCAGAAGCGGAACTCTAAACAAGGAAAGCTTCCTAGGAGGGAAATAAAATCCCCCTGATATGTATATGTATATGTATAAAGATGATGTATAACCACGTGGAAAAATTCCGGGGAAGACTAATGCTCTTGACCTAGGTAGCTAAAGTCAGTTAAGAAGACTAAAGTCAGTTAAGAGATGATTTGAGACCCTCTTTTCCACTGAATAGAGAAAAAGAAAATACCCATGACTCAGTTAATACCAATTTTCTCCTTACTTTTGCTTTACATTTAGTGAGAAGTGGAACCAAGGAACCCCTAACTTGGCATTAACAGAATAATATTTGCATTTTATATAAAGTTTATTTGAAAATTAGTATTGCAATCCAGTCAAAAGACATTTGTTCACGGGCAGGGGACCCACAGGAACTGTGCGTTTTCCATTCAGTTTTGCTGTAAACTTAAAATGCTCTAAAAAATAAAGTCTACTTTAAAAAACATGTTTCCCTGACTTTAGACTAATGAAATCAGGCAAGAGTACAGTGGACCCTTGAACAACACAGATTTGAGCTGCATGGGTCCACTTACACGCAATTCTTTTTGCGGATAAATACAATACAGTCCTATCAATGTATTTTTATTTTCCTTAGGATTTTCTTAATAACATTTTCTTTAGCTTAGTTTATTATAAGAATACGGTATATAATACATATAACATACAAAATATATGTTGTCTGTTTATGTTATTGGTAAAGCATCCTGGTAAACAGCAGGCTATTAGTAAAGTTTTGGGGAGTCAAAAGTTACACGTGGATTTTTAACCATGCAGGGGGTTGGTGCCCCTAACCCCAAGTTGTTTAAGGGTCAACTCTCTGTTGGCCAAAGAAACTCACATTTGCCACATGATATAGAAACAGTGAGAAACTCATATCATCCCAGGTGAACTATGATTATAAGATACCTTGAGAAATAAATAAGCTAGTTTATAATTCTTACAATCTTGCCAAAAAACAAAGTCATGTATCTAGGCATCTCAGGACCTGGACAGCATGCACGACTGGTTCACAGTGAAGCTGCAAAGTGTCACAGGGAAGCGGACTGACATCTTTAGCTCTTGGAATGGGAACACTGACTCCCAAGTAGCTTAGAAGAGAAATATTCTTCAGCTTTCTCCCCTGTTGCTATGCCAAGTGTTGGCATAAAGAACAGGCAAGGGATGGGAAATTAACTAAAGCCTAACTTCATCAAAATAGCTCTCTCAGTCCAGCCATACTTGAAATCACCTCCTTCCCCAACCCGCTCCCTCCCTGCCTTGGACTCCAATTGGTTCTGGCAACAAGGGTCTCTGGTAATCCATTCTTTGCAATATACAACAGCAAGGGTTATTCACCTCAACACCACAGACATTTTGGACTACATAATTGTTAAGCGGGGTCGTTCTATGCATTACAGGATGTATAGCAGCATCTCTGGCCTCTACCCACCAGATGCTAGGAGCCCATACATCCCAGTTCTGCCAACCAAAAGTATCTCCAAATATTGCCAAATGACTCCTAGGGGAACAAAATGGTCCCTGGTTGAGAACCAATGACACAAAGGAAGTTGGTTCCTTAGTTTCTAGGGCTCTGAAAAAATCCCACTCAATACATATTTCCCTTTAAAATAGTACCAGAACTTTGACCAGTGGACTCAACTTGATGCAACTTCATTTCTGTTTATTGATACAGGACTTCACGCTGGGGTGCAATTTAGTATATACAACTCAGTAGATCTAATGGAAAACAATAGTGGGCTGAAGACTGCAGATGGACTGATTGTATTTATCAGCTCTACATGGTAATTAATACAACCTTGGGCATACAAGTATCTTAATATCCCAGGACTCTATTTCGTAAGTAGGAATAATATCTGCCCTAGTTTCTTGTAGGGACAAAATGAGAGAAGGGAAAGCAATCTGAAGCCCATCTATTACTTGCCTAACAACTATTTTTTATTAGTACTCAATACTGAATAGACAGTAAACTTTCCAAAAAGACAAGGCAGAGGACTCCTCACTTGCCAGAAACTGGCTCTGTGCAAACAGTCTCCTCCGAGAACGTAGGGATAACACCCAGCATCTCCACAGAGGGACTGTGTAGTCAGTCGACTGAACTGATAAGCCTTCTCACCAAAATACTGCAAGGTCGAGATATGGGAAAGTACCTTAAACTTTCCACAAGGAATGTACAATGAAAATCAAGTTAGTGAACATACTTTATATTAGAAATGATACTATCTGACTTGTATTAATTAGTTGTAGTATTTACTCCGGGAAGAACTGTACATTTTTAAAGGACGGCTGACAACATTTAAATGTTTTATAATATTAAAAAAACTAATTATAATTTTCAAATACGTACAACAAAACACTATTTACAGGACTAAATAATTTGAGGGCAGGAAAGCAGGTCAAATTGTTTGCAGTTTTATTTTTCAGTATAGAACTCAAAGACAATTTAAAGTACCTTCAAGATGCCACATACTACATTCTCATACGCCATGATGTGAGGAGTATCAGTATACTATGTTTCCGTGGATCAGAACACCAGAAAGAAGAAATTATGTTTAAAATTCAGCCAGCTTGCTGATTACCTAACACCCAGTCCATAACAAGTTGATCACAGCACATGAAGCAAGTTGACAAATCCAGCTTGGGGCAACAACAAAGATTATAAAATGTATGTGTTAAGACTGCCAAGACGAAAGTCAAAGCAACTATTTACTGACGGCGTACGGTATGCAAGGAGAACAAACAACTTAAAACTCTTGTCTCTTGTTCTCAAGGAGTTTAAAGTCTAGACAGTGAGACAATGCAAATACGGGAAAAGTTCAACATCACCGGAAGAGCAACAGAAGAAATGTCACAGGGTTGTACGTGACCATTAAATGCTATCAAGTTCAGTAAAAAGAGAGGCCAGTGAGGCACACTTATGGAAATGTCTAGGGGGAAAGAACAAGGGCAGTCATGCACGCGTGGAGCTGTTTTTGTTACTACATAGACACCCCGAGCCTGAAACATCCACAACAGGTCGAAACCATCTTTGGTATTTTTACATAACTCCAGACTAGTCCAACCATTAACTAGGATGTACAGAAGAGACATGTTTTATAAGCAATGGCTACATGGTTGACCCTGACCCCACACGGGTTCACTTACATGTGGACTTTTTTTCAGTAGAGCACTATTAAATATATTTTCTCTTCCTTAGGATTTCCTTAATAACATTTTATTTTCTCTAGCTTGCTTTACTGTAAGAAAGCAATAGATAATACATATAACAAACAAGATATGTGTTAATCGACTGTGTTATTGGTAAAGCTTCTGGTCAACAGGAGGCTATTAATAGCTGAGTCTGGGGAGGGGGAGTCTGAAGTTATACACAGATTTTCAACTGCACGGGGGGTCAGTGCCTCTAACCCCTGTGTTATTTGAGGGTCGAGTATATTATGAGATAAAACTAAGCTGTATTCTGACATCAGATCATTCACAGAAAATCATAAAGCAGGAAAAGATTAACAGCTTAGGCAAGAACACCCAGCATTATAGTGGCTGAGTGGGTTTCTTTCCTTTCTGTTCCTCAGTTTCACTGCAATGTGTTCATCATTATGAATTGAAGACTTTGCTACAGATAGCGAAACTGTGGGCAAATCTGCTCTTTGTAAGTTGTCACTGGTGGCAAGCTAATGAGTTTTTCAAGTTTGCATAAAATCTTCACCCCGAAGACTGGTTTCCAAATTGGTTTCGGCCGGCAAAACCATCTCAGGAGCCCCTGTGGAGAAAGTCGAGGGGACAGGGGGCCAGGACGACCTGTCCTCCCCCCATCACCCCATCTTTCACATATTAGGGTGCCATGTAAGACTGCATTTGAAAACCAGTACCTGCTGCTAACCATGAAGACAGATCTGTGTCTAATGACAACATGAGGAGATAAAACACACAAGGGAACCTGAAAACAAAAGGCCATCCCAAGTATTTGTTTCCTCTACTACAATCTGGACCACCAGGTCAGGATTTTCTGTCTCCTCTTGGAGGCCCGCCTCTCCGCATATTTGGCCTTAGGCTACTCCATTCTTACCTGCAACCCCTAGGGCGAGAGACCTCTTGAATTTCAAGTTAAATTTCTATCAGTGGTCAAACCCACCCCAACTGGGCAATAGTCATTGAGAGTCCCAAATATGCCCATCAGTTTATTTTGCTCTTCAGTTTTTCAGCTTTATTTAAAGCTTTTGGTTACTCCTCAAAGCCTCAATTGGCAACCTGATCTTGTTTTCCTAAAAGCTTTTATCTTCCTTTCTTTTACTGCTGTCCGCTATAGTTTAAAGTCAAAGGCTCCCTCCAGTGGCTAGGTTACTTAGTGAAACAAAGCTTTCTTGGTACAAGTGATTGTACATTTGAAATCCAGTTCCCACTGTGGTTACTCCTTGCCAGTTGGATTCTCAAATGTTCATGCATTTTTAGAAGGACACACACAGTCACTCCATCTCAGGCACTCTACCCCTCTCTATAGCCCTCCCACCTCACCCTGTTACGTATATTATTTCCTGTCAGTTTTGGAATGCGTCTCCATCAGTATATGATTTTAAGAAAGCCTAAACTTTCTCCAGCTTCGACATATCTCTAAGCAACTCAAATATAAATGACTTATGCTTGCCCTATGTGTTAAACCAAACTTTAAAGAGCCTACAAAATTTCTCCTCCCAGAACATGAAAGAGAGCTTTATCATATCGGCATGCTGTACTTTTTAGGTGAGCCACAGAAATCATTTCAATTTATTAACTAAGATTTGCAGGGAAAATGACTATTTTGTGAATAAATTCTTTCAGGTTTATGAAAAAATACTATTCTACTTAAACAAAAAGAACTGCCACTCAAATTTCTAGGATTATGCTTATTATAAAGCAAGGCAGACCAGTACTGCAGAGTGGATTTTCTGGGGCACAAAAAACTAAAGGATTTAATAGATTTGAAGGTAGAGATTAAGTGAAAAAATTCTAAGAACTCAAATGAAAAAAACTTGAGGGCAGAAGAACCTGAAAAAAGTAATACAAAAACCAAAATTTATTACTACTAATAGAAGGAAGCAGAAATAACACACACAGGAGAGGGCCAGCTAAAGATGGCCTGGGCTTCCCGGACTCTGCTTTTACTTTGTGCCTTTCTCCTGGTCTAGAATGCTTTCCCGATCTCTTCAATTAATTTTTACTCAATCTTCCAAAAGTTTAAGTCTTTTCTCTTCCGCTCAGATCATTCACGAACAGCACTCGCGGGCTGGATCACACTCACTGGGCAGCAAACTGTGCTGTGACACCAATGTGGCTGCTGTTCACCCTTACGTGTACTCACACCTCTCAAGTCTACTGCAAGGCCCGTAAGGGCACATTTTATACACGCTTCAACACGTTGCTCAGTGTCTTAGAAACATGATGTGCTTCAAGATATCTGCTGAATCAAAGACCGAACTTGAGAAGAGCTGAAAAATCACTTTCCCCTAGAAAGCTTGTTTAATTCCTATCTGTAGAATGCTATGACTCAAATCATTCTCTCCAAATAGATGCAAATCTTTCTGAAAGCAGGAATCAGCTAGGTTTGGGGGGCCAAAAGGCTTCTGTGCATGTAAACTGAGGGAAAGGAGCCACCAGGATGACATGTTTTCAATAGTGCTTGAGATGTGTGTGCACTGGCATGTGCACTTGTTAAAATCCAATGCACCAAGATTAAATAAGGGTTGCTCGGATGACAATAAATGCTCTTCTGGTACAAACAAAGTCCTGTGGGCATAAAGAAGAAAATGGACTATTGTGCCATTCTGTGTGCAGGATAAACGGTGGTGAGCCAAAAAGCTCAGGGCAAGAGAAGCTGCTAGTGAAGAGGACTGGGCATTCATACAGAACAGAGAGTAGCAGGAGCAGCTGATCTAAAATACAGTAGAAGCATTTCAAACTACAAGTAGATGTGTTTTACACAATGTGTATGTAACTTTTTCTCTACTAGAATGTTCTGAAACTCTGTTTTAGGGGAGAATCGGATCATTTAAAGAGAACCAAAAAAAATCCAGATGTTTGTCTTAGGAAGGATCGAAGAGAGAAGAATCTGTTTGTAAAAAACGGAAAAATACTTACGGAAAGATGTCTATATAGAAAGCTATATAGAGAATGAGAAAAAAATACACTTAAAAGTTAATACAAAAGATAAATACATTCTTGGAAGCATTACAGCCTGGATTAGATGGAACGTGAACTAGGACATACAAGCAACAGAGCTAAGGGATGGGGAGGGACAGAAATCAAGTATAAGAAATCTATAAAATCTGAAAATTGGAAGCGTAAAGAAAAGCAGTCAAGTGAACACAAAACTGAGCACCAAGAACGAAGCACAGTGAAGAGACCCAAGGATGATTGAGAGGGCTTATCATCCAGGAGAGGGTATGGTGATCATCAGAATATGGTTTCACCAAGACAAATGACAAAACTACACAGACATGGGGGTGTGTAAACTACCCTAACACGTCTGAGATCTGAATCTGCTAGAAGAAAATAATCCTAGTAAAACTGACTTCCTGACCATCAAAGAACCAGTTGGCTATTGTGAACGTAACACAAGCCTAAGAGTCTGCGACGTAATTTTAGGATTTACAGAAACAAGAAAAGAGAATAACTAGACTTGAGTTCCTGGATGGCAGGCATCCTGGCTATTTCTGTGATCACCACAGTACATTGCAATTACTTGTTTATGTACTGGCTTTCTTCTAATTCACTACGAGCTCCTCCAGGAAAGGGAGCTTGATTTAACCCTCTTTGCATGTAGGGAACAGTTCCCGAACCTGGACCTCAACAGGTATTTAATGTTTCCTAACAGAACAGCCCTGAACATTTGCTTCCAGGTTTTTGGAGAAGACAGCTTTCCAAAAAAGGTATTTAAGAAAAAAAAAAAAAAAAAAGGATGGCTCAGGGTGGTCCCATGGTTATAGGAGGCAGTGATTCACAGGCCACAGAAGATGCCAAAATATGACTTTCTGATTATGCAAGAATAAATGATTCTAATAAGGGAAAGAAATTGAGGAGAAATCTAAAGGAACCAGCTGTTGCACTGGGAGAATCACATGGAATTAGATTTGAAAATAAAGCCTAGAAAAGACGGATGGAGGTAAAAAACCTACCTGTATATAAGAGTGTCATAATCCTTGAGGACGAAAATCAGAATATGTAATGATCTGAAGCTTGTTGAAAATGCTGAAGGCAAGAAAAAGCTAAGTTTGGAACAGGAGAAAAGTAGGAAAAGCCACTGCTCAGCCTGATGTCACAACGCTAAGGCCCAAGAGAAGGCAGAGCTATGCAGTCCCAGCTTATTTTGCTTCTTTTCCATCTTCTTTACAAAAAGAGCACAATCCTCAAACCAGAAAGGACAGATTAAGCAACGTGAAGAGAACTGTAAGTTAGTCAAGATGCAAAGACAGTAGAAAAACAAAAAACAAAAAAAACACATTCACTCAATTTAAATGAGTTTAAAATCTTTAGGTGCAAAATGAATTCTATTCCAGGGAATTAATCCTCACAGATGTGATCACAAAACCACCGTTAAGTGCCTGAAAAGGAGAAGACGGCAGATTCTAGAAGCTACATGCTTATAATTAGTTCTTGGGAAAATTCTGAAACAGATTAGGAGCTGGATGATTTCTTTAGAAATCAACAGTTTAACAAGCACTGCTCCTCTATAGCTTGCATTTGGGGCATTTTCCATGGAAAATAATATGTAGCATTTTGGCTAGAACCTTAGGTCCCTTCCAACTGAAATACACAGGAAGTTAAACTTTAATTTTGAAGCAGAACAGGTAGTCGTGGAGGCAGCTTATCCTGACAATTGTTTTCCACTGGAAATGTCCTCCTTCTTTGTCCCATGTTCTCTTTCTTCTACTGCCTGCCCAAACTCAAGACTTTAAAGCCAGCCGTATCTCCGTCCCACTGACACATCAATTCCATAAAACAAATGGAATAAAGTGATGAGAGCCAAAATGCATTTCCAGAAAGATCCAATCATATCAAAATAATTTATTCTCTGGATGGGCTTTCTAGGATATCCTAAGTATTATGTACCTTGAATTTAGCAGTTGCTGGTAAGTCTTCTGATGGTAATCTTTGGCGACAAGATGTGAAGTGTAGCACTGGATAACAGCAGTGTTTAGATGACTTTTCACAGAATCTACTGTGTGTCAGCCTAAAAGTTTCTGTGATGCTATTCCATTGACAGTTGCATCAAAACCAGTTAAGATACCTAGGAATAAACCTAACCAAAAAGGTGAAAGATCTGTACTCTGAAAACTATAAAATGCTGATCAAAGAAAGTAAAGATGACACAAAGAAATGGAAAGACATTCCATGCTCATGGACTGGAAGAACAAATATTGTTAAAGTATACCACCCAAAGCATTCAATGCAATCCCTATCAAAATACCATCAGCATTTTTCACAGAGCCAGAACAAACAAACTAACATTTTTATGAAACCACAAAAGACCTAAAACAGCCAAAGCAATCTTGAAAAAAACAAAGCTGGAGGCATCACAATACTGGACTTTCAAGTTATAATACAAAGCTGTAGTAATCAAAACAGTATGGTACTGGCACAAAAATAGGCACATGGACCAGTGGAACAGAACAGAAAACCCAGAAATGGGCCCACAATTATATGGCCAATTAATCTCTGACAAAACTGAAAGAATATCCAACGGGAAAAAGATGGTCTCTTCAACAAATGGTGTTGGGAAAACTGGACAGCAACATGCAAAAGAATGAAACTGGGCCACTTTCTTACACCAAAACAAAAACAAGTTCAAAATGGATTAAAGACTGTGAGACCTAAAACCATACAAATCCTAGGAGAGAACACAGGCAGTAATAGCTTTTTTGACGTCAGCTATAGCAACTTCTTTCTGGGGATGTCTCCTGAGCAAGGGGAAAAAAAGCAAAAATAAACTATTGGAACTACATCAAAATAAAAAGCTTCTGCATAGTGAAGGAAATAATCAACAAAACTAAAAAACTAAAAGGAATGAGAGAAGATATTTGCAAATGACATATCTATCTGATAAAGCGTTAGTATCTAAAATATATAAGGAACTTATAAAACTCCACACATACAAAACAAATAATCCAATTAAAAAATGGGCAGAAAACATCAACAGACATTTTTCCAAAGAAGACATACAAATGGCCAACAGACACATGAAAAGATGCTCAACATGACTCATCATCAGGGAAATGCAAAAATCAAAACTACAATGAGATATCATCTCACACTTGTCAGAATGGCTAAAATCAAAAACACAAGAAAAAACAGGTGTTGGCGAGGATGTGGAGAAAGGGGAACCCTTTTGCACTGTTGGTGGGAATGCAAACTGGTGTAGCCACTGTTATGAAGTAAAACATTATTGAGGTTCCTGAGAAATTTAAAAAGAGAAGCACCTTATGATCCAGCGATTGCACTGCTGGGTATTTACCCCAAGAATACAAAAATACTAATTCAAAGGGACACATGCACCTCAATGTTTATAGCAGCATTGTATACAAGAGCCAAGATGTGGAACCAACCCAGTGTCCACAGATTGATGAAGAAGTTGTGGTGTGTTTGTGTACACGTGTACACACACACACACACACACACACACACACACACATACACACACAAAATGGAACAATACCCAGCCATAAAAAAAGAATGATATCTTGCCATTTGTAAAGACATGGCTGGATGAAATCTTGGCATTTGCAAAGACATGGATGCAGCTTGAGAATATTAATCTAAGCGACTTAGAGAAAGACAAATACCATATGATTTCACTCATGTGTGGAATTTAAGAAACAAAAGAACAAAGGGAAAAAAAGAGAAAAGAGAGACAAACCAAGAAAACAGACTCTTAACTATAGAGAACAAAATGACGGTTACCAGAAAAGAGGTGGGGGTGGGGGGTGGTGTTAAATAGGTGATGGGGATTAGGGACTGAACTTGGAATAAGCACTGGGTGACGTATGGAAATGTATGTATGGATTGTTGAATCACTATACTGTATACCTGAAACCATTATTACATTGTATGTTAACTGGAATTTGAATAGGATTTTTTAAAAATAATGTTTCTGTGATACTGCTTCCCTTATCTTTGATTCCATGCTTTTTATCATGCTCACCAAAACCTACAAAGTTAATTTAAATATGCAAATGAAAGCAAATTCTAGAGATGGCAGAATCAGTAATAAAACAACTATTCAATTAAAAATCATCAAATTCTTCACACAAATGTTATTAATAATGTTACCAATAACATTTATCTCTTTACAATCATAGTTCCTTCATTAGACAAACTTGTAAGATGGTGATACACAAAGAGTATACTCCAACTACACCAAATCTAAACACAAAATTTAATAGGTCTGTACATCCAGATTTTTACAAATGCATTAGGAAAGTACAGGATGAAAGAGCTCTAACTAACAAGTCATACGTATGAAAAAAGGATCTAGTGGTTTTACTCAATAGGCTCATATTTGATATGACAGATGGGTAATGGATTTTCTAAAATGGTAACATTAAGACCATGTAAACAGATGTACAATGTCTAAATTAGCAATTATATGACAGGCAAATCGCAAGTGATAACCACTCTGAACCTCAGTTTCTTCACTTACAAAAGGGAGGTAATACCCACTCCACAGAGTATTTTCATAAAAGGACTTTGTAAACTGTTAAGGATTATGTAAATATGGGTAACAAAAGTAGTTTTAATGACAAAAATAGATCTGTTATCTGATCACATCTGGATTATTGAAGTGTGAGCTTTATGTTTTAAGAAAGGCATTCATTGTCCAGTCAAAATACGTGTCAGAGGTTGCCCTTAAAAGAGCTCTCTATTTAAGAAAGTATTGAGCTCCCCAAACGGCTCATCATTTACTCATGAAGAGTTCTGGGGGAAAAAAAATATTTTGTAGAGACATTCTGAATTGTATATATGTGCCTGTTGTAAGGGGGAAGATGTACAACTTACACACACACACACACACACACACACACACACACACACACACAGACACATTTCACAAATGAAAAATTGGAAGTAAGGAAAGTTATTAGGTTATTAGGTGGCATTTAAAAAACTGTGAGAGTGTGTTTTGGGGGAGTGGTAGTGAGGAAACAAGTAAATGTCAGGAGCTGAGGTTTCCAGAGTTGAAAGACAAAGACGACAGTTCCGAGATAAAGAAGACAGAAGGAGAGGTCTGATCGTGGAGTGGTGAGGGAAATCAACACTGAAGAATAGCACAGCACAACCAAGAGGTAAGTTATAACTCATGTGCAATTGAATCTCAGTTAATCTTCTAAAAGTCCCCATGTAACACAAAGCACACCCAGGTTTTGCAGGCCTCTAGAAGTCATCAGACACCAATATCACTCTCAACCATTAGCTTTCATTCAACATTTTCTGAATGTCTACTCTGTATCATTTTCTTTCCTAAAAGTGATGCTGTTCTGCTTGTTTGTTTGCTTGTTTGTTTTCTTTAGTGGTCCACTAGAGGTTGGCCATTCTGAACCAAGTCAGTGATAGCTTTTGATTGTTCAGCGCCAATAACACATTTTTATGGGGGTAGGAGTTCCTCTTCAGTTTGCATTCATAACCAAATATTTTGCTACCTATTACGCAGGCAATCCCCATATGGTTATGCGTCTACTGAAATTTCTAAGATCTCTTATATTCATAATTTTCTAAATTAAAAGATTTCTAAATTTTCTAAAAGTTATTAAAAACACCAAACCCAGTTTTTTGTCCATTTAATTACACAGCTTACTTTTATTTTGACAATGAAGATCAGTCTCATCTCTTTCTGAAAGACGGCTCCTATCTTATGGATTTAAATCAAAGTCAGAAAAATTCCCAAAAAAGACTAAAATTATCCATTTTCTGAAACATGATTTTAATTGACAAATTCTTCATAACCCAGCTATGACTTCATGCTTCGATTAGAAAGTATCATTTCAGGCATTAAAACAATAATTTACTTTATTTTTTAATTTCCAGGAAAAAAAATTCAGGAAATGAAATAGCTTTCTCATTAGTTTACACTAAAACTAAATGAAACAGATATGGGTATAGTCATGGTGATGATTATGGTGATAAACATTTCCAACCCAACAGATCAAGCAAGCACACATCTTTAAGAGTTCTTCCTCATTGTACTATTTACAAGCAAAGAGATGTTTGTTAAAGTTTGGGACTCTTTTACAAATAAATGTTTGATTTCCAAACCAAGCATGTATATTTTAAAATTTAGCGATTTTAGCTATACAAAATGTCTACTTAAAAAAAAGAAGACTATTTTGCTGTTTCCTCCTCTTTACCACTTATTCACATACTAGGGAAAACTAAAAACTTCTGTGTTTCCAATTCTCAAATGATGTCTCAATTTAAAAAGAATTAGTCTTAATAAGAACACATCCTTTCCGGATCTACAAAAGATAATACTCCTGTAGAGACTAACAATTCAAAACACCATGATGAATTAAATGACTCAAATGCTCACCACCAGTCCACTAAGGGGCCTTAGTTTAAAAATCATTTAAAATATACACTTATTTAAGTGCTCATCCTTAGCTATGATTTATTCTAGTTGGATTTGAAAAAGATTGCGAAAGATGGTCTTGACAGACCAATTCTCAATGTTGAGCCCCACTGTGAAGAAGGCAGGAAGCAAAGAAGATCAGATGAATACAGTCTCAAATTCAAATCAGAAACAATTCTTATTTCACCATATCCTGAAACCTTATACTGAACTAGAACTAACATCTTAGTGGAAAAAAATTTAATTAAAAATTACACATATTTGTAAAACACGGAATCGTAGTCATAAAGTCTAGAAGTATTAAATGATTTTTAAAAGAGCTAGAATCACTCAGAAGTTGGGGAAAGTGGATAATATGGTCTTACAACATCAAAAATCTTCTATCAATTCAACATTTAACAGTACAATGGTTGTTAGTCTATTCCAAAACTCAGACTATGCTTTCTGTTCAAATGTGCTGTTTTTAAGAGAGAAAGAAAAGAAAAATGATATATGATCACTTAAAACTAAATGCCAGTTTGGAAATGAGCTGAGAGGTGATAGACTGGTTACCGGGGAGGTAACTAGGAGGTAACTGATCACAGAGACTCTGAATAAACACTCAGCAGCCTGAGAGGGAGACAGCTTTCTCCTTTGAAAAGGGAAAGTTGAGGCCTGTCAGGGATCCTGTGGGGAAATCATACAGGGAGTACACATGAAGATCGAGCTGAGAACTCCCTCTCTAACTGCGAAAAGTTACACGGAGAAAGAGGATTTTCTTGTTTGGCCAAAGAAAGAAAAAAACTGGACAGTGAAATGAACACAAGGTATTGGATGAAGACTCATGGTGGTCAAGAATTAAAACCTGGAAGTGTGTTATGAAATAAAGGTTGCAGGAATGGATGTATTTATTTGGAAATTATGAGACCTTTGCTTATTTTAGTAATAGGCTTCATTCCAATCAACTCTCATTTAACATATAGGTGAGGTCTTTGGAGTTTACACATAACAGTATTGACTACACTAAAATTCAAGATATGTTATACCTATCCAGGTCTGGGAGAGACCACAGTTACATTAGGTAATGAATATTAATGGCTTGGAAGTAAAAGGAAACATACCTGGTAGTAAAGCTTACCCTAAGCTGGGGGTTGGAAGGATGCCTGCTAGGGCATATCTACCAGGAATCCATATTTTTAAGTTTTAATTAAAACCTATGTTTTAACATAAGTGGAACAATGGTACGTAGCCCAACATTCTACTTAAGGCCAGTAAGAAAACTTCCTATTTGGTTTGATGAAGTTATAACCCTGGGCCTCTTTTACCTTTAGCTGGATACTCAATGTATAGATGTAATAAAGAAAAAAATAACAGCTCCAGGGTATAGGTCTTCTTACAAGGGCCAACATTTAAAATAACAATGTTTAAAAACATTCCAGTAATGTTCCAGATCACTATATTCTGCTCCATAGACACATGATTTCAGTATGCAAGACCAGTAACAGAGTGCAAATGTTAGCATAGTCCTCGGGATAAGATCTCACCATACAAGGAAACCGCACTAGGCTACAAAAGTTGATTGCAGTCAGCTTTCCTGCATTTCTTCTTGGAGATGGTGATGTTATTATCATCTTTAAATCCTTGTGGAGCTTTCCCTCTGTTTCATTATGCTGAAAACAACAACCTCTTTGATTGAAAACATTATCAGCAGATATGCTATCATTTTACATGGTGTAGCATATAGTTCTTCAAGATGAGTCTGAGATGACAGCTTTAGTGTGAGTGTAGTACATCTTGGTGCCATTACTGTAAGATTTTTTTTTTTTTCATTCTGTCACATTAGAGATGTCACCAGTCTAGTGATCATGCATGCTGGTCCTTAAATGCTCTTTGGCACTGCAGGAAAATCCTGGGTAAATTTAATTCCACCTCTGTTTTACCCTTTATTTTAGTTCTCACATTGGTAATTAATTTAAGTCTACATTGAGAGTACCTGCAAGGTTATGCCCCCCCCCCCACCCCCACTGAAGTTACTCCAAGATCACTGGGTCACATTTAATACAGGTTTCCACAACTTACAGGATTTGTGGTAACAGTCGTCAGTAGATGGACACTTTGAAAGACTTCATTATTTGCACTGACATTCACAGTTGAAAGCCCTTGACTTGCGAGTACTACTATAATAATCAAACTGTAAGACACAACAAAGTTTAGAGAAGAGATATATTCTGAATCTTGAGGTTTTTTTTCTCCTTGAGTTACATGTATGAAAGCAAATTCAGATGGTGAGGGCTAAGAGAACTTTAAATTGTTTTTAGAAAGTGATTATGGGCAAATCACAATCCTTCTGAGCCTTGTTTATTATTATCATTATTACTTAGTCTTTAAAAGGCAGATTGTTAAAGACTATGTCACAGATTTCAAAGCTCTGAAATTTATTCTAATACAAAGTTTTCTTACTATCCTTTCCTTAGGTTTTCCCAAAGAGTGTGACATGGGATGGGTATGCTTAGTAGTGAGAGTGAAATCTGATTAGAAAAAGCTATGAAAATATTTGTTCATATAAAATATGGCCAGAGGTGAGATGGGCACCCACACTGTAACCTCACTACATTTAAATAGGGTATTTCTTTAAAAATAAGTTTAGAAACAGACTATACATGCATCATTTATCCCAAACACATGAATTAATCAGAACATAGCAGGAATAAATACGAAATGTAGCAGAAAAATGGCCTGAGACTTTTTCCTCTGCTACATTCACCAAGTGGATTGAAATGAAAATTACTAAGTATAAACCTACACACACACACACACACACACACTTTCAAGCTCACATCCATAGAGAGAGCTACACTTATAGTATACCTTTGCTAAGCAAACCTTTTCTTACATAACACTAATCAAATGTCACAAAGACACAGAGATTATTATTGCCATTTGAAAACTATTCAGACAGGTGCTTCAAACCTTTTTACCTACTCAGGAAAACATGTACACTAAAGCTCTTTTACCTAACAGCTCCTTGCCTTCTTCCCCCTTTTGAAAGGGCAGTCTATGAAAGTTGCTCTACCCACAGCTTAGGTAATACTGTTGTGAAGAGTTATGGAGTATTTGAAGGTTTAATATTTGCCTTTTGGCCCATAGGGTAAAACACCAAGTCTACTAGATGAGATGCACGCAGCCCCACAAGGAATGGTCAAAATTCTCACAGCTGGAGTGCGTTATTTTGCTATTTTAACACGGAGATAAAGAACAGTACTAGACCACTGAATTGTACACTTTAAAGCAGTTCATTGTATGTTATGTGAGTTTCACCTCAATATAACAAAAAAGGTACTGGGTGCTCTAAAGGCTTTATAAATTTTATGGAGGGGGGGAAAAGCTTTTGTGGTGTTGCTTTTTAAAAGAGCACAACAGTGGGCTTGGGTACCAAACACGAGCTGGAGCAAAACCACTGTCAAAAGCACGGTGCTTTCCTGGGTCAGTTACAGAGAGCTTCCAGGAACCCTTCGAATAATCATAAAATGCCAAGTGGACTAAGAACAAAGTAAAGTCAATGGCTGCTTTAGGAAGTATGGTCTGAAGGAACCTGGAGAGAATGGACTGGTTCTTTCAGTACAGCTATTTCCAGCTGTTTCGTGGAACTTCCAGGTACTTCAGTTCAATTCTCAAGTAGCTTAGATTGCTTGGGCCTGTCTTCAGTTCTAGGTAACGAGCAGTTACAGACTAGATTTCTGTGGAACTCGAACCCAGGGTAGATGCTCTAAAACACTATGGAACAGATTCCCCTTATGAATTCTGAACTCTCAGGATAATTCTTTGGAAAAAGCTCCACTGGCATTAAAGCCTGGTATATCCAGCAATATATGGTTGCTAAGAATAATACTCGTGGCAGCAAATCACAGGGCAGAAAGAAGATCTAAGCAGCAGTGGCTTCTCGATCCATCAGCACAGTTTCACAAACAGTATTTCTGAGCAACGATTTGCCCTTTCAGGTATTACCGCTTTTACATGTCATAGTTGAGATTTCAGCTGACATATATGAAACAAGTCCAGTGATGACTTAATGAAAAATATTTTAATGTCAATAAATTAAGAGTGCTTCCAAACTAGGCGTATTTGCTATTAATTAAATGAGGGGAAAATGTCATTTATCTCTATCTCCATCCCTATTTCATTATTATCTTCAGCAATTTTTCCTAAAGGTCACATCTAAGTGTACAAACCTTAAAAGTAGATTAGTTCAGTAACTTGCAGATTTATATCTATTCACATAGCATATTCTCTTGAGGGGCAAACTGTCAAAATGCTTTTATAATCTTCTATGATAAAGTTCTGAATTTCTTTGCTACTCTTCAAAAATATAGTACTTAATTCCAATCTGCTATATAAAGCAGAATGACCCAGTACCACCAAGTAAGAAGAGAAACTTTCCCTATGTAAGTGGAAAGCTGGTTCTTTTCAGTTTTGCACTTGGGAGAAACTAGCTTACACTTGTAACATGGGCTCTTCAACTTTGCCTCATCACATGCCACACCCACTGCCTCTAAATCTTCCACAGCATGAAACAGGTCTACTATCCCTCACACTCACTGGGCTCACCTATACCTGTCCGGTCTCATCCCTGGCTCTTCCCAAGCCTTCCCCTACATTCTGCTTCCACACCCTGCTGTGCTGAGGAAGAAACGTTTATTCCATTGTGGACGTTTTCCTTCAGGTCACTGACTTACAAAAACCTGACCCAGGATTCACCAAGTGGTATCACGCTTTCTCAGTTCTCTCTCATGCAGTCTGCATTCTTACTCTCAAGAAATGACTGGAAGAAAAGTGAGTAGATAAGAGATCACAGGGGTTGTGAAAGCCAGCCATCTTTCCAAAGGGGGAATGTTAGACATTTATCTACCACCCTTTCCTTGGTTCGCACTCACCGCTCAATACTGAATGGTCATCGTACTGACCACAGTCTCCTAATCTGTCAGTCCCTTAACAACACTATGCCTGTTCTTTATCCTCACCAAAATCTAAAGTCACTGAACTCCCTTCAACACCCTCACACCAATGGTTCTTTTTCTTCTTGACCACAAGATTAGGTGTTTCAATGATGTCTTCTTTTCTTTTTAAACTTTTATTATCTATCTATCTACCTACCTACCTACCTACCTACCTACCTACCTACCTACCTACCTATCTACAATCTTCAAGTAGGCTGTAGGCCCAATGTGGGGCTTCAACTCATGACACTGAGGTCAAGAGTTGCATTCTACCGACTGAGCCAGCCAGGCACCCCTCAATGCTGTCTTCTTGAATATCTTTGTATCCCTTTCTTCTTCTTTTAACCAAACTTTCAATATTTGCTTTGTCTATCCTTGATGCTTTGTGCACAACCAGAGAAACATACAAGACCATACCTATTTGAACTCTACAAGTTTTAAATTTGATCCTTATCTTTACTCAGCAATTCTCGAATTTCTCTTTGATGCACTTCTAGGCTTATTCTTACAGATTTATTTGACTGCCTTTCTTTACAGAATCCCATCTCTGCTCTTCACTCCCATTCTCACACACCACGCATTCAATAATTACTGATCTGAGTCCTTTCCTCTATTCTCATTTTCTCTAATCTTGCATTCTCTCTGCTAGATTTTTTGCTTGTTCTTACAGAGAACAAGGCCCTCCTCTCTAAAGCTAAACCTATAACCTAACCTCATCTCAGGAACTTCTCTCTTCCCAGCACTACCAAAATCCGTAATCCTAATGGATTGGCCTACCTTCTCCTTAGCACTGTCCAAGTCTTCCTCTCAATTGGCCCTTTATGTTTTGCTTTGGAATATTTATCCACCTTATCTGAAAGCAATGCATTCTAATACCTACCACCCATCTAATAAACATCTTATTTTTCTCCTTCCCTTAGTTACCAAATGTCTTAAGTAAGTTGTCAATAATTTCTGTATCCATATCCTTGACACTTCCTCATGAATCCTAGGAATCTGGCTTCCATCTGTACCTTTATGAAAGTTACATTTTAAAGATCACCAGAGACCTAGACAAACCTGAAGGACTTTTCTTAGATTTCATGTTTTCTGGCTTCTAATTCATAATTTCTTCTCCATTCTTATACTATTACTGTTCTAATCCAGGCCATCTTATTTGCACTGGCCAGCAATAACATACTAGAACATTTTCTTCATTTCAAGCAAACACATTACCAAATTAATATTCTTAAAATGCTACATCAAGTTCCATCTTTACCAAAGAACCTATAGTTCTCTACCACTGACCATATCCACATCTGAATTAACTATTCTTCCTCGTTTTCAAGGCTCTCAGCACTTACTCCACCTCTCCGTATGACCTGTACACTTCAGACGAGTCCATCTCCCTACTGTCCTTCTCTCCTAACCCCTAGGGAACACTCCAATCTCTGTCCCTGGTTCTTTGTTCATCTGTTCCCATTATTGTATTTCCCCCTTCCATTATCTACATTTCAGCCATCCTTCAAAATCAAAAAGCCCCATACTTTTTGAGTGAAGGCTTTCCCTGAGCCAGCTTGCATTAACTTCTTTAATTCCCATTTCTCCTTTTGTATCAGCATGGTGTTTGGTTAGTTCACTAAACATTTCATGTGTAAATACCTGCATATATTACTGCCATTTACTCAGCACAAGGAGACAATGTAGTAGGTACTCATTCAGATACAAAGGCTGAGTGAAGCAAGACACAGCACTAAGGGTAGAGGACTTGACACTGGATAACTGGTTTCGGTCCATATTTTATAGAAAAAGACACAGGTATCATTGCTTTGGGCTATCACCTCTTGACAAGATAATCTTTCAAAAAAGTTATTGTGCTTTCAACTGTATGGTATCCATCTCTTAAAGCCAATTAAGCAAATTTGGGGAAACTTCAAGATCAAATAAAAAAATGTAAAACCTTGTAACTCAACGAGATAAAACATCCCCCAGTTTTTAACGTATGCACATATAACAGAGTGGTCTTCATTTCAAGATTTCTATGCACCTGCAATTCATTCCTTTTTCTTGGCTTTCTGAGGCAATGCCTCTGTGGGAGTAGCTCCCTATGGACCTGTATCACAGCAAAAGAGAGCTCTGGCAATCCTGAAGGTGCTTGGAACACAGTACAAATAGGAGCCAGGCCAGTAAAAATGGGCACAGCCACAATGCATTCAAGTGTTTTCTTTAAAAGAACATATATATAGAAAGCTCTACTTAACACCCAGGACACTGAGAGTTAGAGACATGAGCATACATATATGACTAAGATACTTAAATTAGAATCACGAATGTATGTCTTCCCTAGTAAGATTTTTTTCACTCCTTCCAAATTATCACCTATTTAAAAATTTCAGCTATCAATATTTAATACCCTTTGTTGCCACTGTCAGAGCGATGAATAATAAAATGAGTCTTGGCTGCTATGGCTGTTCTCATTGTTATATTAGGAGCTGACCCTATAGAAACCATTTGAAATAAAACTGTCACTAGACTGTTATCCTTGACGATAGGATCTGTGCTTCATTCAACCTTGTATCCCTCAAGACCTAACTCAGGTCACTACACAGAATAGGCACTCAGATATTTGATTAATACTCTGTTGAAATAAGAGGAGAATATATAAAAGCACCACCTGGAAAAACAAAATGCAACAGCAGAATGAAAAGGAAAAGTATTAATCAGAAAGTATTTTCTAATGGAATCTTTAAGAAAATAAAAAGAGGCACTTGACATTCATCATGACTTAAATCATTCACTCCAGGTCTCTATTTCTTGCAGTGGCACTAAAACCATTTCAAGTTAGCAGTTCTTAACTTTTCTTTGGGGGGTGGAGGGGGTGGGGGGGGGTGGGAGGAAGTGTCACCAAACCCTTTATAAATCTGTAACTATGGATTTTCCCTCCAGAAAAAAGTGGACAGCTGTACATACATACAAATTCCTAACTTTGCTAGTACATCCAAAGGGTTCTGAACTCTGGCTTTAAAAACTCCCGAATTAAGAAACAGACTAGTAATTTTTTAAAAGTTAGGATGTAAAAGCGTAAAAAGCTTCCCTCGTGCATGACACAACAATCATGCAGGAATTTAATAAAAATTAATCTGAAGCTTTTTAGAATTTTTCATTCTTTACCATCATTTATTTGGTTTCATCAATTTACTTGCTATGTCAAGCAGTACTTTCTCCTGTGTTGTCATTTCTTCGTGCTTTAACAGAATTCATTACAACTTGATTTCAAGACTTCATTGAAAAAAAGAAACATACTATATGGAATATTAAATAAGCAAAACGGTGAGGCTTATTATTCTAGGTTTACAAGGTCTTGAAATCACAAAGTTAAAGGATAATCTTCAGCTATTCAATGTGAAAATATGTAAGCTGAAGCCTAAATGCCCAAGAAGCATTTTCCTGATGTATGGTGTGTGTCAAAGTGTAGAGGATACAGAAGCAAACCGGAGAGAGTTCTGGGTCCTAGCAAGTCTAGACAAACCACCTGACACTTTTTTGGACCTGGCTAGGAAGGAGAAAGGAGAGAGAAAGTAACCACAGGAAAGAAGCATTGTTTAACACGTGTTATCTCTCTCTCAACACAGAGAAGTAAAAGTAAATGGGAGCGAACCATTTGTCTTTGTAAGAAGATCCAGGCACTGAAAGGCTTGCACTGAGGGCTGGAGAAAGCTAGGTACTAGTAAGTTTCATTACAGGAAGCCCAAGTTTGTTAACAAAGCCTAGAAACCTTAACATCACAGGAGACAGTAAGTGGATGTCTTGACCTCTTATAGCAAAATGGAACCATGATTAACTCATGATAAAAGGCTTCTAAGAAGGCTACAATATTTTATTTATATTTTCTATATTTCTTGTAATGCTGCCCTAAAATCTCTTCTGAATAGAAATTACAGATTGTCATTTATGCAGAATTAAAAAAAAAAAATTTAAATGGCTAGATAATTAGCTGTTCCTACACGCTCAGTTAACCAAAGCGAAGGTTAACTAAAAACAGATTTTAGTTTACCTGCTATACCTGAGGACAAAACCATCAAATTTGCTTATTATGCCTAACAGAAAATAATCAGACTTTATATGAAGAGGTACCCTTGAAAACTCCAACATGATATTAAGTATCACTTCCTAATAACATGTTTTAAAATTATTATTATTTTAAATACTTAGGCTTCCTTTTTTGGTATTCATGTTACTCTTTTAATACTTTTCAAAAAATAAAGGCATAGCTTTTATCACAATTGTTTTCTGAAAATGTCAAGAGGAGAGCAGACTTTCCCCTTTCTTTCCAGATGCTTCATGTAGGCAGAATACGGTCATGTTTTCTGAATCAGTTTCTGTTCACCACTCAGAATTTAATTGTTTATTTTCCTTCATTACCAGCTTTCAAACTAGGTCAAAAAAATGTGTATTATCCGAAAACATCACATTATGTCCTAACAGAGTATGCCACTATACTCTGAGACTAAAATTTCCTAGGACAACTCACATGGCCTAATTTTAGAGGCTCCTCAATCTCTTCTCCTCCACCTTAGTCTCATTCTGGCCAGGTACTTGTAATAGAGCTTTATTATCACATTTCAATTATTAAACAACGAAGTTTCAAACAGGTATCTCACAGAACTACCAGTTGTTCCATAAAAACGTCACACTACTATGGTTGCTTCTTACATACAATGTTTACCCCAAATTCAAGTTTCTGATAAATCAAATGTAAGTTGAAATTCTGTTTCTGAGGCATTTCCTGGTATACTAGGCAGTGCATTAGAAAAGAGATATTGCATTTAGTCTATAATAATTATCTTTTAACCTTCTGTATATAATTAACAACCATTCAGAAAGAAAGTGCAAATGTGCAAATGAGAGACAACAAAAACAGTTTCTAAACACGTAATGCATTCATATAGGATATAAATCCATACAACTAAAAATAAATGCTGACAACATCCTTCTGAGCATTAAGCGACACCAGTTTTGTGTTGTATGTATTCTTTCTTCTCAAGTATTCAAAGAAATGCAATAGACATTATCTTCTTAAATTTTCAAATTTTTCATGAGTATATTAGGATATTACCATTTTTTTCACAAATCAGAAAACAAGGAACTACCATTATCTTTGCATAATTTCAATAATAGAGCCAAAATAAGAACAATTCTAGCTAATCTCATCTGGGATCTTAATTAGTACTACAAGTTTATTTGTGTGAGTTAAAAATAGTATCACTCATGAGAAACAATGCCAAAATTATTATGCTAATAAATAGTGTTAAAGGCCTAAAGAAGAAATACTTTAGCAACTATGAGGTAACACACTAGTTGTAGGCATGAGGAACGTTTATATTGGCTCTTTTGGGTGTATACATTAAATGCGAAATCAGAAAGGAATCATGCAAAAATCCGGTTGCCCATGCAAGCACCCCAGAGTCTAATCCTCTCCTCTCAGTTCTGTTGTCAGGCCACAGTAGTGTGGAGACTTGTAGGCTGCTGTCCTTGTTGTAATGAATGGGAAGAGGCTGACAGTGGCATGGTCGAAACCTTCACCTCTTCTTCCCCTGTGGAAAAGTCAGTCATGGTCTAGTTATGGGTGACTAGATTTGTTAACAGTCCCTTTAAAAATGATTTCAATATTTGGAATACTGATACATATATAAAATACATGCTTAATGGCTGGAATCTGGGTGTGAAACAAGACATGAATTTCAAAATATAAACTTATCAAGTACCTAGAAAGTAGTTACACTGTAAACACACCCTTCAATTTAATACTATGTCAGGTATAAGAACAAATATAATAGATTTAGGACTATAAATAGACAAAAAGGAAAAAAAAAAGAGACCAGGAAAGCCATTCTTTTCCAAGCCAATTGGACCCCCTTTAAATTCAGATACTCCTCTAACAGTAATAGAATTTTGTGAAAAAAATTAAAAATAAATTCACAGATGTGAAAACATGATTTTTAAAAGGAAAAATGACAAACCCATGTTTTAAAGGCAGAAATTATGTTTATAAAAAAGAAATAAAAAGATACAAATATTAACTCAGCAAATTACCGTATAGCATCTGAATATTCAATGTGCACTTCTGAAGTAATGAGAAAATAGTGAAATGCTAGTAATACAATGATCCAATTGACTGAAAGCAAAGATGACTACTTCTAGGTCAGAGAACTATACATGAAATGAGATCAGTTCTCCTAATTATACTTGATAATTACTGTACAAGTGACTTTGTTTCACACATGACTCAAAATTCAATCAAGTCACTGCTAAAATAGCTAATTCAGTAATCATATTTAAAGAAAAATGTCCTCTCACAAGTAAAACTGAATGCACAAAAACATGAAAAAAATCCAATCCTAAACAGTTTCAAATATTTTTCTAAGTATATCTTAAAATAACAATGCTTACAGACTGAGACTTACTATGATTGTTTTCCAAATAATTTTTAGCATTATGGATAAAAACATCTTGGCAGAGAGTTCTTGGAAAAACAAATCTGCAAAATTACATTTAGAAATACTTAACTGGCAGATTTAACGGACGACATGAAGAAAAAGACCTCTGGCCTTTAGAGCAGGTTCTTTCATTATTTTTCAGTAAATTGGCAAAGATTCTATCAACTCCAAGTATACAGCAAAGGAGGCTGTGTAAAGGAAATTTTAGACTACTAGAGCTGTTGGTGAGAACATGTTGCTGATAAGGACTGAGCAAGAGATTAATTTTTATGAAGTCGATAAACTTCATTCTACTTTGTAACTACAGGCCATATCCCTGAGCTGGGCCAATTGTCTCATGAATGGATACTGCTGATGAAAAGGGATCTGCAAGTGTGTGAGAGCATAAATCAATTACTATGGGAAGAAAGCCAAGTTCAAAGTACATGCCAGTGATCTTCATTTGTGAAGAAGAACATCTATGTTGCAGTGGTGAAACATTTCAGTTTGAACGTGGGATCTGAGTACTTATCCCAATTCTACTACTAATTGAATGTTTGACCTTTAACAAATTATTTAACCTTTCTGGAACATAGCTCTAGTATTTCTAAAATGAAGGAGTTGAATAAGGTAAGTCACTTTTTAGGACAAGAAAAGTCCTTTCTTAAAAGCACACAGTGTCAATAATAAAGATCTAAATGGACTTACTATAACCACCCACTAATCAAAGTTGTCCACCAAGAATATTTATTTCAAAAGTCCTTCTAAGCTTAGCAAACTGGATGTGCAGCCAAGAAAATGCTGCTAAAAATTTTTCGCCTAATTAAGAAAATAACTAATTTTCAATGAAAAAAAAAGTGTTTTCATTTAGGCAAAAGAAATGGAAGCTGCATTTCTGTCAAACCTCTGGCAACTGTCTTTCCCGTGATAGGTTTCAGATACATAAATTTTTAATAATTTAATTGAAACAAAAACTAAACACTTAAATACAAATATGTAACACATAGAGACATGGTATCTGTAGGATATAGAGGTGACTGACACCTGACTGTGTGCTTGTAAAGGTCAGGGACCCTGTTTTGCTCTAGGTATCTAAAGAATAAATAAATAGACGTGCCTTTTCCAGTGTTGAGTACTGTCTAAGCATATCTTAAAGTGGCAGGTATCATAGAAAGAGTATGTACTCTCCATTATGAAGCACTTAACCAATATATACCCTGATAAGACACCATGATATTCATTGCAGGATACAAAGTTGAACCTAATTTCAATAGTTCAACTCAAGTACAAATGAGTTACAACTAGGGGTGGGGAAGGTAGATACTGCCTAGGTATTAACTTGCTTCATATTACACAGTTAAAATGTATGTAGTTTTCCAGAATTTTATTTCTGTCATTTCTAATTGGTATTGAAAATCCCAGATCATCTGGCTACAATTATAAAACTATTCAGTTTTGAGGCTTAGCACATTCAGCTTCCTGAGGTATTTGCCAAATATTTATAGGACGTCAGAGTATTCTGTGTAACTCTTGATAACAATTTTAAATATTTTGGTGCATTAAAACTAAAATTTCTCTTGTCATCAGAGACTTGAAAATAATCTAATAAAGAAGCTTAATCATCAGTCACCATTTAAATACCAAACAAGTATGCAGAGTCAAAAACGGAAAACCTGAAATAACAAGCTCTCCCAACCTCCCACAAAACACAATGATTCAGAACCTACAAGGTGGTGACTTCATTCTTAGAATTTCTGGGAAAAAAAAGTATTTTATGCTCTACGGTTGAGTATATGTTAAAAGGAAAACCCACAAAAAGAGGACCATAATGTAATGCCACGTTTTTGTCTTTTTTTTCATAAATATCTAGTTTAGATGAAGATTTCAAATGATTAACACGAGGACAACTACACTCACAAATCTGTAATTATTCCTTCCCACTGTGGCATTTTCATAATATATACGGGTTTGAAATATTTGGGTTAAGATTGTTTTTGTGCTGATGGACAATATGATAACTGTGAAATCAGAAGAACAGATAACTTACTGAAGATGGTCATGTAATAAGTCAAAGAAAAGTACACAATGAAGACAGCTAAGAACTAGAGTCCCACAAAGGCACCCTTCTTCCTATTGTATCAAGTGCACACTGTACCCTTGCTGTCAGAGTTCCCCATGTTCTCATCCATTCTATTTATACAATACATGAAGCACCTCCCGTTACTGAAGGCAGTTCTATTGCTTCTTAATGAAATTACATACGAATTCCTGCCTCTACGCCTTTACTAAGGAGTCCCATCAGTATAAAAGATCTTTCTCTTTTCCCCACTAACCCAAATCCAAGATACCATAGTACAGATCAATTCCTACTTCTTCAATGAAGCCTCCCCAATAATTAAAGGCTCAACTGAGGTCTCTCATATTCCAGTATCATATAGTCACCGCTTTCATACATAATATTAATTTTATTTCTTCAACTATACTGCAAAATACCTGGAAATAGTATCCATATTTTATAGTTCTTTTGTATTACCCATATGGCCTACTTCTCTGTTGGGCAAACAGTATCCCAAATACTCATTATAATTGATTTAATATTTTATTTTTAAATGTTAAGGATATTTCGGGGAACTTAACTTTAACTCTTAATGTTATAATCAGTTATGAGATACACTACCAGTCATTACATGCCACGTTCCTAAATGGTTGAAGCAAAACGAAACAAAATTACGCTCTGATATGCTGTCTTGAATGGAAGGGAAAAAAGCAGTATCAGGAACTGAATACCTAAGTGTTTCACAAGTGAATATCATGTAGAAGGAGAGGATTGAAAAATGCCACTCGGAATTACCTACTAACTGCCATAATCAAATGAACAAACATCATGAGTTCCACCGATATACGAACCACTACATTGGTGCTATCATGCTCATGTAAGTGAACTTCGCTGTATCAACTGTTAGATTCACTGTATCAAAAGCCACAAACCATATTCTCTGAACTCAGTTACTTGTCTTGAAAATGAAATGAAATGTGGTTGGTCACAAAGGGAACAGAGTCAAAGAACTCTGATGGATCTCTTCAAATTTACCTATCAACCTTGCTAGACACAAGAGAACGAACGACTTGCCGGTAACAGCACGTTATTACGATAACACTGTGCCGTGCCGTATCTTAAAGGCCATGACAAGGGATAAAAATGAATTTTATTAATTATGTAACAGAGTGAGGACTATTCTATTCTACTTGAGAGAATCGGGAGAGAAACAAACTCTCTCTCTTACCAGTCATCTCTAAAGTCCGAATTAAATAAACTGAAAAAAACCAAAACCTATTAATAAGAAGGATTCCTTTAGACAAAGAAGTCAGTTGATCTAATAAATGTTATATGGGACCTTAAAACCCAAAAGTTCTGAAACCTTCAAGGGTAGCAGTATAAAACCAGAAGTATTCTGGTACCACTTATAGGAACCAAATATTTTTCCCAGAAATAAAAACATGACAGACAAAAAGGGAAAATATCTCTCCTTCAGCAATTGCTTTTTCACAGAAAGTATACTTATACACATATCTCTGTGAAACATGAATAATCAGAGTTCTCAAAGATTAAGTACTTTACTAACATAAAGCACAGTTTGTGTGTGTGTGCGCGTGTCTAGCAGTCAAAATAAGTACCAAAAGTAGTTACAGAATGGCTTTATCCCTCATGCTCTCACTAATTACCATCTTAAAAAATATTTTTTTTTCATTATTTTACTTTTAGAATGTATAATCAGAATTTTTACCATGGTGTTGAACTTTATAGCACCATAATTTCAGAGTCCGTTTTTTTTCTTTTTCTTTGTGCATTTATATTCCATATGGAAGTTTGGTGACTACTCTGTTAAATAAAATGCTTCCAAGTTATAACTAGTTATAATACTCCACCATCCTTATAAAGCTCAATATTACAAGGCATCCATCCAGTTAAAATTTTTTTCGATTATAAGGACTTTTTTTTTCCCCATAGAAATTTCCAAGAATAGTAAGTACTCTGTTATTCAAAAATTCTCTCCCTACCCACCCAACAACCTGAAGGCATGAGATATTCACAAATTCTCAAAGGCTATAAATGAACCTACCTGCTATAGGGATCCCTCCCAGACCTGTGTTGTGCTGTGGCGGGAGATTCAAGTCCAAGAAATTACTATTTGAGGTGGGGTTTGCTGTGTGGTTCAAGTGCATGATGCTATTGCGTGGAAAGGCCATCCAAGGATAGCGGGCTGCCTGGCCTGGAAAACTGAATGAATTATAAACTGCTCGGTGCTGCTGAAATTGAGGGAACCTCTGTGGCAAGACTGAAAAGGTACTATTGAGAGAGTTGGCGTTTGTCGGTGCAGCAGGATGCAGGAATCCAGAGCCCGGACCTTTGGCGGTTGTAGTGTGTGAAGAGGAGTTCTGAAGAGACGTGGGCGAAAGGGAAGGCTGGTCTTGGACTGACAGTTCCTTTTCAATCAGGTCTGCTAAGGCTTTTCGAGTGACGTCAAAGGGATCAAAACCCAAGTCATCCTCTGGTTGTTTAGAAGAACCAAAGCCAAATGCTGCTTGCCAGTCTGTGGAGGACGATACCGGGATTGTTTCTGTTGGGAAGACAATTAGTGATGAATTTTAAATACATAGTTTACTTGCATACTTAATGAGTGTCCACACTAGTGAAAGTTAAACACGTTATATTACAAAATAAAGGCAAATATAACCAAAATTTGTATGATTTCTTAGCACGTTAAAATTATAACATTATAAAAATCCTCATATACTTTTAGCAATGATTCCATTCTTATTAACTTCAAAAAAATTGAATGACAGAAACTGATTTTACTAATCAAAGAAAACAAAGTACTTGAAACCCAAATTATACTTTCAGCTGTTCATAATCCAAACCTGGAGAAAGTCATTTAACATTTATTTATTTTTGAGACAGAGAGAGACAGAGCATGAATGGGGGGAGGGCCAGAGAGAGAGGGAGACACAGAATCTGAAGCAGGCTCCAGGCTCTGAGCTGTCAGCACAGAGCCTGACGCGGGGCTCGAACTCACGGACCGTGAGATCGTGACCTGAGCAAAGTCGGACGCTCAACCGACTGAGCCACCCAGGCGCCCCTGGAGAAAGTCATTTAAATGAAATAAGGTAACAAATGTGATGTAACAGAATTCAATTAGTAAAGTTTACTTTTAAAAATATATTTATCGGGGCGCCTGGGTGGCTCAGTCGGTTAAGCGACTGACTTCGGCTCAGGTCATGATCTCACGGTCCGTGAGTTCAAGCCCCGCGTCGGGCTCTGTGCTGACAGCTCAGAGCCTGGAGTCTGTTTCAGATTCTGTGTCTCCCTCTTTCTCTGACCCTCCCCAGTTCATGCTCTGTCTCCCTCTGTCTCAAAAATAAAATAAATGTTAAAAAAAAAAATTAAAAATATATTTATCAAAGACAAAGTCCAAGTAATTTTGAATATATGCTTTATATACTGTTAGGAAAAAATAACGTAACTTAATGAAAAAGTATCTTCTTAAATTTTATTATTTTTTAAAACTGTCTGCTCCACTCATAATAGGTGCTATATTGTCAATGTTAACTTTATGGTGTCCTTCACATTAATAAAACTTACAATGAATAGAAATGAAAATAGCTCAAAAATGCCAAAATATAACCTTCAATATTAACTATCATACCTCTCTGTCATCTGGATAAAAAAAAAATCTTACATTTAACTATGTAAACACAAATATGATTAAATATGTCAGCCCTTAATAATTCCTAGAGGAATAAGCATTTTATTATCAGAAAAATGATCTAACCCTTCATTTCTGAAGATATCTGTTAACACAGTAAGTTCTAGGTCATACAAGTACCTATCTGGCTATCTTATTCTACGCAGTTTAAATGTTTACAACTGCACGAAAAAGCAAGAGCGGGGACAGGGGTAAAAACACATCCATGAGGTCTCATTCCAGTCTAAGTAAAATGATTCACATGCAGCAGTTCTGTCGTATACCTGATGTGAAGAGACTCTGTGGCTCTGGTGCTGTAGGCCAGTCACTGGACGTCTGTGGGGAGCTGGGGAAAGGAGGAAGCCCACTTGGGATCGGGTTGGGATGGCGAAAGTTATCTGAGAATAACGACTGTGACTCAGTTACTGCCCCTTCAAAAGGAGACCGTGCACTGTGATTGGATGAACTGATGGGGATGACAGGATTGGATTTTGATAAACCAGGTGGTGGTGAAGGCGTATCACTGTTAGATATCTAAATAAAATAGGAAGGGAAAAGAATAATCAATATTAAGTTTATATACTTTAATAAGCCATCATTAAAAAGGCTTGCAACAAAAGACATTAGAACAACGGTCTTCAAACTGGGGTGCTTAAGACTTTATGAGAACATGAATTTTCAAATAAAAATCCATTTTTTTTTGGATTGACCCTCCTTGAAAAGACTAAGTCAGTCTCCTCTCCTTTCAGAACCTACCTTCTCTCACTTTATAAAGAAAAGAGTATTTCTCACTCTTTGACCAAAAGTGAAAACTTTCTGAGAGCAACAAAAATGTATTAGAAATATTCAGACTGGTGATAAGTGACTAATGACCTGATTCTTTTGCAAACTACGTGATTCTCAATACTTAAGAACAAAATGGAAAGAAGATCTAATCAAGTTATTTCTAAAACATCATTAAAAATAATTTTTAGGAGGGTGGCTCAGTCAGTTAAGTGACCAACTCTTGATTTCGGCTCAGGTCATGATTTCACGGTGCATGAGCTCAAGGCCTGCATGGGTCTCCATGCGAATAGCACGGAGTCTGTTTGGGATGTTCTCTCTGCCCCTCCCCACTTGCTCTCCCTCCCTCCCTCTCAAAATAAGTAAATAAACTTTAAAAAAAATCTTTAAGAGAAATAATTTTTGGGACGCCTGGGTGGCTTCATTGGTTGAGCGTCCGACTTCAGCTCAGGTCAAGATCTTGTAGTTCATGAGTTCAAGCCTTGCATTGGGCTGTCTGCTGTCAGCACAGAGCCCGCTTCAGGTTCTCTTGATCCCCTGCTCACATTCTCTTTCTCAAAAATAAACACTTAGAAAAATAATTTTTATGATAAACCTTTATATGATTTTTTAATTTAAAAAAATTTTAAGTTTATTTAGTTTCAGAGAGACAGAGACAATGCAAGCAAGGAAGGGGCAGAGAGAGAATCCCAAGCAGGCTCTGTCCTGCCAGTGCAGAGCTAGATGTGGGGCTTGAACTCACGGAACTGTGACATCAAGACGTGAGCCAAAAACAAGAGTCAGACGTTCGACCGACAGAGCTGCCCAGGTATTGACTCAATCTTTATATGACTCTTAGGTATTGAATTCATAGAAGGAGTTCAAAAATTCAATATTGATATAACACTCTTTCTTTCCCCCACCTATATAAACAAGACACCTCAGCACTGACGTTATAAAATGAAAACATGGCTAACAATATAGTTAAAACTTGTCTCCTTTACCAACAGGTAATATTCATCTATGGATGCATGAAAACCAATTTTAAAATAGCTCTATCTCGTTAAGAGATAAATGTCCAATATTAGTGTTTATGTTTAAAATTTTTATCAAATTCTGTATTTATATAAGTTGCTTTGATCAAATCAAAACTACAAATAAAAATTCAGAAGAAAGGGGTGCCTGGGTGGCTCAGTTGGGTAAGTGTCTGACTCTTGATTTCAGCTCAGATCATGATCTCACGGTCAATGAGATTGAGCTCTGCCTCAGGTTCTGTGTTGACAGCATGGAACCTGTTTGGCATTCTCCCTCTGTCTCTGCCCCTTCCCTGCTTGCATGTGCTTCTTTCTCTCTAAATAAATAAACTTAAAAAAAATTTCAGAAGAAAGAAAATTGGCATTTTTTAGCCTTGTGTCAGAAAAACATTTTTTTCCAATTCAAAATTCATGTCTATTTTTATTTAAGAGAAGTATATGCCTGTCAAGAACAAACTATGTTGTATTAAGGTAATATTTTATAATGGCAGTGGAAACAGACAAATGAGTTCAGGGGAACAAGGAATGATGTAAAATTTCTGATTGTTAAAAAAAAAAAATAGCATGTATATATTTTTTTAAATGAAGGACAGAGCAACAACACATTTTGATATCTGAATCTCTTAGAAACTTATTAAAAAGCAATGTAGTGCATTTATTTAAAAACACCAATATTTATAATATCCTGAAAATTACATCCTTTACAACTATTTTTAACTTATTATGAAAAAAAATCTTTATTTCTTTGGAGAGAGAAGAGGATAGAAAGAGAGGGGAGGGGCAGAGTGAGAGGGAGAGAGAGAGAATTCCAAGCAGGTTCCACACTCAGCATGGAGCCTGATGCAGGGGTCAATCCCATGACCACGAGATCATGACCTGAGCTGAGATCAAGAGTCAGACAGATGCTTAACTGAGGCACCCCAAAAGCAGTGTATTTTAGATCTCTAAGTTTCTCAAAAACATTGTGGGGAACTAGCCAGTCTTTATGGAACAGATTAGAACTACATTTTTCTATGCCCATGTAAGAAGACGCACAGAGATTTATGCAATGAAAAACTAGCAAATAGACAAGATGATACAAAGCAGGACACAAAGATCAGAATCTCACTCAGTTTCACTGTGGATACAACTTTGAACTTAACTATTTAGTTTGTTATTTCAAAGCCCACAGTCATTCGGGGATAGGGGCAAACTGTTGGAGGCAAGGACACTGCGAGATACAGAAGATTAAAGTTGACAATAAGCAACAAGGGGGGTATACAGCAGAGAAATAACTCTTAAGAATAAAGGTGGCATGCTAGTCTGAGACCATTTTGTAGATGGTCAAAAAGACCAGTAGTATCAACAGACTCATATGACACTAAAATACTGAGCTACCATACAATATGACATATGGTCATAAGGATAAATCTGAGTCATCAAGAAAAGGTTAAGTTATGCTCTTACACAGTAATTCTGTGGAGGAAAAGAAGATTCATTATACTACATTTAAAAAAGGATATCCACTAAAAGTATTTTTAAATTGTTTCAGCAAAGTATTTTCCACTATCCAGAAAATTCACTTGCACAGAATGCTTTGTTTCAAGAGAATGGAATATAAACGAAGTAGAGAATCAAGAGTCTTACCTGCTGTGAATTATCACCATTCCCTATACTGAGAGAATCTGAAGGTTTGTCAATGGGGCTGCAAAAAGAAAACACATAGAGTAAAATCAGAGTAAAGTCATTCTCCCACAAGAAAAACAAACACCCCAAAAGCCAGAAAAATAGATATTTTATCATCTTAACATTTGTTGATGCACTCTGATGTAAAGATATTGGTTTAGATGTTGAGGATACAAAGAAGTATAAGATCAAATCCCTACACTTGAGCAACTTAACTTACATTCTAACTAGATTCTCCAAAAACAATGGGTGAAACCATAACTTATGAAAAAAAAGTACTGATTAAAGTGAGTACTATTGTAGTAGGTCAGAAATTTAATCCATTATTTAGCTTTGTGCGCATAATAAACACATTCCCCATTAAAATTCTTGGAATAATACTCACCTATTTTTCCCGGTGTTTAACAGAGGGAATAAAAGTCACCCAAATATTCTCTACAGGTTCTTAAGAGCAACAAATTTCCTTTACTACTTCAAAATCCTAGTTACAACCCTAGAGAAGGCATGTGTGTGTATAAATGCACACACACACGGTGCCTGGGTGGCTCAGTCGGTTGAGTGTCTGACTTCGGCTCAGGTCACGATCTCACTGTTTTGTGAGTTTGAGCCGACGAAACAGAAACTTCTGTGCAAACTATTTACTTTAAAAAGTTTTTTTTAATGTTTATTTATTTTTGAGAGACAAGAGAGACACAGCATGAGCAGGGGAGGGGCAGCGAGAAAGGGAGACAAAAATCTGAAGCAGGCTCCAGGCTCTAAGCTGTCAGCACAGAGCCCAACACGGGGCTCAAACTCATGAACATCAGATCATGACCTGAGCCGAAGTCAGACGCTCACCCGACTGAGCCACCCCGGGGCTCTATAGTTTAAACAAAAACCTAAAACTTGACTTCCATATGGAGCAAATGCAGCACGACAGTAAAGTAACACATAACTGCTGACTTAAAACCAAAACAAAATCTTTATAAGCATTATAATACTGACCTAGCAAACCATTTCCATAACTAACTTATTTAATCCAGCACATGAATAAAAGATAATTATGATTCTATAATTATATATATAATTATATAATTATAAAATTACATAATTATAAAAATACTAATACTTATTCTGATACAGTATTACAGGGAGACAAATTAAGATTCCAAATTTCTCAAAATTATTTTATTGGCCTGAAATATGTACAAAGTTATCCTGATAGGCAGACAACCTACTGGTACCACATTTAATTGCTCTAGAAAAATTTAACAAGGTGTAGTACCCAATCACAATACCAAGTTTATCTTCTGCACAAACATCACCAGATGCTCTTGACTCTGACAAGTAGGTCTGGAATTCACTAAATATCATCTTTAGTTGTTATTATTCACAAAATATCAATTAATCAGTTCATTTTAAGTTAAATGGGTAATACAAATAATTTTAAGATATCGCTTTGAGCCCACTAAGTTTGGAGATACTTGGGGAAATGAGACAGGTACACACCAACATACATCAGCCAGTGACAATTACTAAACGAACTGTTTCAAACAATAAATGTCATAGATCTTTAAAAGAAAGAGAAGCCACTGCAAGTGGGGCAATTAGGAAACATTTCCTAGGGGAGTTCAAATTTAAGTAGGTCCTCAAAAAGATTTACACATTAGGAGAGGGAAGGGAAAAAGGAGGAAAGAACATCAAAGGTAGGAAAAGCAAGCATATCAAGCATCAAAAGGGCACAGATAGGTTTGGGAAAAAGTTAAGTAATTAGTTTAGGTAAGACAGAGGATGCTTTTGACAGCAGTAGGAGGTAAGGACAGAGAGACAGAGGGTAGAACCAGAGACCAAGAGAAATTTTTGCACACAGAAATGACACAAAGCAGTATTAGAAAGATTAATTTGGTGGTGGCATAAAGAACAGACTGGAACATAATACAGATGATAATGAGATGAACTTGCAATATTTTCTTGAAAATTTTCCTGTGGTAAAGTACACTTAATATAAAATTTACTGTTTTAACCATTTTTAAGTTCAGTGGTATTAAATACACTGACGTTGTACAACCATCGCCATCATCATCCTCACCTCTTTTAATCTTATAAAACTGAAATTCTATACCATTAAACAATAATTTCCCAATTTCTCCTCCCACCCGGTATCTGCCATTATACTTTGTTATAATTTTGACTACTCTAAATACCTCATATAAGTGGAATCAAAGAGTATTTGTCTTTTTGTGACTAGCTTATTTCACAATGTCTTAAAGGTTCATCCATGTTGTAATGTATCGCAGAATTCCCTTCCTTTTTAAGGCGGAATAATATTACTTTGTATGTATACCACATTTTGCTTGCTCATGCATCTGGCCACCGACACTTGCTTGGACTGCTTCCACGTTAAGCTATTGTGAGCAATGCTGCTAAGACATAAATGTACAAATATCTCTTCAAGACACTGCTTTCAATTCTTTTTGCTATCTACCCAGAAGTGGAATTGCTGGATTGTATGGTAATTCTATTTTTTAATTTTTGAGGAACTGCCATACTGTTTTCCCCAGTGACTGTACCATTTTATATGCACAAGGGTTCTAATTTTCCCACATCTCTTTCAACTCTCATTTTCTAGCCCCCCCCTTTTTTTACTATTTTTTATTTTTCTCTTTTTAATGTTTCAAGTTTTTATTTAAATTCTAGTTAACATCTAGTGTAATATTAGTTTCAGGAGTAGAATTTAGTGATTCTGTTTTCTGCTTTTTTGGCAGTAGCCATACTGATGGGTGAGGAGGTATCTCATTGTAGTTTTAATTTGTATTTCCCTAATGATTAGTGATGTTCAGCATCTTTTCATGTGCTCAATGACCATACCTCTATATTCTCTGAAGAACTGTCAATTTGAGTCCTTTGCCTATTTTTGAACTGGGATATTTGATTTTTGTTGTTGTTGAGTTTTAGGGATTGTCTGTATATTTTGGTTATTAACCCTTTCTCAGATATATGATCTGCAAATATTTTCTCCCATTCTGTGGGTTGCTTTTTTTTTTTTTTTTTTTTTACTTTGGACAGTGTCTTTTGAGTCACAAAATTTTAAAATGTTAATTACATGCAATTTGTCTACTTTTTCTTTTGTTACCTGTGATTTTGGTGTCCTGTCCAGAAATCATTGCCAGATCCAATGTTGTGAAGCTTAATCACGTGTTTTCTTTTAATGGTTTTGCTGTGTGAAAGAATTTCAATCTAAAAGAACTAGAAAATATAAGAAGGATATTCTCATACATGTGCCCCCAGGAAGATAAACCTAAGGACTAAAAGACTGCTTTCTCAGAAATGTCTGATTCACAGGAAATGGATAGTGTTGAAATTTTCTTCTGGCGGGGGGGGGGGGGAAGAATGATCAGAGGTTGTCCTGTATCGACCTTGGGAAGTTTTGCCAGAGGCATGAATGGAACAGGGCTTCAACTGGATTGATCTCACAAAATGGGATGAATTGAGCTTTGTATGAATAAACGGAATGATTTTGTTTGCTCAGGAAAATTTTCAAGGCTGGTTTCCTTATTTTTTTTTTTAATTTTAACTGACTCGACCCCAACTTTCCCCTCTTCCCACTCATTGCGCATAAATACAACCTACCAAAACCCCTCAACGGACTCGCCACAGGTTGCTTGTTCCGAACTGCAGTTCCTCTGCTATTCCTGAATAAACTTATCTCCTTGAGCTTGTCTGTTTGTTTTATTTATAGCCATCAATTGTTTTGTGTCTTAAATTTAAGTCACTGATCCATTTTGAATTCATTTTTTAATATGGTGTTAGGTAAGGATCCAACTTCATTCTTTTGCATGTAGACATCTAGTTTCCTCAGCACCATTTGTTGAAAAGACTATTCTTTCCCCATGGAATGGTTCTGGTACACTTGTTAAAAATCATTTGACCTGTATGTGATGGTTTACTTCTGGGCTTTCTTTTCTTTCTGTTGAGTTATATATATCTGTCTTCAGGCTAATCCCACCGTTTACATTACTGCAGATCTGCAGTTATGTTTTGAAATCAGGAACTGTGCTTCCTCCAGTTTTGTTTTTTCAAGATAATTTTGGCTATGTGGGATGCTTTGAGATTCCCTATGACTTTTAGGACGGGTTTTTCTATGCAAAAAAAAAAATCACTAGAATTGTGATATGGATTGCATTGGATGTATAATAGCTTTGGGTTAAAGAGGCATTTAAATAATATTGTCTTCCAATCAATGAACATGGGATGCATTTTCATTTATGTGTCTTTAATTTCTTTCAGCAACGGTTTGTAGTTTCATTGTGTAAGTCTTTAATTTCCTTGCTTAGGAACTCCTAAGTTATTTTTCTTGACACTATGGTGAATACAACTGTTTTCATAATTTCCTTTTCAAACTGTTCATTGTTCACATACAAAAATACAATGGATTTCTGTGTATTGACTTTGTATTCTGTACTGAATTCATTTATTACTTGTAATCATTTGTTTATTTTGTGTGTGTAATCCCTAGGACTTTGTACATATAAGACCACACTATTTACAAAAAGATAATTTTTACTTATTCTATTTCTATTTAGATGCCTCTTTTTTGTCTTGGCTAACTGCTATGGCAGGAACATCCAATAGCGTGCTGAATAGAAGTGGTAAACGTGGGCATTTGCCTTGTTCCTTATTGTAGAGGAAAAGTTTTCAGTCTTTCACCATTAGAATGATGTTCACTGTGAATTCTTCATATATGTATGGCTTTTACTGTGTCGAGGTAGTTTTCTTCCTAGGTTGTTTTAAGTCATGAAAGGGTATTGACTTTTGTCAAATGCTTTTTCTGCATCAATTGAGGTATCATGTGTTTTATATCCTACATTCTGTTCATAGGACACATCAAATAGCTTAATTTTGTGTCAGACCATCCTTGCATTCCAGGAATACCTCACTTTATCATGGTGTATAACCCTTTTCATGTGCTGAATTCTGTTTAGTAGTATTTGGTTGAGGACTTCTGCATCAAAGTAAACAAGGCGTATTGGTCTGTAGTGTTCTGATAGTGTCTTTGGCATTGGTGTCAGGGTAGTGCTGGCCTCACAGGTTGAGTACGGAAGTGGTCTCTTCTCAACTTCTTGGAAAAGTTCGAAAAAGATTAGTATTAGTTCCTCTTTAAATGTTTGGTAGAATTCACCGTGAAGCCATTAGGTCCAGGGCTTTCCCTTGTTGGGAAATTTTTGATTAGTGGTTTGATTGCCTTACTAATTATATATCTATTCATATTTTCTATTTCTTCACAATATAGTTTTGGTAGGTTTTTGTGTTTCTAGGGATTTGTCCATTTCATCTAGGTTAACCAATGTGTTGTCATACAATTTTTCACAGTACTCTTAAAATTCTTATTTATATAGAATCTGTACTAATATCCCCACTTTCTGATTTTAATATTTTGAGCTTTTTCTGTGTTTTTTCATAGCCTACATCTAACTGAAGGTTTGTCAATTTTCTTGATCTTCTCAGAGAGCCAACTTTAGTTTCATCCTTTTTTCTCTACTGTTTTTCTACTCTTGATTTCATCTTTCACTGCTCTTATCTTTACTTCCTTCCTTCTGCAAGCTTTGGGTCTAGTTTGTTCAAGTTGTTTTTCTATTTCCTTAAGTTGTGATGTAAGGTTGTTGACTTTGGGTCTTTCTTGCTTTTTAATGTAAGCACTCATAGCTATATATTTTCCCCTTAGCACTCCTTTAGCTACTTTCCTTAAGTTTTGATACGTTTTGTTTCCATTTTCATTCATCTCTAAGTATTTTCCAATTTCCCTTGTGATTTTTTTTAATCCATTAGTTGTCTAAAAGTGTTAATTTCCACAATGTTTTGAACTTTCCAGATTTCCTTTTGTTAATGATTTCTAACTTTATCCCACCATGGTCAGAAAAGATACATGGTATGATATCTATCTTTTTAAATCTACTGAGAAGTTGTGGCCTAACATACAATCTTATCCTGGAAAATGTCCATGTACATTTGAGAAGAATGTATATTTCGTTCTTTTTGGGGAGAGCGTTCTGTATTTGTCTGTCAGATCCAGGTGGTTTATTGTGTTGTTTAAATTCTCTCCTTACTGATCTACTATCTGGTTATTATATCCATTACTGGGAGCAGAGTACTGAAATCTTCAACTATTATTGTAGAACTATTTCTCCCTTCAGTTCTGTCAGTTTTGCTTCATATATTTTGATGTTTGTCATTAGATGCATAACGTTTGTAACTATTCTATCTTCTTGCTGTATTAACATACAATGTCTTTCTTTGTCTCTCGACTTAAAGTCTGTTTTGTCTGGTACTAACTAGAATAGGCATTTCTGATCTCTCTTGTGTACTATTTTAATGGATTATCTTTTCCATCCTTTCACTTTCAACCTGTTTGTGTCTCTGGGTCTATTGCAAATCTCCTCTAGACAGCATATACTTGGGTCATGTATTTTTATCCATTCTGCCAATCTGTCTTCTGATTAAAGTTGTATCCATTTAAAGTAATTACTGACAAGGAAGTAGTTATTATGCCCTTTATGCCATTTGTTTTCTACATGCCTTATAGCTTCCCCCCCCTAATTTCCTGCAATACTGTCTTCTTTTGTGTTTAGCTGACATTTTTCTAGTGAAATGTTTAAATTTCTTTCTCATCTCCTTTTGTGTATACCCCGGAGCTATTTTCTTCATTGTTATCATGTGATATCAATTCTACTGAACATCCTAATGTTAGAATACTCTGTATCAACTTAATTTCAGTAACATATAAAAACTCTGCTCCTTTACAGCTCAATCCCAACCCCTTTCAGTGTTTACACTAATACACTGAACCTTAAACGTATTGGTCTCTTAAATCATGCAGGAAACAAAAAGTATAGTTACAAATCATTGGTACAATCACACTAGCTTTTATAATTGCCCATTTATTCACCTTTACTAGTGTCCTTTCATTTTACCTAGCAGGACTCCCTTGAGCATTTCTTGCAGGACAGGTCTAGAGCTCATGAACTCCCTCAGCTTTTGTTAATCTGAG
Organism: Prionailurus viverrinus; assembly: GCF_022837055.1. Lineage (NCBI taxonomy): Eukaryota > Metazoa > Chordata > Mammalia > Carnivora > Felidae > Prionailurus > Prionailurus viverrinus. The sequence continues at coordinate 151,450,137 of NC_062562.1, forward strand.
AATGTCTTAATTTCTCCCTTTCTCTTGAAGAACAGTTTTGCTAGATATAGAATTCTTGGTTGACAGTTTTTTTCTCCTAGCACTCTGAATATATTGGCCCACTGCCTTGTGGCCTCCAAAGCTTCTCATGAGAAATAGGCCACTGATCTTACTGAGGATTCCCTCTACATGATGATTCACATCTGCTGTTTTCAAGATTCTCTCCTTGTCTTTGGCTTTTTAATAAAAATTTGATTTATTTATTAGATTTTACTTTGACTTGATTTTGGTTTGATTACAGTGTGTCTCAATGTTTATCTCTTTGAGTTCATCTTAGAGTTCCTTGAGGTTCTCAGATGTTTATATTCATTTCTTTCATCAAATTGGGTAAATTTTCAGCCATTATTCCTTCATATGTTCTCTCTGCACCTTTCTCACTTCCCCTTCTGGAACTCTGACAATGCATATGCTGGTCTGCTTGATGGTGTCTTACATACAGGTTCCTTAGGCTCTCTTCACTTGTTTTCAGCCATTTCTCCTTGTGTTCCTCAAACTCCTTAATTTCCATTGTCCTTTTCAAATCTGCAGATTCTTTCTTTTATCTACTCAAATCTGCCTTTGAATCCTCTGGTGAATTTCTCATTTGAGTTACCATAGTTTTCAGATCCAGAATTTCTTTTTGGTTTCTTACTTTTTAATTGATATTTCCCTTTTGTTCATACTTTTTTTTTTTTTAACTTTTCTCCACATCTTCCTTTACTTATTTAAGAATCTTTAAAAGAATTGTTTTAAAAGTCTTTGTCTACTATATCTGCCATTGGATCTTGTTCAGGGACAGTTTTTGTTGGTCATTCTTCTGTTAGTTATTGCTTCTTTTATATGCGCTGTGATTTTTTTACTGAACACTGCCCATTTGAGTCTAGTAACATAGTACCTCTGGAAAACAGATTCTCCCCCTTCCCCACTGTTTGCTTTTTGTTGTTGTTGTTTTTTGTTTAGTTTTTTTCGTTGTTTGGTTTGTTTGTTTCGCAAAAAGTCTCTGTGCCAAAGGTCAGTCCTAGGTATAAACTTAAAGTCTTCTCAGGTCTTTTCTGAGCCTTTCTCTGGTCATGCACAGTCTAAGTCACTAAGTTTCTTCATATATGCAGTTGTTTTTGAATGTCCTAGTCTTTAATGTCTAGTACCCAAAAGGAGAAAAAGAAAAAACTGAAAGGGGCAAAGAGGGGAAGGGTGCCAGTCCTTTAAATCCCCTGGATATTATTTCAGCCAAAGGAGGGGTTTGCAACAATGGCTGCCTGCTTCTTTGTCAGCACCTCTGTGATCAGAAGAGGTAATCAGCAATTAGAGCAAAGATCCTCAATACTGGAAAGACAAGGTTCTTTTTGCCTACCCTGGCTCCTGCAACCTATGCATAAGCTGTTCCAGGAATATGTGCACAGCTGCTGGCCATGTACTGGCAGTAGGAGACAGATAGCTGCTGCGGCCTTAGAGCTGAAATTGACCAAAATTAACCCCAAGTCTTTCAGTGGAATTTGCAAGCCTTCAACAAATTTCAGAGTTCCAAAATAGTTACATCAGACAGATTCTGCCAGTGCAATTGTTGTCCAGTTTGGGAGACAGATTCATGGTGCCACCTACCCCACCATCTTCCTCAAATCTGCACTGTTCTTATGATAGGAGAATAAAGGAAGGCTTAAAGGTGAGAACAGCAGAAATAACAGAAACAAAAGATTGAAAGCAAGACATTGCTTTCTTGGTCTCGGTTCAGGTTCTCAGCCACCACCATTAAAGAGCACTAAATATTAATTTGCAGTACAGGTGAGGTTAGTCTTGCTAATGTCAAGGGCAGCATATGAAAATCTTACATTCAGAATAAATCTTGATGTGTCTGGATTACAACTAATCAGAACATCTTATATCATCCAGTCCACCATGCCAACCTGCAGTTTTATAAGTACTAATTCATAGCATTTGATGCTCTACCTGGGGAAGGTTTACACAGATGCTTAAAAATTTCTACATCAGTGTCCTCAAACCAAAGATAGCTGCTAAAAAACAGAACCAGGGCAAGGTATCTGTCAATTTTAATATATTTTTCAATTTATTTTAAAATTAACTATTCAAGGAATAATAAGTGAAAAGCTTTAAGAATAAAGATACAACTAGAAATTTTTTTTTTTTTTTCCCTACATGGGCTGTAAAAAAACAATCGTAGTTAAACCTGCCACTGTAAGTGCATCTATCGGTGCAAAAGTAGAAAATACAGACGGGAGAATCCCTGCTAATGCATGTATATCCCAACAGAAAGAAAAGTATTTTTATAAATCCCAATTCCAGTAAATGTGAGCTCCTAGGGTCTCTAATGGCTGGACAGCTAACAGTTATCCCAAGGCTACGATGAACAAGTAAGAGTTTTCACAACTTCCCTGGTATCAGGTGTTGAACTTCCTTTCTCATCAAGCTATGTGTCTGCTTAAGCTATAGTCACATTAAATACCTGTTGTTTTACATTCAACATCTACCCATCTATTATCATACCAAGTTAAAAAAAAAAAAAAGGAAAATAAAGTTTAATAAATACCACATTTAATAAGGAAGAGAGAGACCTACTCCATGAAATGGACTATTTTCTGGTCAAGAATTGCCAAGTCCTAGGGGCGCCTGGGTGGCGCAGTCGGTTAAGCGTCCGACTTCAGCCAGGTCACGATCTCGCGGTCTGGGAGTTCGAGCCCCGCGTCAGGCTCTGGGCTGATGGCTCAGAGCCTGGAGCCTGTTTCCGATTCTGTGTCTCCCTCTCTCTCTGCCCCTCCCCCGTTCATGCTCTGTCTCTCTCTGTCCCAAAAATAAATAAATGTTGAAAAAAAAAAAATTAAAAAAAAAAAAAATAATAAAAAAAAAGAATTGCCAAGTCCTAATGATACCTGACGAAAGAAGATTGGATACACTAAGATAAACTGCACAGGGCTTTTTTATTTAAAAACCTGCAAACTAAAAAATCTACGGGTTTTCTTTTTTTGCTCCCCCTCCCCCCACAAAGTTTATTAGCCACTTCTGTTCAGAAAGGCCTCTTTCTGAACAAGTCTGTTCCTCTAAAATAACGAGGGGGAAACACCAAAATGCATGGGGTGCACTTTCATTTGCATCTCAAGTTACACTAGAAGCATATCATAGAGAAAGGTTAGCTATCTCCTGGGGTTCCCTGGGAATGGCTCTAGAGTAGGCTCCAGCTTCAGTTCTGGTCCCAGGTTTGGCTCTAGCACTCTGTGATACCGTGCCTAGTGTGGGCTCCAGTGCTGTGGCCCCAGAACCAGTCCTGCCTTAAGCAGTGCCTCTAACCTCAGACTCAGCTCTGGCCCTAATGCCATCCTGGGCTCCAGGTGTAATGAATCTGATTCTGGCTCCAGCTTAAGCTCCAGTGGCTGTTGCAGCTCATCCATCTGTCTGTTAGACACCGAAATGAGCCTGTGTTTCAGGTATTTCCTCTGTTCTGGAGATTAAATTTCTCCTGGCGGTAGTACCCAAAAGCCTCATCCTAGGGGGATTCAGGGGAGAGGAAACAGAGCACATTCTCAAGTAGGTCTCCCTCAGTAAGCAGTTGGTGGTGGTGGATGAGTTCGGACAGCAGGAGTGACTGCAGTACCACCTGGAATTGGGTGGCAGAGAGCAGATCACCTTATCACCATCCTGATGTTCCACACAGGAGCGGGTAATGCCCCCTTCCAATGATTTGCTGAAGTGTAGTAGAAAGGCACCAAAGACGGGTCTTCTTCAGCAGCTAGTGCTCCTGGCTCCAGCTCATAAAGTCCATGATGTGGCCATCATTCCACAGATTCTTTAGGTGGTCAGGTACCAGGTCCAGATTTTTGTTCAACCATGTCCAGAATGGTAGATTGCCTGGGGGGGGGGGGGGGGGAGGGGGGCTCTCTTGCTTAGCAAAGTCAGTCCAGGACAACAAGGTAGCCTCAATCCTAGAGTTTTGACCAAACAGCTTGTCCCTCAGCATGCTCAGCTGCTCCGGGTTAAGGTCTTGGTCAACAGAGGAGGAGAAATGCCAACTGAGAGCAGGGCCCAGCAGGCTCCAGGAAGGCTTGGGGGGCTGGAAAAGAACTGGTTCTGAGGGTTTGAGCTAAGCAGACTGAACCACAGAACCAAGGCCTAAGCAATTGAGTAGGGTCATGTTAGAAATAATCACACAAAGGGCGTCTGTTTTAGCTCCTGCTTCAGATCCTGGTAGGTGTATCTAACCATGAAGGTGATAATGTACAGTTCCTCTGTTGCAATCAGCATCCTCTACTGCTGCCCTTTCTGGAACGAACTAATGTTACTCCATCAGAGTCAGGTAGCCAGAATTATACTTTAAACCCTGACTCTGTCCCTTCTCAGGGGCCAAAGTTTTCTGGTTTGAAGTTGGAATGTTGAAGTTCTGAAGGCCTTGTAACTGAGAAGAACGTCTGTGGAGTCTTCTGTGGACTACAATGGAGACCTGTAGTCAGTAACCAACGCCTTCCTGGAGTCTCACCAGCAGCCTTGTAGGACAGTAAACTTCCTCCCATTCCTGAAGATGAGGGGCCGGTGGGGAGTTAGGGGTATGCGAGACTAGGTTTCTACCACAAATGCTTTGTGAAGCAGACACTATAGCAACTCTGTGAACTGGACCTTCCACAGGTCCACCTCTTTGGTCAGAGAGTCAGATAGCTAACCATGTGACTCAGTCCCTTCGATTCCTTCAGCAGCTAATACAGGTCAAACAACAGCTTTGCTCCAGCTGTGAACATTTCTCCAGCTGTTCCACCTATGGTCGGGGGGGCTCCAATGCACATGTTTCGCTGCTGGACTTTCCATGCCTCCAACTTCGGCAGGAGCTCAATTAAGGGAGATAACTGGCCTAGCAGTGTTTTAAAGGTACCCAGCACCTCCTTTCTCCTTTTGTCTAGTTCATCCGGTTTCCTCTAGAAGCTGCTAACGTCTGGTTTGATGAGGGTCTAAAGGGGGTGTCCTCACTGGGGCTGGGTCTTCTATTGGAAGTAAAAGACATCCTTGTGGTCTTTCAGTTGGCTGATGGATTTCACAAGCTTCTCCATCATAGCCCCTAATTCCAGGTTCCAGAATTCAGTTTCCTGCTGTTGGCTTTCCACAGGTGCTTTGAGGTCTGCCTCTCTTTGCTCTGACTGAGCCCTCTGAGCCTGAATCAGAATTAAAGAGATTAAACATCATCTCAGCCAACTGGGTAGGGCTTTGAGGAAAGGCCTGACTGTTCCAATAGAATTTTCACAAGTTCTGCTGTAGCAACAAGCACTCAGGGCCCTGGCTGCAGCAGGTATACTCAGAGTCCATTTGATCCAAGAACTCAAAGAATAGCCTTTGGCCTTGGAATCATGGTTGCCCAGTAATAATGCTGAGAGAAAGAGAAATCAAAACACCTGAAGTCTATAAATACCACACAACTGACTGAAAAGCACTGGATTCAAGTGGGACTAAGCAGTTCTAAAAGGTTGGTAGGTCTCATAACACAATCAAGATATTTCCAGAAGGCAATGCTATGTGTATAAGTGTCTGCAAATGAAAATTTGTAAACATGTAACGTCTTCATACAAATAGTCTCACTGACTTTTTTTAAAGTTCTAGTTCTAAATAGTTCTGGGATCTATGGTGAAATTATAGATTTCCCAGGAGTAAAATGTTTTTCCATTAACCCAAAAGTTGGAATGCAGGACTATGGAGCTTTAAAATATATATATATATATATTTATATATATGTAAATATTATATAAACACACACACACACACATACATATATATATATATATACACTGAAATATAGAGTGTATATCCAGAATCTGTTTCTGGAGATTCTGATTCAGTTAGTCTAAACTGTGACACTTGGTATTTGATGATTACTACGCTAGTAGAGTGAAAAGGAGCATTACTACTAGATTTTAGGGCTAGGAAGAATCATCAATACCAAACTTAAAGACTCTTTGACAGATACACCACAATTCACAATTATCTGCAAGCAGATGACAGAGCTACACCTCTGTTTGAATCTTCTGATGCTTAGCCAACTTTGCTAGCTTCTGACATGCCCCAAAGACAGTGCCCCAATTTGACTTCCTTTCTACTTCTTGGTAGTGATACCAACCAAATTCCTGAAAACAGTCTCTTGGCTGCTTTCTAAAATTTACGACATAAAACAAGTAGTTACATAGTAAAGGATCAAAGAAAAGACCCTTTCCCAGGACTGGGAGTAGGACAGAAAAAGTACTGAGAAGGTCTAGTTCTCCTTTTTGTCACACTGAAAAGATAAAGTCTCCATGATTGTGCTAATTATGGTTGCATTGTGGAAATAAGGTACAATTTAATGTTAACATAAGGGACATTTCCAAATTTCACTGTCATGTTACTGTATACACAAATACATATTTACATTGCTCCTAAATTAAATATTCCCATATTCATTTAGAAGAATTCATTTTAATTTTTCATGCTTGCCAGTCTTAAATAACTGAGATTAACATCTGATAACCTTCAAAGAACAAATTTAAGTTATAGACAGGTAGCTTGCCTTTATAGAATTTATTTGATACAGGCTTCAAATATACATCAACATTTCAAGTATTACTTTACTACTAAAATATGGCCACATCTTACATAATGTGGCACAATTAGCTATTAACATGATAAGAAAAAAGTGCATCAATAATCTGGACTGATGACAGTTTGGCAAATAAGATTTTAATTGGAATTTTCTCAATAACTCCAGAACATACTGACCATGAATGAAAATAAACGCTTTGATTATAAGTAATCACAAAAAATTAATTATTAATATTAAACCTGAAAGATAAACATCCACCATCGTAAACATATCACAGGCTGTAGCCAGCTTTCAAAAGCACCAAGTAAAGTCTCCATCTATTCATTTTAATTTTGTATTTCAGCAATAAAGGTTGATCTTTTAAAAGATACTATATATTTAAGTTGAATTTAAGTACACAATTGCTCATTTGATGTGTCTTTTCTTCTAAGAAATAAGGGCACCAACAACCCTATTTTTAACTAACCCTCTCCCCACATTCATTATTCCCCACCGTCTGGAAAAGAATACCAGTGGCTCTCTAACTTTTTTGAAAATACTTTACTTAGGTGGTACAAGATTCCAGAACTCACTTACTAGTTTTCCAGTATGTATGTGCACATGTGAATTAACTTTGTATTTCCCAATAAAGAATGGAAATAAAATTTCTTAAGAGAAATAAGAAAAAGACTCTCAGAACTAAGGTCAGAAAAATCTTGTAACCCACTGATTTTAATATACATACAGTTTTAGTAAACCTTACTAATTCATCTACTTAGTATTCTAGTAAGTAGCCCCAAGTTTCATGCCAAAAAAAAAAAAAAAGTTGGGAACTGTAAATCATTTATCTATTATCAAAGAGGGAATGCCTTTCTGGGGATCCATTTAAAAAAAAATTTTTTTAGGCCCACGTCTCATGGCACTTGTCCACAGTTTGAGAATCAATGCTTTATACCACTCCTGAAATCACTTCTGCCTGTAAGTATCAGCATACAAGGGCAATTTACAATTATTATTAGGTCATGGGCCTTATCTCCAGAAAAATGTACACACGCACACAAAATCTGATAAAATTTCAGAGTTCACAGATGTGCTGAAGCCTGTTCATTATTTAATAAGCTCTATCCAAGACTATTTTATACAAGTCTCCAGGCCATACCTTTTCTAGATCATATCTGACTAAATGATGTCCGGGTAGGAGAACAACGTTCAGGCAGTGACCACTCCCATTCTGCTCAATAAAGAAGGCACTCTGACTATGCCCTCAGTCTATCAGAGCTTATGCTTGATTTTCAATGAAGAGACATCCACGATTTTAAAAAGACATGCACTGTCTTTCGGTATAACAAAAACTGACAAATTTCCTATAGAAATTTTCCTTTCACCATTTCTTTAGCTTATCCTCTACTGCCACCAAACTGTGGTTTAGGAAAGCTTTTGCTTAAAATACCATTAATTCCTTAGCTTTATGGTACATCAAATTTATCCTGAGATAATAAGCCTTACAGACCAGAGATCTTCAAGGTCAAACTATATATTAGTTGTGACACAGTTTTCTTTAAGTGAGCTAGTTTGATTCATGTTAGAGTTTTGATTCATGTTTAAAGTCTCTTAAGAATTTTACTTCTTCTAGACTGAGCAGTGGCAGAGTGGGAGCATGAACTTGGGCTTAAAAGTGGCAGCAACTTTGGTCAGAATCTGGTTTATCACTTATTTGTGTAAGGGTACTGGTGAATTACTTCAACTCTCTGAGTCTTGCCAGTCCCAGCTTTTCTTGCCAGCAAGATAGTAGTGATATCTACTGCACAGGACAACTGAGATTAAATGAACACAAAGGACATCAACCCTCTTTTCACCTAAGTCTAAACTGAACCATCCTCATTCCTTCAATGGTGGCTTATCTGAGCCACAATAACAATTCATATCCATTTACCTTGAGTGATCTACATACCCAATAATTTGCTCCCCAAATGCTTATGTAGGCCTGCCTACTTACTGTCCCTGGGCATAGCAGCCCATCTAGGTACTATTCCTTTCACAGTTTTTAGTTGGGGCACAAAAAGTGTCTCAACCTAAATAAAGGTATTTCAAAGTGCCAAACTTAAAATACCCAGTCCTTAAGCATCACTACTGTATGGCTTCCTTATTCCCCACTCTCATCATTTGTACTCATCGTTTCAAAGTAACTTATTAATATAGAAAGATAGCACATCTACACTCAATCTGACTGATATACTCTGAAATGCATAATGATGGGGGGGTGGTAAGAACAAACAACACACACCCTTTTATAATTTACTGTTCACTTAAGTGAAATAGGAGTAAGACATATTATAAAAAAACACACACACACAAAACAACTTCATATATATCTGTATCAGGACCATGTCAGGGTTCAGTGAAGATTAAGTAGCTAAGATACTCTGTACTTAATATTTGTACTCTGGCTTATTTAGAAATAAGAGGAAACTACATTTTGGGTTTAGTGTCAAGCCATAAGGTTCCAGATTTTGTTACAAATTCTTGTAAAACTGCTATTCACTACATATGAATGATAAGAGAAAAAGAAACCTTCTTCCCTAGAAGGCTTAATTCTCAACTTATTTTGAATATGAAAAAGATATCTCTTGGGTAGGACCACGGAAAGAGTCATACTATTCGTCTTTCTAATTTGACAAGTCTTCCCTGTGGGAAGAAGAAAACTTACCTATAAATTCCTACCTATCACTACACCCAATAGAGTGACAATGTGGAATGGAGACCAAAGTGGACCTTCAGTATTACTGACAGTCAGTTGAACTTAACCTTTTGCAGGGGTTGGCATGGAAAGAAAATAAGCTACGGAAGCTTGCCAAAAAAACAACTCTGTGTACCTTGGGCCATCAACTGTCCTTAAATTTCAGGAACCTGCATTAAACAAACAAAAAATAACCCTTCTCCCTCCCCAAAGAAACCTTCCTATATCATGTACTTATGCAAAGCACAGGCAACCATATCAAAATTTACTCTGGTCCTAGCTGAGGTTCAGCAGCACTGGCTTTGGGCAGTTATTAAATGAATATACTGTTTTAAGTCCCCTTTTCTCTTCTTTTTTCTCCATGGCATCAAGGTCATTCTTCTCCTGCTACTGAAATAGCTATAAATGTGCTGACTATACTTTATATGAAGGCAAAGTTAATAAAATAACTAGTAAATCTATTAATAACTGGTCACACACACACAAAAAAAAGTTAAAGAAAAACTAAGTACTTGTTATAAATCCCAAAAGGACATTTGGTAAATTTCAATTTTCACTTTCAATCTAAAGAAAAAAAACTCGATAAATTAAAAAAACTCAATAAATTAAAAATAACAAGGTATGTTCATACTGTGGTGAAAACTACTTATCTCAAATAAATGGTTAAAATCACACTTAGGAGTGAATAAAACTCTGGAGGCAGCCCTGTCAAATAGGGAGACAGACCCATAAAGAATGAGACAAGGATTCCTGATGGCACTACTTTCTAACACTGTTCTTTAATTCTTAGCCCAGTTATTCTCAAATAGGAAGAGGTGGTGGTGGGAGATCCAATACAATCAAACAGTGAAAAGACACCAAAAAAATTCTTTCCTAAGAGACACAAGAGACTTCGAGATATACCATGCTAATGGTTGAGAACACTCAATGTTATATTGCAGAATGTAAATTTTTCCAGAACAAGTATTTTGAAACACAAATAGATTGGTCAACTAATTGGGGAAAGTTAGTTCTATATAATGCACATAAAACACTTAAATACATCAATAAAACATAACAAACAGATATGAATTCACAATCCATAAAACGTTCATTCACTCTATTAATCAAATACAAATTAAAATGAGACAGTTTTTTTTTGTTATCAAATTGGTAAATGTGCAGAAATAAATACTCAGTTCAAGGAAATAGGTACTCATAATCTTTGACTCAGCAGTTCTACTTCTAAGAGCATCAAAGCTATAACCAAAATATTTGTATGAAAAAAATGTTCATCACAGTGTCATAAATAAGGGCACCAAAATGAAAATAATATACACCAGCAGCAGGTTGGTTTAATAAATTTCAAATGCTCATGTATAATGAAATACCATGCAGCCATAAAAAATTATATTTTCACGACACAGGAAAATATTCATGATAATGGGTATTAAGTTTTAAAACATAACAAACCAATGTATTTTGTGTATATATACATTCACAAAAAGGAAAAGGACTACAAAGAAATACACACTGAGAGGAAATACATCAAATCGTTTTCAGTGAAAATGTCTTGAGTATTGAGATCACATAGAGGATTTACTTTCTTCTGTATGCTTTTATATTATTTTTCAAATTTCCTTAAGTAGAAATATATTGCTTTTATATTCAGGAAATAAAAAACGTTATCTCAAAGAGATAGTCTAAATTTTAAATTTCTAGTCTGAATTCTCCAGGGGCTATAAACCCAGAATATGGTTTTAATTAGAGTGACATTTTTAATGAGAACAATAATGTACATAACTGTGAAAAGCATCTGAAATAAATTTTTACTATAATAACCCCATTCTTATATGAAGCACTACAGAATTAGCAACCAATGAGGTAAGGAATAGAATATGGTTCATGATAAAGTAAACATACAGGGGTAGAAAGGAGTAGGTACAAAAAGATCAACAGAAAGGGTCAAAGCTTATCATCCCCAAAAGATTTCTCTTGGACTTAGCTTTTATTCTTAGCTTTGACAGGCGCAAATTTCACACAGTTTACTATACAGTAATTTTATGTTTTGTTCTGTGGGCTCTTTTTTATATATTTATATACACATGTATATACATGTGCATGTATGTGTTTATACAAACAATTTGAATAGCCTTTTAAGTGATCTTTACTATCAAGATGAATAAACTTAACCAGGACTTCAGGAATTTGAATACAAGAGTACACATTTGAAGAAACTGACCTGACAACAATGCATGTAGTTATTATTAGCTATATTTGGAAAATGGCCCTTACATTATTTTAGTGCTAAATAGATGCTGGACTACAGCAAGCAACAAGCAGATGTTTAGCATCTTACTTAAATTTAACTTTGGAATAATTTTTTTTAAGAAGCAAATCAACATATCTAAATTAATTATAGCTATTTACTTAAAATGAATCCATTTTATAAAAATTAAACTTACCAAATCGAAAGAAAATTAACAAGAGCCTAACACACCAAACTTAAGGAACATTCAGGATAGAGTACAACCCCCAAATTATTGTTTTTATTAATCATACCATTTTCTGACAGGCCACAACCAAATATAACCCAAAATGTGAAGATCACCATTATCAGAATGAGACTCAGTACCTAAGACTGTAAGTTTATTTAAACATTGACATAGCACAGGTCTACACAAAAATAAGCCATTTTCTACGATGAAAAAGATTCTGAATCCTCCCCATTTAGAGAACTTTAGTGATTTCTGCAACTAGAAAACCACAAATATGTGTGTCTCCAACATACAATGCTTCAGATTAACTCCCACTCTTCCTTTTCCAGTATTTCCCCCACATTATATCAGGAGGGAAACCTTAATTAGGTAAATAAGAGCCTCTCAGTAACCAACATCCCTTAATTTCCTTTTTTGCAAGGAGGGTGTTCTCAGGGTCCAGGGCAGTCTGCAAATCAACGCAAAGGGTAGCCATCAAGAGGCTCACTGATGTGTTACCAGGGAGCAGCAGGCAGCAAATACTCAAACCCAGAAACTGTGACTCAACATTTCCTATTTGGTGCAACAACTGTGCACAAATGATACACACTGTCAAGAAGGATTCTGCCTGAAGAAGATGTAGAATGAAAGGAGAAGATCGACAGACATGAAGGGAAGGTGTCTGATCATACTAATATCGGTACTTACGTATCATACCTCTGCAGTGGCGTCACTTTGTTCTTATTCTTATCAACTGAACCCGTGGACAGTTGAAGAAAATTGGGGTTTAATTTATACAATTCTTGAAGTAGTTTCTGTTCATATTCTTGGTGTTTACCCGCCTAATGAAAGAAGAAATAAAAACTGCAGTGGGGCTCATAAAATGGCTGCTAAAAATTAATAACTTACTTTCCAAATTATTAAAGAAATCCTAAATAAAACATGTAAAAGTTTTTCATGGCTTTAGAGAACCTTGTGAGGATGATGCCACAGAACCACTAGACCAATGAAAGTTCTTCCAACAAAATTATGTGATACGTATACCATTAATTAAGGCATTTCATCAACCATTTTATTGTGCAAAAAAGCTTATTAATAGTCAACTTTTTTGCTACCTCAAAAAACTAGAGTCCCTTTTAAACCTATTTCCCCATCTTTCATCTATGAATGAAGTCTTCTAACAGGCCGTTACAGAACTTTCCGAAGATCACCAAAAGTAATTAATCTAACTTTTTAAAAGAGACTAAAAACTATACAGAGGTCTGGATGGCTCAGCTGGTTCAGCATCTGACACTTGATTGCAGCTCAGGTCATGATCTCACAGTTCGAATTCAAGCCTTGCTCGGTATTATGTCTCTCCCTCTCCCTCTCTCTGCCCCTCCCCCACTTAAGCTCTCACTCTCTCCCTCTCAAAAAAAAAAAAAAAAAAAATTAACATTTAAAAACAACAAAAAATCCAAAAACAAAACAAAACAAAAAAAAACAACAAAATAATCAGACTAACACTGTGAATAATACACACATGAAAAGTCTTATTACATTTTTCATTATCTTGACACTAAGTAAAAATTCCATTAATTTGTTTTTACATAAAAATTAATATATTTTAAATTCCAGACTAGTTTGGAGTTTTATAAATAAAATTTTACTGGAACAGTCATGTTCATTTATTTACTTGCTGTCTATGGTTGCTTTCTGCTATAACAGAAGAATTGACTATTTGCTACAGAGACCATTTGGCCCAGAAAGCCTAAAATATTTACTGACTGGCCCTTTACAGAAAAAGCCTGCAGATCACTGCTCTATACACAAAAAAGAGAAATCTGTATTTACTGTAGTCAGTAGCAGTATATCAGAAGGCAATGTCACAAACATTATGGGAGAAATTAGGCAAAGACTATTTCTGGAAAACTAGTCCTACACAAAAATAAATCCCAATGAAATTATTCTGAATAACTTTCTACTATTTGTATGTATATTACAACTGAAACGACATTTTTACTTACCTTCAAGGATTGTTTACTTATCTTAAAAGTGTGGTCTAACTAGATGTTACGGGAAAACCAAATCCAGAACAGGACAGATCAAAACAGAAACAAAACAATAAAAACAAGCAAGGGCAATATCATCTAATCGATGATGATTCGAGTATGACTGTATCATATATACTGCACAACTTATCATTCCCTATTCTTTTTTTTTTTTTTTTTTAATGTTTAGCTATTTATTTTGAGAAAGAGAGAGTGAGAGAGAGAGAGAAAGCGCATGCGTGGGGGAGGGGGCAGAGAAAGGGAGAGAGAAAATCTGAAGCAGGCACCACGCTTTCAGGACGGAGCCTAATGCGGGGCTTGATCTCACAAACCATGAGCTCATGACCTGAGCCAAAATCAAGAGACGCTCAAACAACTGAGCCACCCAGGCGCCCCACATCGTTCCCTGTTCTGAGAGGTGCTCCTGCCTGTTTCAAATGGATCTACAAATGTTTCATACAGCACTAAAGTTTGAGATATGCAGTAACAAGGAAAGAGCTGATGTTTACTGTGATATAATCTGTTCAAATTTCCTTTGTATATAGAGGAAGTGTTTTAATAAAGAAACCTCCTTTCAAATTAATTTTAAACTCACATAAAGAAAAACAGATGAGTTCATCACAACAGTGAATTTTAAATTGTTAAGAAAAAATACAGTCAGATGTGGATTTTACATCTTTAAAACGTGAAAAGCCTTGAAATTTTTTTCTACAATCAATACTTCGGGAGATATTCTGGCTTTTATTAGCAACTAAAAGCTGAAACTAATATTCAAATGATTCTACAGGGGTAGTCCAGAGAGACAGGTTAAATCCCATTGCAAGTAAGTTCCAAGGGGCCACCTATCCATTTTCATTTATAACTCAATAATACTCAAAAAAGAGATCAAGTAGGGCTTAGAAACTCTTTAGACAGAGATTTTCATTGTAATAATAGCATGAGTAGTGCATATTCTCTACTTGTCAAAACTAGTTTGAAGTGGTTCAACCTTAGATTTTATCCAAGAAGGTTTTATTCAAAGAAAGAAAACAAATTAAGAAGCATTTATTAGATAAGAAGTCATCTGTCCCCATTAAATATCACAGAGACCTTATTTTAACACTGTTTTGGGATCATCAAGAAATACTATCAAGACATACCAATTAATTGATTATAATGAGACTTAATCTGTAGTAACTCCAAGTCAAAAAAAAAAAAAAAAAGTCAGTATTTCATTTTATTTAACAATCTGCTCTTAAAGGCGACCCTACTAGACTTTCTCCAGCTTGACCTAGAGAATCAAAGTTGGCAATCAATGCTGCCCCCACCTCCTAAATGAGAAGGGTGTTCCAGCAAAAGTCCACAGCAACAATCTGAAGACCTCAGCTACAATAGGGAAATGCAGCATTGTGCTTTGGTATAATCCTCATTTAATATGCATGTGGTCAACATTTTTACTTGTAAAGGCCTATTTATACTACAAATTGAAAGGAGACTAGAGGACAGAAAATATAAAAAAGAACATGGGATAATAAACCTTCAACTCATGACACCGATTCAGTGTACACTTTCATGGGGAGAATCATTTTATAAAAATGTTACCTTATCAGCAACATTCGATAGGTTTATTATTATCTAGCATGTTCTATAGAGTGGAAATTAGCAAGGAAAAACCTCATAATTACAGTAACCCACTTAGTTTTCATTTTGCTGATATTCCCACTAAAGTAGCATTTACCAAAATGCCTTCGTTGGCCAATTAAGTTCTGAATGTACATTCCCTTCCTGGATATGTATTGGCACATTAAAGACTCTGAGAAGTCCTGTAAGAAAGAAACCTATTTATCTTCATTCACACTTAAAGGACTACCGACCCATCTTTATTACAATAATTCTGTAGAACTGATATTCCACGGAACACTGGAAAATGCTACTTTAATAACAATTAAAAAAATAGAATCCCTAGTTTTTGCTTTTGTAATTTTAACTTATAAAGAAAAATACTCCCTTTTCCGCAAAGTTTATAATTCACATTAATTTACTACCTGCATTTCCTCTTTTGTGAAGCTGGCCGCCTCATCCCCCAATTCATGTAGATACATGCAGTCAGGCTTCGGACACTGCATATTCTTTAAGAAGTAACTGCAGTATTTTGTTGTACCTAGAGATGCCTGTAGGAAAGTTGGGGAGGGGGAAAAATGACCCAAAATGTGAATTGACACAATGAAGATTTCCATCTTTGGTGTTTTCACTTCACCTAAAATGAGGCATCGATGTAACCAAAACAATAAGTAAGGCTCTGAATACTGGAGAACTAAACTATTACTAAGCAGAATTTATTAAAAATGATGCTCATTTGGAAGAACTAAAGAAACACCCCCCCCCCACCCCCCGCCCAAGTCTATGGTTTCCAGAATCTGAGTACCCAAATCTTCCCTAGGGATCAGAAGACAAGATACACAAAATCTGTTCCACGTCATAGTAACTTCTTGCAAGTAACTGTACTTGCTCATTAAGAAGGCAAATTCTTTTTTCTAGTTATGCCAGCCTTTTCCCACTTAAATAAAGCATGGCTCAGTGGGACCCCTTATTCAAACCTGAACTGATCAATATTTAAATATTTAAGGACAACAAATCAGAACCATTTTCTGTCATAAGTATCATAGATCCTATTTTCACAAAGTAAGATAATGTGTAATTATAGAAGATTTTTAAAGATTATCACCTAAAAATGAATGTGTTTATTCCTACCTGGTAAAACAAGACCCTACACATAATCTGGCAGTAAACAAATGAGCTGTCATAAATTAGTACGGATACTTAAGAAGCAATCTTCAAATAGACCCCCCTCAAATGTAATAGGTAAATCCTAGCCTCTCCTCTAGTTACTACATTGTACCTCTTCCCCCTTAAAAAAAACATCAAGAGGAACATATTACCTTAAGGGTTCTGCCATCTACTACCACATTGTTGACACACTGTATGGCTCTGAGAGCATCTTCTGACCGGATATAGGTTACATAAGCACTGGCGCTTGGACCCTAAAGTGAAAACACACTGTTACCGAAGTTTCAAATTCAACAAAAACTTTAACAATTCCTTTGCACCCTGCCTAGGGAATTCTGAAGGCCTTTACTACTACTATCATTAATAATAATGACAATAATTAGAAGTAGTAGTAAGTCTGATTAAACCATATACTAGTTTATCTTAAAACAACCATACTGAATGAATTTTATCTGATTTTAAGTATACTAAAATATATATGGATAAAATATCATCCCTGGCTTGGTATTTATATTTTTAAAGTCATTTGACAGGCTCGTCAAGGTTACAATAAGCTTTGAAAGTTAGATTTAAAAAAATAAGATCTGAAGATTTGTCAAATTATGTTCTCCCCAAAATAAAAGCAATTTGCGAGAGTATTCTATCTGCTAATACCAGCATAACAAAGATGCTCTACTAAGTTTTCAATAGTTGAAAATATTAATTAGAAACCATCACCTTATTATTGCAATGCCTGATAACAGACTCAACTCCTCCTCCCCCCCAAACGAACACTAAACTTTGTTTTACTATTTCCCTCTTATTATCAATTCACTGTTAAGTCCTGAAGAGGCAAATGAGCATGAGAAATTCCCCCACCCCACCAACAGAGGTCACTACACTGCTTAAATCCTTGACCCTCAGGCTTTGTAATTAAAGCTGAATTTTCCTTCTGAACAGCCCAGGTCAAGCCCAGACCATAGGGAGGAAAGGCAAAAATCCCTATAATGAGTTACCTGTGAGCCTGCATATGATGTGCTATTATTGATGACAACTTTATGTATTTTACCAAACTTCCCAAAATATTCTGGTCGTTTTAAAACCTATAAAAGAAGAAGAAATAAGGTATAATGTGTCCCCATTTTCATCAGTGTTATCCTTATAATGGGGACATAACCATCCCTCTTCAGTGAAAGGAAAATAGTTTTTAAAGCTTTCTAATAAATGTGACTACTTCCTAATTTACAATTTGTGTGGTTAACCTATAGGATATTATCAACAGAGTGTAAAAGCTCTTTTTTTATTGACCCACTATATGGAAACTGAGACTCACTAAATTTGGTATTACCCACCATGTTCTAGTATCTGCACTAATAATCAGTGAAATCTTACCTTCACAGTATTCTTAAACACCAAAACAATCAAACATCTTAACCACATTTTCATTAATAGATGATCCTTATAAAAAAGTAATTCTCAAAACAATGACCAAATAATTATGTATTAAACAGACAGAAACTCAAGAACAGACATAAGTAGAGACAGCTTTACTCATAAATCTATTGTATATAATATTTGATACATTAAAGTTACAAATTGCAAATACGGTAACAATGTTCCTCAACCTTCTAAGCTTAATGATGTATCACTGTATGTGTGTACTTATTCTCTTTGTGTTGATTTTGCGGTTTCTTGATTATCTCCTCTGTGTGTGTGCGTTTTTTTCCCTACTCTTTGCCTAGTAAACAACATATATGGGGTGATGGAAACAAATTTATTCATTTCTCTATTACCCGGTTACTTCTTTGTAGTTATTCCCCCTTATACCTGTGCCACCTCCTTTACTCCTTTCATTTTACTTTACTTACAGACTTCCTTGACCTGTGTTAATTTGACCAATATGTAACCTGATATAAAACTTCTCCCATAATTTCCAACTACTTTAAAATTAAATTTGGTTCTTTTCCTAGAATTTATCTGTAGACCTACTGTTCTTACAACCTCTACAAACAGCAAGCTCTCTCTCAAGGAAGTTTTCTGTGTGTACCTGTCCAAGTGTGTGCCAAGTATTCTTTCCAAACACTCTTAATTTGGTAACATTCTCACATACTTACAACTCAGCTAATGTGTTCTGTATGACAGAATCAAGACTTTGTGAAATAGTGTATGGCTGAGGTATCATAAATTCCTAACAGTTTTCAACTTAATTAACAATTATTTTTTTACCACATTTTACTTTAGGTTCTTACAAGTATAGGGCTGTTATGTTTTCTATAGCCAATTTTAATGGATTATGAGATGATACTTTTGGTTTTCGATCTTTTTTCCACCAAATCCCCTAACATATGAAACTATTAAGTGGTGAAGGCAATGGCCCTGAGGCTTTACACAGCAAAGTCCCAGGGCTGAGGAGCAGGGGGAAGAGTTTATTTTGAAAAGCTTCCTGGCTGGTGGAGCGTAGAACTGTATTCACTATTCCAGCTGGATGGATACCAACTCAGCGAAAGGCTCCACAGCCAACATACCTGCTTCAAAGGTTCAGGCTGGTCAGTTTATGCTACATCAGCATCTCAAATCACATCTGAGTTTATGGTCGTAGCTCTCAATGAAGGCAGCATTCAAGAGAGCATTTAAAAATCCGTGGGAGCTTTTCTTGGGGGAGGTTGTCAAAATGAACGGGAGGCAATACTTATGTTCAGTGCATGAGAACCAGGAATGGCTTACCAGGCTTGGGCTAGCCCTGCAAAATGAAGAACTGTCCTGCACAATTGCTGAATGTCCTATAAGACATTAATGTAGCTGAGAAGCCTATGTATAATTAAGTGAACCCAGAAACAAACTCCACATTATACATAAACTCAAAGTAGTTCCCTACAATTTTGACATATGTTGAATTTACAGGAAAGCAAATAATATGTAATTCAGGGAAGACTACAAGTGCTTTATTCAGAATTATACTAAGAGTTGTTTCGGAAAAATCACATCATTGGCATTTCATGGTACCTGAGTTGCCAATACAGATACCTGTAACAATCTGCATTGTGGGTGTCACATTCACAGTGATTCTACAAAAAATGTAAGTATTCCACTATTTTATTGTATACTTAACAATAGTATGTCCCAAACCTGAATATGCATATAAATCATCCAAGGATCTGGTAAAATTGTGTATTTGGATTCAGTAGCTCTGGGGCAGGGCCCGAGTTTACATAATAAGCACCCAGGTGATACTAATGCTACTAGCCCAGAAGCTGCACCTTGAACAGCAAGGTCCTAGAGTAGGGGTACCCAAGCTTTACATGTAGAAATAGTACTGTATGATTATTTTCCTCTTAATACTTTTATTTCTTTACTTCATGAAAGTCAAGGAGTGTTATAAAATATTTTTTAAAAAGTGGTTACTGGTTCGGATAAGAAAACCACTGGCTTATGGAAATAGTTTCTGGCCAATATTTGGCTACAAGACCTTCAACACAACATAAGATTTCTGTATAACTACACTGACATGTCACATTGGAGCCAGAATGATTATTTCCAAAGCACAGATCTAGCCATGTGACTCTGTTCTTAAGAACATTCAACAGGTTTCCACAGCCTTTAGGATAAAGTGCAAACTCCTTGGCGTGGTTAAAAACCCCTCATAATCTGTTACTACTTACCTCGCCAGCCTCATCTCTCACCACTGCACTCTAATCTTCCAGCAGGACTGAGATCTTTCTCATCCAGAAGCATTTGTATAGTTCCTGTGCCTGAAGCACTTTACCCCAAAGACAGCAGAAGAGTACATACCTCGCCAGCAAGATCGGGTGCTCTCTCTTGTGCCTCCATAGCCCTCAGTACTACTCACATTACAGTAACTGTTAGCTTGAAAATAAGCAGGGACCACGTCTGTATTGGTGTATACTCAGTGTCTTATACACTGCCCAGGGCATGGTACCCCATAAATGCTTATTGAAAACGCAACAATTTTAACACTGAACAAAAAGAATTACATGGATAAAGAACACCGATGGGCCTCAGAGTATTAGCAAATGGCCCTATGGCTGATAAGAAATGGCTTGCCCAGGCAAGGGAAATTTAAATAATTTAAACTTTCTATATTAAGTTAAATATTCTAGATTCTGTCTAAACATACAACTAGCAAAACAGTATTCTAGTGAATAAAAAGTATGGGGAATAGGCAGAATACCCTACATATCACATTATCCGTATATTCAATGTCATATATTTACTTCACAGTGAGCCAGCTTTAATACTAATATAGAATATAAAAGGCTCCATGACAGGGGCGCCTGGGTGGCTCAGTCAAATGTTCGACTTCGGCTCAGGTCATGATCTCATGGTTTGTGGCTTCGAGCCCCGCATCGGGCTCTGTGTTGACAGCTCGGAGCCCAGAGCCTGCGTCAGATTTTGTGTGTGTGTGTGTGTGTGTGTGTGTGTGTGTGTCTGTTCCTCTTCCCCCACTTGCTCTCTGTCTCTCTCTCTCAAAAATAAACATTAAAAAAAAAAAAAAAGACTACATGACAGAATTATAAATGCCCAATGGCATGCCAAATGTTTAAAAATGTCTTCCTCTAGGGGCGCCTGGTGGCTCAGGTGGTTAAGTGTCTGACTTCGGCTCAGGTCAGGATCTCATGACTCGTGAGCTCGAGCCCCGCATCGGGCCCTGTGCTGACAGCTAAGGGCCTGAAGCCTGCTTCAGACTCTGTCTCCCTCTCTCTCTGCCCCTCTCCTGCTCTCACTCTGTCTCTTTCTCAGAAATAAACATTAAAAAAATTTTTTTTAATAATAAATAAACTGTCTCCCTGTATATTCTTTGGGAACACAGTCAAGTTTTCATGGACACTACAGAGAAAATCAAAACCTTGGTAAACAGACAGAAGGATGAATGACCAGAGAAATGGATGGACAACAGACCAATGATCAGTGTAAAACACTAGAATAGGACCTTTAAGACCAGGGGATTAGAAGTGGCGGCGGGTGGGGGTGGGGGTGGGGGGGTGGGTCCTAGTCCCGGCTCTGCTATGAAACAGCTGTGTGATCTTAGGCAAGTCACTTAACTTCTCTATGCCTCAACTTCTCATTTGTAAAATAACATGGTTCTGTCTTTAAAGTCTTTTAGTTCCTCAAACAAGCTACTCTCTCAGACCACCACATACCTGGGACACACACTTGTCCTTATCTGCGGCCTAGGGAATCCCTAGTAATTCTTAATTATCCTTCCCTCAGGAAGGCTTTTTGTGGATATCTATAGTAGCCAAATCCCCTATTGTTATATGTTCCCCCAAAACTCTGTACTTCTCTGTTTATAAATGCTTAGCACAGTTAAAAGTACTTAAATTCTGTCTTCCCAACAGTTATTAATTACGACTGGGGTGCCTGGATGGCTCAGTTGGTTGAGCATCTGACTTCAGCTCAGGTCATGATCTCACGGCTCATGAGTTCAAGCCCCACATCGGGCTCTGTGCTGACAGCTCAGAGCCTGGAGCCTGCTTCGGATTCTGTGACTCCCTCCTTCTCTCTGCCCCTTCCCTGCTCATGCTCTGTCTCTCAAAAAATAAGTAAATGTTAAGAAAAAAAAAAAAGAGTAGAGACTGTGTCTGGCTTGCTGAACTACTTTATCTACAACATCAAAGTATCTAAAACAGGGTAAAAATTCAGAAGTTAATTTAGAAAATGAACGAATTAGGTTCCAGCAAATCCAAAATTTTAGCATTTAGAAGATAATTACCTCTAATCACTACCTCTAACTATATACCATAACTTCTAAAATAGTTTTTTTTTTCTATTTATCAGTAAGTGAATACATTTGACAATCAATCGTGGTATTAAGTTTTTTGAGGCAAAAAATTATTTTCAAAATAATCTTGAATTTTTCCTAAACTCTCCTGTTAATCAGAATCCAGGCAAATACAGGGTGCCTGGGTGGCTCAGTTGGTTAAGCATGCAACTTTGGCTCAGGTCATGATCTTGCGGTTTGTGAGTTTAAGCCCCGTGTCAGGCTCTGTGCTGACAGCTCAGAGCCTGGAGCCTGCTTCGGAGTCTGTGTGTCCCTCTCTCTCTCTGCCCCTTCCTTACTTGTGCTGTCTCTCTCTCTAAGAAATAAACAAACATTTAAAAAAAATTAAATTAAAAAAAAAAATTCAGTCACACACCAAATTGTTCATCATCCAAAAATAATAGGGAGCTCCTTTAACCTGAAAGTTACCACTAGCAATTTGAAACTTCAAGTTTTCTAATAAAGCTGACTTTAAGTTTTCCAAACGGAAAAGATTATACACACAAATTAAGAGGATGTGTTAAGATATTATTGTTTAGAAATGGTAGGATTGAGTGAATAAAACAGTGGTCTCTGGTCTTCCTAGGGTTTCAAGTGAAATAAATGAGAGAAACCAATGTTTAAAAAAATTCAGGGTCTTCTCACCAAGAACACTGATTTCAAAAGTATAAAACCAGTACAGTGATTTTTTTTTAAAGGCACATTTAGATTCATGATAAGGTGTCCTCTCTCACTAGTCACCACCTAGATTAATTTCTTTCTGTGTAACAGTTCTTCAGATTAACGTTACTGGAGTTACGTTTTGAAGTGGAAATAAGAAATCTCTGTAAGTAAATAGAAACAAATCACAGAATACAAAGAGGAGGCAGAAAACCTATAATCCAAACAGCAGACTGAGACTATGGCTTAATTTCAGCCAGCTTTTGGGCATTGCTCCCTATGTGCCTCCAGTACTATAGGTGACAGGACCCAGGATGTATTAACACAGTCAAGTACATGCATATCCAAGATTCGTCAAATCAAAATAAAAGTTCCATTCATTTACTGGAATACCAGTTTCAGAAAGCACAAGTAGACTCTAATCAGTAAGATCAGTAGGAGTAAACAGAGACAGATAAAGTAAAAAACTTGCAGAGGCAAGAAGGGCCCTTTTTTCTAGTTAGAAAAAAGACAAGAGTTGAAAGGCGAAGACAGAAGGACTGGTGCAAAGTTGGAGCGGTGTTCAAGAAAATGGTCACAAGTGAAGTGGGATTCTGCCTGCCTGAGGAATTAAAAAGAAAAAAGAAAGAACTGGCTGTTGAGGTTGAGTCACAGACCTGAAATGAGCTCTCATCCTTAAGAGCCATTGCTGAAAAGTCCTTTCCTGTGGAATTCTAGACCAACCCCATTGGCTTTGCAAAGAACCTGGTCTCCTGAAGGACTCATGCAACCCACTAATGCCAGCATCCCTGGACTTAGGTCCAAGTAATTCTGGAGTTGCCTCTATGTTTATTGCCAATGAGAAAAGCCTTCTTGGTAAGGTCTCTCTGACTTTCTCTTCTACTGATCTCGAAGCCCTTCACAACCTCAATTACACAGTAAACTTAATGTTTACACTCGTTAAATTTCATTCTTCTTGGGCCATTAGCCCACTTAGCCAAGTGTGAAGATTCCCACCTCCCTAAGCATATTCACTATAACCTCCCCTCTTAATGGGTACCATGAGGAATATTACTCCAAATTCTTCTCGAGGGGTACCTTTGGCAGAGCCCCCAAATCCAACTCTCTCCTACTCAAGTAAACACTCTGGCTGTCAATCAGCTTCTATCTGCCCTCCCATCAATCTAGTCAGCACCTCCTAATACATCAGAAACGAAAACTTAGCAGATATACATCCAAGGGTATCAGGGAAAGTTATGAGCTCAGTGTTACTCTTACGGCACTGATGGTGAAAGGAGAAAAAAGAGGTAATAAACAGAGGGGGTAATAAGGTCTGCTCTGCCTCCAAACACACACCACAGAACCCGGTCCATTATTTTCCTTCATCAAATTCTCCCTCTTTCCCTAAACTTGGCTTGAAATGAGTGAATAAAGAATGATGGTACAGCGTAGCAGTAGTTCTCTAACTCTTCTATAAGCAAGAATCACTACTTGGGCAGGATTAAAAAAATACAGCTCTCTAGTGGGTTCACGTAGCTGCATGCCCAGGGCGATCCTTACACAGCTACAGAAAAGAGGAAAGAAACAGAGTAGTCATGTCACACGCTAGCCATATAGCAATATAAGACAATTATCCAACTTTCACAGATTATTAGCACTAAAGGAGATTTTAGAGATTTAGCTCAACCACGTCGTTTTACAACTAAAGGAAAGGAGGCCAAGAAAGATAAAGACACTTGCCTAAGATCACAACTGGCCATTGGTTGCTTAGAGAGAATTAAAAAATCATTTCCCATTCTCTCCTAAGTTTTAATAATTTCAGGGAAATCCTGGAAATAGGCAAGGTCAGCTGTTATTTCCAAATAAGATAAGCAAAAAAGAAAAAAATGTCAGGTTGAGAAAGAAAACACAAGAGGGCTTACCTCAGGGTCTGCTAGGCGCTGAGACAGACCTACAACAAAGACGAGGTTTTTTTGTACAACACGTACACTAGCCAAATGTTTGCGATTTTCTGATATTTTCTGTTTTCTCTCATTCTGTTTCTGTTTTTTCTCATTCTTTATCCTCTGCAATTCTTCCTGGGAGAGTGGTTTATAAACTGCTGGGTCTTCTGGATATGGCTTTAAGCACAAAACAAAGAAGTTAGTATTAAATATGGAAAGACATAAGGTATATACATAAACAATGATCAAATTCTGGATGATGGGTATGTGGTTATTTGTTGCATCTCCCTTTTTCTCAATCTTTTTTTTTTTTTTTAAGTTTATTTATTTATTTTGAGAGAGCGAGAGAGAGAAAGAAAGTGCAAACAGGGAAGGGACAGAGAGAGGGAGAGACAGAATCCCAAGCAGGCTCTTCGCTGTCAGATGTGGGGGTTGGACTCATAAGATGTGAGATCATGACCTCAGCCGAGATCAAGAATAGGATGCTTAACGGACTGAGCCATGCAGGGGCCCCTCTCAATCTTTCAATTGCTTCAAGTATTATTTATTTAATAAATTTAAAATTATACAAGTTTTTAAAAAATATTTATCTTTTTAGAGCTTAGCACAGACTATTTTTAGCACTAAACTTAAAATACTCCAGAATTACAAAGGTTCTATAATTTAAAAAAATACAACGGTGGTATTCCGTATAGTGTCCAGCAGAGTTGACAGGAAAAATCAAACATCTAAAGTGCTGTGGAAGAGGCAAAGAGTAGAAGTTACCTCATGTAAACATGGCTTTATATACTATTTTCAATAAGCACTTAATGAAAACCTACTATGTGTTAGAAGATTAACGAAGTGCTTATTCTTCAATTCATTCTTAGAGGAAGATAAACGGGCAAATAAACAACAATCTGTAGGTTCTCTGGTTCAGGAGTTTGACTTTAGTTTCAACACTTATTAGCCATGTGGACTTAAGCAAGTCAATTAAATTCTATGTCTCAGTATCCTCACAAGCTGAAAATAATCTTAAAGGTGGGGGTAAAGATAAAATAAAGCAATTATTGGGGTGCCTGGGTGACTCAGTCAGTTAAGCGTCTGACTTAGCTCAGGTCACAATCTCTGAGCTCGTGAGTTTGAACCCCGCGTCAGGCTCTGCACTGACAGCTCAGTCTGGAGCCTGCTTCAGATCCTGTGTCTCCCTCTTGCTGTCACTCCCTGTTTGTGCTCCGTCTCTCTGTCTCAAAAATAAATAAACATGAAAAGAAATTCACAAAAAAATAAAGCAATTATTATCATGACTGGCACATAGTAATCCCTCAATAAATACTAGCAATTCCAATGTTGTAATTTTTTCCTTTTTTGTCATTATAATATTGTTTTCATTGCTACTGTTAATGCCAAAGCTAACGGCTGTCTGAGTAAGAGCTGTGGACTCACACTGCCTGGCTTTGAATCTTGGCTCCTCTTTACCATCTGAGAGACCTTGGCTAATTTATGTGACCTGCCTGCCTCAGTCATCCTTTCTGTAAAATAGGAATCACAGGACTTTATTAAGAGGGTTTCTGTAAGAGTTACAAAAGGAAATACATTAAAGTGATTAAGACTGTGTCCTATACATAAGCATTCAATAAATCGGTTATTATTACTACTAATAAAAAATAGTTAATAAATGGAAGACAGGACACATTAAATACAATCATATCTAAATGTGGATACCCAGAGATCCCAGAAATAGGAAATTGTGCCTATCAGAATACAGGAGTGGGGGCCAACAGAAATGATGACCTCCAGGAAAAAAGTAGGAACAAGGTACAGTGGAGAGAGTATTCAAAAGCTTGAAACCCTGCTATGCTTTTAACATAAAGGTACTTTTCATCTTTTCCTATGTAAGTAAAACACAAAAACAAATAAAACCCCTCAAATTTGTGAACACACTCAGATTAATGCTAAAGGCAATTGAGAAAGTGAGACTTTTCTTTACGTTCCTCAGCTTCTACTGGTAATATCAGAAGGTCTCCAAAAACCCTGTTCTTCAATCTTCAGACATTCTTAGTGGTCCTGCAGGATCTAAGCACCCATACCATTTGATTCCCACATTTAAAAATCTGAATCTTCCAGCTAATTGGTCCTATGTGACATACTCTAACTTCCTTGCGAGTGGGAGGCAAGTAAAACGGCTGACTTGGTAATCCATGACCCGAAGTCTGTCTCTAGGATGAAATATAAAGCTAGTAGTGCACATTTTAGGAGCTCAATAAATATCTGCCAAATGAACACCAAGCTACTCTCTAAAACTGAAAAGTTAGCAATGCTAATTTTCCTTTTTTAAAAGTCTTAACTTTTCTAGAGGTTTCACAAAAAGTAGGAGAAGCATGCATCCCGTGAGCGCTGCTCCACCACACACACACCACCGCAAATACCTCCTCAGCAAACCCAGGGACAGGAAACTTAACAAGCTGGTACGAAGAGTGGAGGAAGAGAGGTGGACTAACAATGAGACAGAGACACATAATCTGAATAGCTGCAGACAGTGTGACCTACAAAGTGAGCAACGATAGTACTGAAAATGATCATAAAGAAAAACACATCTGGTCTACTTTTTGACTGAAACACATACCCTAAACTTAATTTTCTAGAAATATAGCATCAGATGAAAAATTATAAGCAGGGGGGCTTTCTTTAAATATATTATTATATGTTATGTATCAAAGGAGTGTGAAGTATGTCACCTATGGAAAAGCAGTTTTAATGTGTAAAACATTTTTAATAGTGTTAATTTGATGATAAACTGCCAAACTATTAAGGTGGTTATTAAAGCACTTATTTTCTAATATAATATAATATAATCACTAACATATCACTTATTTTCTTTCATCTGTGTAGTTATGGTCCCACTTCAATTTCTAATGTACCTTTATGTCTCTTCTCTTTATTTTCTGATCTGACCTGCCAAGAATTTGATTATTTTATTGGTCTTTCAGAGAACCAGCTCTAACTTTTATTGAAATATTACTTTTTTCTATTTTACCAAATTCTGCTGAATCCCTGCGCTTCCACTATCACAATGTTTAATACTCTCTTTTGGTTTCTTAACCTGCAATAAGCTCACTCATTTTTGTTCTGTTTTCCAATAAATGTATTTACAGCTTTAACTTTTCCTCCTGCTAGAAATGATGTAAACTACCATATAAAGCTTTATTTTTTAACCAAAATCTTAAAAATGATAAATGATCTGCAGTGAGAAGTCCCAAGCCAATTTCTGTATAAAAGTCAAAATCCAGAGAGGTAAGGGTAAAGTCTTTGTAACAACAAATGGGGAAAGAGGGACAGCATTCAAAGCCCAGGGCCAGACCAAGATGAAGACTCTTTGGGGAGATCATCTCCATGTTAAGCTGAGACCCAGGCCTGCTAGTTTCAGGATAAGAACAAACTACAGAGAAGTCAGAACAAGATAAAAAAAAAAAAACAAAAAAACAAAAAAAACAAAAGGGGGATAGAAGAAAATCAGTTGTTGAAGGAGAAGTTGTTGAAACCAATCTTAGGAAGATTTGGATCCTGGAGACTTAAGGTCTTTATACTTGGCCCCACCAAAGACCATTATGCTTGAGGCATCCCTAATGGCAATGTTCACAGTATCCAGCAGAAGCCAAATCAAAGTCTCTCTAGAGGAGGGCAAATCTACCTTGGACCCTGGAGAACCCTACAAATAATTCAATGACAACAACCAGGAAGCAGGCAGGCATAGATAATGAAGCACATAAAGAAAACAACATGAACAACAACCAGTAGAAACATTCCTCACAGACTTTAGTGGAATTACTGGATACAGATTTAAAAATAATGCTTATCTGTTTAAATAAATATATGATAAACTTGAAAGTATGTTGCAGGGTATAAAAATCTATTTAAGATATACCAAGCATGAAAAAAGAACAAACATTACTTCTATAAAGGCAAAATTTTAGAATTCAATAGACATATTTAGCAAAAGGTGACCAAAAACAATTCAAACACAATATGAAAGATCAGAAGAAATCATCCATTAATGCATTAAGGAAAGAAAAAAAAAAAAAAACAAAAAAAACCAAACGAACAAAAAACCAGAAAGGAAATTAAGAGACATGGAAGGTAGTAAAAAAAAAAATATGAAAAATATTTAATCAGAGTCCCAGAAGAAGAAAGAGAATAAAGACAATATCTGAGGAGATAACTGATTTTTTTTTTTTCCCCCAGAACTAATGAAACTCACCAAGGTACAGATTTAAGAAGCCCTATAAACCCCAAGCAGGATAAATAAAAAGAAATACACAACTGAGTTCTTCTTTTTGGAACTGGTTAATATTTCCACTGTGGCCTAGGAGTCAATTTTTGTGTTCACTACACTTGTATTTTAAAGTTTTATACTAATTTGGAGTGCCTGGTTGGCTCAGTTGGAAGTATGTGCCTCTTGATCTTGGAGTCATGAGTTTGAGCCCCATGTTGGGTGTAGAGAAAGTAAATTAGTACTACAAATAAATAAATTAAAATAAAATAGGGGTGGTGCCTGGGTGGCTCAGTTGGTTAAGTGTCTGCCTTTGACTCAGGTCACGATCTCATGGTTTGTGAGTTTGAGCTCAGCATCAGGCTGTCTGCTCTCAACACAGAGCCTGCTTCACATCCTCTGTCCTCCTACCCCCAGCCCCTGCTCCTCTCCCACTTGCCCGCTCTCTCTCTCAAAATAAACTTTAAATAAATAAAGTTTTGTGCTAATTTGCACAAAGTTGGATGCATGTACAAACACACATATGCTTGCTAATTGTGTCATTCAATATTTTCCATTTCCCTCTATTTGGTCTACTTCATCTATCAAATTCTAAAATATAGAAGTTAGAAGTCTCTCCTTTATGAATGTGGATATAGTTTCTCCTGGTATTTATATCAGCTCAATATACTTCCATGATCTACTGTTAAATAAATAAAATTCCATGACTTTAGGGACCTTATAGCAGTAAAAATAATTTCTTCTTTTTCTTTTTAAAATGTGTTTGATCTTGATTTTGATTATGACTAAAACCAGTACTATTGCACTTTCTTTCCTATGATTTCCCTAGTTTCATTGATATTTTTCTGTGC
The DNA here is from genome assembly GCF_022837055.1 of Prionailurus viverrinus. Taxonomy (NCBI): domain Eukaryota; kingdom Metazoa; phylum Chordata; class Mammalia; order Carnivora; family Felidae; genus Prionailurus; species Prionailurus viverrinus. Next base: position 151,480,119 of record NC_062562.1, read on the forward strand.
ATGTTCCTAAACAGTTCTACAAGGTTTACTGGGGAAAAAAGTAATCTCTCATTTTCTTCCTTCCCCGAACCTTTTCTTCCTTCCTTCCTCTCATTTTCTTGCTTCTCCCTAGAAATAATCCTGTTAGACTCTTAGATGATTATTTTGTCATTTACTATCACGTCATTAAATAAGATGCTTGTATGAGTGCTACTTGATCTTTTTAGTTCTAGATATTATCATATTACACAAATTGAAAGCTTTCTTTCACCCAGCCTAACCATACATTCCAACTCTACTTTCTTCTTTAACAAAGTATTTTTTTTAACTTTGTTAAATATTTATTTTTGAGAGACAGAGTGTGAGTGAGGGGCAGAGAGAGAGGGAGACACAGAATCCGAAACAGGCTCCAGGCTCTGAGCTGTCAGCACAGAGCCCAATGTGGGGCTTGAACTCGGGAATGGCAAGATCAAGACCTGAGCCGAAGTCAGATGCCCAACCGGCTGAGCCACCCAGGCACCATCAATTCTACATTCTAGCCTTCCACCCTCATTTGGGTTAGGTCAATACTCACAATTACATTATTATAAAGTTCAAATGTTATTTATATACTTCTACCTTCAGCCATGACACAGGAGATAGCAACAGACCAGGCCTACCAGCATAATCAACTAGAAAATGAGAAAAAATACATGAAATAACTGTTTTCAGACATCAAACAACAGGTACTGAACAGCAAATCTGTGTCCTCTGAGAGAAAAGAAGTAACATAGATGAACACGTTGAGTGTCTGTCCCAACTTTCTGCTCTTCCGGCACTTAGTAGACCCCTGGCTGGGCCAACAATCACACTGAGCAGAGGTGACAGTGATCAAAACCTGAAGAGGCTGAGGCAACTGAAATTTATGGGGCAAAATATCACAAAGAGGGAAATGGTCCAAAAAGAATTCCAGAAATCTGCATAGAGGAATCCTGTGACAGCTAGTTTCCATTGCCGGCTCTCCAATAAAGATACTCTGATAGAGTCCAGGTCAATAATGAATTTGGAGAGGAAATAAAACAGAAGTAATACCAACCACGTGTAAATTTTTTCAGAATATAGAGGACGAGGAAACATTTCCTAACTCGTTTTATGAAACCTGTATTACTGTGATATCAAATCTAAAAACAATGTAAATAAAACCACATATAAATACCTCTCATGACACAGACATAAAAATCTTTCTGAAAACATAAGCAAATTAAAAACAAAAACAGTAGTATATCATTATCAAATGAAGTGTATCCTTGGAAGGGAAGGCTGATGCAAAAATCAATCAACCTAAAGTACCATTTCAACAGAATGAAGGAGAAAACACATGATAATCTCAAAAGAAGCATAAAAGGCATTTGACAAAATGCAACACCCACTCATAATAAAAACTCAGAAAGCAAGGAAAACGTCCTCAACTTGATAAAAGCCATCTACAAAAAACTCACAGGCAATAACATACTTAATTGTGAAATACTCAACTCCTTCCCACTAAGACTGGGAACAAAGATACCTTCTATTCTTACCACTTTATTCCAATGTTATACTGGAAGTCTTAAGGCATCTATTTAACAAAATCAATTGTTCTATGTATGAACTGGAAAATCAAATTTTTAAAATACCACATGCCAAATCTCAACAAACATAAAATAGTTACAGGTAAATATAACAAAACATGCTATATACTACTCCATATGCTGAAAACTACAGAACATCGTTTTATAAATGTTTAAAACCTACAGAAATACAAAGATAAACCTTACTGATGAACTAGATGAGTCAACATTTTTAAGATGTCATTCTTCCTCAAATTGACTGGTTTATTCAATTCAAGCTCAATCAAAATCCCAGTAGGTTTTTTGGATAAAATTGCATACTAAATAAAAAGCTTATGTGAAAATGCTAAGGTCTTAGATGCCCAAAATAAATTCTATAAAAAATAAGTCTGTGGGGGTGCCTGGGTGGCTCAGTCGGTTAAGCGTCTAAATTCAGCTCAGGTCATGATCTCACAGTCCATGAGTTCAAGCCCCGCATCAGGCTCTGTGCTGACAGCTCGGAGCCTGGAGCCTGCTTCGGATTCTGTGTCTCGCGCTCTCTCTCTCTCTCTCTCTGACCCTCCCCTGCTCATGTTCTATTTCTCTCTGTCTCATAAATAAATAAAAACATTTTTAAAAAACATTAAAAAAATAAGTCTGTGGGTGGATGTGGAATGTATTCTAGAAATAAACTTACACATTTATGAGCAACTCATTTTTAAGAAAGAATTCAAAGATATTCAACAGTGAAGGAATAGTCCTTTCTACAAATGCTGCTGTAACAATGTATCAGTAGTGGAGGGAATATGTGAATCTCTACAACATATCTGAGCCATGTAGAATACCATTACTTTCCTTTTCCTGCACAACTTTTGTTTGCTCTGATTAGATCTGTATATGTTCATTAGTAATTCAACCACCAAATGTCCTCCAAACGTTGCAATGGCCTCACAACACATTTCTCTTTTAAAACACCAAGTGTCCTCTCATTTTTATCTTTTTGTAAACCGCCGCCCCTTGCAAATTTCTGATCTGCCACATTTTGAGTTGGCTGTCCTTATATGAGGCACAGCTGCCATCTCTCCTATCATCTCAGGAATCCCATTGTAGTCTCTCTCGTGTTTGATTACCTCTTTGCTTTATCACACATACTCTCTTCATTTCTTCATGTTGGTGACGCGTATTGTGCAGTAGATTCCTTAGAGAATCTCAAGAGAGAGATGCACGGAGGGTAAAAAAAAAATTTTGAGATCTTTCAGGTCTGAGAATGTCTTTTCATGTACCTTCACAATTAACAGACAGATAAGGAGTTCTAAGGTGAAAATAAATTTCCTTCAGAAGTATCTTCTAGCTTCAAGACTTGCTTTTGAGAGTTCTGAAATGATTCTGATTCTGGATGGTCATGTGTAACCTACTTTTTTCCTCTTTGGGAGCTTGCAGACTTCTTTGTTTTCAGTTTTCTGTTATTTAAAAATAAAAAAAAGTTTGTGCCTGACACTTGATAGGCCTTTTTAATCTGAAAATATGTCCTTTGGTCCTGGGAATATTCTTCAATCATATTTTTGAAGATAACTTTCCTTCTGTATAACTGTGGTCTATTTCTAGAACACTAACTTATTTGATATTTAACCTCCTGGATAGATCCTCAAATAAAGCTCTCTCTTCTCTCAAATACTCTACCTCCTTTGTCTTTTTGCACTGTTTTTTAAGAGATCTGCTCAATTTCACCTTCCAACTCTATCCTTATTTCTGCTATATTTTAAATATCAGTAACAATGTTTATCCTTCACTGAATTTTTTCAGACTATCTATCTTGTTCTTATTTCACGGATGCAGTATCTCCTATTATTTCTGAGATGAAAATAATAACTTTGACAAAGTTCTCATCTCCTTGGCCATTATGGTTTCCACTGTGAGTCAGTGTTGTATGATGCTGCATCAGTACCTGTGTTCCCAGGTATTTTTCTCTGAAATGCTGCACTAAAAGAACATACAAAGGCAGTCTAAGGAATGACCAGGTAGACTGTGACTTTGTTTAGGGAAATACTAAGGTCCTTCTGAACCCATTAGGCTCAACAACTAGGACCGAACAGAAACATTAAACTCTCCTAGTTTTTAAAACCTACCCACCTCTCTGCTTCTCAAAAGTATTAAAGCAAAGTGGACCTTTATGCAAACAAGCAGGTTTCATTTGTGAGTCCAAACCAGGGCTTCCTTCAACGAACTCCTCACCTGCACTTCCAAGTTTATATAAATCATCTCAATTTGCCATTTCACAGTGTGGCCTCTACAGGCCACTTTCCCAGCAGAGTTGGGCTATGTGTGAATGGCGGCTTCCTGGACTTCTACAAGCCTTGGCAACACTGTGCTCCTCTGCGTTAACACAACCGCAGAGGCTAGTCTCTAGAGACATACAGACTTGCTGGTCCCTGAGATGGGCTGCTTCGTAACCACAGGTGGCACGTGGGCTCAGCACACTCTCTGGCAAGGCTCAGCCGGGTCTCAGACTCCAAGACTCTCCGTGGTCTGCACCGGCTGCTGTCCATGACCCACTCCGGCCGGAAGACAAGTAGAAGCCAGGTCCAGTAGTCAGGAGACCAAGCAGAAGTCCCAGCAGTTGTGGTTACGTTAAGTCAACAAGAAACCGAAAAACTTCTTCCGGGTCTGACTTAACAATAACCACCCCAGCTAAAGATTATAACTTGGAAACCCAAAAGGAGGTTGTCTCACAATTCTTTTTTTTTTTTACTTTTGGTTTTTGAAATTTACATCCAAGTTAGTTAGCATATATTGCAACAATGATTTCGGGAGTGGATTCTTTAGTGCCCCTTCCCCATTTAGCCCATCCTCCCTCCCACAACCCCTCCAGTAACCCCAGTTTGTTCTCCATATTTATGAGTCTCTTCTGTTTTGTCCCTCTCCCTGTTTTTATATTATTTTTGTTTCCCTTCCCTTATGTTCATCTCTTTTGTCTCTTAAAGTCCTCATATGAGTGAAGTCATAGGATTTTTGTCTTTCTCTAATTTCACTTAGCATAATACCCTCCAGTTCCATCCACGTAGTTGCAAATGGAAAGATTTCATCCTTTTTGATTGCTGAGTAATACTCCATTGTATATATACACCACATCTTCTTTATCCATTCATCCGTCGATGGACATCTGGGCTCTTTCCATACTTTGGCTCTTGTCGATAGCGCTGCTATAAACATTGGGGTGCATGTGTCCCTTCGAAACAGCACACCTGTATCCCGTGGATAAATGCCTAGTAGTGTAAGTGCTGAGTCATAGGGTAGTTCTATTTTTAGTTTTTTGAGGAACCTCCATACTGTTTTCCAGAGTGGCTGCACCAGCTTGCATTCCCTGTCTCAAAATTCTTTATGAGAATTCGCACCCTTAGATAATCTCTCATCTTTTCTATGGATCCTTTCTCGTGATCTCAGCCAGTATTATTTTGTAAATAACATTCCATATGCTAACCCTCAAATTTATATTTCTATAACAGAACCAAACTTGAATATTCACCAATCTATCCAATATCTCCACTTAGATTTCTAATAGAAACCTCAAACTTAACATGTCTAAAATTGAATTTCTGATCTTCTCAAAAAACCTATTCCTACAGTCTTCTTCATCTCAATGGCCATCCTTTACTTAACAGTTGCTTTAGTCCAAAACCTTAGTTACCATTTCTTCTACTTGTCCTGTATAGTGAATATCAAACTTTATGAATCTTTGTATGTCTGGAAAATGTTTTGTTTTTTTTTTTTTAAGTTTATTTATTTTTAGAGAGCGAGTGGGGAGGGGCAGTGAGAGAGAGAGAGAGAGAATCCCAAGTGAGAGAGAGAGCCCGGTGTGGGGTTTGGTCTTACAAATTGTGAGATCATGACCTGAGCAGAAATCAAGCGCCACCAAGGTGCCCCTGGAAAAACGATTTATTATGCTTTTACATATGAATGAAATTGACAATTCTTCAAAGTTATTCACCCTCAAAACTTCGGGGAAAAAAATTCTCTGTAAAACAGAAACAATGGTATCAGTTTTATTCTATAGTCTATGTATTTTTCTCCCATAATCTTTTAGAACTTTGTCTTCTAGATATTAAAAATTTCACAATTATATAAATAGATGTTAACATTTTTCAGTCATCTTGTCTCAGACTCACACAGCCCTTCTAAGGACAACTGCTTTTCATGCGAAATTTTCTTCTAGTGGTTCTGTATTTCTTCCCATTCATTCTTATTTCACTGTTTCTGTAGCTTCTCTTAGCAGATTAGAAAACAGTGTATCTTTTTTATGCTGCTGAACTTTTCTTTCATGCTATTTTCTATCTTTTTTTTTTTGTTCTATATCCTGCAAAAAAAAAAATACTCAGCAAGATCTTCCAACTTAATTTGTTATTTTTTTTTCTTTTCAAATTTTTATTTAAATTCTAGTTAACATACATTAATTTGTTCCTGTGTTCACTCTGTTCTTAGCCCACCCATAAGATTGTTCATTTTCAGGATCTCTAATTTGCTCTTTAAAAAATGTTCCTTCTACATTAGATATGCCATTCTTTTTTATCTGTTTGAGAAGCATCAGTGACACTTTTAAATGTTTCTTTCTGTTGGCTTACTTATGGTAGGTTCTTTTATTTACTGCTTTTTTGTGCTCTCTTTCATAATGTTGGTATTCCTGAAATATCTGTTAATTCTTGGTTGTAGCAATCTTTACATGTAAGAACTCTGTCAACCAGTCTATAAATGTTATTTCTGTTTACTGCAGGATGCTCTTTTGTGACTGCAGAGAGGACAAGGTGGTGGTATATCAATAATTCATCTTCTGAGCATAGGAGGTCTTAGTTCCTCCAGGGTATCTTCATCCACCTTAAGGCTCTGACCCAAATTTATAACCAGTGTTCCAGAGAGAGAGCATCTGTCTGTGCTACATGGCATAAAAGATGGGCTGGATCCATATGCTGCTTCAGTGCAACACTCAAGCAACCACACTGATATTTTCCTTAGGATCGTAAAGGCATCACTACTCTTACCTTTTCTCAGCAGCCTTATCTTGAGTACTTGTTGAGCTAATGTTTCTTTCTTAAAATTGATCCCAATGGTCTACTGTCTTTCAGGTTCTCCACACTTGCTTGTCTTCCCAGAAAGGGACCCTACTATTGATAACCAACTTTGCTAAAATTATTTTATTTTATCTTTAACATGTTTCTACTTTTTTCTCTACTTTCTAAGAATTTAAGGTGATTCTGGGTAATCCCTTAAAACTGAAGTGAACTTCTTTGAAATCTCCCCACATAACTGATTTTTCTCTAATGACAACTTAACAATTGGACTTTCTATTAAGACTCTACTTCAGGGGCGCCTGGGTGGCTGAGTCGGCTGAGCGTCTGACTTCGGCTCAGGTCATGATCTCACGATTCATGAGTTCGAGCCCCGCGTCGGGCTCTGTGCTGATGGCTTGGAGGAGCCTGGAGCCTGCTTCGGATTTTGTGTCTCCCTCTCTCTCTCTGCCCCTCCCTAGCTTGCACTCTGTCTCTCTCTCTCTCTCTCAAAAATAAATAAACATTAAAAAAAAAATTAGAAAAAAAAAAAAAAAGACTCTACTTCACAGCACACCAAAAGAAAAAAAAGAGAAAGAGAAAGAGATAAACTTAATGAAGTCAAAAAAATTCACAAGCCTTATAGTTTTGGGCTATACTAAAAGTCACCACTTTCAACAAAATAGTTCAGTACAATTATCTTCTAACGGAATGACCAGGAACCAATTTTTAAAATATGACTAAATGTTTAAAATCTACTAACACAAATTTATTATAAACTTTGACCAAAGCTAATATTAAGGTTTCAGTTACTTTTCATTCACATTCTTAAAGTATGTTAACTATACAAAAAGATATAATATATACATTATAAATATCTATTACAAATGTTATATATACTATATACAAATAAAGTATATATATAATATATATGTAATTATGCATATTATTTAACACTTAAATAGACCTAACCTTTTTTCATTCATGTAATATATACTGCATGCCCACTAGATTAAAAAACAACAACTCAATAATGCACTGCCTTCTGAGACATAATTCCTCTGGTAAGGAAATTCAGAGATAAAATAAATATCCTATTTATCTAAATAGATAAATCTAAAACACATTCCTGCTTTCTTGAAATTTGGTAGTAATGAACACAAGAGCTCTTTGAAATAGGTAAACAGTGAAGGAAGTTTAAATCATACTAACAGACACCGGAAAACAAAGGCAAAAGAAATAGATATTTGCATTAAGCCTTAGGTCACCTTCAAAATAAAATGCAGCAATCCTACTCACTCTATTAAGTCACTCACTACACTGTAACTATTATGCCTACTTATTTAAACAAGACCCAGAAAGATTAAAACTCAGAGAATTTTTTAGCCTTATATTTGAATTTCAAACCTACTGCCCACTAGCTGATGATACCTGGGGACAAGGTACTTAAAAGGCCTACTTTCAACGTACAACAGAAACAGCATTACAGACTCGAGTTATCATAAGGACTCAACAAATGAGTAACCATTACCTTCTGAACCAGGATTTCTCTGTCATTTTAACCCATAACCTCTTTTAGTAAGCATCAAACCATCTTCCCTATTTTGTACTAGAAAATTGAAGTGAATTTCCACCCAGACGAAAGTGTTTTTTCCAATTTCACACCATCCTACCTAAATCCACTGCCTCCCTACTCCTAATTCTCTTGAACATCCAGTGCCGTGGATCTTTTTAATCTCTCCAGATAGGAAAACTAAAGGTTAACCAGATAGATAATATGACTTTACCAAGGTCATACTATTTCATTGTATCTTAAAAATATAAGGCTACACATAAAACCGCCTGATGTTTGTAGATTCTTTTAAATCTACTTACTCATTAGGTTAAATAAATAAATAAATAAATCTACTTATTCATAAGCATGGGAGGAAAAAAACTACACAAAGTTACTCTGAAGTATTTACCTTTCTACATGCAGGACAAAGCCCATTTTCATCAGTGCGAATTCGATGCCAACAAAATCGGCAAATCTGATAGCCACAGGTGCAAGGGAAAAAGTTGATATCATCTATCTCCAAGGGCTCCATGCAAAGAGGACATTCCACAGGGTCTTCCTTCGCATCAGGACTGCGAGACATCTTCACGATTACTGAACAGCAGCAAAAGTTTATAATAACTTAAGGGAGAAGGAAGTTCAGCACTGAGAACTAGACTGTAGAACTTCAAAGACCTGCATGACAAGAAACAAAACATACTGTTTACTACTGAAAATGGCATTTCAAGCATCAGGAATCATATTATCAAAAAATTTGGAAAATATTAAACAAATTCTGCTATCATCTCAGAAGAGATTTCAGAATGGAATTCTGAAATTTTTTTTTTTTGAAGGTCAAAATAAAGTCTAGCATTATTCACCTTTTGGATTCAATATAAAAACAAAAGAACTTTCTTTTTTCTACATCTAGTACTAAATCACAGCACATTTTAGGGGAATAAATAATACACATCCTTAAAATACACTTTAAACAGTCTTTGACCTAAAAGTTAATAACACTGCCAACATAACTGAAGGAGTATTATAGTATTCTAAAATGTGTCAGAAAATAATTATGTTTACAAAATAAACAGAAAAGGTTTCAGTCATCTATAATTACATGTTAATATCAAACCTTTACCACAGAAAACAAAGACCTGAAAAATACGCCAAAGAACCCAATGTATACAACCAAATATGCATATTATGTCAATGAAAATTTCTGGTAAAATAAGCACATAAAAAGCATTTCTATGGTAAAGCTACAAAATTGTACAAAAAACAGGAAGGGGGAAAGAACCAAATAGATTCCGTATTCCAAAGTCTTTTAAAAAATTAAATAATTTTTAGGGGTGCCTGGGTGGCTCAGTCAGTTAAGTGTCCAACTTCAGCTCGGGTCATGACCCTGTGGTTCATGAGGTCGAGCTCAATTCGGGCTCTGTGCTGACTGCTCAGAGCCTGGAGCCTGCTTTGGATTCTGTGTCTCCCTGTTTCTCTGCCTCTCCCCTGCTCATCCTCTTGTCTCTCTCTCTGTCTCAAAAATAAATAAAAACATTAAAAAAAAAAAAAAACTAAAAAAAATTAAATGATTTTATATTTAAAAAATAAAAAAAAATAAACTGAGATACTCTATAAATAGTGGGTTTCAATGTGAGTTTTCTACATACCATAAAATTTCAGAATATTAAAAACCGTAACATCTGAAGGGCATTTTAGAAAATGATTTGGTAATTTTTCTAAGATGTATTCCTGACAATGCCTGTGACTTCAAAATATCTCTGCATCTAGAAAAGAATTATTTCAAGTGTTCCTTTTGACATGAAAGTCTTCTCCAAGGCTAACCCTGTAAATAAAGTCATTTTTAGAAAGGAAAAATAAATAAATGAATAAAAATTAAATAACTTATTGGGGTGCCTGGGTGGCTCAGTCAGATGACTCTTGGTTTACACTCAGGTCATGATCTCACAGTTTGTGGGTGTGAGCCCTACAATGGGCTCCAGACTGCTTGGGATTCTCTCTCTCTTCCCCTCTCTCTGCCCCTCCCATCTCTCTCTCTCAAAGTAAATAAATAAACTTAAAGAAAAAAAGAATTACTAAAATTAATTTATCTCTTTAGATTATGGACAATTGAAAATACCTGGGTAATAATCTAGGTTAAAGTCAATGGTAAATTAAAACATTAGGTTGAAATCGCTATTTTTAACAGTATGCAAAATATAAGTCAATGCCATCTTTATCAAAATAACTCAGGTTTGTTGTTTTTTTTTTTTTTAAACATAATTCAACAAACTGATTCTAAAGTTTACACATAAAAGAGTAAATGCATACAAATTGCTTTGAAACTTCTGGGGGAAAATGAGGGAATTTGTGCTGTCAGATACTGAACTGACTGACTACAAAGGAAAAGTAATTTTAAAATATGATACGGAAAAAAAATAAAATTTTGATATGGGAACAAATACAGACAAAAAATCAATGAACCTAAATAAAGACTCTAGAAACAGAACCATGAATTTATGAGATTTTAATATTTGGTAAAAGTGACAGTACAAATCAATATAGCAAGGAGAGACCAGTTTAAAAAGCAATAATAAAATTCTGTTTTATCTATTTTAAGGAAAAAAATGGTATATATCTATTCTATTATCAAACCCGAATCATCTGTATAAAGATCCATACATTGAAATAAACAGACTAAAGTATAAGAAAAAAAATAGAATTTTTAAAAGTCTTGTGATACAGAAGGTCTTCCTAAGCGAAAACAATAATTCAGAAGCCTTAAAAGATAGATTTAGCAATGTAGAAAGAAAACAAAAAAAATTAAAGGTAAGCAACAGAGTAAAGGATATATTCACTACATATAATGAAGTGTTAGAGTCCAAAATATTTCAAAAAGCAATTTTAAAAAGGCAATTAAGTCAAACAAAATAACGAGAACAGAAGATGATGAGTAATTCACAGAATTACAAATTAATTACAACATATGAAAAGATGATCAATCTCTTTAGTTAGTAAATAGGGAGACAACATTTTCCCCCCATCAACCTATCAAAGAAGATAGTCTCCTCAGAAAGTAAAGATTATCACTGATCTAAATTCTTTGCAGAGGAAATGAGAGCACAAAGAGTACCTTGCCTTAAGTTGCACAGCTATCAAGTGGCGCAACCTAGATTTATTCCAGGAAGTCTTAGCCCCAGAATCCGTGCTGTTAACCATGCCTTCACACCACCTTAGAATCTATCCTACAGAAATACTTGCACCTGTGCACCTAAGTACTTTGCTCTGTGATTTGCAGCTGTTCCTAGAGAACTGCAAAGTAACAGTCCATCAGCTGGGAAATCATTAACTAAATAATGATATAGCCATAAACTGAATATATCAAATCAGAAGCTATTACATACAGTTTTGAGTTTTTAATTTGTAAAAGCAAGCTGGAGACTAACCAACACAAATATACAATTACTTTGATATAAATATGTAAATCCTGTATGTGTATATATTTGATGTTTCTCTAAGAAAATAAAGCACATAAAAGATTTTACACAAAAGTGTTACCATGTCAAAAAAGACAAAATGGAGGTAAGCAGGAGAGTTTTTTCCTGAAATTAATTTTATTTTCAAAATTTTATTTTAGAAAAACCTATATTATCTGATTTGTTACAAAATATTTTTGCATTTCAAACACAAACCTTAAAAAAAAAAAGGAAATTACTTTCATCACCTTTTGAAAAATTAAGTTAAATCTGTCTTTTAATAATTAGAAGGAAAAAAATGAAATACTTTCCTATCATTCTATACTTTAAAATAAAAGTTTTTTTTTTTTTAAAAGACAGAATACGTATTTATAAACAATTCAGGAATCCTGGTTTGCAAGAGCCAATTGTGTCACTATCAGTTTCTTCATATAGAAAATGGGGTTTAGAACTAATTTCTAACAGCTCCTCCAACTTGAATGTTACAAACTGTACCTGTAGAAAACACACACTCAAACACTGGTTTCACCAACAGGAAACTAATCAAGGGGTGCTATCTACACTTCTAATGTACTTCTGACGACAGGACATTACTTTCATAACAATAGCTTACTCAAGTTTCAGTGGAGTAATTTATGGGATGCTGGGAAGGAAAACAATACACTGGGATTTATGAATTGAAAAGCTTTCTAGAGTAAATTACCATAAATAAAACATGACATACTGAAGTTTGCTTTTTGATTGCTTCTGTTTCATAAAAAATTTTTAAAAGTCTGCGACAGTATGTATCTTCCAGTTTAGAGGAAAAGGGACAAAACAGCAAGAAGTCCCTTAAGATGATTAATACAAGTGCAAGTGCATTTTATACACTTCTAGTACCATGGAGATGTGCCCAAGTAATCATATAAATGGTGAAATCTAAGAGGGAAGGCTAATGTGGTAGAACATTGGAATATAAGGTAAAAGAACAGATTTCTGCCTCATCCCTTCCACTAAATAGCTATATAATCTTGGATAAGACACTCAAAAGCCGTAGGATTCAATTTTTTCATCTGAAAAATGCTGAGATGCAAAATTAAATGAAATTTCAAGTATAGAGAAATTTCCGTTAAACCCACTGAACTAAGCTTTAAAATTTTTTTGAATGTTTATTTTCAAGAGAGAGAGACAGAGACAGAGACAGAGTGAGTGAGCAGGGGTAGGGGAGGCGCAGAGAGAGGAAGAGACACAGAACTCTAAGTGGGCTCCAGGATGTGCTGTCAGCACAGAGCCCAACCTGGGGCTCGAAATCAAGAACTGCGAGATCATGAGCTGAACCGAGGTTGGAAGTTTAACCGACAGAGCCACCAAGGCGCCCTGAACCAAGCTTTTAAAATAAGCTTTGCAATAAACTCTCTCCCCTCCAAACACTTTAGCCCAAATTTTCATTTAGGGAAGAATAATTTTATTTCATAAGCCAGTCAATTAATATTAAAATAAAAATAAAACAAAACAAGGGGCACCTCGGTGGCTCAGTTGGTAAGTGTTCAACTCTTGATTTCAGCTCAGGTCATGATCTCAAGGTCTGTGAGTTTAAGACCCACATCAGGCTCTGTGCTGACAAGTGTGGAGCCTACTTGGGATTCTCTCTCTTCCTCCTTTGTCTGTCCGTCCTGCACATGTGTGCACACTCTCTATCTCAAAACAAATTTAAAAAATTAAAAAAAAAAAGAATGCCCTTTCCAAAATAAAATAAAATAAAATAAAATAAAATAAAATAAAATAAAGCACAATTAGATTTATAAAGGGATAAGAGGTAGAAAGAAAAGATATTTTTAAATGAAAAAGGAAAGTCAATGACTTCCTAAATGAGGTGTGGGGGTTCTTAGGACAAAAGTGATTTGGTTTTGATTCAGTAACTAATTGTGCAAAAAAAAAAAGTACATTTTCACATACACCATGTAAAATTCACAGTGACTTGGTAAGAATACATTACCCCCCTCTATATATGAAACTGAGGCTAAGTGGTGACCCTGGATATAAGTGCTAAACACACAAATCAAAAGTAAGATCCCCATCTTCAGAACCCATGCCCTTTCCAACATGGTTAAGGCAGAAATTATGATCAATGAAGCCACAGCTGCATATCTTGGTGTATGAAGTGCAAGTTTCCAAAAAGTAAAAATGTTACTTTTTCAAAAACTTCAACTACGGAAAATCTCTACCTCGTTACCTGAGTTCTTGTTCTCTGTATCAACTGCCACTAATACCACAATACAGTATAAATTCTGACATAAATAATAGTGCTCCTGAAACACCAAAGAGCTCACATTCCATATAGTAAGTACACATAATAAAAATCATGCCATGCTCAAAAATCACTCATAAAGTGCTGCATCCATGGATCTGTGCATAGGACCCTGTTCAAAAAATGTATACAAAAACATAACTGTAAGTTGCACTATAAGCTAACTAACTTGGATGTGAATTAAATAAAAATATTTAAAAAAATCATTAAATTTAAAAAACCTTAATTGTAAAATATAAAGTGCTGCAGCCACTATGGAAAATAGTTTGGTAGTTTCTCAAAAAGTTAAACAGAGAATTAGTATGTGATCCATTTCTGGATATACATCCAACAAACTGAAAGCAGGGACCTTGAACAGATACTTGTACAGCAAAGCTCACAGCGGCATTATTCACAATAGCCAAAGATGGAGACAACCCAAGTGCCCATCAAGAGATGAATGGAAAATGTAGTGTATACACAGATATTATTCAGCCATAAAAGAATAAAATTCTGATGCATGCTACAATGTAGATGAACCTTGAAAACATTATACTAAGTGAAATAAGCCAGTCACAAAAAGATAAATATTTTATGATTCCACTGATATGAGGTATCTAAAATTCTTTCACGCAGAAAGTAGAATAGAGGTTGCCAGGCTTGAGGGGAGGGAGAATGGGAAGTTATTGTTTACTGGATATAGAGTTTCTGTTTGGGATGGTAAAAAAGGTTTTAGAAACACAAAGTGGTGATACTTACACGCATCGTGGATGTACTTAACCCACCCAACTGTACACTTAAAAATACTTAAAATGACATATTTTAGCTTACATTTATTTTATTATTATAAAAATCAATAAAAATATAAACTATACACTTAAATGTAGTACAGAATAAACAGCACTTTTGAAAAAACTGAGTCTGTGGTTCCATATTTAAAGTCATTAATATTTTAATTTTTTTCCTACCTAGTAGCTTAATTTGTCATAAGTTAAATGTGTATATGATGCAATTCCATTGAATAGTTACATAAAAGTTACACTCCTGAATAAACTATACAACCAAAAGTATGCATACACTGTAACAACACATAATGGAAATCTATTTATAGATATGACATCCATACACACACTTTGATAAGTATCTAGAATAGCATCTTAAGTGTCCATAAAAACCATACATTCAATATATGCACAAAACTATAAATGAACATGTTTTAAAATCTGTAATAAAGTACACCACCCCACTTAGAGTTTACTCAATTACTGTTTTATAACTGTGAAATTCTTATTTCTTTAACAATCAGTCTGTTCTCAGTCCACTGTCACTGGAATGGAAACTTCAGGAAGGCAATTACCTGGTATATCATATTTACAATGATATACCAAGCAGTTACAAAATGGCTGATGGTAAATAGTTAAGTATTCACTTATTTGATCAAAGAAAACTGAACAAAAGAAGGAATAAATTATTTGTTGTATGTCACTTATGACTGACAACCGTTTTCAAAAATTGGAAACAACACTCTAAGTTGTCCATTGATTCTGTACCAGGCTTTTATCTTACAAAACATGTTACTTAAATATCAACAATACTTCTTCCCCTTTTAAATTAAGTACCAAACTACCAGCATACATATACCATGAATATACATACACTATGGAACTCAAGACTGTTTGTATGACCTTTAGGAGCAGCAAGAAGGCTTATCTGTGTTTTAGGAAATATCTACCTAAGAATTTAAAGTCTCCTTCATAAAGGTTAAGATGTCATTACACAAAAAAATCAATTATATGGGACTGCCTTCTACCTCTCCACCAGTGTGTTCCTCATTTAGTAAATTATTTTACTTCTGGAAGATGTAAGTCAAAATCAGCATCCAAGTCAACTCACATACTATAACACGTCCCCTAAGTATTTTTCACAGAAGAAGAGGCAGCTAAGGGTGGAAGGAGATGAACAGAATCTTTCTCCAGTAGAAAGTAACCACCATGAGGGCAAAGACGGTCTTACTTATTAGCATATCCAAAAATCTTAAAATAGTTTCTGGCACATATTTGTCAAGTGGAAGGAGAGCAAGAAAGAAGGAAGAAAAGGAAGGAAGGGGAAGTACTTGTCTACTCCTCCACAAATGGGTAAGTACCTATTTTAAGATTCGCTGAATAAAACTGGCAACCTTTTTTTTTTTTTTAAATTTTTTTTTCAACGTTTATTTATTTTTGGGACAGAGAGACAGAGCATGAACGGGGGAGGGGCAGACAGAGAGGGAGACACAGAATCAGAAACAGGCTCCAGCCTCTGAGCCATCAGCCCAGAGCCTGACGCGGGGCTCGAACTCCCGGACCGCGAGATCATGACCTGGCTGAAGTCGGACGCTTAACCGACTGTGCCACCCAGGCGCCCCTAAAACTGGCAACCTTTACAAATCTATGCATAGCAAATACACATTAGATACAATAACAGACTTCTCTGAACATCTCACTGATAAAGCAAAAGTTTTTCTATTTTCTTATGATTCAGGGCTCGATACTAAAAAGGAAAAAAAAAGCAATTTGCTAATTTGCATGCATTTGTTTGCAGTTAGAGGAATATGATCATTGATTTTGGGAGAGTTGTTCGTTAAAATCCACCAATTTATCAGCTGAACAAATCAAAGACATCCAAGATGACAAATCATTCAAATAAAGCAATAAAGAAATCTAACACTTTACATACAAATATATATTTCAAAATTTAACAATATGAAAATTAATGTTTATTTATTTTTGAGACAGAGCACTAGCAGGGGAGGAGCAGAGAGGGAGACACAGAATCTGAAGGAGGGTCCAGGCTCTGAGCTGTGACCACAGAGCCTGATGTGGGGCTCGAGATCATGAACCATGAGATCATGACCTGAGCCAAAGTCAGATGCTTAACTGACTGAGCCACCCAGGCACCCCAACAATATCACAATTAAAATGTATTAAAAATTGATTATCTAGGTGTATCAATTTAAAGAAAAAAGATTTGCTACAAGTTTCCTTCCTGTGGGGGGAAAAAAGTTTCCATATACATTTAAAATGATTCAAGTAAGGGGTGCCTGGATGGCTCAGTTGGTTGACTGACTTTGGCTCAGGTCATGATCTCACGGTTCATGAGTTCGAGCCCCACATTTGGCTCTGTGTGGACAGCTCAGAGCCTAGAGCCTGCTTCATATTCTGTGTCTCCCTCTCTCTCTCTGTCCCTCCTCTACTTGTGCTCTCTCTCTCGCACTCTCAAAAATAAACAGTAAAAAACGTAAAGATGACTTAAATAAAAAGTATTTTTAATTTTTAACATTTATTCATTTTTGGGAGACAGAGTATAAGAGGGGAAGGGGCAGAGAGAGAGAGGGAGACACAGAACCTGAAGCAGGCTCTAGGCCCTGAGCTATCAGCACAGAGCCTGATGCGGGGCTCGGACTCACAAGCTGTGAGATCATGACCTGAGCCAAAGTCAGACGCTCAACCGACTGAACTACCCAGGCACCCCCAAATAAAAAGTATTTCAAACCACTTCCGTAAAGACTTGTACTACTTAAAGAATAGTAGGCAGAACTTAACAATGACTAGTCTTTTAAAGGAGGGAAGTTTATGGCACAAAAACAGATACACAGACCAATGGAATAGAATAGAAACCCCAGAACTAGACCCACAAACGTATGGCCAACTCATCTTTGACAAAGCAGGAAGGAACATCCAATGGAAAAAAGACAGTCTCTTTAACAAATGGTGCTGGGAGAACTGGACAGCAACATGCAGAAGGTTGAAACTAGACCACTTTCTGACACCATTCACAAAAATAAACTCAAAATGGATAAAGGACCTGAATGTGAGACAGGAAACCATCAAAACCCTAGAGAAGAGAGCAGGAAAAGACCTCTCTGACCTCAGCCGTAGCAATCTCTTACTCGACACATCCCCAAAGGCAAAGGAATTAAAAGCAAAAATGAATTACTGGGACCTTATGAAGATAAAAAGCTTCTGCAAAGCAAAGGAAACAACAAACAAAACTAAAAGGCAACCAACGGAATGGGAAAAGATATTTGCAAATGACATATCGGACAAAGGGCTAGTATCCAAAATCTATAAAGAGCTCACCAAACTCCACACCCGAAAAACAAATAACCCAGTGAAGAAATGGGCAGAAAACATGAATAGACACTTCTCTCAAGAAGACATCCGGATGGCCAACGGGCACATGAAAAGATGCTCAACGTCGCTCCTTATCAGGGAAATACAAATCAAAACCACACTCAGATATCACCTCACGCCAGTCAGAGTGGCCAAAATGAACAAATCAGGAGACTATAGACGCTGGAGAGGATGTGGAGAAACGGGAACCCTCTTGCACTGTTGGTGGGAATGCAAATTGGTGCAGCCACTCTGGAAAACAGTGTGGAGGTTCCTCAGAAAATTAAAAATAGACCTATCCTATGACCCAGCAGTAGCACTGCTAGGAATTTACCCAAGGGATACAGGAGTACTGATGCATAGGGGCACTTGTACCCCAATGTTTACAGCAGCACTCTCAACAATAGCCAAATTTTGGAAAGAGCCTAAATGTCCATCAACTGATGAATGGATAAAGAAATTGTGGTTTATGTACACAATGGAGTACTACATGGCAATGAGAAAGAACGAAATATGGCCCTTTGTAGCAACGTGGATGGAACTGGAGAGTGTGATGCTAAGTGAAATAAGCCATACAGAGAAAGACAGATACCATATGTGTTCACTCTTATGTGGATCCTGAGAAACTTAACAGACACCCATGGGGGAGGGGAAGGAAAAAAAAAAAAAAAAAAAGAGGTTAGAGAGGGAGAGAGCCAAAGCATAAGAGACTCTTAAAAACTGAGAACAAACTGAGGGTTGATGGGGGGTGGGAGGGAGGGGGGGGGTGGGTGATGGGTATTGAGGAGGGCACCTTTTGGGATGAGCACTGGGTGTTGTATGGAAACCAATTTGACAATAAATTTCATATATTGAAAAAAAAATAAAGGAGGGAAGTTTAAAAAAGAAAAGGTAAAAGCATATTTAGGCTCTCTTATCAAGAAAGCTAACTGGTTGTGGGGCACCTGGGTGGCTCAGGTCATGATCTCATGGTCCGTGGGTTAGAGCCCTGCCATGGGCTCTGTGCTGACATCTCAGAGCCTGCTTCCAATTTTGTGTCTCCCTCTTTCTCTACCCCTCCCCTGTACATGTGCTGTCTCTTTCTCTCTCTCTAAAATAAATAAAGATTAAAAAAAAAAAAAAAAGCTAATTGGTTGTTCTAATTGTATCCAGTACATCAAAACTGAAGGTTTTAACTTTATTAGAAAAGTCAGATGGCTGACCAAGGAAGTTTCTGCCATTCTAACAGTTCTTTTATATCTTCATTTATTGACTGATTCAATAAATAGTTATTAAGTTCTTACTCTGTTTCGAATTCTAGTCTCTGTCTTTGGGATATATTAGTGACCACAAAAGGGAAAAATAATCCTAAGGTATGAGCAAATAAAGAAATATTTTCTCAAGAAAATCTACTAAAATTCAGGAAAAACAGAAAGACTATATAGTAGTTGAATCAAAACCTACTCTCTCTCTTTCCTTCCCCGTCACCAGCTCAGTGGGACGGAAACTTCAGACTGGTGCAGCCAGGAACAACAGGTGCTCTCTCACCACAACCGCTATCTTTCCAGGAAGGGCAGGCCATCAGCATCTCTCATGCTGCCTGAAACCACCTAATGCTAAAGCTAAATGCAGGTAAGGGCACCTCTCTTCCACTCAACTGCCACTCCCAGGGAAGAGGTCCTATGTTGCTGCTACATGTTGCAAAAATACTGGAACCCAGACTGTCCTCTACCCAGCTACTTTGTGAAGCAGAAATCCCACGCCAAGAAAGGCAAGACAAGAAAGAAGACCCGAGACTACCGTACACTCACCGGCTCAGTTCCTAAACCGGGGGTGAAGCACAGAGAGAAAAGTGCACACTGTCTCTACCACCCAATGCCAGAGCCAGAACCAAGCCAACGATTTTGCCAGGAAGGTAAAGCAGGCCTTGAAACAGATAGCTCTGAATCTCTCTCAGATTGTTCCAATCCAATACTGTTCCAATGCTGACTCTGCAACAGAGTGTGAAGTTCAAGTCTAAGGGCAATCTCAAAACCTAGGAGGCCTTGGTGAAGGGCAACTGGGAGGAGATTCAGATACAGGCTAACCTGTAAACCAGCTAGTTCACAGGAACGAATAAGGAGAATGAGTAAATACGACAGCTGAGATGAGCCCTCCCCAGGTCAGAACAAATTTCAAGCTCTGATTCAAGAACTGTCCCTTCAAGTGAGTTCAAAGTTTTTGGATCCAGCTGAGAAACAATGTACGTCCTAGGGCACTGTTGAAAACAACAGAGGAGCCAGGTGCCAATTTGTGGAGCTTAACATTTGGGTGTGGTCAAGGAAAGAGTCAGTGAAAGGGATCCCTGCCAAAAATCCCAGGGTGAATGTGGGCATACCCAAATCTGCACACCCTAGGAACACCACCAGATGGCTAACACTTGCAAGAGGGAAACAGACTTCACTAAAATAATCCAGTAAGTAAACAAATAAGCAAATAACAGTAATAAGCCCTGGGAGGGGTAGGAAAGACCAGTATCTAGAGCTGGTACAATATTATATAAGATGTCCAGTTTCCAACCAGAAATTATAAGCCATACATGTTAACAGGAAAGTATGACCCACATAGAAGGAAAAAAGCAGGCAACAGAAACTGCCTGTGAGACCCACCAGATTTAAGATTTAACAAAGACTTCAAAGAGCCATTTACATATATTCAAAGAACTAAAGAAAACCATAATTAAAGAAGGAATGTCTGATGACAATATCACACCAAATAGAGTGTCAACAAAGAGATAGATATTATTAAAAAGAAACAATGAGATTTTGGAGTTGGAAAGTATAACTAAAATAAAGTCATTAAAGGGGCTCAATAGTGCATTTGAACTGGCAGAAGAATGAACTGGTAAAATCGAAGACAGATTAATAAAGATTATGCAATCCAAGGAAGAGAGAGAAAAAGTAAAGAAGAAAACTGAACAGAGCCTCAGAGAAAAGTACAACACCATTACATGCATCAACATACACATAATGAAAAAATAAATACACATAATGGAAACAAAACAAGGAGAAGTGAAGAAAAAATATTTGAAGAAATAATGGGTGTATGAAAATTAACTACAGCTACACAACAACATAGATGAATCTCACAAAAAGAATGTTGAGCAAAGGAAGCAAGAAGAATATAACTGTGGTCATATAAATTTCAATAAATAAACAAAAATATATATTTTAGGGCTGCACATAAGATAACAAAAGCCAGAAGACTGAGTGCCTCTGGATGAAAGGGAGAGGGTTATGAACAGGAAGAGGTGTATTTGGGTAGGGGAAAGGGGTGGGTGATGCTGAGGGTACTTGAAATACTTTATTTTTGCCCTTAATAAAGATGTTTGCTTTAAATTAAGCTGAAGGGGAGCCTGGGCAGCTCAGTCATTGAGCATCTGACTTTGGCTCAGGTCATGATCTCACAGTTCATGAGTTGGAGTTCATGAGTTGGGCTCTATGCTGACAGCTCAGAGCCTGCAGCCTGCTTCCAATTCTGTGTCTCCCTCTCTCTCCCTGTCCCTCCCTCGCTCATGCTCTCTCTCTCAAAAATAAAAACATAAAAAAAAAAAAAGTTAAACTGTACGTGTTTTACATGTACACGTTTTACATGTTTCTGTATATTCCTCACTTTTTTCAGTCTTAAAAGAAAAAGATAATACCTTCTGGTTTCCCACAATGGTTAAAAATAATCTGCAGACCCAGAGAGCACAATATCCAGTGGGATCAACAAACCCACATCCAGCTACAAGATAGCAAAACTGCAGAACGCTAAAGGTACCAAGAAAGCCGACTTTAAAAAAGGACCTCTCACCCAATAGAATAATTAGAATTGCAGCTGACTTCTCAACAGCAACAGCTGAAGTCAGAAGGGAAAGACATACATCCAAGATACTGAGCGAAAATTAGTGTCAACCTACCATTGTGCTCCTAGAAAAGAATAACCCTCAAGAACAAGAGTAAAATCATAAAACATTTTTTGAGATAATCAAGATTTTCACAGGGACTGGATACTCGATGATATTAGGGAATTACTGTTAGTTATGTACAGTAGTAGTTTTATGTTTATTCTTTTTTAAAAGCTCTTCTACAGGAGATACATTCTTAAGTATTTACAGACTTCATGATATGATATTTCAGCAGGAAAGGAGACACAGAATGGGGAAGAGATGAAACCAGAATAGTAAAATGTCGGCAACTACAGAAACTGTGGGCTAGAAATAATTGCGTTTCATGACATTACTGGTCTACTTTCATGTATACTTAAAAATTTCCATGATAAAGAGCTAAAAATAATTGATAAATTAAAAATTAAAACAAATAAACAGAAATACAGACAGTTTACCAGTAAGAGACCTCCACTAAAGGAACTTGTCCTGAAGATGATCTCACAAGGACAGAGATTAAAGAAAGGATGGTGAGGAAAAAACATGGTAAAAATGTATGCAAATTAGATCATGCACTTCTCTATAGAACAATATAATTTGTTGGTTTTAACAAGCATAAAATAAAATATTAAACAATAACATGTCAGGAGAAGAGTGATATAAGATAAGCTCCTATAAGGCCAACTTTAAGAGGAATATGAACAGTAAAATTTCAAGGGTAACCATATACTCTCTAAGATCTACTAATTCCACTTCCCCATATCTTCCATCTACTAAGGCATGTATAAACAGTTCCAGCACTGGTTGTAACGGCAAAAAAATGGAAACCTAAATGTGCATCAGTAGGAAATGACAAAATTACAGTAAATCAATAAAATGAAATACTATACATCAGTTTAAAAGACTAAGGTAGATTGGTACCTACAAACATATTGAATGAAAAAAGCTAACTTCACGTACTACAGAATGTTTTCTACATTAAAAAATCATAGAAAAAATTATATACAGTCTGCTAATAGTGACTACATCTAGAGAAACGATAAGAAGTGGGATGGATTGGAAACTTGAGTCTTATGTATGAGTTCTGTAAACAGAATATATTAATGCATTTCTTCTATAATAGAAAATTAATTTTTTTAAATTTTTTTATTTTTTAATGTTTATTTATTTTTGAGACAAAGAGAGACAGATCATGAACGGGGGAGGGTCAGAGAGAGAGGGAGACACAGAATCTGAAACAGGCTCCAGGCTCTGAGCTGTCAGCACAGAGCCCGACGCGGGGCTCGAACTCATGGAGATCATGACCTGAGCCCAAGTCGGACGCTTAACCGACTGAGCCATGCAGGCGCCCCAGAAAATTAAATTTTTAAAATAACTTTAAAGTTACTAAACTTTGAATCTTTTTTTTTTTTTTTTTTTTTTAAGAGAGAGAGAGTGCATGCAAGTGGGGGAAGGGGCAAGGGGCAACAGGGAATCTTAAGCAGGTTCCATGCTCAGTGTCAAGCCTATGTGGAGCTAGATCCCACAACCCTGGGGTCATGACCCAAGCTGAAATCAAGAGTCATATGCTTAACTGACTGAGCCACCCAGACGCCCCTAAGTTTTGAATCCTTTGAGTGCAAAGATCATGTCTATTGTGTTCAACACTGTGCCATAGGCAAATGTATAGCAAATTGTAAGTTCCCACGATGTGATGAGGGGAGATACAGAGAAGAATGATTCAAAGGGAAAATGCCAAAATAACAGTCTGATGCTTGGCAGGGTGAATATGCACAATTTCTTTTCTTCCTCCTATTCTCCAATTTTTAGGAAATAAACACTTGTATTTATAAAGGGAAAAATTAAGTGCCACTGACAAATAAAAGGATGCAGTGATGAGACGAAAAAACTTTTCAATGTATAATTAGAGAATCAGCATCAACATGTTCCCATTAGCTTAATTCTCCTCAAAAGAAAGCTAGGAGTTAAAGAAATTAAAGGCTAAGCCTGATGAAAGTGTTATTAATAAGATAAAATCAAATCTGCATAAAATCAAAGCAGAGACTAATTAGTGTGCTAATTAGTTCTCTACCACACTTATACAGGTTGTCAACAGAAGGAGGTGCCTAGTATCAGTGTATTTTCAATTCAGAAAAAACAAACAAACCCCCCCAGATATATGGGGGGGGGGGGAGAGGGGAGGGCAGCACCCAGTAGAAGGGTGTGCCTATTCTGAGTTTTTAAAGACTGACCCAGAGAAATACCTGAAACAAATGAATCAAGACATCAAAACTTTAAAAACCTCCTAGTCACTCTGAACACAAATTAGTTTTTATTTATTTTTTGTTTTTAATGTTAAAAGAGAGAGAGAGAGAGAGAGAGAGAGAGAGAGAGAGAGAGAAAACGTACAAGTGGGGGAGGGGCAGACGAGGACAGAGGATCCGATATGGGGCTTGACCCTACAAACCTTGAGATCATGACCTGAGCCGAAGTCAGACGCTTGATCAACTAAGCCACCCAGGGGTTCCAATTAGTCCTTTTACAGATGTGTCTGTACATCAGTTTACATTACACAAGCAGTAACAGATAAGAGAAAAAGTCAGTCCAAGGAGAAATACTAAGCTGAAGTGCCAAGAGCCAGTCTCATCCTCTCAGTACAAAAAACCAAAATGTTTATTAGCATGGTTAAGTAGGACCTCTTCTTTAACCGTATCTAAGCGTCACCCAGTCACTTAGAGTCTAACACCTCCTAAATTCTTTTTTTTTTTTAACTTTTTTATGTATTGGGGGGGGGGGTGGCACATGACTGGGGGAGGGGCAGAGAGAGAGGAGAGAGAGAGAATCCCAAGCAGGTTCCTCAATGTCTGTGTGGAGCTTGATGCAAGGCTCAAACCCATGATCTGCGAGATCATGACCTGTGCTGAAATCGAGTCAGACACTTAACCAACTGAGCCACCCAGGCACCCCTAACACCTCCTAAATTCTGATCCCAGGTTGCATGCTGCCAATCAAATGCTCCTCTTCCACCAAGAGAGGAGTTCTAATTCATCCATCTGCAGACTGTTTTATCCTGCCCCCACTTCAGTCTTTCCACTTCATGGCAGGCACTGACGAACTAATAAGAAGTTCACCTTTCAATTTTTTGGCTGGGTGAAACAAGGAAGGGTAAAGAAAGAAAGGATTTACAAAGGAGGAAAGATAAAAGTTATCTGGTTAAAAAGTGATTTTTTAAATGGAAAAGAGTAAATTTTAACATTAATGCTAAATACAGAAATCAAGCTTGTTAACACATCCTAGAATTGGGGTGCCTGGCTAATTCAGTCGGGAGAGCATGGGACTTTTAATCCCGGGATTGCAGGTCCCAGCACCATAATGGGTGTAGAGACTACTTTAAAAATAGGGTAAAAAATACTTACCAGAACTGTCATAATTATATATATGATTATATATATGATTTCTAGATATATTGTTATAGGATTTCTAGATATGTTACCATGCAAACCATCCATGATAAAATTAAAAGAATAATAAAAAGATTTTTAAGGGGCCTAAGATACAGAAATAATAGCTATTAATTCTTTTATAAAAATAAGATAAAAATTAATATTCCAGTTTGTTCTGTTCCTCCCTAATCTCTGTGTGTGTCATGCTTCTATTGTGACTCAGTAAAATCTAGAATGTAACGGTTTTACACTATGAAACTATGTAAAAACAGTACACTGGTTCAGAATCCTCCCTTAAACATGTACAACTAGTTCCTATTTGAAGCATAAAATGTCAAACAAACTGTATTTCTGTAGACAGTCCAGAGAGAATATATAGTTCAGAATGTTTTAAATAATAAAACATTTTATAAACAATAAAGGACCATGATTACACAGTAGCTTGATTATAACAGTAAAATATATGAGTCATAACTACCCAAAAAGGAAATTTATTAAAAAAAAAAACCACAAAAAACTTTATCAACACAAACCCATTCAACCAACTCAAAGGCTGTCTCTCCAATGTGCTTGTTTTATTAATCTTTAAATTGCACGTAAGTATACACATACTTCAAAATAAAAAGTTAAAGAGTAAAAGTCCATGGTCAACCAAGAGTGAAGCAATTTATAAAGAATGTTATAGGGGTGCCTGGGTGGCTCAGTCGGTTAAACGTCTGCCTCTTTGGCTCAGGTAATAATCTCACGATTCATGAAATTGAGCACCACATCAGGCTCTGTGTTCACAGCATGGAGCCTGCTTGGGATTCATATTCTCTCTCTCTCTAAAAATAAGTAAGCATTTAAAGAAAGAAAGAAAAAAAAGAACATTGCCTATTTTTAAAAATTATATTGATTTTTGCAGACATAATGGTCTATTTAAATAATTATACATTTCAAATAGTAGCATGGAATTTAAGCCTACAGGTTAAAAAAATGACTAAAACATATACATGTATATATATGTGTATGTAAACTCTGAGGAGATGGAAGATACTGTTTACTTAATTGTGGAATAGAAACTATAGTAACTCATCTATACCATTGCTATCTTTGAAACTAAAAGCCCCACACATGCACCCCAAGGTTTATAGCAGCACTATCAACAACAGCCAAAGTATGCAAAGAGCCCAAATGGCCATCAGTGGATGAATGGATAAAGAAGATGTGCTATATATACAATGGAGTATTACTTGGCTATCAAAAAGAAAGAAATCTTGCCATTTGCAACAACGTGGAATGAACTAGAAGGTACTGTGCTAAGCCAAATTAGCCAGTTAGAGAAAGGAAAGTATCATATGACTTCACTCAAATGAGGAATTTAAGCTACAAAACATCAACATAAGGGAAGGGAAGGGAACCAAAAATGATATGAAAACAAGGAGGGGGACAAAACATAAGAGACTCTCAAATAAAGAGAACAAACTAAGGGTTGCTGGAGGGAGTTGTAGGTGGGGGAATGGGCTAAATGGGTAAGAAGCCTTAAGGAGGACATTTGTTGGGATGAGCACTGGGTGTTATACACAGGGGATGAATCACTGGAATCTACTTCTGAAATTATAGCACTATATGCTAACTAACTTGGATGTAAATTAAAAAATAAAACGAAAAAAAGAAAAATAAAGAAAAAAAAGAAAATTAAAAAACAACAACAAAAAAACCTAAAAGCCCCATTAAAAATATCTAACACTGGGGGCGCCTGGGTGGCTCAGGTGGCTAAGTGTCCGACTTCAGCTCAGGTCATGATCTCACGGTTAGTGGGTTCGAGCTCCATGTCCAGCTCTGTGCAGACAGCTCAGCCAGCTCTGTCTATCTTACTCTCTGCCCTCTCCCACTTGTACTCTGTTTCTCTCTCTCTCAAAAATAAAAATAAACATTAAGAAAAAAAATTTAACACTCACTAAAAGAGAAGAGGTTCCAAACTAGGGGTCAGCTAACACTTTTTGTAAAGGGTTGAATACTATTTTATGCTTTGTGGGCCACACAGACCTGCAATTACTCACCTGTGCCGCTAAAACACAAAGACAGACACAATACATAAACGAGTGTGGCTGTGTTCCCATAAAACTTATTTATGGACAACTGAAATTTGAATTTCATTTAATTTTTCCATGTCAAAAAATATCTCTTTTATTTTTCCAATCACTTGAGAATGTAAAAACCACTCCCTTGAAAATGTGAAAACCACTCCCTTGGGCCTTACAAAACAAGCAGCAGGGACCCCTGGCTCTAATCCTCACAACCTTAGCATGAGTCTAAGGCTTGCACTTCTTTCAAATCTATTTCTCTTAACCTTATTCCTGAGGAAATCTTTTTTAGTATTCTATTAAACAAATGGCTTCTGTCCATTCCAAGCATTTAACAGACCCCAATGAGTTGCCCCCGCATGCAACAGGAAACTACTATCACTATTTTAAGATATACAAAATTAGTCCATGCTCTTACTATAAAATTTCACAAAACCTAAAGTAATCTGTGGACACAGGCTTGTTTTCCAATTAGATAAAATTCAGGAAATAAATACAGTACCTGAGAAATACTGACATGAAATACTTACCTACCACATAAAACTACAATAAAACCAAGACCATTCTGAATAATACATGTTAAAGCATTTAAGTAAAACTGTCCCCAGTGATGTTAATCAACACTTATTAAACATTTACAAAATGTTCCTGATATTGGGAGCCACAGTGAAATTCCAAATAATCATACTAATTTATATACAAAAATACAAGAGAAAATTACCTACAAGTTTAGAATTGGGTATGGTTTCATATTCTATAGAAGGAAGAAATTCAGATGGAGGTGCAAAAAGGAATAGTCAAAGTAAAATATGAGTAATAAATGCAAAAGCATGGGGTGTCGAATGGCTCAGTTGGTCAGGCATCTGACTATTGCTTTTGGCTCAGGGTAAGACTCTTGATTTCAGCTCAGGGTCATGATCTCACAGTTGATGGGTTCAAACCCGTGTTGGGCTCTGCCTGTACACAGCCTGCTGGGATTCTCTCTCTCCCTCTCTGTTTTCCCCTGCTCTCTCTCTCAGAATAAATAAATAAATTTTATTTAAAAAATGCAAAAGCAAAGAAAGTGAAGACATGAAAGCGAGATAAAATTATTAGTCTAAGTTAAGTTTTAACAAGAAAGGAAAACCACGGAAGGTAAACTAATGACTGCGATATCACAAGGGAAGCAGCTGGATTTAATTAAAGAGAAAACAGTTTTTATCAATAATGGTGGTAAGGGATGGAAGGAGAAGGGGGGAATAAGGGAGCAAATAACCAAAATAAAACATTAAAATTAAGTCGCCATTTAATTATCCAGTTATAATCCCCTTCCCTACATCCCCCTCCCCCAGGATAAGGGGTTTTTGCAATACAGCTACATAGTCTTACTATATGAAGTATGCAATCATTACCTTCCACTGCAGCTACTGTAAAAACTATAGTGTATCTATTAATGGGAGGAAAGTTTGAGAATCAAACTGCTGATACTAACAATATAAATGCATAATAATATGCAGTAGATAACTGTAAACTATGTTACTATACTTACAACATGTAAATGTGTCTAATTTGATAGTGGCTATAACTTCAGCAGTTACCATTTCACCAATTTTTTGGGACTAGGCAAATTATGGTAAATGGTTTTGTAACACCTGCCATACTTCTAGAAGCTTTAATGCACAAAACTGAAAATTTTTAAATGAGATAATCCTGTGTTAAAGCAATAGGCGTGTATAAGGCTACATTAACCAAACAGAAATCTACATCAAAGAACCATAGAAGAACCAGCCTAATGTTTCTGAGTAACAACTCAGACTACAACCTATTAGATGAAAAGGTCTGCTCAAATGGCAAAATTAGATTTTTAAGACTATGTCTCCCAAAGACTATTTAATAAATAAATTAGCCCTACAGTAAGGAACAAGGATAACTATAATGTGCTTTGTACTTAGTATGTGCCTAATAACTATAAAGAATGAGGGAGAAAAATAGGGTGGCAAGGAGGGGAAAAACATACAGAAGGGAACTAGATCATAAACTTCGTACCAAAATCTGAGAAAGGAAACCTATACATCATTCCCATGAAAACATACATACAAAAATCCTAAATAGCAAAACCACATCAACAATACTAAAATAAGTGGAGTTTTCCCAGAAGTGCAAGAACATCATAATAAGAATTTTTATCACCTCAAAAGATCAAAAGAAAAACTGTCCATCTCAAGAAATGCTAAAAAATTATATAATAAAATCCAATTATCTTGTCCTTATAAAGTCTCTTAATAAACTCAGAACAGAAGATTATCATATAACATAATAATGGATATCTACCCAAATACATCCTAATGATGAGACATTAAAGGGACTTCCACTAAAATCAGGAACAATATAGAATGCTATCATTACTATTAATATCATTCCAGAAGTTGTAGTCAATGTTAGATAAAATTT
Organism: Prionailurus viverrinus; assembly: GCF_022837055.1. Taxonomy (NCBI): domain Eukaryota; kingdom Metazoa; phylum Chordata; class Mammalia; order Carnivora; family Felidae; genus Prionailurus; species Prionailurus viverrinus. The sequence goes on from NC_062562.1 coordinate 151,509,927, forward strand.
TTAAGTCAGGCAATATTATATATGACAAAATATGTCAAAAATGACAATATTATGACAAAACAATGTATAAAAAAATTACCAGTGTCATAATACATTATTACAGATATCATAAATATTAAAAACAAAAATGAGAACATCAGAAGCCACCTGATGTCAATACATTTAACAACTAAAAGGCAATGCCTCGATTCTGTAAAAACCCAAGTTTCTAAAACCAACCCAAGAACAGAAAATCTTGATTGTCCTCTATATGTTAATGTAATTTATTTTTAATTTTTATTTTTTTAATTTTTATTTTTAGAGAGAACTTGAGGGGGGAGAGGAGCAGAGGTAGAGACAGAGAGACAGAAAAAGAATCCCACCCCAAGCAGGTTTCCACCCTCAGTGTGGAGCCCAATGTGGGGCTCAATCACAATACGCATGGGATCATAAATAACCCAGGCCGAAATCAAGAGCTGGACGCTCAACTGACCAAGCCACCCAGGCGCCCCTCATGAATTTATTTTTAAAAACCTTTCCAAAGGGCTTCATGGGTGAATTTTCCAAATATTAAAAAAAGTAAATAATACCAAACTTAGACAAACTCTTTCAGAGTGGAAAAGGAAACACTTGCCAAGGCATTTTTAAAGGCAGAATACTCTATTAGCATAACCTGACAAAAACATCGTAAGAAAATTACTGAACTCAGAACCCTCACAGCAACAAAAATTCTTTAAAAACAAAATATAATAAATATGTTAAAAGAAATTATACCATGACTATATGAGGAATGTAAAGTTGACTTGACAACATTAAAAAAAATCAGTCTGTGGAATTCACTACATTAAAAGAATAAAAAATCATCATCATCTCAAAAAATGCAGAAAAAGCATTTGACAAAATTTGACATCTATTTATGGTTTTAAAAAACTCTCAGCAAATTAGAAATAAAAGGAAACTTCTTCAGTTGGATGAAGAGTATCTCTAAAAAGCCTATAGCTAATATCATACCTAAGGGTGAAATTCTAAACACTTTCCCTGAAATCAAGAACAAGACTAAGTGCTCTGGACTTAACCATTCAACATTTACTAGACGTCCTCGTCAGTGCAGGAATGCAAGAAAAATAAAGATATAAAAATCGGTAAAGAACCAAAATGAGTCCATATTTGCATATGACATGACTTCATACATAGAGAATCCAAAGAGGGTAAAAGACTACTAGAACTAAAATTTAGCAAGATCACTACGTACAAAAGCAAAATACAAAAATCCATTGTATTTCTATTATTAGTAATATACAATGGAGACAGAAAGTAAAGCCACAATCCCATTTATAATAGAACGAAAACAACAAACACCTAGGAACAGATTTAACAAGATATGTGAAATACATCTATATTAAACCACAAAATATTATAGAGAGAAGTGAAAGAGATAAATGGAGATGCACAAGGTCTATGAATTGAAAAACTTGGTATTTTTAAGATAACAATTGCCCTCAAATTAATTTATACATTCAATGAACTCCAAATCCAAAATCCAAAATCCAAATCCAATGCTATTTAACTAGAAATAGGCAAGATGATTCTAAAATTTATATGGAAATGTAAAGGACTTCGAATACTCAAGCAATCTTGAAGAACAAAGTTGGAGAACTTACACAACCAAATTTCAAAGCTTACTATAAAATTACAGCAATTAAAACAGTGCTGGCATTTGTGGTACTTTATTTTTGGACAGACACCAATAAAATTCAATGGAGAAAGACAGTGAGGAAACGGACTGTCTATGTGGAAAAAAAGTGAATCTCTACCTCACATACATAATTAATTTCAGATCAATTGCAGGGTTAAATGTGAGTGACAGATTACATAATGATGGAAAAAATAAAGGGACAAATAATTCAATTTAAAGACTAAATGAGGGACCTGGGTGGCTCAGTCAGTTAAGCATCCGACTTAGGCTCAGGTCATGATCTCACAGAGCATGGGTTCAAGCCCCACACTGGGCTCTGTGTTGACAGCTCAGAGCCTGGAGCCTGCTTCGGATTCTGTGTCTCCCTCTCTCTCTCTGTCCCTCCCCTGCTCACACTGCCTCCCTCTCTCTCTCTCTCTCTCTCAAAAATAAACATTTTAAAAAATTTGAAAAATAATAAAGAATAAATGAAAAAAAATACATAAAGCTTTTTAGAAGAATACTTAGAAGAATACCTTCCTGGCTTTGGGAGAGGGAAAAGATTTTTCAGCATAAAAATAAAGAAGTATAAAATTAAAAATTGTTAAAATGGACTTCAACAAAATCAAAGCCTTCTGTAACATCAAATGACACCGTTAATGAAGGCAAGCTGCATACTGTAAGAAAACATTCACAAAACATAGATCTAACAAAAAAAATCATATCCAAAATACAAAAAGAACTCCTACAAATCAATAATAAAAAATACAACTTACACAAATAGCCAATAAGCACTTAATGTGTTCAACAGCACTGTTCATCAGGGAAAAAGCTATTAAAACTACACACAGACAGAATGGCTACAATTAATAAACGTAACAATTCCAAGTGTTAGTGAGGGCAGGAAGCAACTAGAACTGCCACATTTTGATTAGAGTGTAAAATGGGACAACTACTTTTGGAAACTAGCAGTTTCTAATAAAGTTATTCACACACCTACCCTATAACCCAGAAATTCTTCTCCTAAATATATACCCAAGTGAAATGAGTGCATATGCCTAAGAAAAGATTTGTACAAAAAAGGTGAACAGCAGCATATTCATAATAGCCTCTTCCTCCTCCCCCCCCCCAGATTATTCAAATGCCCATCAACAGCAGAGTGGATAAACTATGTTATGTTCATACAACGGAATACTACTTCACAAAAGAAACTACTGATACAAACAACTATCTTGATAAATCTCAAAAATATTATTATGTTGGGAGGAAGAAGCCAAACACAAAAGAGTGTATGTAAGTGCATTAAATAAAGTTTTAGAATAAGCCAAACTAAGCAAAAGACCAGAATGGTTTCTTCCAAGGGTAGGCTGTGGTACTAACTGGAAAGGGGCACAAGTAAACTATCTGAAGTGATAAAAATGTTCCATATCTTGATCTGACTGTTGGAGACAAGTATGTATATACATGTTAAAGGTCAATACTTTATATCAATTGTACTTCAATAACATACTGTGGAAAGTTAAAGAAAAAAGGAAAAGAAAAGGAGGGAAGGGAGATGAAGGGAAAAAGGGAAGGAAGAAATAACATTTTAATGTAAACTTCATGGTCTAAGTGATAATTCATCTTTGAAAGTAACATCAACAAATGCTTTGTGGAAGGAAATGTTCTCTGTGATACACGGTACCTCAAATTGTGAAGGATTTACCTTAAAATTGTATTATTTTCTTTGAATAGCCCAATGAGATGCCACTATTACATGATCAGCCTACTGAATGTCTAAGGCTAATAATACATTAGAAGATTTTAACACTTCTATTTTCTCTAATTTGGATAGACTTCTAAATATCAAGAGGATCCATAACTTCTAATACTATTTTACATATTAATGTATCACTTGTTCTTTTTGTGACTTAAAACTCGGTTCAAGTTTAATTTTGCCATACCAAAAGGTCAATTATTTAATTTCACCATAAAATAATTAGCAATGACAAAAAAGCAACAATTAGAAAAAAATATTTAAGTAACAAACAATCCCATATTCCAGTGTATAAAGTTTTCTGCACCTACACAGACATCAATTACTTACGTTTAAAACAAAAAGGATCATGCTGCACACTGTTCTGGAATCTGGCACCCTGCTTAACGCAATTAACAGCTTTCCTTTGCATAAATCATGGGTGATGATTCTCAGTGCGTAATACTCTACTACACAGATGCCCTGTAATTTATTTAATAAGTCCCCTATTACTAAAGCATTTTAAAATTTTCTTCCTACTATAAACAATATTGTAACAAACATTCCATCTGTGTTTTCTTCATTTATATCACTTTTGATAACTGGATGTTCGGAAATGGTTCCCTGTGACCATTCAGAATTTTCAGCATTTGATCATGAATGGACAATTTTCTTCTTCAAAGGCCAGACAGTAAATATTTTAGGCTTTCAGGGCCACATACTATCTTTGCTGCATATTCTTTGTTTTGTTTTTACAACCTTTAAAAAATGTAAAAACCATTCTTATTCTTAGCTCATAGACCTTACAAAAGCAGTCCATGGATTGGATCTGGTCTGCGGGCTACAGTTGCTGACCCTGACTTCTATTATGTTCTACAAAGGCTCATGAAGACAGGAAGTTACCCTAGAATTCTGGGTGGTGTGTGCCAGTCACCATATTTTATTGGGTGTCTAGTGAAGTCAGTGTGATTCTTAGTTATTTTTAAAGGAGAAATTTATTTTCATATGAACTCTTCTTTTAACTTCCATTAAGACCACCCAACCTGTATCCTGACTAGATACAAAATTTAAATTTAAATTTTAAAATTATAAAGGCTAGTATGCAAAAAAGGACATGAACAGTTCAAGGTGTTTATCAGAGTAAGTGGTTTTACTAATGTTTGTAATTCTTTAACTACTTTTATCAAATATTCAGAAGATATACTTTGAAAGGCTACTGCCAACAGGGGCGTCTAGGTGGGTCAGTCGGGTGAGCATCTGACTTCGGCTCAGGTCATGATCTCACTGCTCGTGAGTTTGAGCCCTACGTCAGGCTCTGTGCTGTTAGCTCTGAGCCTACAGCCTGTTCCAGATTCTGTGTCTCCCTCTCTCTGCCCCTCCCCCATTCACACTCTGTCGTTCTCAAAAATTAATAAACATCAAAAAAACAAAAAAAGAAAAGAAAAGAAAAGAAAGAAGAAAGGGCAGGCTACTGCCAACAAATACCGTACTCCCAACTGTGGCTACATAATGACTTACAGCTACAGGAATAAATATCACTTAACTGTTCCCATCTTATTCCACAGCTGGTCCTTGCTTTATCCATAAAATCTTTAGAAATAATAGGCAGAAGATATACAATAAAGATAACATTAAAAAGTCACTATATCTTTTCTTACCAATATGTGATTTCAGTAAAATATTTTTAACAGCTTCATTAAATCCTATGATTTGAACGATAAGGACAAGACCAGTGAGGTTTCAAAGAATTTTTAAAAGAAAGAACATCTGCCTTTTGAGTATATTCACTTTTTATTTTTATATTTTATGTTCCTTTGTAAAAAAAAAAATTACTAAGTAAACAATGCTTGAAGGATAATGAAGTTGAAAACACAGAAAAGACAAAGGACTTTGTAGTTGTAGTATGGAAAACTAACAGAAAGAATTCAATAACTTCATAATACTGCCAGGTATGGTGGAGTCTCAGATGTTTCTAAAAAATCTGTTTTTGGTTCCTTTGGTTTCTAGTGACTAGGCTGGAACATCAGAATCAGCATGGAAAGTTACAAAAAATTATTAACCTACTCCAGTTTGACCCTAGGTCCTTAGATCCAATCTTCCTATTTTTGTCTAATATTATGTCTACTTTATAGTCAGTCTTCCTAACTGCACACAGAGAAAGGAGGAGGGCCAGAAGGAAAAAAGAGATTAATACAAGATTAGATAATTACCAACCACATGTCACTAGGACAAAGACTTAAGACTCTCTCACAAGAGGGGGGGTGCCTGGGTGGCTCAGTCAGTTAAGTGTTCAACTTTGGCTAAGGTCCTGATCTTGTGGTTCATAAGTTCAAGCCCCGCATGGGGCTCTGTGCTGACAGCTCAGGCCTGGGGCCTGCTTCGGATTCTGTGTCTCCCTCTCTCTCTGCCCCTCCCTCACTAGTACTCTGTTTCTCTCTCTGTCAAAAATAAAACATTAAAGGGGCGCCTGGGCGGCTCAGTCGGTTGAGCGTCCGACTTCAGTTCAGGTCACGATCTCACGGTCCGTGAGTTGGAGCCCCGCGTCGGGCTCTGGGCTGATGGCCCAGAGCCTGGAGCCTCCTTCTGATTCTGTGTCTCCCTCTCTCTCTGCTCCTCCCTCGTTCATGCTCTGTCTCTCTCTGTCTCAAAAATAAATAAACATTAAAAAAATAAAAAAAAAACATTAAAAATTTTTTTTAAAACAAAAAAAAGGCTCTCTCACAAGAAAACACTCGGACTCTTCACCCAAATTCTTTTGTCCTTTTAGGTTCTGGAAGATTTCTTACTAACAAAGACCTTTAAACATACAAATATTGAGGGGCACCTGGGTGGCTCAGTTCATTAAGCATCTGACTTCGGTTCAGGTCAAGATCTCATGGTTTGGGGGTTCGAGCCCTGCACAGGGCTCTCTGGTGTCAGTACAGAGTCTGCTTTGGATCCTCTGTCCTCCTCTCTCTGCACCTCCCCTACTCATGCACGTGCACTCTTTCTCTTTCTCTCTCAAAAATAAGTATTTTAAAAACATTTTTAAATTAAAAAAAAATGCAAATATTGAACACATGCTCTATTTCAATTAGACTCAAAATTAGAAAAGGCCAGAAAATTAGGTATACAGAGTAGGAGATCTAGGTTATCTGAGAGATCTAGTTCCAATTCTTACAATAACTAGTTTTTGAGAAGTTGATCAAGTTATTGACTTTCTATGGACCTGAGGCTTCTTTATCTATAAAATAACGGGGCCGTATTAGATAAATCTCTAGGGTCTCTCCTGTTTCTAAAGTTCTAGGGGCGCTTGGGTGGCTCAGTCGGTTACTTTGGTTCAGCTCATGGTTCAGTTTGTGAGTTCGAGGCCCACGTCAGACTCTGTGCTGATAGCTCAGAGCCTGGAGCCTGCTTCGGATTCTGTGTTTCTTTCTCTCTCTCTGCTTCTCCCCTGCTCATGCTCGCTCTCTCTCGCTCTCGCTCTCTCTCTCTCTCTCTCTCTCTCTCTCTCTCTCTCACACACACACACACACACACACACACACACACACACAAATAAACATTTTAAAAATTAAAAAATAAAATGAAATAATAAAATAAAATTCTAAAAATGCAGGGCGCCTGGGTGGTTCAATTGATTGAGCTTCCAACTTTGGCTCAGGTCATGATCTTGCAGTTCATGGGTTCAAGCCCCACAATGGGCTCTGTGTGGACAGCTTCAGAGCCTGGAGCCTGCTTTGGATTCTGTGGGTGTCTCTCTCTCAAAATAAATAAATAAGCATTTAAAAATAAATAAAATAAATAAATTCTAAAAATGCAAAATGACTACATTAAACCTCCTACAGTTAAACACAAAATCCTACAGTTAAACACAACATATTTTAAAAGGATCAAACAGTAGGGGTGCCTGACTGGCTCAGTCGGTGGAGCGTGTGACTCTCAACCTCAGGGTCGTGAATTCAAGCCCCATGTTGGATGTAGAGATTACTCAAAAAGTCTAAATAAAAGATAATACATAAATAAGTTTTTCCCCAAGGCATAACAAACACAAACTCTAGTTTTACTAATTTGGATTCAAAGAGTCTAAATTAGTACATTACTTCTTTGTATACATAGTGTATATTTTAAAAAAATTTTTTTTAGTGTTTATTTATTTTTGAGACACTCAGAAACAGAACATGAGTAAGGGAAGAGCAGAGAGAGAGGGAGACACAGAATCTAAAGCAAATGAGCTGTCAGCACAAAGCCCGATGCAGGGCTCGCACTCACGAGCAGTGAGATCATGACCTGAGCTGAAGTCAAACAGTTAACAGACTGAGCGACCCAGGCAACCCCATAGTGTTGCCTTATACATCAGATTGCTATTGATGCACTACACTAAATCACTGAAGATGGGGGCACCTGGGCAGCTCAGTCGTTTAGGCTTCAGACTTGGGCTCAGGTCATAATCCTGCAGGTTGTGGATTCAAGCCCAGTATCAGACTCTCTGCTGTCAGCACAGAGCCCACTTAGGGTCCAGTGTCCTCTCTCTTCCCCTCCCTGATTTATGTGCACTCTCTCTCAAAAATGAATAAACATTAAAAAAAAAGAGAAAAAAAAATACAACACTGAAGATGATCTGGAAGACAGCTTGACTATTAAAGCAGACTTTTCAGGGGCGCCTGGGTGGCTCAGTAGGTATGTGTCTGACTCCGACTCAGTTCATGATCTCATGGTTCGTGGGTTCCAGCCCTGCGTCGGCTCTATGCTGACAGCTCAGAGCCTGGAGTCAGCTTCAGATTTTGAGTCTTTCTCTGTCTCTGCCCCTCCTCTGCTCGCGCTCTGTCTCTCTCTCACACAAAAATAAACAAACATTACTAAAAAAAATTTTTTTTAAGATTTTTCATAAAGCTGGTTTATTTTCTAAGGTGATACTCTCTGGTTTTAATAAATTAATGTAATATTAAATAACAGAACAGGACTTCATTAGGTAAACCAAGAGTACTGAATACTGTAAGTAATAAAAATAGATGAGAAAATGCAGAATGCTTCCTAAAACTTACCTGACTAAAATTGTAATTTTAAACATTATTTTTAAAGAGTATGTATTTGAGTGTATGTATAATATCTCAGAAGTATATATGCCAAACTGAGCAGGGGAGTTAGTTATCTAAGTGATCTATGTGGGCAATGGCCCCCAAAAAAAAAAAAAAAAAAAAAAACAGAAAAGGAAGGAAAACTTACAAATTCATTCCATGAGGCCACCGTTACCCTGATAACAAAACCAAATAAAGACACCACTAAAATACAGAACTCAGGCTAATTCTCAACAAAATACTAGCAAGCCAAACTCAAAACTATATTATAAAAAAACATTCACCACGATCAAGTGGGATTTATTCCTGGGTTGCAACACTGGTTCAATGTTCACAAATCAATCAACACAATGTATCACATCAGTAAGAAAAAGGAGAAATATGATCCTTTCAACAGATACAGAAAAAGCATTTGACAAAGTACAACATCCATTCATGATAAAAACTCTCAACAAAGTAACATAATTAAGGCCATATATAAAAACCCAGAGCTAACACCATCCTTAATGGGGAAAAACTGAGAGCTTTTCCCTAAGGTCAGGAACAAGACAGGGATGTCCACTTTTACTGCTTCTATTCAACATAGTCCTAGCCACAGCAATTAGACAAGAAAAAGAAATAAATACAAATTGGTAAGGAAGAAGTAAAATGTTCACTATCTGCAGATGACACAACACTCTATAGAGAAAACCCTGAAAGACTCCATCAAAAAACTGCTAGAACTGATACCCAAATTCACTAGTTGCAGGATACAAAATCAATGTACAAAAATATGTTGCATTTCTATACACCAGTAATAAGGCAGCAGAAAAAAAAAATTAAGAAAATAATCCCATTTACAACTGCACCCAAACCAGTAAGATACCCAGGAATAAATCTAACCAAACAGGTGGAAGACCTATGTTTTGAAAACTATAAAATACTGATGAAAGAAATTGAAGAGGACACAAAGAAATAAAAAGACATTCCATGCTCATGGATTAGAAGAACAAGTATTGTTAAAATGTCTATACTTCCCAAAGCAATCTACACATTCAGTGCAATCTCTATCAAAATACCACCGGCGTTTTTCACAGAGCTAGAACAATCCTAAAATTTGTATGGAGCCACAAAAGACCATGAGGCCAAAGAAATCTTGAAAAGAAAAACCAGAGGCAACACAATTCCAACTTCAAGTTATATTACAAAGCTGTAGTGATCAAAACAGTATATGGTACGGCACAAAAAAAGACATGCAGATGAATGGAACAGAATAGAAAATCCAAAATAAACCCAGATCACATAGTCAATTAATCTTCAAGAAAGCAGGAAAAGAATATCCAATGGGAAGAGGACTCTCTCATCAACAAATGGTGTTGGGAAAACTGGACAGGAACATGAAAGGAATGAAACTGGACCACTTTCTTATACCAAACACAAAAATAAATTCAAAATTCAAGATTAAAGACCTAAGTGTAAGACTGGAAACCATACAAATCCCAGAAGAGAACACAGGCAGTAACATCTTTGATATTGGAGGTAGCAACTTCTTTCTAGATAGGTCTCCTGAGGCAAGGGAAATAAAAGCAAAAATAGACTACATCAAAATAAAAAGCTTCTGCCCAGCAACGGAAATAATCAACCAAACTAAAAGGCAACCCTACAGAACGGGAAGAGATATTTGCAAATGGCATATCTGATAAAGGGTTAGTGTCCAGAATATATACAGAGCTTATAAAACTCAACACCCAAGAAGTGAATAATCTAATTAAAAATGGGTAGAAGACATGAATAGACATTTCTCCAAAGACAGATGGCCAACAGACACATCAAAATATGCTTATCATCACTTATCATCAGGGAAATGCAAATCAAAACTATAATGAAATATCACCTCACACCTGTCAGAGTGGCTAAACTCAACAACACAAGAAACAACAGGTGTTGGAGAGGACATGAGAAAGGGGAACCCTCTTGCACTGCTGGTGGGAATGCAAACTGGTACAGCCACTGTGGAAAACAGTATGGAAGTTCTTCAAAAAGTTAAAAATAGAACTACCCTATGATCCAGAAATCACACTACTCAGTATTTATCCAAAGAATACAAAAACAAGAATTCAAAGGAATACATACACCCCTGTGTTTATAGCAGCATTATTTATGGAAGCATCCCAAGTATATGTCAATTGATGAATGGATAAAGAGGACGTGAAATATAAATATATATGTACATATATATGAATATGACACATTTATAATGGAATATTATTGGAATATTATGGAATATTATTCGGCCATAAAAAAAAAAGAATGAAAATTTTCCTTTTGCAATGACATGAATGGAGCTAGAGTACAATGCTAAGCAAAATAAGTCAGTGAGAGAAAGACAAATGCCCTGTGATTTCACTCATATGTGGAATTTATGAAAAAAAAATGAGCAAAGGGAAAAAAATGAGAGAGAGAAACAACAAGAAATAGACTCTTAGAGAACAAACTGAAGTTACCCTAGGGGAGAGGAGGGAAGGGGGGTGAGAGGATGGGTTAAATAGGTCTGAGGGTTAAGGAGTATATGCACTTCTCATGACAAGCACAGGGTGATGTATGAAAGTGTTGAATCATTACATTGTACACCTGACATATATATATACACATATATATACACACACACACACATATATACACATACACATGTATAATATATATATAAAATATACACGTTATATATATATGTTATATAAGAGTATATGTTATAACAGTGTATGTTAACCAACAAACTAAAATAAAACTTTAAAATAAATAAATGGGCAGTGGACAGTGGGATTTTATTAAGAGGGACTTTTGCTTTATCTGTACAGCTCAGATTTTTTTCTAAATGTATCACTTGTGTGACTAAAGTTAAATTTAAAAAATTTTAAAACAAAATACAAAAGAAAAGTATACTGAAAAATAAGTCATATTAATACTGTATTACAAAGAACACTGGGGCAGGTTATGTCTCAGAAAAAGAGAGACATGACAAGAAATAAATTCAAATTTTAAAAAAAGGACCTAATACTCTAGATATTTAGGTCAAACTCTTACTTGTCCCTTAAACACGTTTCCGTATCTAGGACTGGATTAGTAATTTTTAGTAATGTTTATCTCTCACCATAAATTTTCCAGAGAGCTAAAGTTCATCACCATTAAAACAGCAAATCCTGTTAGGTCCCAATTGTGTCAGACATTGTACTAGACAATGATGATGGTGATGTTGCTGTTGTTTGGGGGAGAAAAATTAATGATTAACAAATTTACTATACTCAATGACCTTTACTATATTTATACAGGCAAATTTCAGGTTTTTCCAGATTTAAAAATAAATCAGCTATGTTCTAAACATAACTGTGCAAATACTGGGCAACTCTGACTACTCCATGCTGCCCCAACATTCCCCCATCATCACTGTGAGTCAACCATTTTTAGTCAACAGTGTGTGATGTAAAGATGTAAAATTTCCAGAAAATCTGAATATCTGAGAAAAATACAAGGTGAAATGGTAAAGATAAAGTCAAGAATGGGAAGAAAATATAAACATTGGTGCTTTAACTCAATTACACATGATCCTTTCCTTTAAAATTTCCTTTACAAATTTTAAAGTCATTTGCTAGCTTAGAAAATAAAATTTTGGGGGTGCCTGGGTGGCTCAGTCGGTTGAGTGTCCGACTTCGGCTCTGGTCATGATCTTGCAGTCTGTGAGTTCGAACCCTTCATCAGGCTCTGTGCTAACAGCTCAGAGCCTGGAGCCTGCTTCAGATTCTGTGTCTCCCTCTCTCTCTGCCCCTCCCCTGCTCATGCTCTGTCTCTCTCTCTCTCTCTCTCTGTCAAAAATAAATAAACATTAAAAGAAAAGAAAAGAAAAGAAAATTGTTACAGATTCCTTGAGGTGTACATTAAGATTTTGGATACTTAATTTGTAGACTTGGAAAGCAAAGGAATAACATATTTTCTTTATTCTCAAGCAAACCAGAAAGAACTCTATCAGAAATTTTCCCTTAAATCTTACGTTATGTATTTCTTCCCTACACTTCAGTTTATAGTAACCATTGGTATATTCTCTATTTTCTCCTTAGAGCAAGTAGTATGTATCTCAAAATCACATAGAACTCCATGCCTTACTTCTAGTATCACATCTTTGATCTTCCTTTTTATTTTAATTTTTTTTTTAACGTTTATTTATCTTTGAGACAGAGAGAGACAGAGCATGAACGGGGGAGGGGCAGAGAGAGAGGGAGACACAGAATCAGAAGCAGGCTCCAGGCTCTGAGCCATCAGCCCAGAGCCCGACGCGGGGCTCGAACTCGCAGACCGCGAGATCGTGACCTGGCTGAAGTCGGACGCTTAACCGACTGAGCCACCCAGGCGCCCCTGATCTTCCTTTTTTTAAAAAAATCTCCCTTCGATCCAGAGAAGGGCACAGAGAAAGAGACAGACACAGGACCAAGGCCTGAATAATTCCAACTTGGAAAGACTGCAGTGGAGAAAAAGAATGCACATGAAGGCCACAAAAGACCATTCAAGAGAAGTAGGAGGAAAAAAACCATAATGACAGTAAGTAGAGAAAAGTGGTCAAGTTTGAGAAATATTCTAACGGGATAGAGTAGATGTCAGTGTAAGGAAAAGCACAACTAACTCCCAGGGATGGCCAAGAATATTCATTCATTCATCAAAATATTCAGAGTATCTAGTATGTACAAGGCACTTTTCTAGGCATGAGGATCACTTGAATAAACATATCTACAGTTCAAACATGCAACGGCTCGTGAAGTACAAGTTTTTAACTCAGATATTTAATAAAGCTCTAAAACTGAAAGACACTGCCTGGACTTTCCGATTTAGGTGACCCCAAAAATTCTCCTTTGGTTTAAGCCAGTTTGGGTCAAGTTTTAGGTCCCCTGGGACAAGAGAGTTCTCTTCACTGGGTCTTCCTTCTTTAGTCTCACCTTTAATCTACTCTTCAAGAAGCAGTCAGGGTAAAATTGTATATTTGATGTTGTTACTCTCTTATCTTAAACCCTTCCATGGCTTTATACTGTACTTGAGATAGAAGTAGATGACCTATAAAGTCATTCATGGTATAGCCTTAGAGTCATCTCTCACTTCCATTGTCCTCTATCACTGTGCTCCAAACACTAACCCTGGGAAAACTGTGTTTTGTTTTTTTTGATGCCCCACCTCCAACCCCCTTCTGGGAAAATAGTTTTGAAGTATACACTTACCATACACCCTAGCAATTCCCCTTTAGATACTTACCCAAGAGAAATGAAAACATATGTCCACAAAAGGGCTTGTAAATAAATGGCCATAAGCAGCTTTATTCATAATAGCCAAAATGAAAACAAATCAAATGTCCACCGATAAGTGAATGGACAAACTGTGGTATCATCATACAATGGAATACTACAATAGTATTCAGCTCTCATTGGCTGGAGAGTTCTTATAGTTAGGCCTACTCTATTAGACTCTGGTTCCACTATTTAGCTGGTGGAAAAGACTCGGAAGGAAACAAAGCACACAGTAGAGGGTTGAGGAGAAGAAAGGAGAGGGGGGAAGTTTCATAGTACATGTCCTAGAAACATAAAATCTGAAATATTTAAGACAATTATCCTAAATTACCAGTATACCTTTAGTGAGTCAACTGGGAATAGAGAGGGGATGCTGGTTGACAAAAAGTCACTATGCAAAAAAAAAGAAAAAAAAAGAAAGGAAAAAAAAAAGAAAAATGTCACTATGCATGCAAATCCAGTCCGATAACATTCAAATTACTGAAAAAATTGGATAGAAAACATGACATGCCTCCAAAAAAGCCACAGCACCCTAAGTTAAACTATAGAACATTTTGTCATTATAATGAAAATTGTGACACAAGGCTACAAGCAGCACCTACCAACTGGTACTAAAACTGTAAATAAAATAAGTTAAGTACCTACGAAAGGACTAATTAAGGACTAATTTTAAAGGGATCTTATAAAATTGTTTTGGGAAACAAACTCAGGAGATAAAGTTAAAGGTAGAAAACAGCCTGGAAAGTAAATTATTGATTGTTCTTTTCCTTCTGTGAATTTCATTTACTTAGCTCCTGAGTACACAATGACTTGCATTACTCATAACTGTCTATGTTATATATGATAATCTTGTCACTCAGCTACCCAATATGCTAGCGCCCTGAAGGTAGTGTTCCTAACCCAGCAGAGTTACAAAGCACATTTACTAGCCAAAGGAAATACTGCTATGTATTATATTAAATGTTCCTCACTGTACAAGTAGGTCATGGCAGAAACCATCTCGCAGCACTTAAGCAACATTCTCAAACTAGTCCTAAAAGATAATGATTGGCTTCAAAAGAAATTAAAGAAAAAAAAAACCAAACTTTTTAACACCTCACATATTATAAAAAATTCTAAACAAAGTAAGAGTTAGAAATAAATCTTTTAAAAGATGCAAATTCAATTTCTTATTGACATAAAAAAAGAATGGTTTTAGTAATTTTGTTAGCTTGGAGGTTTGGATAAGAGTTCTAAAAAGTGTTATAAATAGAAAAGTAAATAAAAATATTCACTCAACCTCCTATTTAAGTGCTCCCTTTCTGACAAATGAACTATGACATGCTTAATTTTAAAGATCACTTTAAAAGATTATTTCTAAACCTTTCTTAGTTACATTATAGTTTAAAAACTAGAAGTTACTATATTTAAAAACAATAAGGAAAAAGTAGGGCTACACTAGTATTTTTTGGCTAAGTAAAAAAAAGAACAAGAAAAACTATTAAAACATGACAAAAGTAGTTTCTTGTTCACACTCCTGAAAAAACATTACGGCATTACTAACTTGGCAAAGAATTAAAAAGTAAGTTTTTTAATGGACTGAACTGAGTAGACACACGGACAGATTAGGCACAGTATTAACTGTCAAACTGCAGGATAAAAGTAGCGTATTATTCTATTCAGAAACTAGAGGGACGTCAGACAAAAGAAGAACTCCTCTGTTTCAAGAGTACAATAGTACTCTTTATAACTTTCCTTCCAGGGATACTCTATTTCATTATGTTAATAACCAATCTTAATTTTTAAACCCATTTTGATTCAAAACATTAATGTAGTGCGTAGAAGGATGCATAACCAAAAGCTCTGGTTAACAGTTAACATTTTTTTCAACCTGCTTCTGATTTGTTGTTCGTATTAAATTTCTCTACACAGCAAATGAAAATGTAAATAAAAGCAACCCCACAAGACTATTTCACTCCTAGTTTAGACTACATCTTGAAGTCAATTTAAAGGAGCTGCAGTCTCATTTAAGTTAGCATGAAGATCTGCATTTCCAGCACCCAAAATGCCTTTGCTGTATTCCACTCATGTCACCTATGTAACAGAACCACCCATGGCAACTACAGAAAAAAACTTTATCAAGGATACGGATAAGTCACATGAAAACAGAATTCTACATTTTAAAATCTCACCACTGGAACAGGAGGCCTCCAAAATAAGAGACCAACATCATGACTAGAACCTTTAGGGTGAAGAGCAAGTGAAATACAAAAGAATTAAAAGAATTCTGAGACTCATCACGTATGAAAATAGCAGTCCTATAATATTAAAGAGAAATTGTTCACAATTTTCTCAAGGATTTGCTAAGAAATAAAGCATCAGCCTTTTATCCAACTGGTAAAAAATATTAAAGGTAGAATTAATCAGCAAAATTTAGCAGAACAGACTAAAACTGTACATGTTAAATACGCTGCTGTGTAAAACCTGATGAGTCAACTCTTGACAAAATTTCAGCATACAATATGTAGGAAACTGAATTTGGTAGAAGCAAGATCAAATGGAAACTAGCAAATACCAAGTATAATTTGCAAAATTATGTATAGACAAAACTCTAACCAATAAATTAAATATTATAATATGTAAAAAGAACTGACCCCAGTAAAAATAATTTCAGCAAAAAAAAAAAAGTCTGAAAAAGTGCAATGTCCCTATGTAGAAAACTGACCAATAAATTTAAATGATTCAATGCAATTTTCCACAGAAGACAATCTGATTAAAATTCATAGATAATGCAGCCATGAGAAAGGAAGAGGCCATCTACCTAACCCACAAGATCAGCCATCAACCCAGGCAATCAATGGAATAATATACAACCTACTACTTTTCCATCAGAAACATAATGGTGTATTAAGTGACTGCTAAAAATAACTTTAAGTTTATTTTATGTTCCCATCTTATTTGAGAAAGTATGGTAAAGACTATATGACACCGAGAAAACACTAATATTATGGTAAGTAAAATAAATGAACACAAAAAAGTAAAACAAAGAAATTGAAAGGAAACACAGTAAAACAAACTTGCAAACAATAGTTTTTCTTCCACATGTCATTTTCAAATGTTCTTCAATGAATGTATGCTACAATATACACTACAAATATTTATTTTTACTTTCACTATTTAGTGAAAATGATAAAAATCAAATTACAAGAAAGGTACCTATTAACTTTTGTTTCCATTTTTTAGAGCCCCAACGGCAACCACTGTAAATAATTCTTGTGTATTCTTCCAGACATATTCAATGTATATGTAAGCATATACTTATGAATATTCTAAAAATTTTTTTAATGTTTATTTTATTTCTGGGAGACAAAGAGACAGAATGCAAGCAGGGGAGGAGCAGACAGAGAGGGAGACACAGAATCTGAAGCAGGCTCAAGGCTCTGTCAGCACAGAGCCTGACATGGGGCTTGTACCCACAAAGCACCAGATCATGACCTGGGTTGAAGTCGGATGCTTAACCAACTGAGCCACCCAGGAGCCCCGAATATTATCTTTTTTAACTGAAAATGAAAAGGTACATTCTTCTGAGCCTTCCCTTTATCACTTAACATACACCCAAAATGTTTCTATTTTAATACATACATCTCTACTTCACTCTTTTTTATGGCTACAACATATTCCAATATAGAAATGCACATGTAACTTAAACCCTATGGACGCTAATTTCAGTATTTCTAGTCTTTTGGTATTACAACGATGCAACGTACACCCTTCAACATATGTTCCTGTACGTTAGTATATCAGAAACAAACCAAGTCTCCAAAATTCAGTATGCTTAACAATACACAACACACTGAAATTACCAAGTTTACAAATGCATCTCAAAGATCTGAACACATCAGCCATAAAAACCTGATTATATTTTATAATATTAAATATATATTACACTGATATGTTAACATGTTATACATATTGATAATATGTATAAACAAACTTGTATTCAGTAATTTATTAGCATATACATATTGATGCTTATCTACATCTTTACATATTTATTAACATGGTAAAGATGTGGCTATATTATATTTATAAATATTATTTCTACAAATATTTTATATTTATTAATATATTAATAAACCGATTTGTTAATTTTGTGTTTCTAGTCATTAAAATTTTTAATTTGTCTTTTGTGATGAGATTTAGGCCACTTATTTTTAGTTTGCTCACATTCTTGCTTGAATGAAATATTTCATTATTCCGGTGTTTAGTTAATTTTATTATTCCCAATGCCTTAATGAGAGTATATTCTTAATTTCTATAGCCATCAATAACCAAAATATTAGCATTTCTTACTGGTGTGGTACCTAGATATTTTTCAGCACATATTTACAATAAATACATGTTAGATTCATACTGAAATAATGATTACTGGTTGTGAAATGTCTCTTGAAAAATGAAATATATTTATAAAAATCAACCAAGCTATGACCCTTAGCCTACAAGCTGAGCATTCCTTAAAATAATCAGGATAAGAGGAAAATTGTCAACCAAATTTCACCAAAAATCTTCAAAAGCTGTTTAAATCACTCCAGCCAATATAAACAGCTGTAAAGTTTAATCAAAAGCATAAAAAAGCAAGGCTGATATATGTACTTTGAAATTGACAAAAGAAACCCAAAAATACCAAAATGCAAAAATAAATAACTTTTTAAAAGGCTGCACAGAAATCAGAAAATACTGGGGAAAAACAAAGTAATTTTTCAAAGGGCTGGAAAGAAATCAGAGTAAACTGAAAAACTCTCCCATGAAATAATCCAATTTTGTCCATATTCACTAGGAAACTATTTTCCTGAAAACACTGATACAAAGAATTGGTAAACATGACAAACTGGCCTATACATTAAGTGACCTGGAGCCAGTATATCTGTAGAACAAATTCCTAGAAATGAAACTGCTGGCTTTGACAAATATTGCCAAATTGCCCTTTAAAAAGCTGCACCAATCTGCATTCTCGCTAAAACCTATTAGAACCAAACATTTTAATCCCTACCGATCTAAAATGTAAATACTGAAATCACTGTTATTTTTAGTTTGCTTTTTAAAATTTTGAGGGTGTATATATTTTATAATGGAAAAAAAGTCCTTTCAAACTAATTAAATTATGAAAAAGCATGAAAAATATTTACATAATCAATTTTTAAAGCATACAAAATGGCCTTACACTAAACACAACAATGTAGAAACAAGTTCACATACTAATAAGAAATCAAGAGAACATACAAAAAAATAAAAATGCTATTTATTTTAGAATCCTGGAATTAAATGATTTTTCTCATTTCTTTTCCAAACTTCTCTCCAGTATAATTATTATGCTGATATTCTGTTAACAAAAAGTTCTAGTGGCTTGGAAGTACAGAATAATCACAGCTTTTTATGCCACCCAAGCTCTTTTTATTTCCTGTCAATGGCCCACCCAGTTTTCAACTGCCTAGTACCAAAACTGGATCATAATTTTCAATTTAGCACCTTCCTCCATTCTCTAAATCCTGGGCATTAAATCCTGTTGACTGTACTCCTTTGGCAGGTCTCTCTTACATGCCCTTTGGTCTCAATTTCAACACAGGATAACTAATAACAGGATCCAAATGAAATCTCTCTTCTCTAGAATCCTATACGTACCAGTTCTGTCTGATTAATTTCCTTTCAGACTGGTACTTATCAAACTTGACAATACATATAAATCAGTTGGGTATCTTGTTAAAAATGCAGATTCTGATTCTATAGGTCTGAGGTAGGTTATTAAATTTTGCACTTCTAACAAGTTCCCAGGTTATGCCAATGCTTTATATGTACAGAATTCTTCAAGTCACTCTTCAGATTAATAACCTTTAATTTGGTTTACTGACTCCTGTTCAGATTTAAATTATTTCCTTGTGGTCAGGAACCCTCTACCCTCATACTACTGCATAACCCTACTGCCTCATAGACTGTCTTCCTCACTTTCCTTCCCATAGGCCATGCTCATTTTGGGTGAGCAGTCCCCTTAGATGGATAATGTTCCATTTCAACTTTTTCCCACTCCACCTACAATTCACTCAAGTATTATCTTTTCACAAGACCACACAAATTAATCCTGTCCATATTCTTTAATCCCCCCCCTTTTCTGAAATCCTATGGTATTTCTCCATTAAGTATCTGGTGTCTGATGTCTTACACTATTACAACCATTGCAGAGGCATTCATCTTGCGTCCCATGTAGTGTCATAAGGACACATATTTTCCTCTCATGTAATGCCTAGCAATATGTTTAGCATATAATTCCTAATTCAGTCTAAATTTGTCCAGAGAACCATACTTTGTGGGTGGCTTTTGAAAAAATAACAAAAACAAAATGCAATATTTCACCTTGGAGCAGAATATTTTAAGGTCACCTTGCCACTAGTATAAATATAAAATACAGTGCCAACATAAAAACTAGTGACAATTTAGAAAAAAAGAATATTCCATACTGTTTAAAACTACCGTAAATGTCAAATGAGACACGGGACACGGAAATAAGAATTTATAGGAAATAAAGAATTCTAGGGGAAGGAAACAAGAATAAAAAGAAAGTGACTGTCAGTGAAGCTATACAAACCAATAAATAAGGGATGTGAACCAAATAGAATGGATCAGGCAGGGTAAGAAGAGAGTAAGAGATGAGAGATGGATGGGGAGAAGTAGGTGATATTCCAGTAAAACTGGGTAGTCAAAAATAGGTAGGAGAATATACATTCTTTTCAAGTACCCACAGAATATTCACACAGATAAACAACACCTTGGGCCATAAAACATAACAAATTACAAAGAACTGAAATCCTAGAGTATGTTCTCTGACCACAAAGAAATCCAACTAGAAATTAATAAATGTCCACACACTTGGAAATATACCAACACACTACTAAATAATCCAAGAACCAAAGAGGAAGTCTCAAAGGAAACAATAAAATAAAGCTATTCTGTGTCAAGTCTACTTCAATTAAATAAATAAACAGATAAATATCTTAGGAAAAAAATACAGAGATAAGTAAAAATGAAAATACTGCATACCAAAATGTGTAGTATGCAGCTAACGCAGTACCCAGAGGAAAATTCATATAAATGCTTACACTAGAAAAAAAGAAGAGGGGCGCCTGGGTGGCGCAGTCGGTTGAGTGTCCGACTTCAGCCAGGTCACGATCTCGCGGTCTGGGAGTTCGAGCCCCGCGTCAGGCTCTGGGCTGATGGCTCAGAGCCTGGAGCCTGTTTCCGATTCTGTGTCTCCCTCTCTCTCTGCCCCTCCCCCGTTCATGCTCTGTCTCTCTCTGTCCCAAAAATAAATAAACGTTGAAAAAAAAAAATTAAAAAAAAAAAAAAAAAAAAAAGAAAAAAAGAAGAAACTACAAAATGAAGAGGAAAGTAAACCCAAAGTAAACAGCAGGAAGGAAATAAGCAAGGGCAGAGATTTAAAAAAAATTTTTGAGGGGTGCCCGGGTGGTTCAGTCGGTTAAGCGTCCGACTTCAGCTCAGGTCATGATATCGCGATTTGTGGGTTCGAGCCCCGCGTCGGGCTCTGTGCTGACAGCTCAGAGCCTGGAGCCTGTTTCGGATTCTGTGTCTCCCTCTGTCTCTGACCCTCCCCCATTCATGCTCTGTCTCAAAAATAAATAAACGTAAAAAAAAAATAATAATAAAAAAATAATTAAAAAATTGAAAACAAAAACAAAAGAAAAACTAATGAACCCAATAGCTGGTTCTTGGGGGGGCAGTCGTAAGGAAACTGACAAACCTCTAGCAAGACTGACAAATATAAAAAGAGGAAAAGACAAGGGGCGCCTGGGTGGCTCAGTTGAGCATCCAACTTCGGCTCAGGTCATGATCTCACCGTTCTGGAGTTCGAGACCCGCGTTGGACTCTGCTGACAGTTCAGAGCCTGGAGCCTGTTTCAGATTCTGTGTCTCCCTCTCTGTCTCTGCCCCTCCCTGTCTCATGCTCTGTCTCTCTCTCTCTCAAAATAAACATTAAGAAAAAAAAATTTTTTTTGAAAAAAGAGGAATGACAAGAATCATAAATATCAGAATGAAATGAGGATTATTACTAAGATCCAACAGCCATAATAAGGTAATAAGAACTTTATACTCATAAACCAACAACTTACAAAAAGTAAACCAATTCTTCAGAAACCACACATTATCAAAACTCAATCAAAATAAAACAGATAAACTCAATAATCGTCCAAGCATTTAAGAAATTGAACTCATAGTCTAAACGCTCAGGAAAAAGAAATCCTCTGACCCAGCTGGCTTCAGTGGAGAATTTTACAAAAAAATAAATAATTAATTCTAAGTTTACGCTATCTTTTCATTTAAAGAGGAAGGAATACTTCCCAACTCTTTTTATGAAGTCAGTACTACTACGACCAAAATCAGACACAGTACCAAAGACCGAAGATATCAGACAAATATTTCTCATGAACTTAGATGTAAAAACCCTTCACAGGATATTAGCAAATGAAGTTTAACAATGTATAAAAAGATTATTGGGATTTACTCTAGACATGGGAAGCTAGTTTAGCATTTGAAAATCAATGTAATCTGGGGCGCCTGGGTGGCTCAGTTGGTTAAGCATCCAACTTCGGCTCAGGTCATGATATCATGGTTCATGAGTTCGGGCCCTGTGTCAGGCTCTGGGCTGACAGCTCAGAGCCCAGAACCTGCTTCTGATTCTGTGTCTCCCAATCTCTCTCTCTCTCTCTCTCTCTCTCTCTCTCTCTCTCTCTGCCCCACCCCCGCTCATGCTCTGTCTCTCTCTCTCTCTCTCTCTCTCTCAAAAATAAACATTAAAAAAAAAAAGAAAGAAAATCCATTTAATCCACCATATCAAAAGGCTAAAGAAAAAAATACATGAGTATATCGACTTACAGAAAAAGCACTTGACAAAATTCTTAATAAAAATTCTCAGTAAATTAGGAACAGAGGGGAACTTCAACTTGGTAAAGAATATCTATAAAAAACCCATGACTAACGTCACACTTAATCGTGCAAACCATATGCTGCTTCTCTAAGCTCAAGTAGAAGGCAAGGATGGCTGCTCTCACCAATCTTATTCAACACAATTATGGAAGCTTTAACCAGCCAATAAGGTAAGAAAAAGAAATAAAGAACAAACAGATTGGAACAAAGAAAAACAAATTCTGTGCCTGTTTGCAGATGACATGAAATTCTACCTAGAAAACTCCAAGGAACCTACCAAAAAATCCTAGAACTAAGAAGTGAGTTCTACAAGGTCACAAGATACAAGATTAACACACAAAGATCAATCACATTTCTGTACACTAACAATAACCATGTGAAAACCTAAATTACAAATACAATGCCATTTACAGTCATGCCCCCCCAAATTGAAAAACTTAGGTATAAATCTAATAAAACGTGTAGGATCTGTATATTGAAAATTACAAAATACTGATGATCAAAATAAAAGAAGACCTAAATACTGGAGAGACTTACTACTGATTGGAAGACACAACACAATAAAGATATCAACACTCCCTGAATTGATCTATAGATGTGATGCAATTACTAGCAAAACCCCAGAAAGACTTTGAGATACAGATAAGCTTATCCTAAAAATTATATGGAAAGGGAAAGTCCTACAAGACCTAAAGCAATTTCGAAAAAAGAGTCAAGTGGGAGGAATCACTCTTCCTGATGTTAAAGCTTACTATATAGTCGCAGTAATCAAAACAGTGTGGTACTCACACAGAAAGACATACAGATGGATGGAAGAGAATAGAAAATCCAGAAATAGGTCCTCACAAATATGCCCAACTGATTTTTGACAAGCATACAAGGAATTCACTGGAGGAAAGATAGCCTTTCCAACAGATGGTGCTGGAGCAACTGTACTTAAAAGAAAAAGGAAAAAAGAACCTCAACCTAGACTTCGTATCTTATACAAAAACTAGTTCAAAATGCATCATACACTTAAATGTAAAATTATTAAAACTTTTAGAAAAAAACTTAGAGAAAACCTTAAAGTCAAAACCTTAGGACTAGGGTAAAGAGTTCTTAGACTTGACACAAAAAGCACAACACATAAAAGAAAGAACTGACAAATCGGACCTCATCAAAATGAAAAACTTTTGCTCTGTGAAGTACCCTGTGAAGAGGATGAAAAGACAAGCTAGAGTGGGAGAAAATATTTGCAAACCACATACTGGACAAAGAATTTGTATCTAGAATATATAAAGAACCCTCAAAACTCAACAGAAAAAAAAAAAATTCAACCAGAGAATGAGCAAAAGACCTAAATAGACATTTCACTGAAGAGGATATACGAATGGCCAAAAAGCACATGAAAAGCCATTCTACATCATTAGCCGTTAGGGAATGCAAATTAAAACTATGAGCTATCAGGAGCACCTGGGCAGCTCAGTTAGTAAAGCACCCGACTTCAGCTCAGATCATGATCTTATGGTTCGTGAGTTCAAGCCCCCACCTCAGGCGCTGTGCTAACAGCTCAGAGCCTGGAGCCTGCTTCATGGATTCTGTGTCTCCCTCTCTCTCTGCCCCTCCCCACTACATACCTAGCAGAATGATAGGGCATGGCAAAAGTCAAATACTTAAAAGAAAACTAAGGCCTGAGAAAGTTATTACTAAGAAGGATAACAATATAGGCAATTGCCACCTATGAGCCTGCTCTCTTCCACCTTGAGAGTGTACTTTCACTTTGACCACTATTATTAAACCCTTGCTTTAAATAAAAAACAAAGAATACTGGGGCGCCTGGGTGGCTCAGTCGGTTAAGCGTCCGACTTCAGCTCAGGTCACGATCTCACGGTCCGTGAGTTCGAGCCCCGCGTCGGGCTCTGGGCTGATGATGGCCCAGAGCCTGAAGCCTGCTTCCGATTCTGTGTCTCCCTCTCTCTCTGACCCTCCCCCGTTCATGCTCTGCCTCTCTCTGTCTCAAAAATAAATAAACGTAAAAAAAAAAAAAAAATTTAAAAAAAAAAACAAAAACAAAAACAAAAAAACAAAGAATACAAACAAACAAAAAAACAATATAAAAGTATTTAACTTCAGAAGAAAATGCTTTTACTATATGTAATATCAAATTCATTTTTAGTAAATATATAACAAACACATCATTAACGGAATTAAAAATAACTCAAAGTATTAGGGCAAAGAAAAGGTAAGTTTAAGACAGTGCCCAAAAGAAATATAATACAAACCACTATTATAATTTTATTTAATTTTTAATTTAATGTTTTTTGAGAGACAGAGAGAGCACAAGCATGAGCAGTAGAAGGAGAGGGGGAGAGGGAGGGAGGCGGGGGGGGGGGGGGGGGGAGAAAGAGAGAGAGAGAAGCCCAATGTAGGGCTCAATCTCACAACCCTGAGATCATGACCCGAGCTGAAATCAAGAGTCAGACACTGAACCAACTGAGCCACCCAAGTGCTCCACCACTATTAGAATTTTAAATTTTCTGCTAGTCACATTAAGTAAAAGTAACAAAAGGTAATCATTTTATATAACTCAATACATTCAAAATATTATCAACTCAACATGTAGTCATTATTTTTTTAATTACTAAGGAGATATTTTATAACTTTTTGTACTAAGCATTCAAACTCCAGTGAGTATTGTACACTTAGCACACATCTCAATTCAGACTAGCCACATTTCAAGTGCTCAATACCTACCTGTATGTAACTCATGGGTACCATATTGGACAACAAAGGTCCAAGAAATGGCTTAAGATAACAGATATATATCTACCTTCAGACCAAGAGATTAAGTCCAATAGTCTGAAAGGATATGGTATCAATAGCAATGTGTATACAATCTCATAATTTTGATAGGATTGTTGATCCCAGTACAAGAGAACTTTCTGAATGGGAATCAAAAGAAAATTGATTTTGATAGCTAAATGGTTAAGTGGCCAACTCCTGATACTGGCTCAGGTCATGATCTCACGGTTCGTGGGATCAAGCCTGGTGTGAGCCTGTAAGGGATTCTCTCTCTCCCTCTCTCTGCCCCTCCCTGACTTGCCTGCACTCACTCACTCTCTCTCTCTCAAAATAAATAAACACTTAAAAATTTTTTTAAAAAGGGGCACCTGGTGGCTCAGTCAGTTAAGCATCCGACTCTTAGTTTTGGCTCAGGTCATGATCTCCTGGTTTCAAGAGTTCAGCCCTGCGTCTGGCTCCTCCATGCTGAGGGTACGGAAGCTGCTTGGGATTCTCTGTCTCCCTCTCTCTCTGCCCCTCCCCCACTCACGCTGTCCCAGTCGCTCTCAAAATAAATAAACTTAAAAAAATGTTTAATTAAAAAAAAAGAAAATTAGAGAACATTTGCCTTCAGAGAAAAGAATGCAAAGAAATAAAATAAATTAAGTTCTTTTTTGCCAATCTCCAAACTTCTTTATGTGCAGTACAGTGTAAGTCTTCCAGAAATTATTAGCATTATGACAAGTACATTCATTCACTTCCCCACAATTTTACACATCATTTCTTCCTCACTTATCTGTATCAATTCCCCTTTTACTATCATGTTCAGTATCATTGTATTGGAAATTCTATTAACAAAAGTAAAACCAACTCACATCCCAGCCTTAAGAATGGGTTTGACGATATGTGAAAAGGGAGCTTAGAGTATAAAATACTAATTCAAATAGAGTGAAGTCAAGAATTACAACACCTCCAGGGTGCCTGGGTGGCTCAGTCAGTTAAGTGTCCAACTTCAGCTCAGGTCATGATCTCATGGTTCATGAGTTCGAGCCCCGCGTCAGGCTCTGTGTGGACAGCTCAGAGCCTGGAGCCTGCTTTGGATTCTGTGTCTCCCTCCCCTTCTGTCCCTCCCCCCGCTCACACTCTGTCTCTCTCTCTCTCAAAATAAACAAACGTTTAAAAAAATCTCTAAAAATAAACATAAAAAAAAAAGTTAAAAAAAAAAAGAAATACAGTTCTTCCATCTGGGAGTAGGAAAAAACAAAAAGGGCAGGGGTAGAGAGAGGACACTAAATGTGGCAGGGAATGAGGGAAACCTAATATTGCTAAAGGAGATTAGAGGTAGTAACAACAACAGATCTCTACGAAGAAAGGGTGGTCTACTCTTGCATTCAAAGCAACTTTCTGAAATAGTAACCAACTCAGACCTTCTCTTTCCAATTTCCTCGGGGATATAGGTGTCAAGCCTTTCTGTATGTAGGGTTGGTTAATGAGGAGAAAATAAGACCATGAATCATGCCTGACAACTCTTTGTCCACCCATAAAAACTGATAATATAAATTGGTAATTTATATTTATAGGAATATATATCAATTTATAGGAATTGATAATATAATCAAGGCCTACATTAAATTTGCCTTCTGAACCAATGAGAGTTAGTAAAATAAAACAGACTAGAACAATCTCTAATCTTATCAACTCATATGAAATTTCTCAGATGTGGTGCAAGATCTCTTGCATCTAACTTATGCCTTCAAAGGATCATTCTGACAGCTATATATTAACAAACCATAAAGAAAAGGGTAGAAGTAGAGACATCCCTTAGAAGGCTGCTGCAATTACCCAGCAAGAGATGACAGTGGCTGTGGAGATGGTGAAAACTGGTTGAATTCTGTGTATGTTTGAAAGGTAGAGCCAAGAATTTCCTGATGGAATAAATGTAAGAATAAGAGAGTCAAGAATGATGCCAAGGTTTCTGGCCTGAGCAGCTGAAAGCTGCCAACATCTGAGACGAGGAAGAATATATTGGTGAAGCAGGTATGGGAGGACAGATTTGGGAGGGAAGAGCATAAATTCTATTTTGGACATGTGGAATTTGAGATATTTAACAGTGATGCCAGTGGAGATATTAAGGAGGCAACGAGCTATACAAATCTAGAGTTGAGGAAAGTAGTCTCGACTGGAGAAATACATTTGAGACTCATCAACATTTAGAAGGTATTCAAAACCATGAAACTAGCAGAGATCACCAAGAGAGTGAGGGTCAACAGACAAGATAATCGTGCACGGAGTTCTGGGATATTTCAATGTTTAGAGGTAGGCAAAGAGAAGAAAGAAAGACTACCAAGAAAGACTAAGAAGGAACAGCCAATAAGTTGTAAGAAAAACCAAGGGAATGTTGTATCCTAAAAGGCAAGTGAAACAAGTGTATCAAAGAGGAAAGAGCAAATAACTTTGTCAAATGTAGACTGATCACATAAGAAAAGAATTGACTCCTAGATTTACCACTGTCATTGTTAGGAGACCTGAACAAAAACAATCAGTACAGTGAGTGATAGGGGCCAAAGCCTGACTGAAATGGGCTTGAAAGAGAACGTGAGAAAATAACTAGGATAAGTACATTTAGACAATGCTTTAAGGGGTTCTGCAGCAATGGAAACAGATAAGAGCAACAGAAGATATTTTTATGAGGGTAAAAATTACAGCATATTTGCCCAATGATGGGAATGATCCATGAAAGAAGAAAAAATTAATGATCTGAAGAGAAGGAGGAAAATTGCTAGACCAATGTCCAGAGTAAATGAAAGGGGATGGGATCTAATGCATTAATCAGAAGAACTGAATTAGATAGGAACAAAGACAGTTCATCTATAGTAACAGAAGGCAAATGTCTGTGAGTCAGACTAGCAGGTACATAGGTGTGGAGGTGGAGGAGTCTGAAGAAGAGTTCTTCTGGCAGTTTCTATTTTCTCAATGGATTGGAAACAGGTCCATCAACTGAGAGTGAGTAAGAAGAGGAAGGTTGGAAGTTTGAGAAGAAAGGCAAGGGTATAACTAGTCATCTGTGAGAGGGAAAAATGAGTGGACTAAGGAAATAGACTATGACTGCCAGACAATATTAAGGGATGCCAGAGGTTTCTTATTATGAATCCAAAGTGAAAAGTGCCCATCATAATTGTATTCTTCAGTTGCTTTGAGCCATACAAGTGCAGACATGAAGTACTCAAGAGAATCTGATTTAACTAGAGTTGATGTTTTGCCAAGCGAGTATGAAGAAGTAAAAAAGGAGCAAGAGAGTAGAGGGCATATGAGAGGGAATGAATATAATGATTGATCACTAGGTAATGAATGTATAATAGGTAAGAAGAAAGAAAATCAAGGGGGCAAAGGGCAGTCCACAGACTGGAGGTCCTAGTAACAGTAAAAGATTGAGTTAGAATAGTAGGTAGAATGAGCAGAAAAGACAGACAGATGGCAGAGGGGGTTACATGAATTGAAAATCAGGGAAGGGTTCAAGTTATTGGTGATAAGAAGGTGTAAGATATAATCATGGAGTGAGTGACTGAGATGAGGTGTTGAGCAAAATCTTGAAAGAAGAATTTTAGGACTTAAGAGGCCACAGTACAAGGACTGGAAATGGTATATGTTGAAATTATGAAGAATTAAAAGAGGCATAGTGCCAGCAAGAATAACAGTGAGCTAGGAGCTTTAATAGTCAAGAAAAGAGCAGACATAACCCAAGGTGCAGTAGGTGACAGCAAACAAGGGTTTATGGACAATATAACCTGTTAACAGACAAGCTTCACGAAGAGAAGGAGAATATAAGACATCTGCCCTATTTTCAGTCTCGGTGGAACCAGGCTTTCTCTTCAACTCCTATTCAATGGAGGAAGTCAAAATGGGAAATAGTTTTAAATCTTAGCGCATGGGATTCCTCACTGACCTCTGAAGATGGCATACAAGAAAAAAAAAAGAACAACTTAATAGCCAACAAGTAAGAGGGCTGCAGGGGAAGCAGTGTTTCCAGAAAAGTAGAGGAAATGTTCAGGAAAAAACCAAAGATACAAGAAATTTTGCTGATGATGGAGAGGAATGAAAAGAGAGGAAATGTTAAGAACCTTGTGGGGATTAAAGTGTGAGACTGGTGGTGACTGACATAAAAAGGGACAAAGAATACAAGATCAGTCCTGATATACTTCAGGCAAGTAACAGTGTCAAGGCTGTGAATGCTGGAGGCAGGAATGACTGTAAGAAGCTCCCCGTCAAAAGAAGACAACAAACAGTCTTGGGAAGCACACTTAGTCTCAGTGCAAAGGGCTTCCCCTTCAACCCTAATGATAGCTTGCAAGAAAACTATAAGGTACTTGCAAGGTTGTAGAATTTCTGAAAACTAATAAAAGGCCAGAACCACACCTAGTATCTAATAAGCACTCAAAGATAAGTTTTTATTAGCTCATCAAATGTAAAATATAATTATTGTAGCAAAAAAGAGATTCATCTTACATTTTCCTTTCCTCAGCTAAATGGATTTCCCAAGTGACTGCCAGGTAAACAGTACCAAAATGGACCCAGAAAACTCATTTCAGAAAGGAGAGGAAATCTTTGAGGTCAACTTCTTTGTAGTGTTCACCTATCTCAGAAAACCCACCCCAATGGTAGAATAATTTATTAATTCAACAAGCATATATTGAGCACCTGTTATGCACCAACTACTATTCCCAGAACCTGGGATATGTCAGGGAACAAACACCCCTACTCCAGTAGATGGAGATCAGCAATAAACAGTATATATAAAGAATAAATGGATTTATAATATGTATGAAAAGAAGTATTGAAAAAAAATAAAACAATGCAAAAATTAAGAGAGAGGGGCCTGTGTTCTAACTGTAAATAAACAGTCAGGGCAGGCCTGACTGAAAAGATCATTTGAGCAAAGGTCTTAAGGAGTTGAGGTAGCTATGTGGATATTTGGAAAAGTAGTCTCCAGGCAGAGCAAACGGCCAGAGCAAAGGTTCTAAGGCCTTTACATTTAGTTCTTGCTACTACTTGGTGGTAATTCATTTATTTCTTTTTCTCTTTGAGCCTCTAATCCTACCCTCTTCCTCACTTTAGCAGTGGATGATAATAATAGCTAATATTTATCAGGTATCAAGCATTGTTCTAGGTGTTTTAAAAAGATTAAATAACTTAATCCTTATCACAGATCTATGAAATACATGTTATCATTGCCTCCATGTTACCGGGAGAGTTTCAGAGTTAGCAAGTGGCAGTCTTGAAGAAGCACATGTATCTTCTCTCCTATGAAACTTAAGAACATTCAGTACAAGCTGCCTCAAGTTTTTTCTAATAAATAGAATCTCTCAGACTACACATTCAATAACTATGAAAGTGTTATTGCAATGTCTTCCTGCCATTTTTTCAGTCATTTTCTACACTGAATGGTCTTGACTTCTGCACTTACATCTTCCTTAACCTCCCCCCCACCATCTGATTTACATTCCTAGGCTTGTGAAATTGCTTTAACATGGTTCATGACCATTACACCACAAGCCAAAGGGCTTTCTCTATACTCATTCTCCTTGCATGTTGTACTGGACTATGTCACTTCCTTTTCGTCTGAGAATAGAAGTGGTACCATATTAGATCTTCCTATTTTTCATCTTTGTGACTTCCCTCTCCTGGAAAATTTCTTTGTTTTCCAAAACTTAAGCTTTTCCGTCTTCCTTTTACCTCTCCAATTATTCCTCTAATAACACTTTTTTCACTTTGACCTCTTAAAGGCAGAGGTCCCAAAAGTTTAATTTGGGTCCTTTGTGCTTCCCTCTCTGTTATCTCACAGTCTCCCATAAGATTTATCCACCAAGTAGGTAAGTATTTATGGAGCGCTTACTATCTGTAAGGTGCTATCTAAGCCACTTACGGTAGATCAGTGAACAGGACAAAAACAAAAAACAAAAAAAACCCCTCTGTCCACATAAAATCAAATAATTCTATGCTACCAAGGACACTCAAAACCATCTTCCCTTAAATACTATTTTAAACACATCACTCTCCTTACTCAAAAAAAAAAAAAAAAAGAACCTTGCCATGATTGCAATGATTGCCCTCTTAACAACCACATCTAAATTTCTCTGCCTCAGTTCAAAACACTCCATAATTATTTTCTATCATACCTATCCAGTTTCATTTTCTATTACTCCCTGATTCAAAAGAATTCCAGGCAGGCCAGTCCTTTGATTATCCAGTCAAACACATTACTTGTGTTTCCAGCTGGTCAAATGACTACTGAAAACATACATCTAGTGCCTAAACATTAACTGTATTGAATAAAAAAATAAGTCTTCAAAAATGAAGGTTTTCTGATTCTTTCCAATGTATAATAACATATTGTAACCGCAAACACTTATACAAGGTTCACTATGTGCCAAACGTTATTCTAAGAGCTTTACATATGTTCCCTCATTTACTCCACACAACAGTCTTAGCATCTCTATCTTACAAATGCAGAAGTTGAGGCCCAGTCAGGGTAAAGTAACCCACCATAGGTCTGACAAGTAGTGAATGGTACAGCCAAGATTCACACTTAGGCATTCTGGCTCCATACTATACTGCATACTCCTGGTAGGAGCAAAAAATAAAAATAAGGAGAATTCAAAGAGTTTGCACAGAAAAACATAGGCTATTAAAAACCATGTTCAACTTGGGGCATCTGGGTGGGTCAGTTGGTTAAGCATCCAACTCTTGGTTGGCTCAGGTCGTAATCTCACAATTCGTGGGTTCAAGCCCTACACTGGGCTCTGTGCTGACAGCACGAAGCCTGCTTGGGATTCTCTCTCTCCCTCTGTATCTGCCCATCCCCTGCTCATGCTCTCTCTCTCTCTTTCTCAAAATAAATAAACTTTAAAAAACAAACAAAAACTATGTTCAACAATGAAAAATCATTTAAGTTAGTCCTTTGCTCCAAATACTGAAGAAAATATTTTCTTTAATATGATGCCAAGTTTTAAAAATTATAGAACTTTGGGGTGCCTGGGTAGCTCAGTCGGTTGAGCGTCCGACTTCAGCTCAGATCATGATCTCACGGTCTGTGAGTTCAAGCCCCGCGTCAGGCTCTGTGTTGACAGCTCAGAGCCTGGAGCCTGCTTCAGATTCTGTGTCTCCCTCTCTCTCTGCCCCTCCCTGGCTCATGCTGTCTGTCTGTCTGTCTGTCTGTCTCTCTCTCTCTGTCAAAAATAAATAAACATTAAAATTTTTTTAATAAAAATTAAAAAAAATAAAAATTATAGAATTTAGTAGTACATAACAAAAAATACAATCTGTAAACACAAACACATCATATATTATTCAGGGTTCACCAAAGCTGCTGAAAATATTGTTAAGCAAGACAAAAGAATATATGGTGACACATGACTAACAAATGTTCTTTTGTTAGCATGCTTGTATTAAAGTCTTTTACTGTCATACTTGCTTTCATCAGGATCAAAATACATTTGAATACAATGCAGGGAAGGTAGCTACCTTAAAAAGAAATTACTAGCTTCACTTTTTGGAAGCAAAACTCACATTAGGACTGTGTCCAGTATGAGAGAAAGATTTTAGAAGTAAGGAATCTCAAAAAAGTACCACCAAGCATCAACTTCTAAAAGTACTCTTCAACCTATCACTAACTCCGTGGCTACCAAATGATCTTTTAAAAGGTTCCTAAGGACTCACTTGGTAAATTCATGAAGCTATTTTATAACCGATTACATAAAATTAAAAATGAAAGAGGATTTTCCATAAAACAATCTTAGAATAATATATCACTAACATATAAGCAAATGAGGAGGATCATACCTATCTTTTTCTTCTCTTTCCTGTTTCCCCTTTCCTTCTGGCAAAGAAAAGACAAATTTGTCAGGTTTTGAGCTGCAGAGGTTAAAATGCACAACACTGGACAAGGACACTAGTTTGATTTGGAAAAGACAAAAGTTTATAGCCTTCCCAACTCAAACTGACAATCTAGCTTAGAAAAAAACCCTGACGTATATAGCCAAAGGCAGCAAAGGAGCCAGGGCCATCAATGCTTTAGTCAAAAATGCACAATAGCCATTATTCGAATTTGAAGTTTTCTCACTTATTTTCTGCCTCCCCTCCCTCTTCCTGGGTTTAAAATGCACCTACCTCCTGGCCACCCAAGGCAACCCCAAAGCCACTAGCACAAAATCAGCTCCACCCCAAGAATTACATGAATAAAGAAAAGCAAACTATTATTAAGAATTTGGGATTTAAGTTATTAAAATCTGAGAGAGATTTTTTAGAGCAGGGAACCATTTTCTCCCCCCAACCACTGCCTGTGACCTTTATAAATGGCTCCACGCTCCAAGGGACTAAATTAAAATTTCCTGGGAAAAGACTGGATTGGCAGCTAGCTACCTCTGACGATATTCTCAAATACTAAGATTCTCCTGGACCGTATATTTGAGTTTTACTTCCCTCCCACATATACTGGTGGCAATGACAAAGATATATAATCCTTCTCAAGATTCTCCTGCATAAAGGAATCTCAACTCAGTCTTAAATCCAAAGTTAACATATTAAAGCCCGTTAACCCACCCAAGAAGGCAACAGCTTTCTATTCTAGTGACCATTTTAGATAGCACACATGATCAGCTAAATAAAGAAGTAAAAAATGTCAAAAATAGCTCTGTCACATTACCAGGATTAAGGAGGTCTTAGGATATAGGGAATGTTGAGGAAAAACAGACATTTCCCAATAATGTACTATATACTGCATCATCATCTGTATCCTTATCAATATTTCCTAAGTACCTAAAAGGTCCATGGCATTATAGTAGGTCATGAATGTTATAATATCAGGACTGAAAATAATTGGTAAATAAAGAAAATTTAATTTTGAAGTCGTTGCAAGCACTGTAAGCTTGAGATGGTTTCCTACTCCATGAGAATTCTTGAGATCTACATGCTATATACTGTAGAAAAGGAATACATGTGATACTGAAGGAAGCAATAAGAGAATAAATGGCAATACAGTATTATTCACCTACTATTTACAAAGCCAGAAGCAAGAAATCTATTCCCCGCCCCTGCTTTTAGATAAAATGTAAAATTTTCCTTCACAAATGTAAAATTTTCCAGAAGTACAAAATAGATGAAGAAAGTTGGTTTAATGAAGAGTCAACAAAACAAAGAAGAGAAGAACTTCAAGGGTCTCAGAACTTAAGAAAAATTCCAAATAAAACAAATATGGCTAGATCTATCTTTAATACGTTTGTTAAAAAAAAGGATAACGAAAGAAAATCCAAGAACACATTTTTGCTTAATAATGTCCCTACATTCTTCTTTAGCCTGCTGACCTAAACTTTCCCATCCTTAAGTAAGCGTGAAGCTGACAATATTTAGAGCTCTACTTTATTAGAATTTTCTGCCATTTCTTCTGTTTTAATCAGGTCATTATCAAACTCTAAATATATTCAATAATATATACTTAGCTGTACCATATGAACTGTTCAGATGTAAGTTTCCTAACAGTCCTTTTGAACTCATTCACACATAAGAGGATGAGGCATAAATTTCTCTTTTACAAGTGTTCCATCTCTTATAATCATGTAATTAAGACTTTTATTTTCTAAACTCGTATTCCTCAATGAAAGAATATCTAAAAATTTTTTAAAACACTGGTAGATATTTTTTATAGAAATTTTTTGAGAGTGTTATTTGAGTAATCACACATCACTTCCCTTCAGGCCTGGATAATAAGCTGCAGTTTACTATCAAAGATAAATAGACCACATTTCTTCAGTTCTCTATGCTCTAAAACCTTGGTGTCATATCTGAATGTAAGGGACTGAAGAGAAGATGGAATCAATGCTGCCAAATTCTACAGAATTTCAACACTAACTTCTCAGTGGCCCCTTACCTCAGTGGCCTAGTCATTAATTTTTCAAACTCAACTGTCAACCCCAAAATATGTGGCAACCTACTCAAAAGGAATGTTTCTTAAAAAAAAAAAAAAAAAAAAAAAAGGCATGTTTAATATGTTATCTGCTGCCTCCTGACCATCTCTAATGGTCCCTTACTGTTTAGCAGAGGAAATTCAACCTGACACTGAATACACTTTTCATAACCTAGCTCTACCCTAGTATACTAACTTATCTGACACCATTTCCAGAAATTAAAACCCTGTTCCACTGAGGTCAGACTCCTTACAAGTCTCCATATCATGCTGGTCACCACCAGCATTTGCTCATGTTTCCTAACCTTGCTGGAATGTTCTCCTTCTGGAGATGTTCCATCTATGCAGATAGTATATATTCTTTATTCAAGTCCCACTTTCTCTAGGAAGTCTCACTCCTAGAACTTGAGTCTGAAGGTATCCCTACACTGACATACTGGACTCAGACTACATACACCACACATAATTCAGACACTGCTTTGGATGGTGTTAATTAAATTACTGTGAAAATTTACCCAACGAGATAATAAACTCTTAAGAAGAGGTTGGACCATAGATCAAAAGGTGGATATGTAAGTACTCAAAGACTATTTGACAAGCCGATTATATCATCTTGATAAAAAATCAAGATATTTTATTATGTCAAAAGAGCTCCAGTACAAATGAAATAATGTGATGACTAGGATTTGCTTCAAAATCATCCAGGTCAAAGAGTAGGGGGATGAGAAGTAAAGTAAATAGGGGTATAGATGAAATCAGATTGGTTATGAGGTGATAACCTATGAAGCTGAGTGACAGCTACATAGAAGTTGGTGTCACCTTTTTTTTTTTTTAAGTAGGCTTCATGCCCAGTATGGAGACCAAAGCAGGACCTGAACTCACAACTCTGAAATTAAGACCCACGCTGAGATCAAGACTCGGATGCTCAACCTACTGAGCCATTCAGGAGCCCCAATTGGTGTCTACTTTTAAACTTGTTTAAAACTTTTTGACATTAATAAGTTTATTTAAGTATTTTTTAAATGTTTACTTATTTTTGAGAGAGAGAGAAAATGTGTACATGTGTGTACAAGTGAGGGAGGGTGGCGGGGGGGGGGGGGGGGGGGGGGACACAGATTCTGAAGCAGGTTCCAGGCTCCAAGCTGTCAGCACAGAGCTGGATGCGTGGCTAGAACCCACAAAATGAGAGACCATGACCGGAACAGAAGTCAGATGCTCAAACGACTGAGCCACCCATCACCCCAGGGCTAAAGTATTAATATGGTCTTTATTTCATTTTAAATGACAAAACCAAGATACGTTATAACATGTTCTTTACCCAACAAATACCTAGGTCCCCAGAGTAAGAAGACAAATTTCCGGGAAGATCTAATTTAACAGGGAACTTGTAGCACCCTAATTCTAAGGATTAATAAAATTAAGTTTTAAAGAAAAAAAAAAGTGATCAAAATGGGGGGGAGGAGGCTCTCTATCAAAAGAATAATTCATCTTATTACCAAAAGGAATTCTGTTTATACTTCAAATTTTCAGTCAATTACAGCATTCACAAAAAGGTCCATCCAAACTTCAGGAAATAAAAAACATCAGGAAAAAAATCAAGGATACAAAAAGTAGAAAAAAAAGAAGAAAAAAGTTGCTACAATGTTCAATAATACAAATCAGCCAATACTATTTCAAGAAATCCACAATCTGAAGACACCTATTGCCCTCAACAAGGAATGAATTAATAGGTTCTTAAATAATCAGAAAAATTAGCACTTCCTCTTTATTCCAAGGACTGAAAAAACATGCTTAAGAAATTTCAGATATTTGGCTTCAATGTATCTGTTTGTTGCTAAGGAATGCTCTACCCCTTTGATATTTTAGTCTATAGCTACTTTTCAAAAATCAATCAGCATTTTCCTACAACATCATTCATTAACTTCTTCCAAAAGCAGGAATGCAACACCAGCTATGTTTAAATGTCGTCATTTTATTCTTCTAATTACACTGCTTTTTTTTTTTTTTTTGCCTTGACTTTTTTTCCAGGATGGTTTTAGAAATAAACCAAAATGATTATTTTTGATTTTCCCTCTCCATACTTTCTCTCAACACTCAAGAGGTAAGGCTTGGGTTACCATAACTAAAAAAACATACTACTTGTTTTTGAAAAGATACCGGAGGGGGCGCCTGGGTGGCTCAGTCAGTTAAGCATCCGACTTCAGCTCAGGTCATGATCTCAGTTTGTGAGTTAGAGCCCCACATCAGGCTCTGTGCTGACAGCTCAGAGCCTGGAGCCTGCTTCGGATTCTGTGTCTCCCTCTCTCTGTCCCTCCCCGTCTCTTTCAAAAATAAATAAACATTAGAAAATTTTTTTTAATGTTTATTCATTTTTTTGAGAGACAGACTGAGAGTATGAGCAGGGGCGGGGCAGAGAGAGAAGGAGACACAGAGTCCGAAGCAGGCTCCAGGCTCTGAGCTGTCAGCACAGAGCCTGATGCGGGGCTCGAATTCAGGAACTGTGAGGTCATGACCTGAGCTGAAGTCGGTCGCTTAATCGACTGAGCCACCCAGGCGCCCCCAAAATAAATAAACATTAAAAAAAAGAGAGAGAGAGACTCTTAGGAAAAAAAAAAGATATCAGAGAAGTACATAGACAAATGGTGAGGTTTATCCTAATAGTGATATATCATCTCCTCATCATCCAATGCAATTAAAGTTTAAAACAGGACAACACTCTTGTATAAACAGAGTTTTGTAAGAATGAAACCTTCCTCACAAATAAAGTTCTTAGGAGAAAAATAAACCCATCCTCAAGCTACCTTGTACTTGTAATATCTTGAAAATTAACTTTTTCTAGCAAGTAAAAGTAATAATCATCTTTTTGGTAGCATGTAAATTCTCCCTTCTAGTAAAAGAAAACTCTGTTACAGTAGGCTAATCTAAGGAGCCAAAATAGTGTTGACATTTTCTCTTCCATAAACTAATTTCCGATTAAAAAGTAAAAGAATTATACCATGAAAAAGAAATGTGACAAAACCCACTGGATTATACTACTACACTTGGAAAAGTTAACATTTGCCACACAATCTTTTCCTTTTTTTTTTTTTTTAGTTTTTTTTTTAATGTTTATTTATTTTCGAGACAGGGAGAGACAGAGCATGAGCAGGGAAGGGGCAGAGAGAGGGAGACACAGAATCTGAAACAGGCTCCAGGCTCTGAGCTGTCAGCACAGAGCTCGACGCGGGGCTTGAACTCAAGGACCGTGAGATCATGACCTGAGCCGAAGTCGGACGCTTAACGGACCGAGCCACCCAGGCGCCCCCACACAATCTTCTCTAATAAAGAAGACCACATAGTAACAAGATTAAAAACAATTTTGAAAAAAAGTTCTTTCAGAAAACCACTGTGTCATTAAAAAGTCCCACTTATCTTCTTTCCTTGCATCACTACATAATTGAGTAAATTATTCCATCTTTAAAATTTGCATAATCTCAGAACTGGAGAAAAATGTTTATTACTATCATTAAGTTATCAGGGATATTGACACATTTTATATAAGAATGGGCATTTGTAGATTTTGCTAGTATTTCTGAAGTAACAAAATTTTTTTAAGATAATATTTTTTAAATCTCAGAGTGTGTTAAGTTTTATCCAATACATGCTATTCCAGTGGGATCAAAACCATTTACAAGTTCCATTTAGATTAAGAAATCCTTTGAGAAAAGTATGTAGTACATTCTAGTTATACTATTTCTAGAACACTAAAAATCTCTATAACCTATTTCCCTACTGTTTTTCTTTGGAACCAATTGAGCTAAGTGTATCTTCCTTCACTAAAAGTCAAGACAGTACTACACTTAATGTCAGAAAGCTAACTGACAGAGGCTGAAATTTTCCAAAATTAAAACTTTCTGGGGCGCCTGGGTGGCGCAGTCGGTTAAGCGTCCGACTTCAGCCAGGTCACGATCTCGCGGTCCGGGAGTTCGAGCCCCGCGTCGGGCTCTGGGCTGATGGCTCAGAGCCTGGAGCCTGCTTCCCATTCTGTGTCTCCCTCTCTCTCTGCCCCTTCCCCGTTCATGCTCTGTCTCTCTCTGTCCCAAAAATAAATAAACGTTGAAAAAAAAAAATTAAAAAAAAAAAAAAACCTTTCTGTTTCACTTGAATGGTCTATAAAAATAATAACATGAGTTGAAATAGATTCAATTGAGTATTACTGGCAGGTACAAAGCACACAGACATGCACGCACACAAACGAAGAGTGTAGCTTCTTAACCTTAAAACCAGGAGTAGGGAAGGAACGGGAAGCATTCTGAAATCATACTGTTGAAACTGAGAAAATACTTTCTTCGTTCTCTTAAGCATTTAACATCATTTTTAAAGTAAAATTCCCCTAATGCAAGGACTCTTTTTACACTCTCTTTCTCTTACAAAACAAGGAGTTGAAAGTTACTGCTAGTGAAATTGAAGGGCACTACAAAAATTTTCCTGCATTTTGTCATTTGATTTTAACAGTCTCGCCCTAATAAAATTAAAGATTTGCCTATGCAATCTTATGACAACAAATATTATGTAATAAGTCAACTTAAAGTAATTCATGTTCAAAAACCTTCCTAGAGAAATCTATTCGTCTGAAGGATTCC
The DNA here is from genome assembly GCF_022837055.1 of Prionailurus viverrinus. Classification (NCBI taxonomy): domain Eukaryota; kingdom Metazoa; phylum Chordata; class Mammalia; order Carnivora; family Felidae; genus Prionailurus; species Prionailurus viverrinus. Next base: position 151,549,979 of record NC_062562.1, read on the forward strand.
ACTACTGAACCTGGCAGAAAGTATTCCAAACTATCAAACAAACAAACAAACAAACAAAATGCACGAAAGTATGAAGCTGCCATGTTTAAGTTACATCTAAAAATTTAAACCATACAAAAATATTCTGAAATTATAGCTCCTGATTTCCTTATCAAAATGTCAACAAAATTTAAATGCCTTCTTCAAATGTACTAAAGATCCCAAAGTAAATTCGTTTTGACTTCCAAGGGCTGAAACTAAGAATTTAATGACTGCAGGAGAAAAGTGTGGAGTGAAGAAAATTACTTGAGAATATACTTAATGAGGTAAAACATCTCTACCAAAGATGTATTACCATCATTTATACTTTTCTGCCCAACAGTCCTCTCCTAGAACACACGGCTTACCAATCAGCCAAGTATGACTACCAAGGGTTTTCTAAACCTGTGTGTTAGAATTATTTGCAGGTACAAAGTGGAAGGCTTCTCCACCAGCGTATGACAAAGAAAAACGACACATTTCAGAGTTGAAGATCAACTGTATTGAACACGTTCCTACTAACAAACTAAATGTAAGTAATTTTTAAAGGAAAAACCTCAAGTTATAACTCAGGACAATCTTGCTACGTAAATTGCTTGAAATTCTCAGAGTAGGGATTTAGTTTCCCCAAATTGGGGCTTAAAGTGGCTAAAAGGAAAAAGGAAGTTTTGTAAACAGCTTTTCTAACCTTGATTTATATTTGATAAAGCAGAGCACTTACCACAATTGAGTAAACATAATGCTAAATGAAGATTCCTCAAGTATCACAGGTAAAATGTATAAAAATCACAGTAATAATGTGCAGCAGTGATGAAAAGGGAAAGTGTATGTATTTGTATTTACACTTGAGGTACATCACTTTGCAAATAAGAGGGATACTGCTGCATGAAATTGCTACTATGACTTTTAACATTTTTACCTACGTCTTAAGAACACAGTGTCTTATTTATGTTAAACTTGAAATGTTGAAATGTATGTATCTGATCTGGGAAATCCTGTTTTCTGTTAATTCTTTTTTTTCATAGTGGTGTGATTGTAGTCTCCTTCTTCCCCTTGTGCCATTAGTCAGGGCATTTCAATTTTGCTTTCGTCAAAAAATGGACCTCATGAACCACTTTGTGCTCCTAGTTTTCTGCTTTTCAATGTAGATAATGATGACAGTGAGTGCCAACAAATGCATGTAAGGGCATAGCTTTGTCATTTCTTTTCCCAGCCCCCTTCTTTTCTGGAAAAAATGATGGATTTAATTCTGAAAAAAAAAAAAAAAATTCACTTTCCTTTTGCATACATACCCAACAAGTTTTCAAGAGAAGACAATTTATTCGGATTACTACCATTCTAGAAATGTTAGAAAGAGAGAACTTCTCAAATCCAAAAATACTAAGTCTGATATTAGCTGGAAAGGAAATTTCCACTGGAACCATAAATATGTCATCAAGTAAGCTGAACCTCAATATAACTTGCTTAGTCAATAATCAATTTTCAATAGGGAAAGGATCTGTAACCCACACAGAACCGGCAGATAATCAAAATCTCCCTTACATTTTCGTGTGGAGTTCACAGAGTGATTTGGTTCTATGCCAGATTTATCTTATTTTGAAATGCCTAGGCTAATTTGTTGGTATAATCAGAGTTCACATTAACTGTCCTGGGGAGAGGTAATTCAGGAGAATGCTTAGCAGCATGGAGAAACCGGTTAAAAATAGAAGGAGAAAAAAGGTCCCACCAGAGCGAATAATCCACAAATAGATCACTGAAAGCAAAAGGGAAACGTTCCTCTCCCGACCCGAGTAGCCTGAATAAATGATCTCCACTCGTAACGTTTAACAGTATCCTACCTCACTTCATTCACTTCCCAACTTGACTTTTCAGGGGCCAACACGGGGCATCCCTTTTTTCTGCAAGTGTAGGTTGAAAGAATCTGTATCGAAAAGAGGGAAGGAACGGACAATTCCCAAGAAAGCTGTGAAACAGGTGGGTTAGATCGAGCAGCAGCAGCAGCAGCAGCAGCAGCATCTGGATACTTAAGGGGCAGCTTTCAAATGACAGATGTGGTCAAAGGAAAGGCTGCAAATCGGAAGAAGCGCTAGTGTGGCAGAGAGAGTAGGGGCTGATTGCAAGCACGAGAGGGGGGCAAAGGGTGTCTCCGGAGTGGCAGCAGTGGAGCAAAAAACAAACAGCAGGACGAGTGGGCAGTGATGAGTAGTGGGACTGCTGAGCAGCAACAACTCGGGTCAGAGTGGAAGTGATGGCTTGGGTCTTGGGAGACGGGGGCTACCGGGACAAGGACGTCAGGGAGGGGAAAGAGGGCTGGGCAAACAAGGGAGCACTGGGACCCAAGATTTCTGCCCCTACAGAAACGCAGGGGAGAGAGCTGAAGACGAGAAGCCGCCTCGGCTCCCCCAATTGAGGAAATTTTCGAAGGAGTCGGTGCTCGCCGCCGCGCCGCCTTCTGCCCCGCTCCCTTTTCCTGGTGGTAACTGCTGTGGCGTAGAGGGGAGAGGGAGGAAGAGGAGGAGGAGGAGGAAGACCGAGGAGGAGGAGGGTGAAGATGAGGCGGGGGGTGGGGAGAAAGGGGGGTGCGGCCTGCACAGTCCCAGCGAAGCCTCCGCTCTCTCGTAGCCGGTCAGCCCCGGGTTTCCCCTAAGCCCAGCCCCGCATAGACTCACCCGCCTGCCTTGCCTCGCTTTTCCCTTAGCCGATTCCACGCGCTGCCGCGTCCTCACAAGAGACCACTGAACGAGTGTCGGGGAAAAAACTCTTCAGAACCGGGCCTGATTGCTTCAGCGAGTCCGACCTTTACGGCTGAGAGACAGACTCTCAGCTTTCGGTGGGTTCCACAGCCAGACGGGCCACCATCTTACATTAGGGTAAGACTCCTCCGGCCTCCGGTGCGCAGGCGCACGCCGATCCGGCCGGGAGGGGCGGGGGAGGGGCGGGAGGAGAGCCGGGCGGCCGCTCCCGCAGCACCCTGGGAGTTATAGTCCGCGGAGGGTAACCGCCCAGCTGCAAGCCGGGAGTTGAAGTTCTCGCTCGGAGGGTGGACGGGATGGCCCGCCTCACGTGGCCGCTACACTGCTGCCTTTCTTCGTATTTTGCTTCATTCTCTGTCCTCGTGTAAAGCTCCGCTGTCATTCAGTCGCCGGTCTTCGTTAGCGGCTCCGTTTCCTCGGTGTGTGCTCAGAACGGGGATACCAGAACTAGGGCGAGCTTAACCAATTTAGGGGGACCCGGGAACGTCTCTTCTCTGCCCCGCCCACCATAGGTATTAAAGGAGGCGGGGTAGAGGCAGGTTGTCGGTAGGAGGAGCGCGGGATTTGATCTGGGGTGAGACCTTGACTCTGAATTGGCGTCTGTTTGCGAAAAGTGAGCGTTAACTCCTTTTCCCGTCTTTGCGCATTTTGGAGCCACCACCCTTGATCCCATCCTCACCGTTAATCTCCAGTGAGGAAGTATCCTAAATTGTCCTGTACAGATATACCAGAGAACGATGGAGCCATGCACTTAGAGAAACGTGTTTCTAATGATATAAATTTGAGAACATTATGTGGACTTCGCTGCAGATCATTGTTAGTTCGGTGTTCTACCTGTACGGCTCTGCGCATGAAGTTCACCAACCACCACATATCAGTACATCCCAACGAATGTTCAGAATGTACTCGCAATCCCTACGAGCGCCGACGAATCCTCAATCACAAAAATCAAGTTCCTGATCCCACCCGCTGGTCTCCTAGAGCTCTGGTGAAAGTGGCGCTCGAAGCACTCAGTTTTGCTTATTGCGTGTATTCTTCGCCCATTCATACAATGAATGCTCAGTGGGCTCCTCCTGTGTGCCTGGCACTGTTCTATATATGGGAAGACGACGGTGAGTAAACACGAAATTCCCTGTTTCTATTCTAAGAATGCCTGTATCTATTCTAGGTGTGTTGGGGCGAAGGAAAGGGGGGAGGAGACAATCCATTTTTTAAGTGTATGATTAAAATGCATAGTATATCATAACTGATGAAAAATATAAAACAGAAGGAATAGGGGAAAAGGTTGCGATTTTAAATCTGTGAACCTAATCTAGTGAGAATCCTTCATTTCATTCTTTCTGGTTTTTAATACATTGATTTCATTGATTTTTTGTGTTTCAGTTTCTTCACTATCAAGGCTAGAGACAACAATTTATTTGGTGAAACCTTAAAGAACTTGATAAACTCGCGATTAACCATAAATTTGAAATTACAAAATCATGAAATTACTGTGTAGCAAGGAAATTTGAGAAATCATTTGGACTCACCTTTAGTAACCATCTAAAAACATTGTGAGTAGGAGATGTGTTTTTTTAAATGTGTGTGTTTTTTTTCTTACTAATTTTATGCTGGAAGATAAAGTAATGAAAAGAACAAAATAAAAAGAATCCTTACCACTATTAAAGATTAGAGCCATTGCATTAAGAACTGAAAGGGATGTTAATCCTCATCTATCGAATCCAGTGTTTCACAACATTGTTTTAACCCAACACCTTTTTTAAATGACAAATATTTTCATACTATCTCCTTTATTAGCCTAAGATGAAATGCATAGATAATATAACCTGCATACACATGCATGATTTGGATTTAAATTGAATATAAAGTATAATATAAAAAATACAAAGAAAGTAATTTATAATACGATTTCTGTTTCAATGCATAAATGCTCAGACATAACGATTCTAGAAAATATAATCAAGCCGTAAATCAAGTGCTGGCATTTATAAGTAAAATCCCCATGAATGTGAAAGCTACAACTGACACAGGTGTGGTGTTTCCACCACCTCTGGTGAATGATATTAATCTGTCTTCAATGTCTACTGTACCTGCAATCCTAAAACGTTTACTGTTACAATTATGTAAAAGTAGAAAACAGCTTTGCGTCCATATGTAAAATAGGTCAGGTTTTAGGTACAGATAGTTATACACAGGTTTAGTTTACCTACACTGGGTCATTCAAAAGCCATGAGGGACACAAAATAATTTTTCCAACATTTTGCAAGAAGTCTAGGTTACCTGGCCTCTCTGCTCTCTAAAGACCAGGAATACCTCCCAGAGTATCCAGCACTAGGGGGCAATACCACACCTGCTGAGGGTCATTCCTTGATCGAGGCTCACAGCAAAGAAGTGACATTTCCTGGGTCACTAATTAGTGCCCTCTTGTGCCAGTATTCTTTTCACTGCTCTAGGTTACCAAATTTTCACATATGTGTGTGTGTGTGTGTGTGTGTGTGTGTGTGTGCGTATGTGTATATATATATATATATATATATATATATAGCTCATAAGACTTAGCCATATAGTATGTAATCTCATATCATTTTAAAAGTTAATTAGCATTAAATTCCATTATCTAACTTGGTTAATGATTACTCAGTGTAGGATATATCATCTATTCACACAATAAATGTTGTTTACCTTCAAGCACTATGCTAGGTGCTGGTAGTACAAAAAATCAGAGGTCAGCAAAACACTGTATCTGTCCTCACAGAGGACAGTGCATAGTAGAGGAAGCAGAGATTCGATAATAAGACATGTAAATACAATTTCTTAGATAAGGTTATAACTGGTGATGAATACTGTGAAGGTGTTTATAAGATGTTATGAGAAAGTATAAGAGAGGAACTTAATTTTGATGCGTAGGGAAGAGGATAGACAGGGAAGACCTTTACAGGTTAAGAGAAGAAATATGCAGGGACCACAAGGTGGAAAAAAACCTTCTTAGAAGGCTAGTTAGTGTCAGGTCTGGTGAGCAAGAAGAGGAGCAGTGTAAGGTGAATTTAACAAGAGGCAAGGACCAGATCATCCAGGGCCATGGTAGGAAATGTAGATTGTATTCCATGGGAAAAGGACAGCCTTTGAGGGAAAGAGGCATGATCTTTTTTTTTTTTTTTTTAATGTGTATTTATTTTTGAGAAAGACAGCGCAAGTAGGGAAGGGGCAAAGAGAGAGGGAGACAGAGGATCCGAAGCAGGCTCCGCACTGACAGCAGAGAGCCCGATGCTGGGCTCAAACCCACAAACCGCGAGGTCATGACCTGAGCCAAGTTGGATGCTCAACTGACTGAGCCACCCAGGCAGCCTGGAAAGAGGCGTGATCTGATTTACAGTTTTAAAAGATCATGCTATTGAATATCCATCACTGGGAAGGTTATTAATTTAAATTTTGTACTTCCATTCTCTAGAATATTACATAGCTATACAAAAAAGAGGAAAAGAATTCTATACTGACCTGTAAGAATGTCCATGTTGTATTGTTAGGTAAAGAATAAGTAAGGGGTCTGGCTGGCTCACTTGGTGGGACATGTGACTCTTGATCTCAGGGCTGTGAGTTCGAGGCCCACGTTGGATGTGGAGCCTACTTAAAGTAAATTTTTTTTCCAACTACAAAAGAATAAATTACAACATAATATATACAACAAATACAACATAATACAGTATAATGTAACCTATTTTCTTAGGAATAAAAAAGAATCAATCCAAAAATATTTGAATACATTTTCATTGAGCACAGAGAACGAATGGGAGGCTCCATACACATCAGATATTTAGAGTGTGATTGGTTACCTTGGGGGATTGCAACTGGAAAGTAGTGGAGGAAGAATATAACTTTTTCTTTATAAATTGCTGGATTGGCTTATTGTTACGTATATGAATTAGCTGTAAACATTTTTATAAAATAGAACACTGCTGTGTGGAGAATGGATGGGAGAAGAACAAGAACGGAAATGAAGGGGCGCCTGGGTGGCGCAGTCGGTTAAGCGTCCGACTTCAGCCAGGTCACGATCTCGCGGTCCGTGAGTTCGAGCCCCGCGTCAGGCTCTGGGCTGATGGCTCAGAGCCTGGAGCCTGTTTCCGATTCTGTGTCTCCCTCCCCTCCCCCGTTCATGCTCTGTCTCTCTCTGTCCCAAAAAATAAAATTAACGTTGGAAAAAAAAAATTAAAAAAAAAAAAAAAAAGAACGGAAATGGAGCAACTAATTTAAAGAACAGTTCAGGTATCCAGGTGGCGGTTCTGATTGTGGTGGCAGTGAAGGCAGCAAACAGGTGATGAATTCAAGATCACCTTGGACTTGGTGATGCACTGGACAAGGGAAGTGTTCTCATAAATGGCTCTCAGATTTTCTGACCTAAATGGCCTTATAAATGGTGACTCTTTTGGTAAAGAGAAGAAGGATGAATATTGAAACAGCATCTGGACAGAGATATCCATCTAGATGGAGATGTCTCCAGCTTCGTTGGAGAAACTATGGGATTTTAGGGAAATAACAATTATGCGTTTGAAGTTGGCAAACTTAAAAATTGTGGCAGTTGTATTTTGTCCATCTTAGTGGTTTTTCTCTAATAGTGCTTATCTACTTGAGTTCCACCACAGCAGCAGTATATGTAAGTGTATATATATATATATAATATATATATTATACATTATATTTATTATATATATATATGTAAGTTGGGCTTATCTAGGCTGAAGGAGAATGAAAACTGGAAAGGGTTCGTTGGCAATCAGTGCTCTGGGTTGTTTCCAATTTTTTCAACCTTCATAAATTATTAATATGTGAATATTTTAAATAAATAAAATTTTCAAATTATTCTTGGAGTATAGTCTCAAATGTAGACCTACTGGGCCAAAGGAAATGATCAGTTTTATGACCCTTGTTATAGCCGGATTGTTTTAATATTAATGAATATCAATACCACTCTGTTTGGGGGGGCCTTTTTTCTAAAAACCCGTTTACTTTAGGTTTATCTTTTTTTCTTAGTTTCAATTATTTAGTGACAGGTTGAGTGCTAAATATTGAGTGTTGGTAGTGAGGAAAGCACTAAACTCCTCAAAGATCTTAGGCTTTAAAAGGGAAGACAAAAAAAAAAAAAAAACCACAAGTAAACAAAGTAATAAGCAAATAAAACCCTACTTCTATGTTGTCAAAGCATTAGGAAGTAAAAGGAACAGAGTAATAGAACTATCAGGAGGGGATTTACTTTAGGTTGCGAAGCCTCTCTAAAGAGATAACTTAATCTGAAAGTTAAAGGTTTAGAAGAGATGACTCATTTACAGAATGGCCCATGCCAGAGACCAGGAGGCAGGAATGAGTTTAGCATATTCCAGAAATGGAAAGTTAGCCAGTGATCTTAGATAGAACAGAGGAAGGCAGAGAAGTAGAAGATGAAGTTAGGAAAGAAGGCGAAATACAGATTAAATGGGGTTCTGCATAGAATTTGGATTTTACTCTGAGTAGGAGACAATTGAACGGTTTAAAGCAGAGGAGTAACATAAATCAGTTTATCTTTTTGCAAGATCAGGGTGGCTGCCCAATGCAGAGAATGGATCAAAGATGCGTGGCAACAGTACAAGTGGAGAGACCAGTTAGGAAGCTATTGCAGAAGTGCGGCCTGGAGATAATAAGTAGTTTAGACTAGGTCAGGGCTGGGACTAGGGTTAAGTGAGGGACACATTCACCTTGGGCAGAAAATTTAAGCAAGCACCAAAAGACGTAGTAATCAAGGTAAATAATATTTTGAGATAATATGTTTAAATCAAAATGAATGCAAAAAAACCTCCACGACGGACAAAATATTAAAATATAAAATAAAGAGAAGATCCAACCCTAAATGGGCAAAACCCTGCCTCACTTCCCTCCCCCCTAATCCTGGCCCTGGTTCCAATAAAATTTTAGTTACCGAAATAGGTAGCTGGCTCACAGGCTGTAGTTGGCTGCCTCAGTTTTTTAATCTTTCATGGAAGAGGAAATACAAATGGCCCACTCATATTTACCCTATAACCCAACAGTTCCACTCTTGGAGGGGTGTGTGTACAAATGAGTGTGTATAAATCTGACACATGTAAGCCAGGAGACTTAACGGCAGCATTAGTTGCAATAACAAAAGCACTAGAAACAACCCAAATGTCAATCAATACTAGAATGGATAAGAGTAATTTAATACAGGCTAATACTATACAGCAATAACTAACTAAATAAATAAAGGACTACAGCTACACATTTCAATTTCAAAGAATGATATCTTTTTTTAAGTAGGCTCCATGCCCAATGTGGGGCTTGAACCCACAACCCTGATAATGAAGAGTCACAAGCTTTATGCCAGCCAGGTGCCCCTCAAAGAATGATTTTCAAAAACAAAATATAGGGCAAAGGAAGAAAGTCGCAGATGAATATACACAACCATTAACAATATGATACATTTTTTTTTTTTTTTTTTTTTTTTTTTTTTTTTTTTTAAATTTTTTTTTTTCAACGTTTATTTATTTTTGGGACAGAGAGAGACAGAGCATGAACGGGGGAGGGGCAGAGAGAGAGGGAGACACAGAATCAGAAACAAGCTCCAGGCTCTGAGCCATCAGCCCAGAGCCCGACGCGGGGCTCGAACTCACAGACCGCGAGATCGTGACCTGGCTGAAGTCGGACGCTTAACCGACTGCGCCACCCAGGCGCCCCAATATGATACATTTTTATACAAAGTTCAGAAATAGAACTAAATAGTATTGCCCAAAGATACATAGAGTTAAAATTACGAAGAAAATCAAGGAAATGGTTTTTTAAATCTTTTTAATGTTTATTTTTATTTTTGAGAGAGAGACACAGAGTGTGGTCAGGGAAGGAGCAGAGAGAGAGGGAGACAGAATCTGAAGCAGGCTTCAGGCTCTGAGCTGTCAACACAGAGCCCGATGTGGGGCTCCAACTCATGAACCGTAAGATCATGACCTGAGCCAAAGTCAGATGCTTAACCAGCTGAGCCACCCAGGCGCGCCTCAAGGAAATGTTTTATACGAGATTCAGCACTCAGTTATCTCTATGGGGAGAAAAAGGGCCATGATCTGGGAGGGTTATGCAGAGAACTTGGTGCTGGTCTGTTTCTTAATGGATCCTGTAAACACACAGGTATTCGTGTTACTGTTATTTTTAGGAGATGCAAATACATTTTGTACCCTCTTGTGAGATGTGCTTCACAATGAAAACGATTATATTATTCAAGGACATACTCATCAAAGAATTGAATTAGTAGTCAAGTTGCCTCTCCTGAAAGACACTAATATTTTACAGACACTAATATCTTGCAACCATTCAAGAAGTAGATAATATCTCTCTTATTCAACATTTCTTTTTCAACTTTTTCACTTACGGAGATAAATACAGTATAATTTACCATATTGACAGATTAAAAGAGAAAATACATACGATCATTCTAATAGATGCAGAAAAGCTTTCAGTAAAAGTCAATGCTCAATGATTAAAATTTACATTTTAGCAAACTAGGAATAAAAGGGAACTTCCTTAATCCACTAAAATCCTACAGCAAAAATTACACTTAATGGGGGACTTTCAAAAGCATTTTCTTTAAAACATGACAAGAATGTTCACCATTACCATAGTTACTATTTAGTGTCATGCTGGAGGGTCGAGCCAATGCAAAAAGATGTAAAAAGGAAACAAGAGATTCAACAGCTAGGGAGAAACAAAAAGCGCTCGTTACATCCTGATGTTGGGATTGTCAGTCTGGGATGTCTGGGAAATGCCAGAGAATATATGAACAATGAAAACGAAAGAGAGTTCAGCAAAGTTTTTGGATGCATCATCAACATAAAAATCAATAGCATTCGTATGTATCAGCAATAACAACAGGAAACAATTTAAAAAATGCACATGACAAAAAATGGTAAAATTTGTGAAGTTTGGGCAATGGGTTTTTAGCAGCGCGATGAGGATTTCTGGCTTTCGGTGACAGCCTGCGAGATGATTCTTACCAACCTTTACCTTCATTGTGCAAAACGGGCAGAGGCACACACGCCACTTAGTGCTGCGTAGTGTAAAGGCAAAATAAGATTTAGTGGGCGGAACATACTGCACATGCAACAAGGCATTGTTCCTCATTATCCCACATGGACACGTGCTTCATTTAAGCCTGGCATACATACACTGGTACACCTTTACAAAGAAGTGGGGTGGGGGGGATGGGGGTGGTCCCAGGACCACACTCCCATGATGTTTTAACTACCCATAGAGAATGGGATAGGGGAGCATCTAGGCAATTATGTATAAAGAGAACCTCCTGGGTGGAGAATGACCTGTGTCAGCAAAGAAAAGCTTCTGGAGCTCAGATTCTGATAACAGCCTTTTTATTTTGTGCGTTGCAGTAACGCTGATCTGTTGAGCCCGCTTCTTGCTAGGTCTTGTATGATTTGCTATGGCCACAAAAGTGCTGTGTAACTAACTGCACCCAAAATGCAGGGTCTTCAAAGAATTATCGTTTGTTTTCTCTCAGGCAGCTGCAGGTCGGCTGAGGGGTCAGCATATCTAAAGTGGGCTCATCTGAATGGCTCTCCTTCAAGCTGCAAATCCGAATGGGGTTGTCTCCTCTGTGGGTTCAGCTCAGGATTGCTTTCATGTGTACTCATTCATTCTGGGGCCCAGGCTGAAGGGGCAGCAGCTTCCTGAGCAGAGTTCTTATGGGGTTGCAGGGATCCAGGAGAGCAAGCCCAAATATGCAACACATTTGAAGCTTGCACCTCTTTGACAACGTCTCAGTAGTCAAAGCAAATCACATGACCAAGTTCAACTCCAAAGAGCTGGGAAGTAGACTCGTCTCGTGGAGGTTGGGTGGACTTTATATTTGCTGAACAATAATCCAGTCTACCCCGGTACTGAAAGAGGGACCATCCAGATTTGTGTCTCTTCAGATCTGTCCACTTCCTGGTTCTTGGGTGCTCTTTAAATATAAATCCTTTTATTCTTTCACTAACGGCAATTAAAAAGAAGCTGGATAAATACCCGAAGCATTTACTAAAAGGCATCAAAGTCCTAATAATATAGTTGGCCCTGACCTGGGAAAGAATTGGAACTTAAACAGATAAATTGAGTCCATTTCTGTCCAAGGGACAGTGGCTCGTGCAAAAAAAAAAAAAAAAAAGGTTTGTAAGGGACAAGTCTGCCTTTGGCCAATGGTCAAAGGTAAGTCTTTTGGGTGCTGAAGATAACCCCCTCCTTGTTAAATATGTTGAAAAACTGCTTTTACCCTGGGGCCATTTGCTAATTAATCTGAAGGGAACAACTGAAAAGTGGGGTGGCTTCACAGAACCTGGGGCTGAAGGAATAGGGATTCGAATTCAACACATCTGAAGGTGGAGGCCTTCTGCACTTGACTGGAACCCTGGAATGCCCTACTTGCAGAGGGTAGAGGTAGGCACTCTCCAGTGGGTCATGTAGATGACCCAGCCCTGACCTTGGCTGCTAGCACCATAAGGTATTTGGTAGAAGGAAACAAATTCTCTGGAGAAAGACTACATTACCCTAATTTTTAAATTATTCCTAAAAGTAATGTTTACAATTAAATGTCTAAGAGGGGCACCTGGCTGCCTCAGTTGGTGGAGCATGTGACTTTTGATCTCAGGGTTGTGAGTTCGAGCCCTACATTGGGTATGGAGTCTACTTAAATTAAGGGGAGAAAAAAGAAAAAAAATAGGGGCACCTGGGTGGCTCAGGCGTTTGAGTGTCTGACTATTGGTTTAGGGTTTAGGCTCAGGTGATGATCTTGTGATTCATGGGAACGAGCCCTGCATGGACTTGTGCTGAGCGTGGAGCCTGTTTGGGATCCTCTCTCTCTCTCTCTCTCTCTCTTTCTCTCTCTCTCTCTCTCTGTCTCTCTCTCTCTGTCTCTCTCTCTCTCTGTCTCTCCTCTCTCTCTTTCTCTCAGTCAATAGAAAATGTCTAAGAAACGTGTCACCTGGGTGGCTCAGTCGGTTGAGCATCGGCTCTTGGTTTTTGCTCAGGTCATGATCTCATGGTGCGTGGTTTCAGGCATCAGGCTCCGCGCTGACAGTGGAGCCTGCTCAAGTCAGCTTCTGAAGGACTTCAGACTTACAACAAGTACACAATCACATAATCCCCAGCACAGTCAAGATATAAAACAGTGTCCTCACCCTAATGAGCTTCCTTGCACCCCTTTGCAGTGAATTCTGTCTCCCTACCCTCAACCTCAAGCAGCCACTGATCTGCTTCTATCACTATCATTTTGCATTTTTCATATAAAGTGGAAAATTGATTTAAATGGTTTTGTTGATTTTTTTTAAAAGAGTTGTTTATTTTTGAGAGAGAGACAGAGTACAAGCAGGGGAGGGGCAGAGAGAGAGGGAGACACAGAATCCAGGCTCCAGGCTCCGAGCTGTCAACACAGAGCCCGACACAGGGCTCGAACACGCGAACCGTGAGATCGTGACCTGAGCCCAAGTCGGACGCTGACTGAGCCACCCAGGTGCCCCTTGTTTTGTTGATTTTGTTGCATGGAAGTTAAAGGGAATCTATTAGATCTGCTTGAGACTGCTAACTTCATCCAAGAAGTACCCTAGGGAGAATCCTATTTGTGTCTACTGCTGGGATTCATACAAGTCTGACACCTCTAGGAGACAGGGACGGCCACCAGAAGTCTAACCTATAGAAGATCTCAAGAAATTTCCTGAGAGCTGAATCTCCAGGGAAGAACCTGGGGTATAAAACTGTAACGAAACCTGAGTCATTGGAGGGCCAGGGGGTATACTGAGTCATGCTTGTTACTCAGATCTGTGTCCTGGTTCAGCCCTCTCCATAAACTCATATCTGAGTAATGTGGGCATCCAAGTGCAGTTGCGTGTGCTAGGAAGAGGAGGAAATGTGAGCTATGAGTCAAATGTGAAAGAGCAGTTTCCCTAAAATCTCTGTGTGCCATTGGCATACAAGCGTCATGTCTCACACTCATTCATAAAGTGTGGTAGGCAAAGCACACTTGCCCAGAGTTCCGAGGACCTTTGGCACTTTGAAAAATCCAGCATCTCTGCCACGACCATGCTTACAGAGGGAGGGGATGGCAACCAGGGCAAGGGACAGCTTGGTGAGCTCCAGCAGCGTGAAGGGTGCCTCCACACGGTTTGGCAGGCAGCAGAATCCTCCGCAGTTACTGCTGGAGGGGTCCAGGAAGTGGACAAGACAGCCCAACGATTAAGAATTTGGACTTCAGGGGCACCTGGATGGCTCAGGTCATTAAGCACCCGACTTCGGCTCAGGTCATGACCTCACAGTTTGTGGGTTCGAGCCCTGTGATGAGCTCTTTGCTGACAGCTCGGAGCCTGGAGCCTGCTTCCGATGCTGTGTCCCCCTCTCTCTCTGTCTGTCTGTCTCTCTCACTGTCTGTCTGTCTCTCTCTCAAAAAGAAATAAACATTAAAAAAAATTTAAATCTCGGGGCGCCTGGGTGGCTCAGTTGGTTGAGCGGCCAACTTCGGCTCAGGTCACTATCTCGCAGTCCGTGAGTTCGAGCCCCGCATCGGGCTCTGTGCTGACAGCTCGGAGCCTGGAGCCTGTTTCAGATTCTGTGTCTCCCTCTCTCTGACCCTCCCCCATTCATGCTGTCTCTCTCTGTCTCAAAAATAAATAAACATTAAAACAAAATTGTTTTTAAATAAAAAATATATATATATATTTTTAAAAATTTTAAATCTGTTTAACAAATTATGTGAAATGCTTAGATAGCAGAACAAGATGGTTGAGAAGAAATAACCTTAGCCCCAAGTGCACAGATTTTTCCAGCGTACAAAAGCCTTAAAGCTGGAAAAAGTATGGAATACAGACTACAAGTTTGAAATTATTAAGCTGAGGGGAAGGTCTTTGTCATGAAAACACAACAGAAAAAACAGGTTCAAATAGGTTGCCGAGATACATGGCAAAGTGAGAGGTGGGCAAGGCAGGGCAAGGCAGTCACAATGGAACTAAGAGCAAGTAATGACTTAAAAAGAAATAATAAATATCAATATCCAAAGGATGGCTACACAATGATGGGCCCAAATAGGGCCAACACAAAATCCATGGAAGCCTCTTTGCAATATGATTCTGGATCTTGGCCTGTGACCAAACCTTCTCCTTCCAACTTGGGGGAGGATTAGACGGGAAGCTGGGGTCAACAAAGAGGGTAGCCAATTAATAGGCCACTGGTTTTGCCTGAGTTTCTGGACAGCTAAAGCCCAGGCATGTGACCTAGGCTCTGCAATGGGATGTTCTTTCCAGGACTTGACGAATGATGCAAGGAGGGAGAGTTAGCTGGATGTTACCTGTGGCGGTATGCCAACAGGTGCAACAGGGCCATCTGAGCCATGCGAAACAATGGTGATGGATGTGATGCCTGCAACATTCGTCCCCTTAACCAGACTGCTCCAGTGGCCTGCCCCTTGGTTCCTTCCTGTTTTCTAAGCCTGTTCTCCATTTCCCAGCCAATTCTGTGAGTCATCCAATATCCTTCTAATAAATTCATTTTCCACTTAAGTTAGCCAGGGTCCATGGCTGTTCTTTGCATTCAAGAACCCCGATACAGTGAGCATGAAGAAAACAACCTCAGCTGGAGCCAGTGTCCAACGGAAACAAGGACATCGGCAGAGCCCCCAGAACTGGGACCCTATGCGTGATAACCTCTAACATTGAACTATAGGTGTGGTCTCTTCAAGTAAGATCAGAAAAGGCAAAAGCAGGGGAAAGGTCCACTGGTTACACTGGTCTATGGGGGTTCTCTCTCTCTGTCTCCCCTCTCCCTTCTTTCTTTGAAAAATTTTTTAATGTTTATTTATTTTAGAGAGAGAGACAGAGCGCAAGACAGAGAATCCAGAGTGGGCTCCAGGCTTCAAGCTGTCAGCACAGAGCCAACGTAGGGCTCGAACCCACAAACTATGAGATCATGACCTGAGCCAAAGTCAGATGCGTAACCAACTGAGCCACCTGGATGCCCCTCCCCCCTCCCTTATGATGAAGTTATTAGGGCTGTAGGAGGATAAATGTCTGAATGCTCTTCTCCCAGTGAAGGGGAGCAGGAGAAAGGAAAGGCAGAGAGTCAAAAGGAAACTGATGAAGCTATCCAGGTCAGAGCTGCAGATTCCAAACTCAGTTGTTGAAAGGGAGCTTGGTGGCAGGTGGCAAAATGTCTGAAACAGTAAAACACCATGGGCAGGCTGAATGATTCTCTGTGACACCAGGATAGAGGGACTTGAGCCTTGGCACTTCATTCATTAGTGATTTGCTTTGCTTTGCCTGGTACATCGCAGGTAGGTCCTCAATAGATATCTCTTGAATGAATAAAAGAATTGTTAAGGACTGGACATCCACCATTAGTTGGCTTAACGGGGCACCCACTGTTGGTAGCATAGAGTGACACTGGGATTTCGAATGAGATCTGTCTGACTCTGAAGTCCAAATTCTTTTTTTTTTTTTAATTTTTTTAAACATGTATTTATTTTTGAGAGACAGAGAGACAGAGCATGAGTGGGGGAGGGGCAGAGAGAGAGGGGGACACAGAATCCGAAGCAGTCTCCAGGTTCTGAGCTGTCAGTACAGAGCCTGACGCGAGACTCGAACTCATGAATGGCAAGATCATGACCTGAGCCGAAAGTGGATGCTTAACAGACTGAGCCACCCAGATGCCCCAACACTTCACTTAATTCGTAAACCATCCTGCTCATAAAGAGAGTAAGTCATTCCCCAAAAATCTAGTTTTCTTTTTCGTGTTAGATTTCTGGTGTGCCTGGGTGGCTCCGTCAGTTAAGCGTCCGACTTCGGCTCAGGTCATGATCTCACGGTCAGTGAGTTCAAGCCCCGCGTCAGGCTCTGTGCTGACCGCTCAGAGCCTGGAGCCTGTTTCAGATTCTGTGTCTCCCTCTCTCTCTGCCCCTCCCCTGTTCATGGTCTGTCTCTCTCTGTCTCAGAAATGAATAAACGTTTAAAAAAAAATTTTTTTTTTTTAATTTTTTTTTTCAACGTTTATTTATTTTTGGGACAGAGAGAGACAGAGCATGAACGGGGGAGGGGCAGAGAGAGAAGGAGACACAGAATCGGAAACAGGCTCCAGGCTCTGAGCCATCAGCCCAGAGCCCGACGCGGGGCTCAAACTCACGGACCGCGAGATCGTGACCTGGCTGAAGTCGGACGCCTAACCGACTGCGCCACCCAGGCGCCCCAAAAAAAAATTTTTTTTAATAAAAAAATTAAAAAAAAAGAAATCTCTGATTTCTGTTATAGTTCATTATTCTCCTCAACTACTGGAGATTGAATTTTTTCTTTTTTTAAATTTGGAAATAAGTACCCTAAAAAAGGGCTTCAAAGAACCTTCTGTTTCAGTGTTTACCTAGTGTTATTTTCCCTCTAAAATATCTGTGATTTATATATGTTTAAGTATATTCTTTTCAGTATTGTTTCTAATAGTAAAATGTAAGTCCTAACTGTCCAGTGATAGTAGGCAGGCTAAAGGTATTATGGCATCTTCATCTAACGGAAGTCTATACAGTCACATAAGTGAATGATACACATCTGTATATTTATTCGTGTGGAGCCCCATCCATCATGTCTTGGTATATGAAAAAAACAGGGAAGAGAAGGTTATGTATGGTATATTATCGTCTGTGAAAAAAATGTATATGCAAAGAGTATCTCCAGATGGATATACAAGAATCCAGTAATAGTGATTCCCTCTTGGGAAGGAATCTGTTGGCTTGGGAGGTAGGATGGGGTGGAGAGATTGTTTTCATTGTACACTCAATGTGGCACCAAAATAAAATAAATTCTTTCTACTGGGGGAAAATTCAGAGACAGAGACAAAGACTATAATAATTTATAATGCATCTGGAAACCTTGAAAAACTACCCCATTTAAAGACTTTTGGTTTGTGGTTGAAATATTTTCTGATTTCTCCTCTGGGTTCAATTGCACAAAAAATTTGGGAAAACAGGCTTTTTGGTTTCACTTACTTTGTTTGGAGAGGCCGATCTGCATTTTTGAAGAGCCATTCTAGAACATAGGGATATCGAACTGTATCTTCCCATCTATGTTACTCTCTCTTCAACAAGTATTTATGAGCACCTGCAGGGCCACAAGGCCCAGTCCTACACATTGAAGGGGCCCATATGTTTCACACTCTGATGAGAATGAAGTGGGAGGAAATATACACCTGATCATGATAAGTCCATTGCTCAGGGCACTGTTCTGTGTGATTTTTCTCATTCCAAGTCCTTGAAATACCAGGAAAGAGACTGACGAATAAACAGAAAAATCTGTATATGTTTAGGCACATTTATTTCCCAACTGTCCATTTTTTTTTCTCCCGGTATTCCAATAGGTATCAAATAGTTTTTAAGAAACAAGGATCCTATTTTCATGGCATAAGCTTTTATAGAACAAACCAAGTAAATAATAAGCTGTAAAAATGTCATAGTAGTCATTTCTGTTTAAATATTTAAATATGTATGTTTAATTGTATTTCAATATTTTTTCACAATTTACTTGGAATCTGAGGATATCAGCACAATAATGCTGCATGTTTAGAAATAAAATAAATCTTTTAGCCTTTTTTTTTTTTTTCCTATTTGGCACTCTGCTGACATCTTGCAATGCTGTGAGAGAATTCAGTTATTTAATTCTTTTCCAAAGATTTGGACAACTATTTCCACCTTGAGACATTTGTAGAGACTAAATAAAAAGCAGAGTAACTGAGACAAATATCTGGTACTTCAGTCAGCCAAGTTGCAATTGTAATGTTCATCATCTTTCCACTGGAAGAGGCCAGTGAAAAATAACAAACCCAAGCCATAAAGGAAGCCATGAAGAAGCCACTAAGAAAACTGCTTGACCACAAAAGCCTAAGGAATAGCAATCCCAGATTATATAGTACATGCAAGTAGATGTTTCATTCATTCATTCATGTATTCATTCAGCCTAGTCATTAAGAGCATGGACTCTGAAGTCAGACAGGCTCGGTTACCATCTTGACTCATTGCTAGTCTGTGACTTTGTTCAACTTCTCTGTGCCTCAGTTTCCTTATCAATAATGTAGTATATGCCTCCTAGGATTTTTTTAATATTTGTTCTTTGAACGGTACCTGGTAAACACAGAAGAGCTTGTTAGATTAATAAGTATTTTTACAAGTATGCATTGAGCAACTATGATGGTGCAGGCGTTGAGCCAGGTGCTTGGGTTATGGTGGTAAATGAGCGAGTCACAGCATCTGCCTCCATACCTTTGAGACTATGGAGAAAGACAATTAAACAAGTGATTACAGAAAAGGTGAGGAGTTGGACAGGGGTTGTATAGGGTGTTATGAGAGCACATTGTGGAGGGACATCCCTAACTTAGGTCAAAGCAAAGTCTAGCTGTTCCTGGAAGGAGTTTTGCAGGCTTCAGAAGAGGCAGTGCAGGAAAGTGGTTAAGTGGCCCTGGGAAGTCCAGCTGTCTGGGTGTGTATCAGGGCTCCATCACTTACTGCTTGGGTGACCTTGAGCAACTTACCTTCTCTGTACCTCAGATTTCTCATCTATAAAATGGAAATCATAATCATACCTGCCTCTTAGAGGCAGGATTGAATTGAGTTTACATATCTAAAATATTGAACAGTACCTAGAATATGGTAAGCACTATATAAGTGTCTTAATAAGTATTACTTGAGTATTATGTATTATTACCTAATAGTTATTATCACATCATGAAAATAGGATAATAATATGATACTGTTATTGTGGTTGATCTTTTATAGCTTTCTTCTCTAGCTTTACCTCCCTTTTCATCAGACAGGTGAAATTTTTAGAGCATTATGTTTTGCCTACATCTTCTGCCTGAATCAATTGTATAACTAAAAGCTTCCTCTCCACTTCCTTCCCTTTTAAGTCTAGCTTTCTTTTAGTATAGGTTGAAAGGGGACTTTAAAAATTCTGGAAGCTGGAGGGGTGCCGGGCTGGCTCAGTTTGTAGAGCATGTGACTCTTGATCTTGCGGTTGTGAATTCAAGCCCCACATTGGGTATAGAGTTTACTTAAAATAAAATAAAATTCTAGAAGCTGGAGCCATTATTTTAGTGGTTAGAGCAATTTTTCTAGTGGCTGGAGCTGGAGCCACATATTATCTGTGTGCACAGATAATACCAGCATGCCTTATAACGTGTTTGGGCTTTCCTCTTGTGGAAAGAGCACTGAACTTGTAGTCAGCAGACCTATGTTTTTTTTTTATTTTTTTAAATTTTTTTTCAACGTTTATTTATTTTTGGGACAGAGAGAGACAGAGCATGGACGGGGGGGGGGGGGGGGGGCAGAGAGAGAGGGAGACACAGAATCGGAAACAGGCTCCAGGCTCCGAGCCATCAGCCCAGAGCCTGACGCAGGGCTCGAACTCACGGACCGCGAGATCGTGACCTGGCTGAAGTCGGACGCTTAACCGACTGCGCCACCCAGGCGCCCCAGCAGACCTATGTTTTATGCTGAGCTGGGCCACTCTCTGGATGGTCTTGGGCAAGTCACTTAACTTGTCTGAGCTTCAGTTTCCTCAGCTGTTAAAATTGGAGAATAATTACTCATTTACCCACTTGGTATAAGTACAGATGAGATAACGTATGAAGGAAGGAGGACTTCATAACCTGCAAAGATCCATCCAATTAGATACACCATTGATCTCACTTATATGTGGAATCTAAAATAGTCAAACTTGGGACTTATGGGTGGCTCAGCTGGTTAAGTGTCCAACTCTAGATTTCAGCCCAGGTCATGGTCTTACGGTTGTGAGATGGAGTCCTCTGTCGGGCTCCATGCTGGGCATGAAACCTGATTAAGATTCTCTCTCTCCCTCTGCCCCTCCCCACTTCTAAAAAAATCAATAACGAAATAAGATAAAATAGTCAAACTCATAGAAGCAATGAGTAGAAGTGGTTGCTAGGGGTGGAAAGGGGGTGGAGTGTTAGTCAAAGGGTACAGAGTTTCCATCATGTGAGATAAATAAGTTCTGGAAATCTGTTATATAACATAGTGCCTATAGCTAATGATTTGCAAAGAGGGTAGTTCTTAAGGGTTCTTAACACACACACACACACACACACAAATAACAATAATAATCATGATAAAGGAAGAGGATAGAAATTTTGGGAGGAGATGAATATATTTATGACCTTGATGGTGGTAATAGTTTCACAGGTACATGCATGTGTAATGTATGTAATGTACATGTAATGTACATGTAATGTACATGTCAATCATACCTCAATAAAGTAAAAAAAAAGTTAGAAATACAGCCACATGCATTTGCCTCTTAAAATGTTCAATCTAGTTTTCAGCACATCTGGCCGCTCTCATGGCACATTCCTGCTGCCCACTAAATCTGCAGCCATCTGCCCCAAAGCTTTGGCTACTTACCTCAGTTCCAGATCAATCTAGGAGCCTAACTAGGAGCCTTAAGTTGCAAAAGGGCTAGGACTGTAGCTATAAAGAAACTAAAATTGTTTTTTTCTCTTTCTCTTCTACTTCCCAAAAACCCTCGATCCACCCATTCAACAAAAGGAGTGGAGGTAAAAGGAGTTGTTCTTCCTGTCCCTTATCTGTATTTCTATGGTCCTTTATATCCATCTGTAGGACGGGGAGACAGTCACGGAGTATTGTGGTTAGGTGTTGATATATCTGGTACTCCTACACACCTCTTTTTAAGAGAATTATTTGTTTTTCATGGTGGGTTCTCAGTAAATGTTTGTTGGATTGAATTTACCTGAATAGAATGTAATATAATTGAAGCTATTCAGAGCTCAGAGCGCATTTCACACACACAGATCAAGTGATTAATTCAAAAAGAGTTTCAAGGGGGTTAAAAATAGAAATCTGGATCCAGGCAGTTTTGTTCAGAAAATGTTGGAGGGGGTAAAATAGCTCTGGCTGCAGGCTAGGGTCTTTGTTATGAGAAAAATGCAAATACGAAGAATTGCAAAACACCACCAGGGAAATGTCTGGGTATTTTTGAACCTTTGGCAGAGATGAATTTCTGTCTGGAATACGCTTCCTTCCCTTCCCTCACGTCTCTAATCTTAGTCACGGCTTAACCCAGGAGCACATAATAAATAAGCAAAATTTATAGAAAGTTTTTTTCTAAGTCCTGTTCCCTTGAAATTATGACCTAGCAATTTCTTCCCGCACCAATAATTCTGAAGTTAACATGGAGAATACCAATGTGTAAACTGCACGTCCTGGCTTTTCCACCACAGTTCTGATGTAAAAGACTGTCTGCCGGTGTCAGACTTGACTCGTTTTTGGTTCATGGTCATGGAGGTCCTACAATACATAGCTTATCTATGTGAGAAAACTACTATACAACATTATTGTAAAGGCATTATACTTTATTTAATTTTGTTTTTAAAAATAGGGTAGGAAGGAGTATTTGGATCCTTAAAGAAATTTATTTGAACAAACTCCTGAACTTCACCAGGAGTAAAAAAAAAAAAAAAAAAAAAAAAAAAAAAGTAAGTAAAAATTAGTTACCATTTAAAAATAAATCTTCCTAATAATATATATTTAAAAAAAATAATATTTAGTGTTGGTGAAGGTTGGAGAATCAGGTACCTTCTCTGGCAGAAATATAAAGTCTTTTTTTTTTTTTTTTTGATGTTTGTTTATTTTGAGAGAGAGACAGAAAGAGAGAGCATGAGCCGGGGGAAGGGCAGAGAGAGAGGGAGACACAGAATCTTAAGCAGGCTCCAGGCTCTGAGCTGTCAGCACAGAGCCCGATGCGGGGCTCAAACCCATGGAGCACGAGATCATGACCTGAGCCAAAATCAAGAGTTGGATGCTTAACCGACTGAGCCACCCAGGTGCCCCAGAAATGTAAAGTCTTTAAAACAATTTTGCAATATCTATTGAGAGTATTAAAAATTCATGTGCATTAAATTAATAATGTTACTTCTAATAAACCTTTCTAAAGAATGTGGACAATGATTCATACATAAAGATGTTCCCTGAAGTATTTATAACAGTAACAGTGAAAAATTAGAAGAAATCTAAATATTCACTCTTAAGAGTTCAGCTACCTACATTTAGGACCATACACTGAGTATGTTGGCTTTTGATTTCTTAGCACATAAAGTTCTCTGAATGAAATAACAAAGTTGCAAATTGTGATTTTGAAGAATATTTAATGATGAAGGTAACGCTCATAATATTCTTGTGAAAAACATAAGAAATGAATGTATGTTTTTAATTTATGTTAATATCTACATGTCCAACTGAAATCAAGGTCTCACCTGTGGGATTATGGCTAATTTCAGTTTTTATTCTTTGCACCATTCTGTGTTTTCTAAATGCTCTGTAATGAGCATGGGTTAGTGTTATAATCAGAAAAAGATCATTAAAAATTATGGAGGCTCAGTGAACCTCAAAATATTACACATAGCTAGATGTGGCGAATGAGGGCGTCAGAAGTTTGTCAAAGAAATTTTTGCTTGGAAACAGCATCACAGAAGGTCGAAGGATGAGATTTCACCTTTGCTGGTTGCAGTCCAGAAAATATTTAAGTGCTGAGAACTCAGTAAGCCAAGGTCATGGAAGAATTAGGTTTGAGGATGCTTCAAAGGACTGAGAACTTCTCTGACTAGCAGAAGAGATGGTCACAGAAGAGATCACCAAGCGTTTAAGGAGGGTGTTAATGAAAGCTAATAGCTCTATAGTCACACAGCAAGGTAGAACACTGGCTCCTAGAAAGATCGGCCAGCCACCAGACAGGCCCTCCACCTCTGCCCAGGAAGGTGGAAATTAAGTAATTAATTATTCTCATTCTTATCCATTTTATTTGTTTATCCAAGATATTAAGCACCTCTTAAGTGGCGGGCACTGTGCAAGTCCCAGGGAATACATTGGTGAATAATATACACGAAACCATACTTGTGGCTGAACAAGTTGGGTTTATTAACTCATTGCTGCAAAGGAGACCACACCATGTGGAAACGTGGGGCATTTCGGTACGAGGGTGTTCGAAAGGACTCATAGGATTTGGGGTTAGGGTAGGTAATTTGGGGAAAGGTTCCAGGAAACAGGTTTAGTCTGTACAAGAGGCGGTGATTCTGTGATTGGACATATCAGTAAATCTTATTTATATGGAGGCTATAGGTGTAATCAGGAAAGAAGTTGCAGTCACTCATATTAGCTGGAGGGAAGATATTTGGTATTTTGTAGCTTGGAGAATGTTAATGTTTTCTCTGCTCAGATACGATTATGAGTGATCTTGTTTTGGTCATGATTTATCATGGTCACAAAGTGCCCTTGTCTCATGTTGATGTTGTGTGATATTGTGATCTTGTTTGTGTTCCACAGGGAGACATCAAGTCCTAGCTGTGAGTGCCAGGCCAGCTCATAGCAACACCAAGGCCTAAGTGATTATATCAGGTCAGTTCCTGGATATCAGGGGACCGCTGTTCTCTTTCTCACAAATAAGTAAATGTAGAACTTCAGATTACGCCTAGTGGTATAAAAATTCAATAGGACCCAGTGGTAGAGAATCAAGGGTGGGATGGGACCCATTTGAACAAGTTGGTTGAAGAAAGCTTCTTAGGAAATTATGTTCCAGTCAAGACCTGAAGCATGTTATGTTTGCTTATGTATATGTGGATCCTGGATCATGATGTGAAATGTATTTCTTATCGTGAGTTGCCATAAAAAAAGGGAGGGGGAAGCCATTGGATGAAGATAACACGGGTAAAAGAGTGAGAAGAGATTAGGTCCAGCTTATACAAAACCTTATTATAGGCAAGGAGTTTCCGTTTTAAGTATTGGGTTGATCAGCGTAAAATCACTGATTTTCATTTTAACCAACGATTTCACTTGGTTCAACTCAATACAATGACATGCCGTTAAAGGTTTTAGGCAGGAAAATACCAAGACTGGATTTACGTGGCTGCTGGGTGAAGGGTAAAAGGCAGGCAGGTGAGGAGGGCAGGGAAAAGGCCAGTAAGGATGTCATTGCTTTGAAACAATCCTGTTCTGGTACTCAGTCTCCAGACTGGCTGGCTTGGAAATCTGTTTTATTAATTACCCATTGGAGTGAGGGCGG
The DNA here is from genome assembly GCF_022837055.1 of Prionailurus viverrinus. Lineage (NCBI taxonomy): Eukaryota > Metazoa > Chordata > Mammalia > Carnivora > Felidae > Prionailurus > Prionailurus viverrinus. The sequence goes on from NC_062562.1 coordinate 151,574,868, forward strand.
TAGGGAATTGACTCATGCTTAACAAGAATTCATAAGAGATTGATAATAGTAAAATCAAAATGCTAGTTTATTAAGCTACAGTGAGAAATAAAACTATCAAGCCATTGAATGTTTGTATTCACTGATTAAAGCCATCTCTTATGAGGGCAGCTAAATAGAAATAAACAGATTGTTTGCTAGGATTGCAGGAAATCAGAGCATGGGGAATTAGAGAGAGCCGCTGCTAACAAACTTTGTGTACATGACCTCTAGTTGGAAATACATTTTGTACGAAGACCTAGGTACACTACACAAAATTGAGCTGAACCAAAATTTTTACAAATCAGAACATCCCTTATTGTTTGTCAGATGCTGATATTTCGGTATATTCTATTTTTCATTTCTTTTCTTTTTTCTTTCTTTTTTAGCTAAAGAAGTTGAGGAATAGGCCCAATAAATTGATTTCAGGGTCTACTCATGGGTCACAAGTTGCAGTTTGAAAATCCCGATCCGTTCGTGTTAATGCTAATTGGCATCACACTGTGATCATCCGGGTTGGGATGGTTCCCTAAAAGTAGTACCCCTAGACTCAGCGTGAGGCTGCAGGCTGCCCTCTGCAACAACTTCCTGACTTTCATATTTCACAGCCTGGGGCCATCTCCCCAGGCTCTGTTCCCTGTTAACAGAGGGGGGCTTCCATTGCAACAGATCTGTCAGCTCGGAATTGGTTTCCAGGTCTCTACCCATCTCCCAGGTAATGAGCGGCATCTGCTTGAACTGCCTCTGTTCTCAGCCTTGTCTTTACCCTTCTGAGCATCATGGCCCTTCCCACTCTGGCTGGGACAGAGGCAGAGGGTAAGCCACCTGCCCAGCTAACCGGCCAGTGTCCAGTTTAACTGGGCTACTCAGCTCCATATTTCAGAGTCAGCAAGTTGAGGTTAGATAGAAGAACACAGTTCCACCTCCAGCCGGAAGGACTGATTGGAGCAGCTGAGGACTCTGCAATTAGAGTCATGATTCAAAGTCCCCAGGAGACAGTAGGCCTGCTGTGGCCCCTGCAAGCAAGGCTTCACCCTGGACAGTCTCCACTTGCTGCTGATACAGGCTTCCTACCTGAACAGCAAATAGATGCTCCTCAGAACTCCATCAGGTCACCTGTCCATGAGCAGGTTAGGGGTGGGGGTGCTGCTGAAATGAATCGGAGGTCAAGAAAACTAAGATGGCCTATTGGGGAAGTGACCCTCTAGGGAGGCCCAGATTCAGGGGTCATTTTAACCTCTTTTGGTTAGGCCTAAGTGGAAATGTCTGCATAACTGAAAGCGCCTGGGTGGGTCATTCAGTTAAGCATCCAACTCTTGGTTTCGGTTCAGGTTATGATCTCATGGTTCATGGTTGTGAGTTCGAGCCCTGCATCTCCCACTCTCAAAATAATTTTTTTTTTAAATTTTTTTTCAACGTTTATTTATTTGGGGGACAGAGAGAGACAGAGCATGAACGGGGAAGGGGCAGAGAGAAAGGGAGACACAGAATCGGAAACAGGCTCCAGGCTCTGAGCCATCAGCCCAGAGCCCGACGCGGGGCTCGAACTCACAGACCGCGAGATCGTGACCTGGCTGAAGTCGGACGCTTAACCGACTGCGCCACCCAGGCGCCCCTCCCACTCTCAAAATAAATGAATGAACTTAAAAAAACACACACACACTACAAAAAGGGAAGCAAACGTTTTGTGAAATTGTGCCTAATAAAATAGTAACAAGATAATAAAATGTCCTAGATTTGGGGAATCAGGTTAAAAAACGGTCATTGTTGGGATGCCAACAATGTGGCTCAGTGGGTTCAGCATCATACTCTTGATTTCAGCTTAGGTCATGATCTCACAGTTCGTGAGTTCGAGCCCCATGTCAGGCTCTGTGCTGTCATCTCAAAGCCCGCTTCAGATCCTCTGTCTCCCTCTCTCTCTGCCCCTCCCCTACTCGTGTGTGCTTGCACGTGCTCCTTCTCTTTCTCTCTCTCAAAAATAAACATTAAAAAAAAAAAAAGCTTTTCCTTGTAGATTTACAATTCATTCATTCAGCTGTTCCACTGAGCCAGGCACTTCAGCTAGTTGCTTCAAGTTAGCTGGAGAGGAAGTTGGTCTCCACCCTTAAACTCTTTAGTGAGTTAGCCTTTAAACAATTAATTTGCCAAATAATTAATCTGAGAGTGAAATTAATAACGATCATAAGCTAAAATAGTGACTATGCTGTTGGCATGAAATGGTCATTTGCAAGCAACCCTGTCTTGGTCCGTTCAGGCTGTCATAGCAAAATAGGAGAGACTGACTGACTCACAAACAACCAAAATATATTTCTCACAGTTCTGGAGGACGGAATGCCAAGATCAGGGTGTCAGCATGGTCAGGTGAGGGCCCTCTCCCAGGATGCATACTTTTCATTGCATCCTCCTCTCGTGGAATGGGTGCGCTATCTCTCTGGAGCTGCTCTCATAAGGACATTAATCTCATTCACCTCCTAATACCATCATATTGGAGATTAGGACTTCAGTCTCTGAATTTGGGGGGAAACAAACATGAAGACATAGCACATCCTAAGAGAGTACAAGTGTGTTATAGACATTGGACGACTGGGGCGCCTGGGTGGCTCAGTCAGTTAAGCATCCGGCTCTTGACTTTGGGTCAGGTCATGATCTCACAGTTTGTAGGTTTGAGCCCCACGTGAGGCTCTGTGCTGGCAGTGCGGAACCTGCCTGGGATTCTCTCTCTCTCTCCATCTCTCTCTGCCCTTCTCCCACAGGTGTGCTCTGTCTCTATCAAACTTAATAAATAAATTAAAAAAAAATAAAAGAAATTGGAAGACCAAGCCCGATCCAGAGATAAGAGTGTGTCCCAAGCTCATCGCGAGGTTGCTGATTGGACTCATTCTGGAAAAAATGAAAACCAAAATAAGGCAAAAATGTGTTAACAGAGCCATTTGGCTTCTTGGGGAAAGAAGAGCAAAAGACCGAGATTTGTGACCAGTGTTCTGTGGAAAGAGGACCTGGGCTAGCCTATGCAAAGATTTCTGCTGGCTTAGTAGCATCTGTGAGTAAACACATTAGAATTCTCTTTGCCACTTACTCGCCTTATAAAATAAAATTAGTAAGAGTCCCTCTGTGATCGAAAAGAAACTACTAAAATTGAATTTTTAAAGCCCATTTGGTCATGATGTATTATCCTTTCTATATATTGCTGACTGTGTTTCGCTGTTTTTAGTGGTTTATCCTATTAAGGATTTTGGTATCTATGTTCACAAGTAATATTGGCCTGTAGTTTTCTTATAATGTCTTTGACTTTATCAGGTTAAAAACAGCCTCCTAAAATAAACTGGGAAGTTTTTACTCCTTTGTTTTCTCTAAGATTTTGTATAGGGTTGTTATTTCTTAAGCATTTGCTAACACATTCGCCAAATAAGCTATAGAAGCCTAGAATGAATTTTCTTTGTAAAATGGTTCATCATTACCAGTTCAATTTTATCAGCAGATAGGAAGGCTATGTCGGTTTTCTAGTTTGGCAACTTTTGTCTGTTAGGGAAATTGACCATTTCATTTAAGCTGTCAAACATATTGGCATGCAGTTGATAGTATTCCCTTGCTATCTTTTAATGTTTTTTTTTTAATTTATTTATTTTGAGAGAGAGAGGGTATAAATGGGGAGGGACACAGAGAGAGAGGGGGTGGTGGGACAGAGGATCCGAAATGGGCTCTGTGCTGACAGGCTGACAGTAGCGAACCCCATGTGAAGCTCGAACTCATGGACCACAAGCCCAGGCCATGGCCTGGGCTGAAGTCAGACCCTCAACTGACTGAACCACCCAGGGGCTCGCCCTTGCTATCTTTTAAATGCATGTAGCATCTGAAGTGATGTTTCCTCCTTCTTGATATTGGCAATTTGTGTTTTTCTTCCTTTTTTCCTTGATCAATCAAGGTAAAGATTTATCAATTTTTTCCCCAAGAACAAATGATTGATTTCATTGACTTTCTCTTTCTTTTCCCATTTTCTTTTTTTTTTTAATTTTTTTTTAATGTTTTTATTTTATTTTTGAGACACAGAAAGACAGAGCATGAACAGGGGAAGGTCAGAGAGAGGGAGACACAGAATCTGAAACGGGCTCCAGGCTCTGAGCTGTCAGCACAGAGCCCGACGCGGGGCTCGAACCCACGGACCATGAGATCATGACCTGAGCCGAAGTCGGATGCTTAACCGACTGAGCCACCCAGGCGCCCCTCTTTTCCCATTTTCTATTTGATTGATTTCCATTTATTTATTGTTTTCTTCTTCCACATGCATCTAATTAGCTTTGCTTTTCCAAGAGGTACAATTTTCATTCAATTTGACATTTTTTCTAATTTTCTTGTGATTTTTTTTCTTGGAACCTTCTCGATATTCTTTCTCTCTCAATCTAACTCTGCCTTGTGTACCAACTTTTTTCTCCTGTATACTCAGTCATTAAACAAATATTTATTGATCAGCTACTATGGGATATTATGTACTGTTCTAGGTACATAATGACATAGAATTGTATACTTAAAAATGGTTAACTTTAGGTTATGTATATTCATTCACAATAAAAAATAGTGAGTATCCAGCCTTGCTCTAGGTACTACGAAGTTGTAATTTCGGAAACTAAAAAGCAACAATATTTAAATTCTAGATAGTACCTTTAAAAAATTTTTTTTAAGTTTTTATTTTATATTTTTGAGAAAGAGACAGAGAGAAAGAGCAGGGGAAGGGCAAAGAGGGAGAGGGGCAGAGAGAGACTCCCAAGCAGACTCCGCACTGTCAGCACAGAACCGGACGCGGGCCTCGAACCCATGAACCGCGAGATCATGGCCTGAGCTGAAACTGAGAGCTGGATGCTTAACTGAGCCATCCAGGTTCCCCAGTACTTTTTTTTTTTTTTTTCCTTAAATTACATTTTAAAAATGATTAGCTTGCTTTGGGATTGTCTTACTTGTGGCTGGAGATTGAAATCTTAAAATCACCATAAATTAAATTCTGACTTCCTGCAGCCACATCAATTTTATATCTAATTTTAAGAGCGTTTAGTCTTATTACCACTTATGTGCTTATTAAATGTGCAATTTGAGGGGCACCTGGGTGGCGCAGTCGGTTAAGCGTCCGACTTCAGCCAGGTCACGATCTTGCGGTCCGTGAGTTCGGGCCCCGCGTCGGGCTCTGGGCTGATGGCTCGGAGCCTGGAACCTGTTTCTGATTCTGTGGCTCCCTCTCTCTCTGCCCCTCCCCCGTTCATGCTCTGTCTCTCTCTGTCCCCAAAATAAATAAACGTTGAAAAAAAAATGTGCAATTTGATATGTATAGGGTTTTGTGCCATGGTTGAGTTAATACTGTGGGAGCCTCATTAGTAGAATTCACTGATGCTAGGGGAGCCTGGGTGGCTTAGTCGGTTAAGCATCGGACTTTGGCTTAGGTCATGATCTCACAGTTGGTGAGTTTGAGCCCCACATCAGGCTCTGTGCTGACAGCTCAGAGCCCGGAGCCTGCTTCGGATTCTGTGTCTCCCCCACTCTCTGCCCAACCTGCCTTTGCGCTCTGTCTCTATCTCTCAAAAATGAATAAATGTTAAAAAAATTTTTTTTAAAGAATACACTGATGCTACCCTATTGTTATCACTGCATTCATGTATCTTTATCTGACGCTCTTACTCCATGGTTCCTTTTTCTTTTCTTTAATTCCCACATTTTACCCTCATTCTTCTTTAATCTGATTGTCCTATTATTACAGCTGAATGTCTTTTAAGTGTTTTTTGCTAAATCCATACATTACTTCACTGAATCTTCACAGCATTCCAAGGAAAGTATTATATGTTTTAATAGGTGAGAAAACTGAGGCTGAGAGAGGTTGAAATAACTTGCCTGCTATCCCATGATAAAGCAGAAATCTAGATTCCAAGCAACCTGTCTTAAAAGTCTCTCCTCAGGGTGCCTAGGTGACTTGGTTGGATGAATGTCCGACTCTTGATTTCAGCTCGGTCATGATCCCAGGGTCGTGGGATCAAGCCCCACACTGGGCTCCACGTTCAGCGTGGGAATCTCTTTGCCTCTCTCCCCTACTTGGGCACTCTGTCTCTTTCGCTTATGCAAAAATAAAAAATAAAAGTAAAATTTAAAAAAAACATTAAAAAAAAGTCTCTCCTCCACTCCACCAGCATGCTGTACCTTACGTTGTTTATCAGTCTCTTCCTTGAATCTCAACTCTGCCAGGAAGTGGGAAGAGAAGATACAAAATACCCATCACTGAAGAACATCCTTAAACCAAATGGAAGCAGAGAAACGACCCACACAACAGCCTCATGTTAATCTGGAATTTTCTCTGAAGTCCCCTTTTTCAAATTTATTTCGTTCTCATTTGTCTGCACTAGGGAACATTTCCTATTGTCCTTTGTTTCTGAGGCCACATCGCATCCTGAACAGTGCAGTAGTTTATTTCAATTAATGGTTTCTTGTTTCTTGTACATAGTTTCTCTTGGAGTGTTCTTCTGATGGGATGAATGCTGTGTTCTGTCATCTCACTCAGACAGAATTCTGCTTTCCTCAGTAATTCCCCACTCTCCTCACACACTTGTGCCCTCCTAATTCCCAGAGTACAATCCAGACTCCTTTTCATCAGGTTAAGGGGCGCCTGGGTGACTCAGTAGGTTAAGTGACCGAATTCAGCTCAGGTCATGATCTCATGGCTCATGAGTTCGAGCCCTGCATCGAGCACTGTTCTGACAGCTCAGAACCTGGAAACTGCTTTGGAGTCTGTGTCTCCCTCTCTCTCTCTGCCCCACTCCTGCTTGTGCTCTCTCTTTCTCTCAAAAAAAGAAAAAAAAAAGAATAAACTTGAAAAAAAAAAGATCTACCCTCTTAGCAAAGTTCAATTACACAACATCTTTAAGAAAACAAACAAACAACAAATGCCACACTTCCCCCTCAGTACTTTTTTTTTTTTAATTTTTTTTCAACGTTTTTATTTATTTTTGGGACAGAGAGAGGCAGAGCATGAACGGGGGAGGGGCAGAGAGAGAGGGAGACACAGAATCGGAAACAGGCTCCAGGCTCTGAGCCATCAGCCCAGAACCTGACGCGGGGCTCAAACTCACACACCGCGAGATCGTGACCTGGCTGAAGTCGGACGCTTAACCGACTGCGCCACCCAGGCGCCCCCCCCCCTCAGTACTTTTACTACTCATTTTCCTGTTCTGTGTCATGCACCTTCTGTCACACGTGCCGATAGGAAAACTTCTCAAGGGGACTCAACCAGCCAATCCCTTAGCTGGAGCCCTGGTGCTCCTCATAAAAGGAAATACGGAGTACCGTATCCCCTTCAGGTCTGTGTTGTAGTCCATATATCAGGTAAAGAGGGTTCTTGCTTTCTTATCCTAGAGTTTTCAGGGGCTTGCAAGAGAGATGGTGGCTCATGAAGCTGTCTTCAAGGAGCCCACAGTATAGTCTGGTAATGGGTATGAAACAGTGACTTGACCTTTCCTCACCCTCAGTCTTTCAGCACATGTATATTGGGTACCTACTGAGTACCTCTACTCTTCTGTGTTCCAGAAGGACAGCCAGACAAAGTTGGGGCAACTCCTAATACGTTCTGGAAGGACACAGGAGGGCATTTAATCTAGCCTCAGGTAAGAGTGGGGTGGGGTGAAGGTGATTTCCTGAGAGGACTAACCAGCTGAGGGGGCCCAAGAGGAGAGGGCCAACGAAGATTCAGAGGGAGGGAAGATGTGATACAGCAGCCAGAGGGAATGACCCATGAAGAAAGGGGCTGGGTAAAGGGTCTTGGGGAGCTGGAGCTGAGAATGTATGTCTACTTAAGTCGCTGCAGCAGACACTGAAGAAGAGAGCCTGAGTAGAGGTGAGATGAAATTGAAGAGGGTGGTAGGAGCCAGATCATGAAGAGCCTGGTAGGCCGTTCTGAGAAGTAGACTTCCCCTCGGGTCAGGGATGAGGATGTGAAGGTGTGTTGGGGAGAGGATGAAGTGATCCCTCTGGTTACAGTGTGGAAGGTAAGTTGGAGGGGTATGGAAAATCACAGAGCTTGAAACTCATCTATATATTTTTTTTTAATTTTTTTTAACGTTTATTTATTTTTGAGACAGAGAGAGACAGAGCATGAATGGAGGAGGGTCAGAGAGAGAAGGAGACACAGAATCGGAAACAGGCTCCAGGCTCTGAGTGGTCAGCACAGAGCCCGACGCGGGGCTCGAACTCACATACCGCGAGATCGTGACCTGAGCCGAAGTCGGAGGCTTAACCGACTGAGCCACCCAGGCGCCCCTCATCTATATTTCTAAGCCTTGTCCAGAGAAGTTGTTGCAGTCCGGTAAATACTAAACCCTTGCCACTTTTTCACTGAACTGTTCCCCCCATTTCCCACCCCCATACACTTTCAAGATCATACAAAATCCTATCAAGTGCTACCTCCTTCATGTAATTTTACCTAATTTTCATTTTCCAGAGTCCAAATAAGAGATAACTGTCCTTATTTTAAGATCTCAAAGCACTTAGTGTATACATTTAAAACTCAACTAGTTGGGACACTGAGGGACGTGACAAGTAGATCAGTTTAACTGGGGCACAGGGACGCCTGGGTGGCTGTCAGTTAAGCCATCCGACTTCGGCTCAGGTCATCATCTCATGGTTCGTGAGCTCAAGCTCCGAATCGGGTTCTTTACTGTCCTTGTGGAGCCTGCTTCCGATCCTCTGTCTCCCTCTCTCTGCTCCTCCCCACCTTTCAAAAATAACCATTAAAATTTTTTTTTTAACTGGGACACAGTCCTTACCCCAACCCCAAAGAAACCACATTGTTTACTCGCTGCATGCCTCCACTTTTGCAGTGGGTTTTTAAAAAGATTTTATTTTATTTTTTGAGTAATCTGTACACCCGATGTGGGGCTTAAACTCACAACCCAAGCGAGATCAAGAGTTGAATGTTCTACTGACTCACCAGCCGGGCACCCCTGCAGTGCACTTTTGGTTAAACTAGTTTTTAGTCATTTACTGTGCCTCCCTTTAGCATTTATTTTGCCTTAGAAATAGTTTATTTTTATTTTACGATTTTAATTTAATTTTATTATTTTTAAAGTTTATTTCTTTCGAGAGAGACAGAGACAGCACGAGTGGGGAACGGGCAGAGAGAGAGGGCGAGAGAATCCCAAATGAGCTCCTCACTGTCGGCACAGTTTGACACGGGGCTCAAACTCATGAAGCTGAAATTACGACCTGAGCCAAAACCAAGTTGCTTCACCAACTGAGCCACCCAGGTGCCCCATCATTTTTTTTAATTTGAGAGAGAGAGAGAGAGAGAGAGAGAGAGAGCGCGCATAAGCGGGGGACAGGGGCAAAGAGAGAGAAGAGAGAGAGAGAGAATCCCAAGCAGGCTCCATCCTCAGCATGGAGCCCGACATGGGCCTCAATCCCACGACCCTGGGATCATGAGCTGAGCTGAAATCAAGAGTCAGATGCTCAACCGATTGAACCACCCAGGTGCCCCCAAAAGCTCATACTTTGAATGGATGAGTGTATAATTCATTTTCTCTCTGTCACTGCTCCTCTACTCCCCCAGGTCTTCCCCCTCTCTGTCTTTCCCATCTGTGTCTCCTCTTCTAGCTTCTGTCTGTTTTCCCTTCTCTCACCCTACTTGGCATTTCAGGGCCAGCTCCGAAATCAAGAGTGAGACACGCAACCAGTCAAGCCACCCAGGCACCCACCCCTGTGCCAGGCACATTCCGAACACTTTACAAATAAGCTTGTTGAAAACTTGGGGTGCCTGGGTGGCTCAGTCGGTTAAGCATCCGACTTTGGCTCAGGTCACGATCTTGCAGTTTGTGGGTTCGAGCCCCGCGTCGGGCTCTGGGCTGACAGCCCGGAGCCTGGAGCCTGCTTCAGATTCTGTGTCTCTTTCTCTCTCTGCCCCTCCCCCACTGGTGCTCTGTCTCTCTTTATCAAAAATAAATAAAATATTAAAAAAAAAAAAAGAAAACTCTTCAGTGAGGTTACTAATATTATCATCCCCATTTAGAGTTGGGAAAACTGATTCAATAAGGGGGGCTTCACAGGTCAGTGAGGGAAACCGAACTTGAGGCCAAGAAACCTGGCTCTAGGGTCTGTACTATTAACCACAATTATATGTGCCTTCTTTTCATTCCGGTAGATCACAGAAGCATGAGGCTCTGCAAATTGTCTTTTTCTGAATTGTAACTGCAAGCCAGAGATGTGGCAGGAGCAGGGAACCTAAATATAAGAAGACACAGTTGTTGCTCTCTAGGAGTAAGTCAGTTGTGTATTGAACATAACAAACCATAAAAGTGGAGCTTAAAACAATAGCTGTTCACTTACAACTCTGGAATCTGGGCTGGGCTCACTGACCCTGTTGCAGTCAGCTGGTGGCTCAGCTAGGACTGGAGGAACCAAGATGGCCTTATTGGCATCTGGCATCTCAGTGGGGATAACAGGAACAGGTGGAGGCTGGCTCGGCTTCTCTACTCTCTCCACTCGTGGTCTTTCATCCTCAAGGAGGAGAGTTCAGCTCTCCGTATGTGATGTTCAGGGCACCAAAAGAGGAAAAGTTGAAGCAGCAACACCTCTTAAATCCTTGGAACTTGCCCAACATCACTTCCACTGATTTTTTTTTGCCCAAGCAACTCTTAAGGCCCACCCAGATTCAGTTTGGCAGATGATTACACACTAGCTTGAATTCAGGGATGTGTGATTCATTGGGGGCCTTTTAGTAACCATCTTCCACAAGGAGCTAACAGTTTTAGTGGAGAGACAATCATCATAGCACATCGGACTATGATAGGGGTGGTTAAGAGTGCAATATGGATGTAGGGAAAGAAACCCCTAGATTCGTTGGTGGAATCAAAGGTAGCACAGGGAAGCAGAATTAACACAGGCCCTCAGCCTTGGAAGATGGGTTATATTTGGGAAGTTAATTTAGTGGGTGGTCAAAGGATAGGGAAGGAAGGGCATTCCAAACATATAGAACAGCAGGTGCAAAGATATTCCTATGTGGTACAAGGAAGCATGGTCTATTGGGAAATAGAAAATAGTTCAGAATGATCAGCAAAAAGAGCTTGAGGAAGAGTGAGGATGAGGAGGTTGAAGAAGGAGGCTGAATCAGATCAGGAAGTGTGCCTTGCTGAGAAGTTTTCAAGGGCCGTGTGGCTGGCCCAGTGGGTAGAGCATGTGACTCTTGATCTCAGGGTCCTGAGTTCAAGCCCCATGTTGGGCATGGAGCCTACCTTAAAAAAATTCAGAAGTTTTCAAATAGTACTCTTAGGTGATAGGTCATTGATTAGTTTTGATTAGAGCAAGGACATAATCTGATTTGTGTATTTGAAAATCAATTTGACGTCCATGAGAGGAGGATGAGATGGAAATCAGGAAGACCCGTGAGAAGGCTATTGCAAAATACAAGTGTAAGGAGCTTGACCTGAATAGAACAATGGCAACAGGGTGCAGAGCAAAGGAAAAGGGTTCCAGAAATATCTATGAGATAGAATGAATAGGATTTGGCCATTGAAGGAAACATACAGAATGACTCCCAGATTTCTGACCTTGGCAACCGACTGGATACAGGTGGCAGAATTTTCAGAGGAAAGTGCTAATTTGAGTTTCAGATTAATTGATTCTGAGATGGCCGTGTGACAATCAGTAGACATGTGAAGTTGACATGCTTGATATACAAATCTGAAGCCTAGGAGAGGGGACTGAACTACAGATTCAAATACAGAATTCAGCAGTGAACAGCTGGTAGTAAGAAGCCATAAGGTTTCCCAGAGAAAGCATGTGGAATGAGGAAACAAGCTTGGGGAATGACAGAAAGAGCTACATCTAAAGGGTGAGAGGAGGAAGAGAAGTCCACATAGCAAACATAAAAAGAACTAGAAAGATAGGACAAAACCCAGCAGGTACCCCATAAGTCAAGGAGAAATAGAATTTCTAAGAAACTCTTGGGGTGCCTGGGTGGCTCAGTTGGTTAAGCGTCTGACTTCTGCTTAGGTCATGATCTCATGGTTCTCGGGTTCGAGCCCTGCATCGGGCTCTGTGCTGACAGCTCAGAGCCTGGAGCCTGCTGCGGATTCTGTGTCTCCTTCTCTCTCTGCCCCTCCCTGCCTCACACTGTTGTTTCCCCCTCAAAAATAAACATTAAAGAAACAAAAGAATTTCTAAGAAATTCATAAAAGTGCCCATGGAATTAGTTGACCATCAGTGACCACACTGATGGTCAGTTGTAGGAGAGCTATGATGGCAATATCCCAATATCCCAATTGCTATGGATTGAGGAACCTGTGAAAGAATCCTTGTAAGTGTGATGGTGGGTGGGAGGAGTTGCGGGAAGTTGAAATATTTCTTCATCGAAAGCAAAGTGATCTACTTAGAGGGAAGTGTGTGGGCATGCAGGGAGGAGGGGGGTTTGTAATAGTTGTGCTGAGAGAGAAAATCTTTAAATGCCACTTTGCCAAGTTTCTGCTCAATATTTTTCTCACTTTCACGCTAAACTTCGGGAAATATCGCTTTGCCTTTTCATTCTCTCTTCCCCTTCACTCCTTAAAAACCACTTTGATGGTAGTCTGGCATCTGTGTCTATATATAAACAATGACTTTCAAACAACTCATCAGTGACTTTTGTGTTCCACCTAATGTACATTGTGTCACTGAATACTATTTGTTCAAAAGAATGAATATGTCTGCTTTGATTGTGTCTACGTTATGTAATTCTGATTTCCAACAGTGAAATAGAAATATAAACTCTTATTTCCTCCCAGCCTCAGTGGAATGCTAGAAGAGTTGACAAACTGAAATTGTAAGGCATGTGGAACATCTCTAAGAGAAGCAGCTATAATTACACCATTTACCTAGCGGGATTGTTTAGGGGATTAAATGAGATGACATAATAATTATTACCTTGTCCAATAATGTCAAATTTGTAATAAACACCTGGCATATGATAGTAAATGGTAATGACTATATTTTAATTTGAAAATTAGCAAACTAAAATTTAATAATTGAAAAAAGATCCAGATATTTGGGGTGCTGAGGTAGAAAAATATTTGGTACTTATGAGATGATCTGTCTGGAAATTTCTTCAAAAATATATCTTGTGTTAGGGGTGGAGTACAGCAATTGGCCACGTGATTGAAGCTGGGCGTTCGTTATTCTACTTTTGTATACGTTTGAAAATGTCATAATGAAAAGTTATCATTTGTTTCACTTTGATTTGTTTCAGTCTATGCAACTACGTTGACGCAGTCTGCTTGACATATTGAAATGTAATGAAAACCTAGTTTGTAACTGATCAAATAAATGGCTTTTTGACATTTAGATACCTTGCACCCCACTACACTCCTCAAAGTAAGAGAGAGATGCAAGGAATATTTCATTTGACATAGAGATAATGACTTGAGTTTACGGCTTTTTTAAGACCATAAAGAGCCGTAATTTCAATAATTAGCCTTCTGTTGCGCTTAAACTTCATTTATCATTAAAAAGAAACTACAAGTCCCAGAGTGCACTGCACGACTAACGTCATATCGAGGACTTCGCGTCTCGGAAAGGGTTGCCCTCGCCTAATTTGAATGAGAATATCGCGGCGAAAATTGACATATGTGACCTAGGGCAGACTTTTAAGTCTTCGTCCGCCGGAGTGTGTCGAGCGTGACATTCCGAGACAGCGTGGTACCTCTCTGTTCAGGCATAGCTTTGGGCAGCCTCACCCTTTTCTGGGGCTTCCGTGCGGCAGGAGGGCTCCGTTAGTGGCCTCCAAGATGGCGACGCTGTTGGCGGTAAATTCGGGTAAGGGCAACCGGGGCAGAAGGGAAACTGTGGGGCAGGGCAACGTCCGGTTCTTCAGGGAGAGATCCGGACTGTGAGGTTCCTCGCAGTCCAGGCCTCCACTTTGGGATGGTGTCTGCTCTTCCCTCGCTCTGGGCCTAGAGTCCCACCCCTCTTCAGTTTGAATGGCGCGCGTCGGCGCTGCGGCTCCAGTCCTCGAGTTGGGGTTTTAGGGTGGAGGCAAGGAAGCTTGGTCCACTGGAACCCGGCGTTTAGTCTCTTGCGGCCCGGGGCTGAGCCTTGTTCCTTCAACTCCCCACTCCATTTTGTGTCGGTGGCCCGGATTTCGCCGAGATACGCAAGTCTCCGGCAGTGAGGCCGGAGGACCCGAGATAATGATCAGTCAGGAGCGCAGGGTGAAAGCTAGCACCTCAGAAGGCAGCGCAGCCCCTCAGGGATGTTGAGCGGTCCTGTAGGAAGGGAGGATCTTGGGTTATGAAGTCTGCAATCTGGAAGGTGGCTGGGGCGGGGCTGCCACGGACTCAGCAGGTGACTCCCAGCTCTGCGCATGTGGCGCGCGCCCCCGTATACCCCTCTGCCTTTGGAGCAGATCTTCTGGGCGGGATAGAATCCAGAAGGTAGTAAAAGGCGCTCCGGAAGATTTGGGGTGGGTTCTCTTTTGGTGATTCTCAACTTTGGGCGGTACCGCCTCCAGAGTCTTTTGAAAGAGTTGGGTGCATTTTGATTGTCACAATTCCTGGCGCCTAATGGGCGGGACAAGGATGCCCAAAATCCTGCCCAGGGTAGAGAGGTTCTGAAAACGGAGAATTTCCTGCCCAGAATGAGGTGCAGTTAGCTTCTTCGGTTTAATTAAGAGCGTTTCTGTGTGGTAAGTGCTAGTAGAGAGTCTCACTTGAGTGGTATTTACTGGGCCCTTTTTCTTTTCCTGTCTGTGCAGTCTTTTTTTTTTTTTTTTTTTTTTTGGTGTATGTGTGGGGGTGCTCGTTCTACTTTCCACAGGACTGATATCCTTGTAAAGTTGTCTAAATTTGAGTTTTTCAAATCAAACCATTTCAGAAACACGGTCATAAATTATTTTATAATGACGAAGGATTGTGTTTGTTGAGCACCTGGTATGTCCCAGTCACTGTACTATGTATCCTATTTGCATTGTCTCATTTAATCCCTTTTGTACACCTGTGGGGTAGCTGCTATTAAATACAGATTGGGAAATAAAGGCTTAGGGTGTTTAAGTAATTTCCCCAAGGTTGTACAACAAATGATGGTAAGCCAGTCTTAGGTACTTAAACTACAAGTGCAACCTAATTCGTTTTATTACATCAAGTTTATATGTATATGGATGCTGGTAATGAAGTTCTGTTCTTAATATTGCTGTCCCAGTCTCCTACCCAGATGTAATCATAAAAGCAGGGCTTGCATGTTGTATGTGTGGTTATATCCCTTCTTTAGTACATGTCCCAAGTTACTATCAGTAAACGTAAATTATTGAAGAAAGGAAGAAAAGGAGTTACCCACTAATGCAGAAGTATACATTGTATAATAAGGACTTGTGACAGGAGTGTGTAATTGACACCATAGAAAAGAAACATTTTTCACAGCCAGCAGTCAGAATAAATTATATATATATATATATAATATATATATGTATGTATGTATATGCATATATGTGTATATAAACAGCCATAGATGTATGAGTGGGATAAACAAAATGTAGTATATACCTGGAATGGGATATTACTTGCCCTTAAAAAGGAAATCCTGTCACATGCTACAACATGGATAAACCCTTGAGGACGTTCTGTTAAGTGAAGTAAGCCAGTCACAAAAATAAATACTGCATGATTCCCTTTGTATTTGGCATCTAAAGTAGTCAAATCTCACAGAAACAAAGAATGTTAGTTACCTGAGGGAAGCGGGAAATGGAGACTTGTTAAACGGGTAGAGTTTCAGTTGTGCAAGATAAAAAAGATCTGTACATCTGTTGTATAACAGTGTGAATGCCCTTAACTACTGAGCTGCACACTTAAAGATGTTTCAGATTGCAGATTCTGCGTTAGGTGGTTTTTACCCCACATGCGCGCGCGCGCGCGCGCGCGCGCGCACACACACACACACACACACACACACACACGTCACACAGACGTAGACAGGGAAAAATAGAGGTTGTAGAGTCTAAGACCTATGCTTGAGTTGCAGCTGCATGATTTACTGGTAGTGTGACCTGCATCCTCCCAGCTGAGTGGTCGTACAGGCTTATCGTAAGCAACCAGGCCTTCCGTGGCAGTCTGGTCACCCCCGTCCTGTTCAGAGCAGTGACTAGTTCGGACCTTTTCCATCCTCTTGAAATCTGTAACTTCCGTCTGACCCCCAGCCTCCTAGTCACAAACAAAATAGAAGCCAATAGGCATGAACTCTCTGTTCACCCCCAAGCCTAGAAACCTAGATATATCTGTACCCTTTTTACCCATTTCCCTGTATCTAAGTTAAATCCCACCTTTTATGCCCTTCTCCCTGTTACCCTTCTCTTTCCATTTACCTTCCCTTTTGATCTTTTTTCTTTACCCCCTCTGGCCACTGGCAGTCATTGGCTAGCCCCTTTTGATCTTGATCTCATGCCTCGTTCCAGTTACTGTCCTCTTACTCTTTTTCACAGTTAGACCTTTCAAGATATTTGTCACTATTCACTGGTACCATTTCCATACCCCTTCTTCCTCTACTCACTCTAGTCTCTTCCCGTCCTCGTAAACAGCTCTCAGTAAGGTTAACTTGCTTTTCTGTTTCACTAAGCACTAAGCAGACATTTAAAGTCTTTATCTTGTTTGATCTTTTAGGGTGTAGACCAGCATCCTTAACGTGGGCTAGGGACCTCTGCTTGCTGTGCTGGTTGCCTCCCTTACCTACCCTTGTTTTCTGAACTCTAGCGCTTGGCTTGTTCACTTCTTTGGGAGTGCAGTGTACCCTTTTACCATGGGAACCCGTGCTGTCCTCTCTTCTGGAATGCATGTCTTTACCTCCTACCCTTCAGTTAACTCCATTCTTCATCTTCAGATTTTGTCCTCATCATCACTTACTCAAGGAATCCTTGCCTTCCCTGACCTCCTTGACCAGGCCAGGTTCCTCAATTTCTGTGATCTCTTGCCCTGGGTACTTCTCCTTCATCGCACTTGGCCGCGTTCGACATTACCCTTATGTCTGGCTACATGATTGCTGTGTTTGGTGCCTACACTGTAAGCTCGCCAGTACCTGGTACGTGATAAATGAGTGAATAAATGTGATTTGCTGATGTAAATGATTTACTTACTACATAAGTAGTAATTTGGAAGAATTTATAGCCTCTTTTCATTTGTGATCACAGAAAGATATTTATGAAAATTAGCCAACGAAAGACAAACCAATGAAAACTCTTTGTTGCACTTACCTTCTGTGGTGGATTGATGTTAATGACAGACTAAGGATGCCAGTAGACATGAGGCTTTTGGTAGATTTTTGACCAGTTAATGGATTCCTCCTTGTCTCCTAAAAGGGGGGCAATTTTTCTCTGGAACTCAGTCAGCTTATAATGGCTAAGTATGCTTAATACAAAGAAATTTATTGGTTCTTCAGAGGTTCTGTTGTATATTAAGTGTTAACTTTTAGAAAAGAGGATGTACTTTTGTCAGCTCTTTGTTAGAATTTTTATTTATTTGTTTATTATTTTTTTAATGTTTATTTTGGGGGGGGGAGGGGCAGAGAGCAAGGGAGACACAGAATCCAAAGCAGGCTCCAGGTTCTGAGCTGTCAGCAGCCAGCCTGACACAGGGCCGGAACCCACAACCATGAGAACATGACCTGAGCTGAAGTCTGATGCTTACCTGACTGGGCCACCCAGGTGCCCCGATTTTTTTTTAATGAATTAATTTATTTTGAGAGAGAGGGAGGGAGTGGCAGAGAGCGTGAGAGAGAGAGTCCCAAGTAGGCTCTGTGCTGTCAGTGTGGAGCCCAACATGGGGCCCAAACTCACAAACCATGAGATCATGAAATGAACTGAAATCAAGAGTTGGATGTTTAACCCACTGAGCCACCCAGGCACCCTGGTCAGAATTTTTAAATACCTGTGGTAAAGCAGATTTCAAGTTGGCCTAGGAGTCGTTTTTGATACCTTTTTTTTTTTTTTTTTTTTTTTACAGATTTTACTTTTAACTATTTCTATACCTAACAGGTGACTCAGACTCACTACCCTGAAATCAAGAGTCACATACTCAACTGACTGAGCCAACCAGGCACCCCTTGATACCTTTCTTTTGTACCCCGTGCCCATCAGTTACCAGTTCTGGCTCTTCTTTTTTTTTTTTTTTTTTTTAAATTTTTTTTTTTAACGTTTATTTATTTTTGAGACAGAGAGAGACAGAGCATGAATGGGGGAGGGTCAGAGAGAGGGAGACACAGAATCTGAAACAGGCTTCAGGCTCTGAGCTGTCAGCACAGAGCCCGACGCGGGGCTCGAACTCACGGACCGCGAGATCATGACCTGAGCCGAAGTCGGACGCTTAACCGACCGAGCCACCCAGGCGCCCCTGGTTCTGGCTCTTCTAACAGGCCTTTTCTTTTGGTTTGACTGCCCTCATCCTCCTTGAGGTTGCATCACCTTATTAGCGGCTTACCCACCACTCATCCTTGGTTCCTGACACTCGGTGTTCTACTTAATCCAGCAACCACACCAGTGCCCTGTAGTATGAGTTTTGTGTTGTCACGTACTACTTGAAACTTTTTCTGCTTACTAATAGGAAAAATTCCATCTTGGCCTGGAATCTGAGGCTCGAACCTACTCTATCCTTTGCAGGTATCGAGAGCTAAGAAAATGACCTCTAGGGGAGTCAGCTAGTCATCAGCCAACTAGTACCTCACTGTGGTCTACAGGATTTAGGGGTTGGGTTCTCGTTTTGGCAGGCCTGAGCTCTTATTTGTTAGTGTATCCAGAGTTGATTGGATCCTAGTCATTGATTTTCTCTAATCAGACTCAGAAAAGACAGATATGTAAACTAGTATTTCAATTTATTGATCTTTAATGAGAAGTGTATCTGCATGGGTACTCATGTTGGTTGGTCAGCACAGCTTTTACTCTAGAAATTTACGTAATAAATGATATTTTTTAATCAGAAGATTGTCAAGAATGGAAGCAAAGCAGGGAGTGGACTGATTACTCTTAATGTGAGGTCTAGACCTGCTGATTCCCATCTCCCACATCCCCACACCAAAGACCTATGGCTTCCTGCCCTCCCCTTCAGATTAGGTTAGGCTAGTTTCTCCCTTTTATATGTTCTCCAAGCAGTTCTCTATCATCTTTTATTATATTGATCATTGTATTTTGAATTCTGTGTTTAATGTCTTCCTCCGTGTCAATCTCTGAGTTCCATGAGGACTGGCATACTGTCTATCTTGCTTGGTCTGTAGTCCCTGGTACATAGGAAGTCCTCAGTAAATACTAGTTGAGTGAATGAATGATGTGGTTTGACCAGTTTAGTCTGTTCTTCACCATGCACATTTTCCCCCTTAAAAGAATTTTCCCAATGCATTGTCTTTTTATGACAATATTGCTTATACTACAGTGAACATTTAACACATTTAATTAGGTTGCATTATCATGCCGTCTTACTTCCCTGGTTTGTTTGGATTTGTGCTTTCTAGGAGAGAAGTTAAACATGTTTACAGTTCAGGCTATAGATTAGTTCCACGTTTCTGGAGTGACTGATTGGTTTTGACTAGTTTCCCTTTCAGAGCCTTTATAAACACATATGGACACCATATCTGATTGTTTACAAACAGAAACTTGGGTCTTCAGGGAGTGTTATTCAAACAGTGGTTCTGAAATATATTTCATGAATTTCATAAATTTCATGAATAAAAGAACATGATACAAAATATCAGAGTGCATGGATTGAATGAATATTAGTATTTTATATACAACTTTTCAGTTTTATGTAGTTACTGGGTTGAAATATGGAATATTTCTTACCGCGGGTTCTAGTCACAAAAGTTTGAAAGCCGTTACTCTTTAATTCCACTATGGCTCTTTGAATTCTCTTTTACACTTTTGCACCTGCCTTTGAGCCTTAGCTCCTGCTTTCTCTTGGCTGTGCTTTGTTACCCAGATTTTCCCCAAATTGCTGCACAAGTGCAGCCATCCCTTAGAAATTCTTGACCATCATTTTGATCTTTTGAAATTCTTATTTTTTTGTGTCAACAATGATATCCCCTTTTTTGTACTATTGTTATTGAGATTTTTCACTTATGTATGCTCTGTCTCCAGAATTTGATTTTGAGGTTTTTTTTAAAAAATTTTTTGTTAACTTTATTCATTTTTGAGAGACAGAGAGAGACAGAGCATGAGTGGGGAAGGGGCAGAGAGAGAGGGAGACACAGAATCTGAAACAGGCTCCAGGCTCCGAGCTGTCAGCACAGAGCCCGACGCGAGGCTCGAACTCACGAACTGCGAGATCATGACCTGAGCCGAAGTCGGATGCTCAACCAACTGAGCCACCCAGGCGCCCCTGATTTTGAGTTCTTAAAGATCAGATTGTTTCTCCTGTCCCCTATAATATTTTATTGTTTATTTATGGGCTGAAACATTTTTGCATAAGACATTTTTAGATAAGTGAATTTGGCTGAGTTTAGATGAATTTGCCTAGGTATGTCTAGATGTGATCTTAATTTCACTTACCAGATGTGTCAGAAATACCTATATTTATTTCAGACATTTTCATTTTCCACATGTTAGGTATAGAAGTAATATAGTTTAGTAGTTAAGGCACATTCTGATGACAAACTGCCAGGGTTCATAACCCAGGTATCCAGTGTGTCCCTGGGTGAGTTTCTTGCCCCCCTCTGCCTCAATTTCCACATCTATAAAATGGAAGAAGACAGAGTGCTGACCTCATAGTGTTCTGAAATAAAATAATCCGTGGAAAGAGCTCAGAACCATGCTCAGTAGCACATGGCAAAAGCTCAGTATTACTTATATAAATTTACAAAAGTGTTCCATATTTATGTTTTTAAAAAAAATTTTTTTTAATGTTTATTTTATTTTTCAGAGAGAAAGAGAGACAGACAGAGTGTGAGCAGAGGAGGGTCAGAGAGAGAGTGAGATACATAATCTAAAGCAGGCTCCAGGCTCTGAGCTGTCAGCACAGAGCCTGACGCGGGGCTCGAACTCACAAACTGTGAGATCATGACCTGAGTTGAAGTCGGACACTTAACTGACTGAGCCACTCAGGCGCCCCTCTGTGTTTGTTTTTTTTTTTTTTAACATTTATTATTTTTTTTTTCAACGTTTATTTATTTTTGAGACAGAGAGAGACAGAGCATGAATGGGGGAGGGGCAGAGAGAGAGGGAGACACAGAATCGGAAACAGGCTCCAGGCTCTGAGCCATCAGCCCAGAGCCTGACGCGGGGCTGGAACTCACGGACCGCAAGATCATGACCTGGCTGAAGTCGGACGCTTAACCGACTGCGCCACCCAGGTGCCCCTGTGTTGTTTTTTAATAGCTAGTGTCCTAGCCAAAATAAACTGCCTTTTTTTTTTTTTTTGAGCTGCTAAGTTTTACAAAATCTGATCTTTAGTCCCTACTCCTGCTTTTATTTGGATGATAGGGACTTATATTTATTGAATGCCTATGATATGCCAGTCACTGTAATGTGTGTTTTACCTAGTTTATCTCATTTAATCCCTTTGCCCCTATGATGTAGATATCATCTAGTGAGGTTATTTCCTTGCTCCATGTCGTACAGCTAATAAAGTGGCAAAACCATAGCAGATATTCCACTTTCAAGTTGGGATTTACTTTATGTTGTATTAAGCTAGACAGAATGATGCTTATATTGTTTTTGAGAAATCTAATATGTGTGCTTGTATATTAATGTTTGGTTTATATGTATAACTGCATGTTTAAAAGTAGCCATGATGAGTGTGACTGAAATATGTAGACAGTAACCTTATGTTATTTTCCACATGTGTGTCGTATTTGATGCTGGTTTTATCGATTTTTTTCTTGAAGCTGCTAGTCTGTGGGGTCCGTACAAAGACATTTGGCAAACAGTGGGAAATGCTCTTTGGAGAAGACAACCTGAAGCTGTCCACCTTCTTGACATGATCTTGAAGAAACACAAACCTGACTTCATCTCACTGTTCAGAAACCCAGTAGGAAATTTTCTTTTTTGCTTCTTGGATATGCTTTTGTACTTGTCCTAGTCCACTGATTCAAGTTTTCTCTAAAACTGTAATTTTTCCTAGGAGCAGTTATTATCTTCTTTTTGTTCTCCATAGAAGTTAATATGTATCTGTCTCTAGCCAGGAGATATCTTAGTAATATTTGAATGCAATTTATAAAGTGTAGTATATTCCAGAATTGTGAGTGTCCTTGGAATTTCTGACGTATAGTTAATATATCTAAGCTCAGTAAGATTGATTATTTTGTTTATTTCCAGGTACACTTTCAACATTTTAACTCTTCATAATGTTATGTAAGTTGTGTTAGCTGAACTAATGAATTCCTGTATGTTTACTCACTGCATCTTGAAATCCCTTTCAACCAAGAAGAGAATACTTCAGTGTAGGGAATTCTTATTTGGAAATTCCTTTCCTTGCTGTTTGATAATTTTCTTTTGTAGACTAACAAGAACCGTTTGTCTTACCAGAAATGACCTTTTGCTTTTTAGCTTTTTTTTTTTTTTTTTTTCTTTTCTCTCTTTAGTAGAAAGAGCCCTACCCTGGGAGCCAGTTGAGCTGAGTTCCAGTCTTGGCTCTACCACTAGAGTTGTAGGACAGGGAGGTCACCTGACTTATCCGGGCATCAGCTTTTCCATCTGTTAATAGAGGAGTTGGATTTAAATGTCCTATGTGGCCTTCTTCCAGATGTAAATTTCTAAGACTGTGATCCATCAAATAATTCTATACTATATGTTATTTGTTAACTATCTGAACCAAGTAAGAATTTTTTTGGGAATAAGACTACATTTTACATAATATACTAATAAACTATCACTAGCCCTACTGATTGATTCAACAATTCCTGTATATATTTGTTATTTCCCTCTTGAAGACCTTATGTTTTTATTTATTAAATGTATAACTGGAAAAGTTCCTTACAGACTTGAAAAATAGTATACTATTTGTGCTTTCTCAAAATTTTGTATTTCAGAGGTTAGCAGGGGCAATTATTGAGAAGGTAGTAATAGCGTAAAGTGCTGGAACGAATAGGAAGTGTTACCTCATAAAGGTCTAATTGTAGATTGTCTGATAAACAGTACTTTGTTTGTCACATTACCAATCTACCTTATCATGAATTAACTTCTCTAGGTAATAATTAAGACCTTGTCTCCAGGATACTATTTCATCACCTGATTTTATTTATTTTTGCCATTGTAGCCAAAAAATGTCCAACAACACGAAAAGGTTCAGAAAGCCAGTACAGAGGGAGTCGCCATCCAGGGTCAACAGGGGACCCGACTTCTTCCTGAACAGCTCATTAAAGAAGCCTTTATCCTTAGTGACCTTTTTGATATTGGAGAATTGGCAGCTGTTGAGCTTCTCCTCGCCGGTAGGTTGACATTTAATTGACCCTATGGTAAGGGAGGACAGAACTATAAAGTCATTTGCTCAGGATTTATAGTGTTGTATCATTTAGGTTCCAGAGTAGTTTCTAAGGATGCAGTTTATTCGAAAAGCCATATTCAAAACATCTCCTTTTGTTTATCTTTGACTAATGGGAAGGCTTTAGTGACTGAAGTTGTGAAAGGTAATTTAACTGTTTTAAGATAGGCTTTTACATGGTAATTTACTAGCAAAGAATCATTGGCTCATCTCACAAATTTTATAGCACAAAGAATTTATTGTCATAGAATGAGTAAGAAAGAAAGGTCACTGCTTTTTTGGAGTTTCTTTTTGAGGTGGGGGCGTTCAGATAAGCGAATGGGTTAAAAATAAGAATTTTAATAATACTACTAGGAAGAAAATAAAACAAGGCAATGGGCTATAGAGAGATGGGGGACTGCTAGAGGGCAACTCTAAATAGGATATTTAGAGAAGGCTTCTCTGGGACATATGACCTGAGACCTCCATGATGATAGGGTACTAGAGTTGTTGGTGACCCAGACAGACCAAGCAGCAAGTGCTTGAGGTGAGGCCAAAGGCACACTATAGAATAAAAAGACCATGGATAGAAGGATGCAGGAGCCTCACAAAGACGGGGAGGGTGAGAGAGGGTAAGGAGAGAGCAGGAATTAGATCACATTCAGTCTTGCAGGCAAGGAAAATTATTTGCATTTTATTCTAATTGATTGCGATGGAAAGTTGCTGACAGGGGCTTTAAGCAGAAGAGTTACATAACCCAGAAAAAATTTGAAATTATTTCTCTGGCTGCTATATAGAGAAAAAGTTGAAATTTCCATAAAGTAAGCAATTCATTTTCATTATAGCAGAGGAGCCTTGTGAAGAAGCCTCATGGGCATTTTTAAAATTTTTTTATTTTTCAAAATTTACATCCAAATCAGTTAGCATATAGTGCAACAGTGATTCCTTAGTGCCCCTTACCCATTTAGCCCATCCCTTCTCCCACAACCCCTCCTGTAAGCCTCAGTTTGTTCTCCATATTTATGAGTCTCTTCTGTTTTGTCCCCCTCCCTGTTTTTTATATTATTTTTGTTTCCCTTCCCTTGTGTTCATCTGTTTTGTCTCTTAAAGTCCTTATATGAGTGAAGTCATACGATGTTTGTCTTTCTCTGACTAATTTCACTTAGCATGATACCCCCCCAGTTCCATCCACGTAGTTGCAAATGGCAAGATTTCATTCTTTTTGATTGCCGAGTAATATTTCATTGTATATATACATATATCTATATACCACATCTTTATCCATTCATCCATCGATGGACATTTGGGCTCTTTCCATACTTTGGCTATTGTTGATAGTGCTGCTATAAACATGGGGGTGCATGTGTCCCTTCGAAACAGCACCCCTGTATCCCGTGGATAAATGCCTAGTAGTGCAATTGCTGGGTTGCAGGGTAGTTCTATTTTTAGTTTTTTGAGGAAACTCCATACTGTTTTCCAGAGTGGCTGCACCAGCTTGCATTCTCGTGGGCATTTTAATTGAAAAAGTTTCATATGTTTAAAGATGTCATGTGGGGTGCCTGGGTGGCGCAGTCGGTTAAGCGTCCGACTTCAGCCAGGTCACGATCTCGCGGTCTGTGAGTTCGAGCCCCGCGTCAGGCTCTGGGCTGATGGCTCAGAGCCTGGAGCCTGTTTCCGATTCTGTGTCTCCTTCTCTCTCTGCCCCTCCCCCGTTCATGCTCTGTCTCTCTCTGTCCTAAAAATAAATAAATGTTGAAAAAAAAAATAAAAAAAATTAAAGATGTCATGCGGCTTCCAAAATCCTTTTTGACCTAAGGCTGCATTAAAAGTAGTACGGTATTGAGAATGAGGAAGGTAGTTTTTCCATTCTGTGATGGAAATGTTAACTGGATATGCTTGAGTTTTAGTTTAACTCAGAACTTTGATTTAACATTTATTTTATTTTTACCATGGGCCAGGCACTGTGTTAAGGCTTCAGGAAGAGAAGCATGAATAAAACAACTAGTGTGAAGGAGCTCATAGTCTAGTAACTGGAAAAGACACGGGGACAAATAATTATGACACAATTAGGTGCATTAATGCCGGTTTATGCAAGATTTAGTGATGGTCCAGAGGCAAAGAGATTAAATTGAATTGACCTCAGTGGGTACAGAGAAGTCTTCATAAAGATCATGTGGCCTAAGGTAGGTGTTGAAATATGAGTAGGCACATGTCGAGTAGAATAGGTGTGCATTCAGGAGGACGAAGGGCATCCAGGCACAAGAAATGGCCTGCACAGAAGTGTGAAGCAGTGAAATGAATTTGGGGACGAGAGAGTGGACTGATTGTGCTACGGGGAAAAGACAATCTTAGGAAATGAAACTGAAACTAAAAAAGATAAAGTGGAAATTACTCAAAAGAGAGCAGTTAAAACGGTGAGGGAACTGGAAACAGGAAAAGTTAATTTTCAGAGAAAACTTGAGGGGAAGAAACGTCCAAATATTGGAAAGATTTCATGTGAAAGAGGGTAAAATGGGCATTAAACAACATTGGATTCAGTGGACAGTAGTGAGACCAAAAGATTGTTCCCCAGCACATGGAAATCAGAGATAAAGGTGAGATTGAGCGTTTGGGAAATGTTGAATTCCATTACTGCCAGTGTCCTGGCACAAGTTGGATGGCCTCTTGTAGATGTTAGGGAAGAAGGAAAACAGTAGACGGGTGTTTGAAGTAGAGGACCCTTAGGGCCCCTTGAACCCCGAGGTCCTGTGATTTCTTTGAACTGAACTTTGGCATAGTCATTTTGGTCTCATCCTAAACACACATGTGTGTATTTACTAAATTGTTTCTCAACTCCCTTTTCTAGGAGAGCACCAACAGCCCCATTTTCCTGGTCTCACCAGAGGACTAGTAGCTGTTCTTTTATACTGGGATGGAAAGCGGTGCATTGCAAATTCCCTGAAAGCCTTGATACAGTCTAGACGAGGAAAGACGTGGACCCTTGAACTCAGGTCTGTTTGCTTCTTAGGATTTCAAGGCTTTATTTTTTTATTTTTTTTTCCAATGTTTATTTATTTTCGGGACAGAGAGAGACAGAGCATGAACGGGGGAGGGGCAGAGAGAGAGGGAGACACAGAATCGGAAACTGGCTCCAGGCTCTGAGCCATCAGCCCAGAGCCTGACGCAGGGCTCGAACTCACGGGCCGCGAGATTGTGACCTGGCTGAAGTTGGACGCTTAACCGACTGCGCCACCCAGGCGCCCCTCAAGGCTTTATTAAAAATTATCTGGATTTATTAATTTATTATTAGAAATAACGTAAATTTCTCCTTCCAGTATGTATAATTTAAGTAAGATATGTAACATAGCCAAGCAATAAATACTTCCTTATTCTGTAAAGAATAACAGATTAAAGCTGCTCTATTTGTTAACAAAAAAGAAGTACGCTTAGAAGTTTATTGATGCCTAGTTATCTAGAAAGAACTAAAAGAGCTGGGTTATAATTCATCCTGTTTTGTCCAGTAATGTAACATTATTGTCAACAGCATTTGCTATATCTGTAAGGTGAAGAAGTGTATGCATTACTGTTCATTGTAACTTTCTCTATTGATTTCTTTTCGTTACAGTCCAGAGCTGGTTTCCATGACAACACGCTTTACAGATGAACTGATGGAGCAAGGATTGACTTATAAAGTGCTTACTCTGGTGTCACAGATTGATGTGAACAATGAGTTTGAGAAGCTACAGCGGGAGAGAGGTTTGGGCAGTGAAAAACATCGAAAAGAGGCAAGGGTTCACTGACATCTGTTCATGGGTTGTCTATGTCAGGTCTCCGGCAGAAAAGTCATGACAATTAGAACAATTAGAACGTGGGCACAGAAAATTGCTAACGTACGTTAAAATGTGTAGGCATCTGTGTCCAAAATTGGCTTGTAGCTGTTTTCACTTCTTTCTAGTCACTTATATGCTGTTGTAGCTCTTTTCCTGGAATGAACTCTTCAAGAAATTGGTCATCCCATAACAGAGCTTGGAACTTAAAATGAGGAATTAACAGTAGGATATGTTTAGAATTCCAGAGGTGACAGGTTAGGGTCACTTGTGGATTCAGATAGATTTATTTAGTTGCTTAGCTTTGGAAAAGGTAGTTTACATTTTTGGAAGAAGACCGGGTGGTTTCACTGTGATTTATGTGTACTAACAATCATACATTTTTCTTTCTAGGTTTCTGATCTTATCAAAGAGTGCAGGCAGTCTCTGGCAGAAAGCCTTTTTGCCTGGGCTTGTCAGTCACCTTTAGGCAAAGATGACACTCTGCTTCTTATTGGACATTTGGAAAAAGTGACAGTTGAGGCTAATGGTTCATTGGATGCAGTGAATCTGGCTCTTCTTATGGCGCTTCTGTACTGCTTTGATATCAGTTTTATAGAACAAAGCACAGAGGAGCGAGATGGTATTGGATTTTATACCTATTAATACATTTACTTTTTTAAAAATGAGATTAAATTATGGAGATAACATTTAAGAAGGGCAGTATTTTAACTAACGTAAGAAATTGTACATTTTATTCCTGTATTTATTCCCGTGTGTGCAGTTCATCCATATTTGAGTATTTACATAAAAGATGACGTTTAAAAAATTCTGCGCTCTGTTAGATGTCTTTATTGTCCTTTTCAGTTTTGGAATAGGAAAGTGATAAAGATTACGCAATACATGTTCATGAGTTCTCCATGCGTCATTTATGTAATTGCTTGTTTCTTTACATTTTATTCACATTTCAGACCTTTCATGAAAATGTTCTAGGGGAGGGTAACTATCATTTTTAGTAATATATCATCTTTGATTTATGTTGTCTCTGAAGTATATAAAATTTTTACTTGGTGACCTTATTCATAATTACTGCTTAGAAAAGAGGATCTCAAAAATGATTCCTGCAGAGGAAGATTATTGCCCTTAGCATCACAGGTGTTTATAGTTATTCTAACAATTATCCCCTGTCCACTTTTGACCGTATTGTTGGCATCTTTCAATAAGTAGGTATGTAGGGAGAATAGACCTTTTCCACTCATCTTTGGTGGCCATCCTTAGACATTAGGGAAGGCTTATGGAAGGCATAAGTACTCCTTTCCTCCAATCAGATTGTCACACGGTGCTTTGTGCGCCACAAAAAAGTGGTGCCTGTGCTCGTATAGGAATGCTGCCACTTAAGGCATTGGTCAGATTTCCTGTATTGAATGAAATGAAGCACAGAATTAAGTGGGGCCAAGCTGTGTTCATGGAACCTTGTAAGTGGTACTTGCAGCAGCGAAATGAAATGCCTGGAAAGTTTCATAGGCTAGGATATAAGGTTTTTGTATTAGGTTGTAATTTTATGAATTTAGGATGCTAATGATTAACTCATTTTAATTGTGATTTCTTGTTGGTCGTTCTGTATATGTTTGATTAATAAATGGGAGAAGTGAATTATTAGTGCATGTATAATAATAGACAGAAACTTTCAAACTACAGGAAATTAAAGAATGTGTTCTTGGTTAAAGATTGGGAACCACTAGGGCACCTGGGTGGTTCAGTCGGTTGAGCATCTGACTTCAGCTCAGGTCATGATCTTGCAGTCTGAGAGTCTGAGCCCCACATCAAGCTTGCTGCGCTGAAGCTGCTATCAGCACAGAACCCGCTTCAGACCCTCTGTCCGCCTCTCTCCCACTGTGCGTGCACTCTCTTTCTCAAAAATAAACATTAAGAAATAAAAGAAGTATGGTACGCCTGGGTGGCTCAGTTGGTTGAGCATCCGCCTGCAGCTCAGGTCATGATCTTGGGGTCCGTGAGTTCGAGCCCCACGTTGGGCTCTGTGCTGACAGCTCAAGAGCCTGGAGCCTTGGTTCAGATTCTGTGTCTCCCTCTCTCTCTGCACCTCCCCTGCTTGCACTCTGTCTCTCTCTCTGAAAAATAAATAAACGTTAAAAAAAAAATAAATATTAAAGATTGGGAACTGCTGACATCAAAAGGAAGGACAAGAAAATTAGTAAAATAAAGTCTTAGGTGTCAGTGGTGTTTCCCATTTTAGATTTTTAAAAAATTTTTATTGTTTTTGAGAGAGAGTTTACAAGTGGGGAAAGAGCAGAGAGAGAGGGGAACAGAGGATCCAAAGCGGGCTCCATGCTGACAGCAGCCAGTCCGATGTGGGGCTCGAACTCACGAACTGTGAGATCATGACCTGGGCCAAAGTCGGACGCTCAACCAACTGAACCACCCAGACTTCTTGGAGAGAGAGAGAGCAGAGGAGGGGCAGAGAAAGAGGGAGAGAGAGAATCTTAAGCAGGCTCCACACCCCCGTGCAGCCTGACTTGAGGCTCGATTTCACAACCTCCCATTTTACATTTATTCAGAATCCTATGCTTGTTTGAAATACCAGAGTATGACTGAACTGTAAATAGAAAATCATTTAATTATTATTTAGCAATTTCATTTGTTATAATCACAGTCGATGCTTGTTTGCAATTTGAATTCTTGTTTTGGTCTGTTTTTGCTTGATATTTTAATGTAGGCATTTATGTAGTAAAGTTCTATCTTTTTTTTTTTTTTTTTTTTTTTAAAGATTTTACTTTTAAGTTATCTCTGCACCCAACAGGGGCCTCGAATTCATAACCCCGAGATCAAGAGTTGCCTGCATTACTGATCGAGCCAGCCAGGCACCCCAAATTCTATCTTTTTTGATCTTTAAATTGCATTGATTTTAGAATTTATATGCAGAAAAACTGGCTTTTTAACTGTTTTAAAAAATTTTTATAGTATACTTATAAAAAACCATTGAAAAAAATTAAAATTTAGAATTATTGTCAATTGCCTCTTTCAGTATTAGTTTGTATAGAATTTTTACGGTAGTGTGTTTTTTGGTTTGTCGAACACAAACACTATTTTTTGGTTAGTCATAATTCTTTGATAATTCATTGAACTCTGATTTCCTGATCTTTAGCCATCATTCCTATGTATCAAAAGTGAGGATTTCTCTACTTGTTGGTATAGTGGTCTATTTTTGTGTTTTCAGATATGATTCATCAGCTTCCACTATTGACAGAAAGACAATACATTGCAACAATTCACTCCCGCCTTCAAGACTCACAGCTTTGGAAACTGCCTGGGCTGCAAGCCACGGTTCGACTTGCCTGGGCATTGGCACTGAGAGGAATATCTCAGCTACCTGATGTGACAGGTAAATTGATTGTAGGTAACTCTCTTATGAGAAAGAACGTATAAACTTGAGTGGTATGTTATCTTTGACATATAACCATGAGCATAGGAAGATATCTGGAGTTGTATTAAATGAAGCTTTGGAATGTGGTAAAATACAGACTTTTTTTGTCCTGGTCTCCCAAAAGAAATTTTATGAAATATGGTTTCCCTTTCTTGGAACCAGTGACAATGCTCTTTTAGTTTCTTTTTTCCCTTAAGAGTGTAAAATTTTGAGGGGCGCCTGGGTGGCTCCGTCAGTTGAGCGTCCGACTTTGGCTCAGGTCACGATCTCACAGTTTGTGAGTTCAAGCCCCGCGTTGGGCTCTGTGCTGACAGCTCAGAGCCTGGAGCCTGCTTCGGATTCTGTCTCCCTCTCTGCCCCTCCCCACTCATACTTTGTCTCTCTCTCAAAGATAAAAAATAAAACATTAAAAAAAAATAAAATTTTGAAATGGCAGTATCACAATAATTTTTTAAATTAAAATTTACGATTTCTTTTTTTTACGTTTTCTTCCTTGGTTTCACAAAATAATTTTTCACAAATTAAAAACTAGTATTATTTTAAAAGAAAATACATTAGAAAGGAGATATTTGGATCAGCTAAGAATGGATGTGGAAGTCTGGCTTTAATAGTCTATGACCGACTATAGCATATCCTGTTCTGCTGTTGACATTCATGTAATTCTCATACTATAGTGGTTTAACAGGACGAGAACTATGTTTTTGTTGTAATTTGAAGCCCAAAGAACTGTCACTTGTTTTTATGGTAGATCTGGAAAGATTTTATTAAGGTTTATTATCCATATCAGTGTTTTCTAGTTGTGGAGTGTCAACAGATTCTAGTATCTTATCAATTATGTGAATCTAGAACGTTTTGTTCACTAGTGTCCTACTGTTCAAAAGGAGACTGCAGAAAGCATTTTTTTTTCTTTTTTTTGTATTAGGGGGTCTTTCTTTGGCCAAGTATTTTTTTTCAAAATTTTTTTTTAATGTTTATTCATTTTTGAGAGAGAGAGAGATAGAGACAGAGACAAAGCATGGAAGGGTGGGGTCAGAAAGAGAAGGAGACACAGAATCCGAAGGAGGCTCCAGGCTGTGAGCTGTCAGCACAGAGCCTGACGTGGGGCCCGAACTCACAGACTGCGAGGTCATGACCCGAGCCAAAGTCAGGCGCTTAACCAACTGAGCCACCCAGGCGCGCCGGCCAAGTATTTTTTATATTAAAGCTAATTCATGGCTAATTAGACATTCATAGTCGTGCATAACTTCTATTTCTGAACTATACCTCTTAGTCATTTGCAAGTCTTATTTTAATACTTGTCTGGCATAAAATTATCCTTTAAACTTTTAAGTGGGTATGTGGTACTTAACTTCATATATTGTGATTTACTGTACTCTTGCCCTCATCTGGAAGGGTACAGAAGAATGTGTTACAGTTTGCTATTGATGAGAATAGGCTTAGGATTCCATACCTAGTTTCGAGTCCCAAATCTTTGGCTACTTATTCTCTTTAGTTTTACATGTTCATATTTTTTTTATAAGTTTGATAATTAGGGGTACTATAATTAAACATTTTTAAACTAAAAAAGTTTCTGAAATTTGAATTTTAAAAAGTGCTAGAATTCAGGGGCACCTGGGTGGGTCAGTCAGTTGAGTGTCCGACTTCGGCTCGGGTCATGATCTCACGGCTCGTGGGTTTGAGCCCCGCGTCGGGCTCTGTACTGACAGCTCGGAGCCTGGAGCCTGCTTCAGCTTCTGTGTCTTTCTCTCTCTCTGCCCCTAATTGACTCGCATCCTGTCTCTGTCTCTCTAAAAAATAAATAAACATTAAAAAAAAAAATTTGTTTTAAAAAAGTGCTAGAATTTAGATATTAATGCTGCTTTATTACCTAAGTAGTCTTCAAGAAATAGTTCTTGAATTGATCATCATGCAGTTTGAATTCCAGTATTTCTGAATTCAAGTGAAGGTTTGTAATTAATAATTATTATTAATATTTAATTTATAATCTTAATAAGTATTATTAGTCAAAATAAAAACAACTATTTTGTTCTCAAGGAGTTTGTATGGTATGGGTAGGCTTTATTTCAAAATGCAAAATAAAACATAAAAGCTCATTATTTTCCTCTGGTTGCAGCTCTTGGCTTCTGTCTATTCCTGACCCCTTCCAAGGCAATGAAAATTGGTGGTACTTTGAGGGATACTTGGGTTGCTCAGTCAGTTGAGTGTCTGACTCGATTTTGGCTCAGGTCATGATCTCACAGTTTTGTGAGTTCGAGCCCCACATCAGGCTATGTGCCGACAGCACAGAACCTGCTTAAGATTCTCTTCTCTCTCTCTGTCCCTCCCCTGCTCGCACTCTCTCTTTCTTAAAGAAAAGAAAAAAGAAAATGTACTTTGAGTAGCGCACTATGTATTTGATTTGTATGATGCTCAAGCAGAATAAACTATGTAGCGGTTCTTATCCAAAGCCGGATTACCACAAGGTTACCTAGCAATTTATATGTACATTTAAAAGAAGTAAATAGCAATCTATTTCTTGAGGACATAACAGTACCTGTGACATATTTTACCAAAAAATTGAACATAAGTAAAGTCTCTGTAGATCAAACTGCCAACTTTTAATATAAACAGAGGACAGAGGAATATGTTAACTGTACCACTGGGATGGATGTCAAACCGTTGTGGAAACTCTACAGGATAAAAGTCTAGTTTCTACTGCAGATAAGGGCAAGGGAAAAATTGAAAAGATACAGGAGGAGCCCACTACAGATGTATCACTCAAACGCAATCTGTAGATCTTATTTGGATCCTGATTCAAGCAAACAGATTGCACAAAAGACAAAAAGCAAAAATCCAAACTAATATCTTTTATAACATTCATGGGACGGTTGTAAATTTGATTACTTTGCAGATATTTGATAGGAATTTTTTGAAGATTTAAGGATATTGAGATATAATGGTATTTGTATGTATCACTTATTTTTCTTTTGTTTTTAAAGAATCTTTTTGAGTTTATACTGAAATACTTATGAGTGAAATATTAAATAGTCTGGCATTTCCTTTCATCTAATTTGGAAACGCATGGAGATCTAGAGGAGATAAAATTAACTGTAAATGGATAGATAATATCGAAGCTAGATGATGGGTGTGTGGTTTTCATTATATTGGTCTATATATTGATAGATACCTGTTTGAAGTTTTTCAAATAAAAAGCTAAAAAAAAGTTACAAGTAGACCAGTTTGTCTTTAGGTTAAGGTTTAGTTTTTAAGTTTTGCTACTTGGTTACCAAATTAGAAGAGTTACTTAGGTGGTCATGTTCAGGTTTTGGTCTTATTAGTTGTGAAGACTTTTTCTGAATGATCTAGTTCATTTCATTGAGATTAAAGCATCAGTTTGTTAATATTTTGATAATAATTCCCTGATTATTTCAGTATTACATCATGTATCTCTGAAGAAATTATTTATCACTCATGTTACTGAGAAGAGCACATGGTTTTCTTTTTCTTTTTCTTCTTCTTTCTCCCAAGTGTTGTTTCTTACAGGAATACAAGGTTGGTTTATCATTTAAATCCAGGTTAACATATAGTGTAATAATGATTTCTGGGATAGAGTTTAGTACTTTGAATGCCCATTGCTCATCCCAAGTGCCCTCCTTAATCCCTATCACCCATTTAGCCCATCCCCTGACCCAACGCCCCCTCCAGCGACCCTCCATTTGTTCTCTGTATTTTAAGAGTCTCTTATGGCTTGTCTCCCTCTCATTTTTTATCTTATTTTCACTTCTCTTCCCCTATGGTTATCCGTTTTGTTTTTTAAACTACACATATGAGTGAAATCATGGTATGTCTTTCAGTGACTTACTTCGCTTAGCATAATACACTCTAGTTCCATTCACATTGTTGCAAATGGCAAGATTTCATTCTTTTTGATCACCAAGTAATAATTCTGTTTGTGTATGTGTGTTTTTACAATATACACACACACACACACGCATATACAACGTGTGTGTGTGTGTGTGTGTGTGTGTGTGTGTGTATACGCACACATACATATATACACACTACATCTTCTTTATCCATTCATGAGTCAGTGGACATTTGGGCTCTTTCCGTACTTTGGCTATTGTCAATAGGACTACATGGTTTTCTTTCTTTCTTTCTTTCTTTATTATTAAAAAAATTTTTTTGTGTGTGTTTATTCATTTTTGAAAGAGACAGAGCATGAGCAGGGGAGGGGCAGAGAGAGAGGGAGACACAGAATCCAAAGCTGGCCAGGCTCCAGGCTCTGAGCTGGCAGCACAGAGCCCGATGTGGGGCCTGAACTCACAAACTGCGAGATCATGACCTGAGCCGAAGTCAGACGCTCAACTGACTGAGCCACCCAGGTGCCCCATGGTTTTCTAATGTACTTTTTCAGTAGCTCTTTTGAGTTTGTGAGTCAGTTACAGTGGGTACAGTCTTAGTTTTAACATAGACATGCTTGAAGGTTGAGAAGATAACCTGAATTTTGAAACATCAGCAGAGTATTATGAAATACTATAGTCTAGTTTAATAACTTTTTCTCCATGTGCTGTTTTTTAAAATATATTTCTAGCTCTGGCTGAATTCACAGAAGCAGATGAAGCAATGGCAGAGCTTGCAATTGCTGACAATGTTTTCCTGTTTCTCACTGAATCCGTGGTGGTGTCAGAAAACTTCTATCAGGAGGAATTTTATATTCGTAGAATCCATAATCTCATCACAGATTTCCTTGCACTCATGCCAATGAAGGTATGTGTAATAATATAGGATGAGTAAAAAGTAGTAGAAGATTTTTATGAAATAATAGAACCGATCAATTAGCTAACTTTATGTTTTAGAAACTAGTAAAATATTTTACTACAGACCGTAATTTGACAATAGTTGTGTTACAGCTTTTGAATTAGTAATTCATGAAAATGAAATAAGACCTGTTAACTGAGAATAAGCTTAAAAGAACAATATATTTGACACTGAGAATAGTTAATAAGGAGAAAGTAATAGCTAAATCACTATGGGTAGAAAAGTATTAATACCATGCTATCCCAGGGATCAGTGCTTAGGTTTGCCTTATTGTTATATTTTTACATATGATTTGGAAGAGCCATAGTGGAAAATTTCCAGTTTTATAGATAATTGTTTAGACTTTTAATTAGTGTATAAATGGGCTTCTGCTTGCTTACAAGTAATGCAAAGGCTACTTTTGAATAAAGAATTCAAGCTATCAGTATGATCTATAACTATGAGCCATGTCAGATGGCTTCTTGAGAGTGTATGTGTTTTGTGCAGTGTTGTGCCAAGAAAGCCATCAAAGTGGGGGCAGGAAGTAAATGAGGGAGTAAAGCCCTATGAATTCACTTTTTATGTGTGTATTTTAAAAAGCACCCCAGGGCCTCCTGGGTGGCTCATTTGGTTAAGCGTCTGACTCTTGCCTTCAGCTAAGGTCATGATCTCACAGTTCGTGGGTTCACACCCCGTGTTGGGCTCCATGCTGGCAGCGCAGAACCTGCTTGGGATTCTCTGTCTCCCTCTCTCTCTGCCCCTCCCCTGCTTGAGCTCTCTCTGTTTCTCAAAATAAATAAACAAATGTTAAAATAAATAAATAAAATAAAACATAAAAAAGCACCCCAGAGTACCTACATTTGTAATATTGTGTGGTTTTGGTACCATACCTCCTGAAACACGTAAGGCAAATGGAAAAGGTACCTCAAATGGCAGCAAACAAGGAGTGCAGTGCTTATTCATTATTTAACGAATTAAGTGTTTGTTGAGTTTCTTCTGTGTGCCAGGTACTATGTATTCTAGGTGTTGTGAAGAAGACCAATAAGTAGGAGACTCATTCGTTATCAGCAAAGAATTTAGAATCTAGTTGGAGAGATTAGGTAGTAAAAGTAGGTAAATGAGAGGTATAGATAGTAAACTACTATGAATTTATATAGGCTAAGGATAGCTCCCGTAGGACTAGAATAGTCAAGGAATACTTGGAAGAACGTTTTTTAAGTTTATTTATTTTGAGAGAGAGAGAGAGGGAGGGAGCACGTGTATGCATGAGCAGGGGATGGACAGAGAGAGAGGGAGGTAGAGGATCCCAAGCCTGACATGGGGCTCAATCTCATGAACTGTGAGATCATGACCTGAGCTGAAATCAAGACTCTGGATGTTTGACCGACTGTGCCACCCAGGTGCCCCATTCAAGGAATACTTTAACAGATAACCTGAACCCTCAGTAACCTTGGAGGACTTGATAGATTAACACCACAGAATTTTGGAATAGGAAGAAGTCTGCTAATCCTTTTATTTTACATTTGTAGAAATGAAGCCTTAGAAAGCTCAAGACTTAAAGTTTTTCCTAATCAGTAGTCCAGATGGGACTTTGATTATGGGAAGATAATCAGTGGTTTGAATAGGGTAAACAATTCACACAATTGGGGATACTGGAGGGGTTTTTTTTGATACAGGAGTATTTAGGTTATCTGTCTCTTCTTGAACAAACTGGTTTGTATCTGTCAGTGAATTTGTCCTTTTCGTTCAGATTGATTGACATTAAAGTTATTCCTAATACTCCTTTATTATACTGTTGATGTATATAGGTTCTGTAATGATGTTTCCTTTCTTATTCTTAATTTTGATAGTTTGTATCTTCCCTTTTTGTTTCTTAATTAGCCTGGCTAGAGGCTTATCAATTTTATTGATCTTTCCAAAGAACCACCTTTTGGCCTCATTGATTTTCTTTTCTTTTCTTTTCTTTTTTTTTTTTTTAATGTTTTATTATTTATTGTTGAGACGGGGAGGGAGGGACAGAGAGAGCAGGAGAGAGGATCCTGTGCTGTCAGCACAGAGCCCAATGTGGGGCTCGAACTCACGAACTATGAGATCATGACCTGAGCTGAAATCAAGGGTCGGACGCTTAACCCACTTGAGCCACCCAGACGCCCCTCCTTGATTTTCTTTTACTTTGTTTTGCTATCATTGATTTCTGCTCTTTATTTTTTTCTCCCTTTTGCTTTGGGTTTAATTTTCGCTTCTCATTTCAGTTTCTCTAGAACACTTATCTCTTAATTACTGCTTTAGGCTGTGTCACATAAATTTTGATATGTTGCTTTCTTTTTTGTTCAATTTAATATGTATTGTAATTTTCCTTGAGGCTTCTTTGATCGATGAGTTATTTAGAAGTGGCATTGTTTAATTTCCAAATATTTGGGAGCTTCTAGGTGTCTCTCTGCAACTGGTTTCTAGGTTATTTTAGTTGTGGTCAGAGAACATACTTTATAGGATTTCAGTTATCTTAAATTTGCTGAGGTTTGTTTTATGTTTGAGAATATGGTCAACTTGGAAAATGTCCTGTGTGCACATGAAAGGAATGTATATTCTGTTGATGTTATGTGGAGTATTCCATAAATGCCAGTTAGGTAAAGTTGCTAATAGTGTTTAAGTCTTCGACGTCCTTACTAATTTCACGTACTCGTTCTATTGAATAATGAGAGAGGGAGGTGCCTGGGTGGCTCAGTTGGTTGGGCTTCTGACTTCAGCTCAACTCATGATCTCCTAGCTCGTGAGTTCAAGTGCTGCATTGGGCTCTTGCTGACAGCTCGGAGCCTGGAACCTGCTATGGATTCTGTGTCTCCCTCTCTCTCTGCCCCTCCCCTGCTTGTGCTCTGTCTCTCTCTCTCAAAAATAACTAAATATTAAAAAATAATGAGAGAGGAGTGTTGAAATCCTCACCTGTAATTGTGGGTTTGTCTAGCTTTTTGTTTTTGTTTTTGTTTTTTAATGTTTATTTATTTTTGATAGAGAGAAAGAACAAGTTGGGAAGGGGCAGAGAGAGAGGGAGACACAGAATCTGAAACAGGCTCCAGGCTCCCAGCTGCCAGTCCAGAGCCCAATGGCCTCAAACCCATGAACTCTGAGATCGTGACCTGAGCCAAAGTAGGACGCTTAACTGACTGAGCCACCCAGGTGCCCCCCCCCGCCCCTTTTATTTTATTAAAAAATTTTTTTATTTAACGTTTACTTATTTTTGGGACAGAGAGAGAGAGCATGCGAGCAAGCATGAGCGGGGGAGGGGCAGAGAGAGGGGGAGACACAAAATCCAAAGCAGGCTCCAGGCTCTGAGCTGTCAGCACAGAGCCCGATGCTGGGCTCGACCTCAAGAGCTGTGAGCTCTTGACCTGAGCCGAAGTCGGACGCTCAATCGACTGAGCCACCCAGGCGCCCCAGTTCACATGAATGTTTATAAGGTAATGGTTCTCAGCCAGGACAATAATAGCGTTCAGAGCATGCTGGGGAAATGAATGGCACCAGTGTTGCTTGTTATAATATCTGTGGTGGAGTTGTTGGTAGCCAGTAGGTGGCTCAGGGGTGCTAAACTGTGCTGCAGTGGTCAGGATGATCCAGCCCAGTGAAGAAATGTCCTGTCTAAAATGTAGTAATGTTCCCGTTCAGAAACACTGTTGTTAAACTTTCTCTGTAGTGGAAAATGTATTGAAGTTTTAAGATATGAATTATGGATGGTGATATCATACTAAAATTCCTAGTATATTTTGTTATGTCATTAAAGTGGAATAGACGTTATAACAGGTTTTCTCTTGTGTAATCACTTTTAGACAGTTGGCTGGTTTCCTGTTTTCAGTATTATTAACCCATATAATAAATTTCCCTATTAAACTGTATGCAATGCATTTAATAGGTAAAACAGTTGAGGAATCGGGCAGATGAAGATGCTCGAATGATTCACATGAGTATGCAGATGGGTAATGAACCTCCCATTTCACTTAGAAGGGATCTGGAACACTTAATGCTCTTGGTAAGCCATTACACTGGATGCATGGTCATCTCTCCCTCCTTCCATTATTTACTCCCTAACTTTGGAAAGGTTCAGTTGTAAGATCTTAAATAATTGAGTTCCATAGAAATGTAAATTTTCAATTCAAGGTAATTTTTGAGTGAGAGGCATTTTCACCCAGTGTCTGCTTATTCTTTGCAGATTGGTGAGCTCTATAAAAAGAACCCTTTTAATCTGGAGCTTGCTCTGGAATATTGGTGTCCCTCAGAGCCTCTTCAGACTTCCACTATCATAGGTTCTTACCTTGGGGTGGCTCATCAGCGACCCCCTCAACGCCAGGTAAGCTCTTAGATTTCTGTTTTTCTGCCTTGGTGTAAGTGGGAGTCTTGAACCGTGAAGAAATGTTAATTCCTAATTGCTGTTAACACAAATGGCTACTCGTGTAACCTTTAGAAATTGGCACTTTTTTCCTTTTTGAAATTTGAAAGTGTTAAATTTAAGTTCTGATCATTTTGGAGTTTATGTAGTCAGTCTTATGTAGCATATTAGCTATGTGTCCAATCATAGAAAGGTGTCTAGTCTTTCTGTGTGTCACTTGCTTGAATGTTACTGGTATTTATTTATTAGTTTGTCCCCAATAGGCATGACAATAACCCAATATACACCATTCTTAACAAGTTGGGGAGGTTAGGATAGGTGTAGGTACTAAAAGGAAAGGCTGAGAAGTTAGAATTGATGACAAAATGAATCAGTAAAAAATGTAGGAAAAAGTCCATTTTCTGTCCTATGTTAACTAAAGTATGATACGCAGTAGCAAATAAGATGGATTGCAGTCTCGATCTTCATCTTTTGGGATTTCCTATTCTGGAGTCTCTCACGTTGAATAATTTTTAGTTATGCTAGAGGCTGACATCACACACCTTTTCTTTTTACTGCATTTGTTACATTTATTGTTTCACTTTTCAACCCCATTTACAAAAATGTCTTGGAGAAGGAGTGATTAAAATTTTTGAAGATTAAAAAAGATCCTTATATTATGAAATATTTGAAACATGGAAGAGAGAATAATTATAATGAACACCCAACATCTTAATTTAACAGCTGTTAACATTTTGCCTCGTTTGTTTCATCCACTGCTGTTATTTTTACTACTTTTATTTTTCTGGAGTACGTGAAAGTAACTTAGAGCCAGCATGACATTTCACCTTTTACTGGATAAGTGACTATCTCTTAAAAATAAGGATAATTTTCTCCATAATTAGAAAAATCACTGTTCTAATAGATTTAACAATAACTTCCAGAGACCAGTAACATTTTCAGTTCTGAAATCCAACCAATGAGACTGAGTGTCTGAATAGCACTTTTATTTGTTAATAGATTTAAGGAATAAGCAAAGATAAAAGGGAAAACTAAGAAGTGGATTTACAGAACAGGAATGTGGGAATGTGGTATTAGCCAGAACAGAAAACAGTATTTTTAGGCTACCCTCCAAAATTCTTTCAGGTTCCTAGGTCTTCATACTAAATTTGACTGGGATTCAGGAACCGTGGGTTCCAAGTATATTTGAATTTGCTGGTTTATTTTAGAGGAGTAAATTTCTTTGATTGTTTTACATATTTAAAATGTGAGTAGCCTTATGTTCTGTGGCATTGAGATGTTTTGAAACAAATGTGCTTTTTGTTCACAGAAAATTTTATAATTGATTAAGTTGCTAGTGACAATCTTGAAAAAATAATTTTTCATAAGTAGAATACCAAATTATTTTATCTTTGAGGCATTAAATCAGTGCACTTAGTTTTAGTTCATATGTAGTCTTCACTAGTTAGTCCATGCTATGTAAACTATTGATTTTTCCCTATTTCAGGTCGTCTTATCAAAGTTTGTTAGGCAAATGGGTGACCTGTTGCCTCCAACGATTTACATTCCATATTTGAAAATGCTCCAAGGATTAGCCAATGGGCCCCAGTGCGCCCACTACTGTTTCAGCTTGCTTAAAGTCAATGGTAGTAGTCACGGTAAGAGAAACTTGGATGTTATCTAAGTTTGTTGTGACATTGTTTTGTTTGGGTTTTTTGAGAGAGAATGAGCGGGGGAGGGTCAGAGAGAGACTCCCAAGCAGGCTCTGTGCTGTGAGCATGGAGCCTGACATGGAGCTCAATCTCACGAACTGTGAGATCATGACCTGAGCCAAAATTAAGAGTTGGACGCTTAACCAGCTGAACCACCCAGGTGCCCCATGACATTCTTGAACTCACTATTCCCCTGCCTGTTAAAGAATATTGGTTACTTGTAATAAGTTTTACTAGGTATATAAATTATTTTTATAATAATGGGAAAGAAGTACCTTGGGAGCTTTATGCATAGTGATGCCTTAATTACGGTCTCATAGGTAGGGGAGTTTTACCATTGACTTTATTAAATACAATTCAGTTTAAGAAATCAGAATTAATATATAAAAACTTCCAAGAACACATCTGGTATTCAATACATACTATATACCCTTGCCATATGATTTTGATTTTTTTTAATTCATAAGTACTTGTTTTCTAAATTTCTCTTCTTACAGTTTCTCTGTCAACCCTCTCCCAATTTCCTCATTTAATTTTCAGACTTGAGTCTGGTTAAATTGAAACACTGGAAAAGAGAAGAGAAAGAAATAGTTATTAAACATCTGCTTGGTAGGTCCCATGATTGGAATTGAGCTCTGCCTAGCTCCAAGGCCAGTGTTTTGACTACTCTGTCAAGGCCTGCTTATCTTGCCCTGTGCTTGGTATGTAGTGGAGTAGTGTAAATTACAAATCTAGACTGTCCTTATCTCTGTCTGTGGGAATTTAAGCTCACGCTTGGGAATTAGCTGTTGGGGAAAGGAGCCCCGTGTAGTCACAGGACAACACAGAGAACTCTTATGGATATAAAATAGGTAACTGACATCCAAGTAATTTACCTTTGCATGTGCCTGGGTACCACCTGTTCTTAGCCCTGAAGAAAAATTAATCCAGAGACTGAGCTCACAGATGGATTCTACCCCATTTTCAACACACTGCTTATTCTTGACAAGACAACATACTCTGCTTATCTAGGATAAAGGCACAGTTTATTGTTTTCAGTTTATTTTCTCCCTCCATTTCCAAGCAAATGCATAGACATTTTTGAAAGAAAATTTTATGCTGTCTTTCTTTACAGTTGAAAATATTCAGGGAACAGGTGGCAGTCCTGTTTCCTGGGAACATTTCTTTCACTCCTTAATGCTTTACCATGAGCATCTCCGGAAGGATCTTCCGAGTGCAGATAGTGTCCAGTACCGTCACCTTCCTTCACGTGGCATCACCCAGAAGGAGCAGGATGGACTGATTGCCTTTTTACAGCTCACATCCACCATCATTACTTGGGTAATTATCATCCACAGTATGTAAGAGTGTAATTTTATTTGTTTTCTAGCACAGGGGCATTTTAAGAGGATCCCGGACGTTTGTGAAATGCTTGAAGTTTATAAGTGATGAGTTTTGCACACAGAATTCTGTTTTTAGGCTCTGTGTTTCTTTACCTTCAGAGGATGTAACGGTAGCTCTACTTCTTGCCATCAGCTAATGTGAAAATAATAAATAGCATGTGCCTGAAAGAAAATAGAAGGGCAAATAAGAATCAGTGTTTGGATTCACATCCTTCTAGAAGGTTCCCTAGTGTAGGTATTTGTTGGTGTGTATCTATGCGTAAAGAATATTTTTTAAAAAATTGTTTTTTTTTTTTTTAATTTTAGAAAGCGCAAGCAGGGGAGGGGGCAGAAGGGGAGAGAGACAGAGACAGAGACATTGAGAGAATATTAAGCAGGCTCCACACTGAGCAC
Organism: Prionailurus viverrinus; assembly: GCF_022837055.1. Classification (NCBI taxonomy): domain Eukaryota; kingdom Metazoa; phylum Chordata; class Mammalia; order Carnivora; family Felidae; genus Prionailurus; species Prionailurus viverrinus. The sequence continues at coordinate 151,618,144 of NC_062562.1, forward strand.
AAAGCCTGATGTGGGGCTCAATCCCATGACCCTAGGTTCTTGACCTGAGCTATATCAACAGTCAGACATTCAACTGACTGAGCCACGCAGGTGCCCCAAGAATTTTTTTTCAATTTTTACCCAAAAAAAAATTTTTAGTTTGAGAGAGAGAGAGAGCAGGGGAGGGGGCGGGGTGGGGGGGGAGAGACAGAGAGAGAGAGAGAGAGAAAGAAAATCTTAAGCAGGCTCCATGCTCAGCACCGAGCCCATTGCAGTACTGGATCCCATGACCATGAGGTCATGACTTGCGCCAAAATCAAGAGTCAGAAGCTCAACCAACTGAGCTACCTAGGTGCCCTGCCCCAAGAAATTTTTTATTATCATTATTTTTAATGTTTATTCATTTTTGAGAGAGAGAGAGAGAGAGACACACACACACACACACACACACAGAGTGGGGGGAGGGGCAGAGAGAGGGAGACACAGAATCTGAAGCAGGCTCCAGGCTCTGAGCCATCAGCACAGAGGCGGACACAGGGTTTGAACTCACTTACCATGAGATCATGACCTGAGCCGAAGTGTGACACTTAACTGACTGACCCACCCAGGCACCCCAAGAATATTTTTAATTGAAAAGTCATTTACTGAATTACTCTTTTATTCTCTCCTTACACCAAACCATCTCACCTGCTACTCCCAAATTAGTCTTTAAATTTTTTTTAAATGTTTATTTATGTTGAGAGAGAGCATCTGCAAACAGGGGATGGGTGGGGTGGCGGGGGGAAGAGAGGGAGAGGGAGAGAGAAAGAAAGAGAGAGAGAAAATCCCAAGTAGGCTCTGTGCTGCTAGTGTAGAGCCTGACTCGGGACTCAGTCTCAACGACCGGGGGGACCATGACCTGAGCCAGAATCAAGAGTCAGATGCTTAACCAACTGGACCACCCAGGAGCCCCCCAAATTAGTCTTCATAAGAAACATTAGTTTCATTATATAATTTCTCTGCTCAGAAATCTCTTCTACTTGTTTCTCTTATACCCTAGAGCAAAGTTGTGTAGACATTCTGTCTTGAAGATAGGAATAATGTCTTTGTAGTTTTTCCAGGATTAACATTATTAAACATTAAAACATGAAGATAGTAATTACTTCTTATTGAATTAAAATGGAGTGGTATTTGATACCATATATATCTTCATTTTTTTCTCAAAAATTGAAATGGCATTTATTCATATAGTAAAAAATATATTACATTGTTTCAGGCAGGATTGACAGTGCTTAGGTTAAGATTTATGTGACCCTGGCCGACCATTTATCTCATATGTATTATTTTCCATGCTTAGAGCTATAAAAGGAATTGTAAAAGGCTGTTTCTCCCCTCTTCTTTACATTGACTGAGCAGTAATCTGATATGATCCACTGATAGACTTCACACATAAGCCATAAGCTTCTCTTTGTTTTAGTATGTATTAGGCCTTTGAATACTCGGTATAAGTGCTAGCAATTTAGATTATTGCTGGTCATTTTTCTTAGCTTTAAAAAATGGAAAGTCCTTGTTCTTTTTGTGTTCAATTCCCAGAGTGAAAATGCTCGTCTGGCACTCTGTGAGCATCCTCAGTGGACCCCGGTTGTGGTGATCCTGGGACTCCTGCAATGCAGCATTCCCCCTGTTCTAAAAGCAGAGCTGCTCAAGACCCTTGCAGCTTTTGGAAAATCTCCTGAAATTGCTGCTTCCCTCTGGCAGTCGTTGGAATACACTCAGGTAGTATTACAAGCTCTCTTATTTATTACAGTTTGGAAAGTGAGGCTTGATACTGTGGCAGAAGCAAGAGCATCCAGTTCGCAACTCACAGTATACCATGACCTTCCCAGTTAGACAGTTACGACTATAGTACTGAGCATAGCATCAGAAACAAGCCACCTTGGGTTTTTCTCTTGGATCAGTTGACAGCTTCACTAGGTTACTGGAGATGGGTTCTTCTCTTAAGACTTTGTTTTTCAGTGTCTGTGAGAAATTAATAAATGGACAGAATTCCTCAACTCGTCTTTGAGACCAGGAGGATAAGAGCCTTCAGGCATTATTTGTACTCATTAAATGTGGGGAACATCCGCTTTTCTTTTTTGCTTGGTCTGTGTCCTCCTGTCCCACCCGAGAAGAATGAAGAATCTCTCTTTCAACTTTCTTTAGACGTAAAGCGTATTGGCATTTTTCTGTGAAGGTGTAGTTATTCAATGTATATGCTGAATTTAAAAAGGAGACTAATGATGTGCTTTACAGAAATAACTCTAGGAAAATGGTGAGATGGAATATGTGTTTGTCTAAAAAACACTACAACATACAGGTGCCGGTGATTGTAACTTTGTTTTGAAGCAGTAAAATATTCTAGTTATTTTCTAACCTGTGTCCTGAAGATGTAATGATACTTAGCAAGAGCAAAATGAAGGGAGCTGGTATGTACCGAGAGGCTGAGTCACTTTTGGTTTAGTATTAATGCTTCATTTTTGCATTTAAAAGTGTGTCAGTACTTCATGTCCTAAGTGCTTATACTGCTCCTTTATAATGAAAATGCAATATGAGTGGGTTTAGACATTTCTATCATTAGAACAAGACTTCTTTTTAAAGGCTGCTGCCTGATAGTATATTTTCAACTTGTAAGAATGTCAAGTAACATGACATTAAGCGTAATTAACTATACCATATACTGCTCTATGTTCCTAGCAAGGTCAGGTCGGAACAGCTTAAACTCAAAACTTTTGCCCACATAAGAAACCTGTTCAAACCTGTTCTTGACAAATTTAATTATTGGTTTTCTGGTGCTAATAGTAGGGCTGGTCTTGAACACTGGTGAGATTTTTGTCCCATAAATCCTCTTAAGATTCATTCCTGGAATATCCCAGGAAATCTGCTGAAAATACATCTCATGTGCGCTTAGAAACCATCAGTTTTCTGAAGCCCAAATAATTGGAGCTCCTACCTGAACCCTGCACAGTTGCTGATGAAAGTCCATCAGAGACTTCTTAATTGTCCTCTCTGATTAGCATCATAAGATACACACACCTGTGGGTGTGAATATGACTGTTTATATTACAGAGTCACTGCTCTTCATTGAGGAGTAGGGAATGCTTCTAACATCTCATTCTTATTATTTTAAGATACTGCAGACCGTAAGGGTTCCAAGCCAGAGGCAAGCGATTGGTATCGAGGTAAAGTTTTCCTTTGAGTTTAAATGCTCTACTCGTACATTCACATGATGAAAGTTAACAAAAAGTATTCTTACACCCTGTGAGGTTCCTTATAATTTTCAAGTTTAATATGTTTTCATTTGAAGTGTTGTCTGGTCAGTGTTGAAATGGACATGACATTTTTCCTGAGAGGAAGCAAAATACTTCAGGTTTCAGAGTTGGGAAAGGATGTTCTACGGCAGCCACCCAAACTGAAAGTTTGCGTTGAACCCAGTTTAATTGGATTACTTGGGTCAACCTGAAGTGAGAATTTACTTGTTTTAGTTTCTTTGCTTCTCTCTCTACACTCCCCCTCTCTTTTTCAAAAAGAAACATAGAAGATTTCTATTTTTAATTCACACCTGGGAACAATACATGGGAATTTGAAATTCTTCCATCTGATTAATTCAATTTATATGATACTTTGGTGTCTTTTCCTCTAAATGAAAAATGGTGAGATAATGTATCTTTTGGTGTGATGATAATTATGATGACTAGGTCAATACTAGTGAGTCAATGTCTGTAAAATGTTGTGTACTTTATAGCTGATGGTTTCATATTACTAAATTTCTTTATTTTTTCTTTTGGAAGGTTGAACTAAATGAAATAGAATCCCGGTGTGAAGAATACCCGTTGACTCGGGCCTTTTGCCAGCTTATTAGTACCCTGGTGGAGAGCTCATTTCCTTCTAATTTAGGTGCTGGCCTGAGGCCCCCTGGCTTTGACCCTTATTTGCAGTTCCTCAGAGATTCTGTGTTTCTCCGATTCCGCACAAGAGCTTACCGGAGAGCAGCTGAAAAGGTAATATACAGAGAAAACGTATTTTCTCCTTACTCGTTTATTGCTGCTTTTTCTCTTATTAAAGGTATGAGATGCTGTAAATTCATTTTAGCTTTTGGCAGTCAGTAAAATTCATAGTTTTAACACAGAGATGTCCGTGATCGGATTAGTTTATGTGCATTAAAAAAAATGAATTTGGGCACTAAAACCAAAGCACTGACTTTGTAGTGACCGGTAATTCAATTGATACAAATTCATAGTTACTCAGATCCTTAACTGAACACATTTTGACCAAAATTGAACCAAAAATGTCACACCTTTGTCAGTTGGAAACATATCATCCTTTATTGAGGTGATTTAGTTTAGAGGTTGAAATAAGTTGAAACTTGCACACCAATTTCTCTTGATTAGTAGCACTTCTGGATTATGGAGCCTTGTCTTGATAGGAAGACGTATTGTGATCTGTCCGTTATGTTTGCCGGGGATGGAGGCTGAGGGAGCACTGACATTTACATACGTATTTCCTCTGGTTGCGACACACTCGCAACTGAACTTACTGTATATATCATCTTACGTAATTCCGTTATTACTGTGAGGCAGGTACTATGAACATTCCCATTTTACAGATGGAGGCTTAGCAAGGTTAAGGAACTTGCCTAAGGTTCAGAACCAGGATTTGAACCTAGGACTCTGATTCCAGATTCAAGCTCATAACCACTAAGCTATGTGAGAGACCCTTTCAGGTTCTGACGTAATTCACTTAGTCTATAATGTTTATTGCCTCACAGAATACGCTTGGATGTATCTTGTAGGGACATTTCTACTTTATAATTTGCTGTTTTTGAACCTGTTGGGTTTATTTGTTGTTATATTAGTGATTATAAAAATAATTTTGTTTGTGCTAATTTGGGACAATTAGGAAACTATAGAAAAATGTAAGAAGAAATTATATTATCCATAATCCTGTTGCCAAAGGAAGGATAACGTATCCTTCTTCATATATACGTATATCCATATATGTATATCCATATATACGTATATCCACACACGTGCGCGCGCGCTTAAATTGAGATAGTTAACATTCGTTTGTATCTCTTTTTGGCCACTAAATACAGTATCATGAACACTTTTTCATGCCATCAAAGATTCTTTGAAAACCATCTCTTCATTGATTGCATAATCATTACTTGTATGTAGCATGGTGTACGTATTATTACCCTTTCATTGGACACAGTTTGTTTCTAATACTTAGTCCCAAATAACTGAAACTCATTTTTTGTCTGTTGTTTTATGATTTTTGCTTCTCACATAGTTAAAATAAATACTGGGAGAGGTGTACATTTAAGTCCTAAAATTACCTCTTTAACATCTATTTCCTTATTGGATGAAAACAATGACGGCAGCCATGCCTTGTTAATAAAAGGCATTTCAGATGCTGAATAATGGATGCTGGTAATTGTGACCTCTTCAGCAAAATGCTCTGATACGTTTTCACACTTGTCTCAAGTACCTTATTTGCCTTTTCTTAAAAAGGTCATTATGACCTAAGGGTTTAGATCTTGAGTCAGCCATGTTCTTGCCAGGGGTTACTGTTTTTCATTCATGCATCTGGACCCTTCCAGTGCTGCTGTTTCCCCTAGTTACCACTGATTTCAGTTCCACCCCAACATATTTACCCTCAGGCATTTTTCCTCAACTTCATGGATTCTTTTCACTTGAAAGTCTTCTTCAGGTTTAACTTCTGTCACTGTATTTTAGAACAGTAGCTTCTCACAAAAACAGTGCTTTACATTGAGATAAATAACATAGACATAGAGCTAGTATATATATTTATAAATCCTAAAATCATTCATTATGTGGTGATAATAAGCCTTTTTTATTTAAATAAGTGATCTTGAAGTTTTTGGAAAATATAGATAGGTGGATAATTTAAAAAAAATAATAAAAAAAATCACTGTATAATCCTAATTCCTAGACTCAGCCTTGATAAAATTATGTGTAGTGGAAATTATTTTAAAATAATAATTTAAAAAACCACCCTAACTACAGTTACCAGCCTCAGCCTTAATAAATTCTTTGCAGTGGAATTGTTTTTAGAACGAAGTTTTAATTTTGCCATCTATACTATTATACATGTTTTTCCTTTGGCATAAATATTTTTCCTCGTCACATAGCTTTTAAAAATCATTTTTTTTAACATTTATTTTTGAGAGAGAGAGAGAGAAAGAGCACAAGCAGGGGAGGGGCAGAGAAAAAGGGAGACACAGAATCAGAAGCAGGCTCCAGGCTATGAGCTGTCAGCACAGAGCCAGATGCGGAGCTCGAACTCACAGACCGTGAGATCATGACCCGAGCCAAAGCTGGATACTTAACCAACTGAGCCACCCAGGTGCCCCTTAAAAAACTATTTTTAACAAAAAGATATTAATGGGTCCATTAGGGGCAAGCGTCCCTTGAGTCTTAACTTGTTTGGCTAGAGTCATATAAGATAGAATACTGGTCTGGGAATAGAAGTCTAGGGCTTAATTTCCAGCATGTTTGCTACCAAGCTTTATGGTTTGGGGAAGTTATTCATGCTCTGAGCTTCATTAGCTTTCTTTGTGATCTAAGGGCGGTTAGATGATTTCTCGGCCCCTTTACAACCTGAGAATTTTAGAGAAAATATGAAATATTTGACACTTTGGAGAAGGGACTTCAGTCATGTTCTGGAGAAAAGTGGGAGGAATGAAAAGCTTAATAAGGCCGTCACCTTGGACTGTTTTATCATTACTGTAATATTTGTCTCTTTCTATAGTGGGAAGTTGCTGAGGTTGTTTTGGAAGTGTTTTATAAATTGCTCAGAGATTATGAGCCTCAACTTGAAGATTTTGTAGACCAGTTTGTGGAATTACAAGGTAATTTATCACTTCCAAGTATGCTGTCAACTATTGATAAAGCTATTTATAACTTATATATATAAGATACAGATTATTTCTAAGTTAATGAATTAAGTTGGGATATAATCTTTTTTTGTTACATTGTCTTAGTTATTTTAATTGTTCTGAGCAAGAGAAAATAAAGTAAAATTTTGCTGAATGAAAGAAAGAACACCTCCTTATAGATCCTTTAAGGAGTTAACATAGGTAACTAACTACTATGAGGAAATCAGCCCTTTGGGAATTACCACTGTGTACAGTTCGTGCCATTGTCTCTAAATTGAAAGTAGCCCGTTTAGATGCCATTTAATTTACAAGTCTCATATATTTCATATAAATCAAGGGTATGACAAAAATACTAACTGACCATTTCCTGGACTGTGTTATGTTCTATTTAGGAGAAGAAATCATAGCCTACAAACCACCAGGATTTAGTCTGATGTATCATCTTCTGAATGAATCACCAACGTTGGAGCTTGCTCTTAGTTTGCTGGAGGAAGGCGTTAAGCAGCTGGATACCTATGCCCCTTTCCCTGGTGTGTGCCTGAATGTCTTAACGTCTTGAAAACAGTTTTGATATTTTCTTTTTTTATAAATGGAGGTTTGAAAGAGATGATTTTTGAAGTCCTTTTTCACTGTAAGATTCTCTGTAGCCACAGTGGTGGTTTCAGTGAGTCATACAAGCAAAGTATATTAAAAGTGAAAGAGTAAGGTACAGAGACTGTCAGTAGAACTGTGTTTCATTGCGTGGTCTTTTATAGGTAATTATAATGATCTTTCTTTCACTTTGATGTCTCTAATGTGCTTACATTTAAATCTAATGTACTTTTTGTTTCTTGTCCATATGGTATTGGTCAAGGCACTTACTATCGTGCCTGCTACATAGTGTTTGATAAATTTCACTTGATATCATTATTACTGCTAATTTTCATGGTTTATTGAGTGCTTCGTATGTACTTGGTGCTGTTAAGAGCACATTTAACACATTTAATCTGTACAAAAGCCCTTTGTGGTAGATGTTATTACTTCCAGTTTGTAAATAAGGAAATTGTGCAAGAGAGAGGTTTTGCATCTTTATCTGCAGCAAGTTTTAGGGCTGTGATTTGAATTTAGGCAGTTTGGCTCGAGAGCCCAAGGATTTATGGGTGATCCTTGTTCAAATTCTCAATTTCTTTATTTGCACGTTTTCTGCAATGAGCATGTATCACTCTAAATCGCTTACTAGGTCTTGGCACCATTCACACTGACATTCAAAGATAAAAATCTTTGTTGTGGGGGCCGTCCTGTGCTTTGTAGGCTCTACCCACTAGATCCCTGTAGTGCTTTCCCAGTTGTGACAACCAAAAGTATCTCCAGACCTTGCCAGGTGTCTTCTGGGGCCTAAATCACCCCCATCCGAGAACCATTGCTTTAAATAATCAAGGAAGAGATCAGGGAAAATGACGAGAGGCCATTGCATACAAAGAATCTTGAGTTACCAAATTACTGTGAATTGCTCGAGTGAACAGTTTTATGAAGTTGCTGCTGTAAGTGACCTTCTGAGGGCTTTTTGAGTCCAGAATTTGTCTTTTAGCTTGTTTTCCTAAGAACTATGTGTTTTTAAGATTCATGTAGAACTTTCTAATTTTCTTTGTAATTTTTTCTAGGGAAGAAGCATCTGGAGAAAGCAGTGCAGCACTGCCTTGCCCTTCTCAATCTTACTCTGCAAAAGGAAAATCTCTTTATGGATCTTCTAAGAGAGAGTCAGCTAGCTCTAATAGTCTCTCCTTTAGAACAGCTATTACAGGGAATCAATCCCAGAACTAAGAAGGCCGATAATGTGGTGAATATTGCCAGGTAAGTTACATTTGTAGGTAGAAAAATGTCTAAATAAAATCACGTGGGCATTCTACCTTTGATTTCCAAATCTGATCAGATCTCTCATTCATTACTTGGCGAGTGGGGTAAGTGGGGCTCATTTTGTTCTTACCGTCCTTAGCCCCTCTGATTTTAATTTCTCTGACCTTTACAATTTCTTTTTCTTCTTCCTTAATGGATTCTGTTCCTAAACCTTTCTAAGTATAAAATGACATTACTTTGGTACTATTTGTCTCCTGTAGGGAGACTGGGTGTTTGGAGGACAAGGCTAGAGAGCAAACTTCTCACTGTATATGTCCTAGCTTCCAGTGGCTTGCTTGGCACTGTTTGTTTTGTGAATTACAGAGACATCACCCCGATTACTGTCTTCAGTTTCACATGGCGTTCTCCTTGTGTGCGTGTCTATTCCAAATTCCCCCTTTTAATAAGGACAGCAGTCGTTGGACCAGGGTTTTCCCTAATGACTTCACGTTAACTTGACTGACTGTGCCTACAAAGACCCTGTTTCCAAAAGTTCACTTTGGGTTCAGATATCAGCGATTGAATTTTGGAGGAATGCAGTTCAACCTATAATAGACTGTATCTAGTTAGAATGGAAGTCATTGTCTAATTTACCGAAGAGTGCTCTACGACCCTGATTCTATATGTTCTTTGTTGAGAAGAGTGTTTTAAAAGCCAAAAGTTGTGTCACATTGTTCCTCAAATGTTTTCTTGTTTTAAAGATACCTATATCATGGCAATACTAATCCCGAATTGGCTTTTGAAAGTGCCAAGATCCTCTGCTGTATCTCTTGTAACTCCAATATTCAGATAAAATTGGTTGGAGATTTCACACATGACCAGGTAACTGATGTTCTTGTTATTTCTTAATGTTTGTTTATTTTTTAAGAGAGAGAGAGGGAGAGGGAGGGAACAGAGAGAGACGGGGACAGAGGATCTGAAGCAGGCTCCATGCTGACAGCAGAGAGCCTGATGCGGGGCTTGAACTCACAAACTGTGAGATACGACCTGAGCCGAAGTCGGATGCTTCACCGACCAAGCCACCCAGACACCCCATGTTGTTACTTCTTTTGGGTCATTCTGAGTACGTATGGAAGTCACAGTTGTCTATTAGAGGAATCATATTCTTGTTTATGAAAAAATTCTGTGAGAGTAAGTGGATTTATATATGATGGTGAAACCTGTTCATCAACTGGGCTGTGATTCGTGTTTGCGGATGTCACCATCCGCAGTGACAGTGCACAGGCTGTAGTGTGTGATTGTGCTGTCTGTGCTGTCGCGTGTGGACAGGAGGGCGTAGTGGGACTGTTGCTCCTCTAATAGAGCAGTTGAAGTGATGAGGTTTGTAAGTGCAGCTTCTGCTTGTATTTTGCATCTGTTGTTTCTCCCTCTGTCAGTTGGGTACAATCTGAGGGAGCCTCTGCAATTCTCAGTGTTTCTCACTGTTGAGTTGTCTACTTCTGCGGCTTTCTGGTGACTTACATTTGTGTCACTTCATTGGCTATTGCACTATAGACAGTTTTCAGATGTTCATTTAATCCAATTTATAGTCCCTTTCTATTCCGAATAGCTCACTGAATAGCTACTATTGGGGAATCTGCTGCTTTTTTTCCCTCTTTATAGGCGTTTGTCCCATTGTATCTTCATGTTAGAAACCACTGCTTTTAGCTAGTTATATTTTGTTGTGTCCTCCTTCGCAGTGTTTTAAAACAGGGACTACTCTGGCATTTTGGATGGGACAGATCTTCATTTTGTGTGTCACTCTTGCTCATACTGCAAGACTCTTAGCATCCCTAGTCCCCTAACACTGTCTGTCAGCAGTAAACTCTGGTTGTGACAACTCAGAAGGCTCTCACATATTTCTTTTTGGTTTTTTTTTGAGTTTGTTTATTTATTTTGAGAAAGAGTATGAGCAGGGGAGGGGCAGAGAGAGAGAATCCCAAGCAGGCTCTGCTCTGTCAGCACAGAGCCCAGTATGGGGCTTGAACTCAAACCATGAGATTGTGACCTGAGCTGAAATCAAGAGTTGGGCACTTAACCCACTGAGCTACCCAGGTGCCCCTAGCGTCACATATTTCCCAAAGTGCCATCTGGAGTGTCAGTACCACCCAGGTTGAGAACCACTGTTCATAGTAAAATATTGATGTCTAATCTGGCCTTTGGATGAGGTTCTTGAAAACTACATGATAGGGGATGTAGTAGGTGAGGTTCTCAGCTCACTCATATTAAAAAAATGTTTTTAATGTTTATTTATTTTTGACAGAGACAGAGCATGAGCAGGGGAGGGGCAGAGAGAGAGGGAGACACAGAATCCGAAGCAGGCTCTAGGCTGTGAGCTATCAGCACAGAGCCCGACGCGGGGCTCGAACTCACAAACCGTGAGATCATGACCTGAGCTGAAGTTGCATGCTTAACCGAGTCAGCCAAGGTGCCCCTCACTCATATACATTTGAGTATGAATTATTATGACCAGTTTTAACATCCTGCTATATTCCTCGAGGAGATTAAGTAGTATCTAATCTCTCAGCCCAGAAACATAAAACTGGTGACAGGGAAAACATTTGTAAAGAGAGAAGATGAGAATTTTATATTTTATTTTAGTTAAGATCCCATACCATTGGGTATATAAATGAAGAGGTCATGAGATGGCAATTTAATGTATTTTTTTTTAAAAAAACTGATTTGATTCTTTGGGAAAGAAAATTGGGGAAGCAAGTTTTGAAACCGAGAAAGTGTTAAAAATTTTGTTTCTTGGGGCACCTGAGTGGCTCAGTTGGTTAAGCATCTGACTCTTAATTTCAGCTCAGGTCATGATCTCACGCCTGTGACATCGAGCCCTGTGTTGGGATTCTCTCTGTCTCCCTCCCTCCGTCTCTCTCTCTCTCTCTCTCTCTCTCTCTCTCTCTCTCTCCCCCCCCCCCCACTTTTGCTTGCACTCTCTCTCTCTCCCTCACAATAAATAAACATTTAAAGAAAATTTTGTTTCTTCAATTATTTCTATAGAGAGCTAACTTACTACTATTTCAGGAACTGAGTTTCCTATTAAAAGTGTAACTGAAACCTAAATACTTTAGAGATTTGCCTTTTTTCTTTTTTTTTTTTTAATTTTTTTTTTTCTACGTTTATTTATTTTTGGGACAGAGAGAGACAGAGCATGAACGGGGGAGGGGCAGAGAGAGAGGGAGACACAGAATCGGAAACAGGCTCCAGGCTCTGAGCCATCAGTCCAGAGCCCGACGCGGGGCTCGAACTCACGGACCGCGAGATCGTGACCTGGCTGAAGTCGGACGCTTAACCGACTGCGCCACCCAGGCGCCCCGAGATTTGCCTTTTTTCTTTAGAGACAAATGTTTGTGAATGTATATCACATTTATCATAGTTTCTCTCACATTATTAAAGAACTTTATAAATTTGTCTTTTAACAAATCTTTATATGACTCCAGAGTGTAAGTCAGAAGTTGATGGCTGGATTTGTGGAATGTTTGGATAGTGAAGACACAGAAGAATTTGTACGTCTAGAAGAGGGTATGTCTTTCTTTCTTTCTTTCCTTTAATTTTTTAAATGTTTGTATATTTTTGAGAGAGAGACAGAGACAGAGACAGAGTGTGAGTGGGTGAGGGGCAGAGAGAGAAAGGGAGAAACAGAATCCAAAGCAGGCTCCAGGCTCTGAGCTGTCAGCACAGAGCCCGAAGCAGGGCTCAGGCTCACGAGCTGTGAGATTATGACCTGAGCTGAAGTCGGACGCTTAACCGACTGAGCCATGCAGGCGCCCCTAGAAGAGGGTATGTCTTATATTAATGTATTCATTTTTTACTTTATATAAATACTTAATATAAAGAAAACTGTTAACTGTCTATTGGCGATGATAGAGAAGTTTGGAAATCTGCTGGTACAAACCTGTAAGGTTTTGTGGAAACCTCTTCAACAAATGTGAACTCACTGTGATGGCTAATGAGGTAAACTTGAAGAAAAACATGGAGGTTTGGAATGCAAGCTATATATATTTAAATGTGGCTTATGTTGATTTTTGTTTTGTTTTGTAATTTTGTTTTGTGGGTTTCCACATGAAGGATCAGAACTTGAGAAGAAACTAGCTGGAATCCGTCAGGAAACAAGAATCCACATCTTGAATCTTCTCATAACCTCTCTGGAGCGCAATCCACCCAATCTTGCTCTCTACCTGTTGGGCTTTGAATTGAAGAAGCCTGTCAGTACCACAAACCTACAGGACCCAGGTACAGCCATAAGACACACAGACATTTCTTTCTTGTCGTATTTGTTTAGCTAAGTGATCATTCATTGAGTTCTGGACTCATGGGATAATTCACTGAAAGTGAGAGGTCATGTGGTAGGTCAATCTTTAGGACTTAGAACAAGTCTGGACAAATTAAGCCTTGGAAAATTAGCATTCATTAATTTTCGGTGTCAGTATTTGAAAGGGTGTTTACAGTAGAACATATGTTTATGGAATTTAACTTTTCTAAAGGTATTTTAATGTTTTAATGCAGAAATTTAAAAGTTGAATTTCTTTTTGGTTTCACGTAGGAGTCTTAGGTTGCCCTCGAACATGCCTTCATGCCATTTTAAACATCTTGGAGAAAGGAACTGAAGGGAGAACAGGTCCAGTGGCAGTGAGAGAATCTCCTCAACTCGCTGAGCTATGTTACCAGGTATACAGAAGGCTGCACTTCATAGCACTCAGAAGAAATTTAACTAGATGCTTGAATATATCACAGATGCAGAAGTATAACAATAAGACTTGAGTTGAAATGAGTTTATCTGGTAGTTTGCCTTGTCTTTCATATATAAATTAAATCCATAAAGCAGAGACCCCCAGATCCTATGTGTTGCTCACTTGAAAAATGAGAGAAAGGGGCGCCTGGGTGGCTCAGTCGGTTGAGTGTCCGACTTCGGCTCAGGTCATGATCTCACGGTCTGTGAGTTCGAGCCCCGCATCGGGCTCTGTGCTGATGGCTCAGAGCCTGGAGCCTGCTTCGGATTCTGTGTCTCCCTCTCTCTCTGACCCTCCCCTGCTCATGCTCTGTCTCTCTCTCTCTCTGTCAAAAATAAATAAAACATTAAAAAAAAAAAAAAAAAAGAAAAGAAAAATGAGAGGAAATTCGAGGTGGATTTTGACCTGCTAGTGTAGAAAGTTTCCAGTGGTTCTATTGCATGTTGTTTCTTTTTGGTGAAGACAGCAGTGGATTTGGGTCAGAAGACCTTTGATTCTTGGGCATGTCACAAAACTTCTGTTGAGTTTTTTAGTTTGTGCAGTGGGTTGTTATGAGGCTTAACTGAGAATGTAAGATGTGGGTGAAAGTACCTTTTTTTTTTTTTAAGTTTATTTTGAGAGAGAGAGAGAGAGTGGGAGGGGCAGAGACCTAGAGAGAGAGAGAAAATCCCAAGCACACTCCTCACTACCAGCACAGAGCCCAAAATGGGGCGCAAACTTACGAACTGTGAGATCACGACCTGAGCCGAAACCAAGAGTTAGACATTGAACTATTACCTGTTAGCTTAACTGACTATTAACTGCCACCCAGGCGCCCCCGAAAGTGCTTTTTTTTTTTTTTTAATTTTTTTAACATTTATTTATTTTTGAGACAGAGAGAGACAGAGCATGAACGGGGGAGGGTCAGAGAGAGAGGGAGACACAGAATCTGAAACAGGCTCCAGGCTCTGAGCTGTCAGCACAGAGCCCGACGCGGGGCTCGAACCCACTGACCATGAGATCATGACCTGAGCCGAAGTTGGCCGCTTAACCGACTGAGCCACCCAGGCACCCCCGAAAGCACTTTTTAAGAACCATGTGAATCCTGCAGCTCTGGAGCTAGTAGGGTGGTAGAAAGTCCAGTTGTTTAAACTAGGATGAGAACCTCTGCTTTGCTTGTGTTCACTTATGATTATTTCTTGTTTCATTCATTTGGTGTTTTAAGAACTAGGCTTTATAGGATGCGACTAACTTCTCAATTTCAGTAGCGCCTTGGTTTACATTGCCATAAGAAAGGCATCGTTGACCTATAGCGAGCTGGATGTTTTTCTTTATTCTCCTGTTTCTCTTTTTGTAATTCCCTTCTAGTTTCTTCTATCTTCTGGCTGTCCAGACAGCCCTTCACTGTAAGTACTAGAATCAAAATGAATTCTTCCTTAATGGGGGAATCAACTTGATGTACATTTTAACAGCATTACAGAATTCGACATATTTAGATAGAAGTAGTCGATAAGCTTAATCATCTAGGCTAAAGGAGTTAGGCAGGTGAAGTAAGTGAATGAAGCCAGATGTAAGACAAAAAGGTTGGGAGAGGGAGGAGGAGGAGGAGGATCTGGCGGACCGGGAAGCACGTGCACTGCTAGTTTTCACCATGTCAGCATGTGGGTCCCGGTTTGCCAGATTCTCTTGTTTTTAATACACTGTACTGGCCAAAGGAAGCATGTCTGTACCAGCAGTCTGCCAGCTTATTACATATGCTCTGTGACTTTGCTACTCCAAGCGTGGTCCAGCCTCAGCAGCAGCACTCCTGGGAGCTTGTTAGAGCAGAATCTCAGGCCCCACTCCAGGCTGCTGAGTCAGAATCTGCATTTTAATGAGGCACTGCTCCATTTTTCATGAAAGATGCTTCCTTCACCTATAGGTTTATACTTCACTCTGCTTCAGAAAAAAAATTCAAACTTTGAAGAGCTTGTGAGTTTAGATAACTCTGATTGTAGCAAAGGGAACTAGTTTGGACCTTACTGATACCTTCCTCTCCTGGCAGTATGCGACTTTCTAGGTACAGAAGTTGAGATTGAGCCTAGACCTGTGCTCTCTCCTCTCAGGATGGACATTTTTCTTGCCTGGTCTTGGGAACTAGGGAGGTTTTTAGGCACATGCTTGTAAAATGGCTAGTAGTGCTTTGGGAACTCCTTTTCTGTGTCCTTCCTCTAATATATTACTTGTCCCACATCTTTGAGCCTCTATCCTTGTATCTTCTTAACTGATCATCTGATACGATTGACTGATTTTGTTTTGTTTGAAGACGTTCATTATCAGCTTATCAAATTTTTATTTGTTAATAGAGTATCAAAAATAATGTCAAAGCTATTTGAAAGACAACATGCATCTGCAGTAGAACTATTTAAGTTTTTACTTTGTGTTCTTATCTTTCTTCCTTGTGTATACCTGTTTGTATAGTTACATTCAGCTGAGAGTTTTGTGTCCTTTCCCCCTCTCTGTATGAACTTTCTGTACATTATATCCAAGTTTTTACTTTGCTCTAACAAACACCTTTAGTTACTTTTGTTGTTTTTTGTTTATTTTAAGAATATAATTCCAGAGGTGCCTTGGTGGCTCAGTCAGTTAAGTGTCCAACTCTTGGTTTTGGCTCAGGTCATGATCTCAGTTCGTGAGGTCAAGCCCCATGCCGGGCTATGTGCTGACAGTGCAGAGCCTGCTTGGGATTCTCTCTCTCCCGCTCTCTCTCTGCCCCTTTCCCACTCGTTCTCTCTCTTTCTTTCAAAATACATAAATAAACATTTAAAAAAAGAATATAATTTCAGACATGGTTTTGCAGTTGATTGTCATTACTGGTTTTATAAATTGACAGTGAACACTGAATTGGCGAATATTGAACCATTGCTCCCAGGGAAAACGTAGGTTAGAACCCTGCAAGCCTCTGTCCCGACATTTTCATCGACTGATAATTAAATAGCCAGGTGCCCCATGACTTCAGATTTTAATTTGCAAGTAATCTTGACAATTATAGTATGCATTAAGTAGTGCCAATAACAGATGAATTTAAAATTCCTTTTACATGGAAAGCATCTAATAAGTATTTATAAAATAAATCTTTCACAAATGAAAGTTTTCACTACCACTTTGCCAAATACTAGGATTTGCTTTTTTAATGTTTTATTTATTTTTGAGAGAGAGAGCATGAGTGGGAGAGGGGCAGAGAAAGAGGGGGGTGGGGACAGAGGATCTGAAGCAGGCTCTTCACTGACGGCAGAGAGCCTGATGTGGGGCTCGAACTCATGAACCGTGAGATTGTGACTTGAGCTGAAGTTGATGCTTAACCAACTAAGCCTCCCAGGCACTCCAGGATTTGCTTTTTATAGTTAAAAATTTTGCTGTTTACATTAAGAGGCCTGCCTTATTGACTGAGTATGTATGTATGTACGTATGTATGTATGTATGTATGTATGTATTTATTTATAGTACGATCCATACCCAATGTAGGGCTTAAACTCATGTAACTCCGAAATTAAGAGTAGCAGTCCCTACTGACTGAGCCAGTGAGGCCTTAATTTTTATTTTTAATGTTTATTTATTTTTGAGAGAGAAAGAGAGGGAGGGAGTGCAAGCAGGGGAGGGGCAGAGAAAGAGAGGGACAGAGGATCGAAAGCAGGTTCTGTGCTGACAGCAGAGAGCCCGAAAAGGGGCTTGAACCTATAAACTGAGATAATCACCTGAGCCAAAGTCAGACACTTAATGGACTCAGCCATGCTGGTGCCCCTTAATTTTTTTATCACTAAAAAGGATGGACAATTTTTGATGGTGGGCTATATATTTTTTCCTTCCTCTCAAATGTTTTTTGCTGTTTTATCTATTTAGGTATATGATACTCATATACCTAATGGAGAGTTTTATATATGTTATAGGTATTTCTTATATTTATACAAAAAGCAGCCTTTATCCCCAATTCTATTATTTTCTGTTAAATTTTTATTTAATTTAGAGTTTATATTTGTTATTTAGTTGAATCTGGATTTCTTTGTAATTTTTTTGATTACTTCAATCCTGGTAAGTTTATTACCTTCCTAAGGTTCAACTAAATTAAGTATGGTTTTTAGAAGTTATTTCCTGGGTGCCTGGTTGGCTCAGTCAGTTAAGTGGCCGATGTTGGCTCATGTCATTATCTCACGGCTCGTGGTTCGAGCCCTGCTTTGGGCTCTGTGCTACGCGTCGGATCAAAAAGAATGGAGCCTGGAGCCTGC
The DNA here is from genome assembly GCF_022837055.1 of Prionailurus viverrinus. Taxonomy (NCBI): domain Eukaryota; kingdom Metazoa; phylum Chordata; class Mammalia; order Carnivora; family Felidae; genus Prionailurus; species Prionailurus viverrinus. The sequence continues at coordinate 151,635,864 of NC_062562.1, forward strand.
TTCAGATTCTGTGCCTTCCTCTCTCTCTGCCCCTCTGCTCGTGCTCTGTCTCTCTCTGCCTCTCAAAAAGTGAATTAAAACGCTAAAAAAATTTTTTAGAAGTTACTTCCAAGTGATTTGTTATTAGTAATAGTTAAAATACTTAACTATTTTACTATACTTTTTTAATTAACTATATGTATTAATAAACATACTGAGGTTGACTTAAACATGAGTTGTATAATAATGTCATCAGCACTATTCCAATCTGTATTCTTGAGTTGGGGTGCTAATGATTGCTTATAACTGAGCATCTGTGTTTATCCATTTTTCTTAAGTTATTGATGGGTCTTAGCTTCTGTTTAGTAAATCTAAGTTCACCTTTTAACTTATAATTTATAACACAAAAGAAGTGATTTGTGGATTTTTTTTACTTCATTTTAACTCTTTAGGTGATATATCAGTTGTGTGCATGCTCTGATACATCTGGTCCTACTATGAGGTACTTGAGAACCAGCCAGGATTTCTTATTTTCACAGTTGCAACATTTACCTTTTTCTAACAAAGGTAGGACATTATTTTCCCATATTGTTATAACTAATTTGTGAAGTCTATGTGGTTTTATTTATATAACATTCAGGGTAGCAGTTACAGTATTTGTGGAATTCCGTTTCATTTTGTTACTTTGCTTTTTTCGTTATTTTGGGTTGCTTTTGTAATTTGTCACTGAGAAGCCTCATGTTCTAGCTGTTGGCATAAAGTTATTTAAAAATAGCTTGTCAGGGATGGAATTTGATCCTTATACTACCAAATAAAATTTTTAAATTGTGTTGAAGAGATAAGAAAATATTTATCTGAGAAGATTCTGGAAATTCAGATTTTTTGAGTGACGGTGTTTAATTAAAATGTCTTGTTTTACTTTTGTTTCTTGTGTACTTATTGAAACCACTTGAGATCTTGAAACGAGAAATAGAAAGCTAAGGATAGTGGAAATAACTGAGTTTATTGACCTGACCAACGCAATCCCAGGCTACCTCTCTTTTATAGGATTCTACGTTATATAATTTTCTTTCTGATCAATTTGTAACAATTTTCTGAATTCGATTTATATCTAGACAGTTACAGTCCATGGAGTTTTTTTAAGGTTTTTTTTTTTTGGTTTTTTTTTTTTGTATTTTATTTATGTTCTGGGAAGTGTAAGCTCACGGATTTCATAATAAATTTTTATTACTAGTAATTATCTGCTTCTAATCCACGTTTTAGAGTGATGAAAGAGAACTTTGGGAATTATCTAATGACAAACATTTTTCGCTTCATTTTCATAATAAGCATGTCTTATTTTTAATTCTAAGATCTGTTTATATTATAAGCTTTTTAAGCAACCCTCCTTTATACCTAATTAGAAAGAAAAGTTAGTGCTTTGTCTCTTACTGTATCTGTCTTTTAAAAACCAACCTAGTTTTAAAAAAAAAAAAACGAGTTTTGCCTGTTACTGTGGTGGTAGGGGTGGTGGTTGTAGTACTATTTGGTGTGTTTTATGTTTATACTGTTAGAATTTAGGACTTTAAATCAGGCATATTAAAAATTGTGGAGTCAGAAACTTGTATAAGTGATTCCCAGTCCTGATTTCAGGTTTCATTTTTGGTTTTGTTTCTGGAAGCGTTTCAGTGTGCGCAGAGTGGGGAGGGGCTCAGTCCTTCGCGACAGCCACTTCGCTCACGGCTGCCAGGATGTGCTAAGTTCTTCTCCTCTTCTTGGTGCTTATGCGTGTCCTTGCCCTTTTCTTGATGAACTTGAGAGCCCCCCTGCCCTTGGAGACTTTGAGCAGCCGCACACTACACTGCTTTTGTGGGGTGAAGCCACAAACCTCTCAGTTCATGTCCCGTGTGAGCTTGGAGTGCTTGGTGAGGTGCCCTTGGTGGCTGTGCCTCAGCTTTCTCATGCTCTTGGTCAGCTTGTAGCCCTTTCTGAGGCCCACAGCCGTAGGGTAGTGCAGGACTGCGGCTGCTATGCTGTGAAGACCAACCCTAATTATATGTGAAATCACATGTCCTGGATTATCTTAAGAGAGATCATAAAATTATGCATTGGGTATTTGTTTTATGAAATAAAAGTCAAACTGCATATTAGGGCTTTTTTTTTTTTTTACAAGTTATATATTTGAGAATTAGTGTTTGTTTTTAAGTATGAAGTCTGTTAATGTCAAAGTAGGACAGACTTAGAATTTTATAGATAAGTGTGAAATTATCCTGGTAATGGAAAATTGATTCTCTTTTGGTCTTCATTTGCTTTGGCTCATCTTTATAGACATGGACGTGCTTATTTTTTTTCTCTTAGCATCTGTTTTTGCTTTTTTAATTTTCTTCCAGGGTGATAAATTATTATGATGCCAAGTTTCATAAATTTTGGAGTCTGTTACATGAGCAAATACCTGACGAGTTAAGAAATTTAGATCTGTTACGATCCTGTTATCATACTCTAGGAAACTAAACTCATGTATTTAACTTGCAGAGTATGAAATGTCTATGCTGAACCAGATGTCATGGCTAATGAAGACTGCCTCAATAGAACTACGGGTAACTTCTCTGAATCGTCAGCGGTCACATACCCAGAGGCTCCTACATCTCTTACTGGACGACATGCCTGTGAGACCGTACTCAGGTGAGTGTGTACATGTTGCCATTTGTTCTCTTGTGCTGCTGACCGGTCCGTGTGAAGGCATGCGCCGCAGTCTTGCGCTTAGCGTGTGATTGTAGGCTAAACAAGTTCTTTCCGTCTTTAGAATTTTTTTCCTTAAAACGCAAAATTTTTAAATTCATCCCATAATTGCTATTTGATTATTGTTGGAAGCATCCGCGTTCTGCTATATTCAAATATTCAGTGGAGTTTGCCACACTGAGCCAGGATGACCCAAGGTATTTTAATGTGTGTTATACATGCAAATTAAACATAAGCTTTTCTAATCATCGCATTGGTGGGAATGGGTCTTGCCTCTTTGGGAGTTCTGATTATCCTCTTTACAATTGTGAAGTGGATCTCCTGGGGACAGAAAGAATTATATGAATGTTGGTAAGTTCTCATCATCTTTGCATTTCAATTATCCATTTGCAGAGGGCTCTCTAACCTAGCAACAGTGATCTAGAAAAAAAAAAACCTTGTTATTTCCAAATGAATTTTATGAGTATGTTGTTGTTTTTCCTGATCTGTTATTATTGATGCTCTAACAGATGGTGAAGGAGGAATAGAAGATGAAAATAGGTCTGTCTCTGGGTTCCTTCACTTTGACACTGCTACAAAAGGTAAAACCCTTTGAATCTATAATAAATTTATAGGTATATGTTAAATTGCTTAAATTTGAAGAGATAATTATGACACCTGTATCTGCAAATTCTGAACTGGCATAGAAGAGCTGTAGAAAGGATTAGTTGTCATTCAAAAATAACTTTTTTATAACTAGGATGAATGAATGGGAAAGAATTTTTTTGCAAATGGATGTATTAGAAATAAAATCACATTTAGATTTCAACACAGTTTTCCATTTCTGGGCTTAACATCCTTTCCCCCCCCCCCCCCCCCCAACGTTGATTTATTTGTTTTGAGAGAGAAAGTGCGAGCGTAAGCTGGGAGGACAGATAGAGAGGGAGAGAGAGCGAATCCCAAGCAGGCTCCATGCTCAGCACAGAGCCTGACTCGGGGCTCGATCTCACTACCGTGAGATCATGACCTGAGCCAAAATGAAGAGTTGGACGCTTAACCGACTGAGCCCCCCAGGTACCCCCTCAACTCCCTTTATTGAACCTAGCACTATCTTTGAGAGTGAGCTGAGTACAACGGTTTGCTCTTCTCCTCACCGTCCCAAATAAAATCGAACCACTTTCTATTTTTTCTAGTACGTCGAAAGATTCTAAGCATTCTTGACTCGATTGACTTCAGTCAGGAGATCCCTGAGCCTTTGCAGTTGGATTTCTTTGATCGGGCCCAGATCGAGCAAGTTATTGCTAACTGTGAACACAAGAATTTACGGGGACAGACAGTCTGCAACGTCAAGGTAAGGATTGTTTTAAAGTGTGTGCAGTATCAAGTGGTTTAGACTTTGAGTCCTCAGACAAAAAGAGAACCATGCAGTTGTTTTCTGATAAGGCTATTGGTTTATTAGACTGTGGTTTTCACTTTTCTAACAGCAGGGAAATGAAACAGAATAGGCGACACTAGCTTTACCTCTTTAAAAGGTTCCCCATCACCTTCCTGATAGTAGTCATGCCACCTAGCTATGGAATGGTTTTACTCTCTACCAGGTAACTGGTAATGGTCTCACTAATAGGAAGAAGATATCCAAGGGCATTGGCGCCAACTTCCCTGCCACAGAGGCTCCTTGGTCCCACTCAGTAATGTGAGGGACACCTAATGTTTTTGACTGGAGACCTAACAGAGTCACTTATAGATTATATATAGAGGTATCCAAAACTGTTTCCACTAAGGCAGTTTATAGTAATTGCTAGAGGTTATTATTCTGAAATGGTCTGATTTTTCACTCTCTTCTCAATTCTGTAGCTTCTTCATAGAGTCCTTGTAGCTGAAGTAAATGCCCTCCAGGGTATGGCAGCCATAGGACAGAGACCTCTCCTGATGGAGGTAAGCCCTATTGAGAACTTGTTAGTTTGAATCTTCTACCTATTTAACTGCCAGTTAGAAGACAAAACTGTAAATTGACTTGTAGTTCATCAGTTAGTTTACTTGAAATTAAACCTTAATGGAATCTTCCATTTTTGATTTTAAAACTTGTAAACTAAACTGAAGTTAATATCTGGGTGCCAGAGTAAGTAGCATTTTTTTTTCTGCTAGGCTAGTTTAGGATTTGCAACCTGTCCATATTGTGTATTAGACTTCCCTTGTTCTCTGTCGGTGAGGGAAGAGAGAGTGGTTTTTCATCACAGGTGGGGAGCAGTGGGTTAGAGGTCAGGTGAGAAGAACCACACACATGGAAACACAGGTGGCTAGGCCAAAGCAAGAAGCAAAGAAATAAAAGATATGTCAGGGAGACATGCCCTTGAACTTGAGTTTTAGGCAATTCCAGTGCTCTAGAGTAAGTGTAAGTAGATACTACAAAGAAAATGGGGTTAAAAAACCCCTACCACCTCTGCTGACTGGCATGCATGTGGAAGGTTTCCTAAATATACTACAGATGTGTTCAGGTTAACTGACAGAATAAATAACTCTTGAAAAATAGGACTCTGTTGGGGTACCTGGCAGGCTCAGTTGATGGAGCGTGCCACTCTGGATTTCAGGGACGTGAGTTGGAGCCCCACATTGGGTGTAGAGATTACTAAAAAAGATAAAGTTAAAATTGGACCCTTTTGGTAAAAGACATTATCTGCCCATTTGTTAACCTTGTGATTCAATTTCTGTGGCTTTAGGAAATCAGCACTATACTTCAGTATGTGGTAGGAAGAAACAAGCTGCTGCAGTGTCTTCATGCAAAACGGCATGTGCTGGAGTCATGGAGGCAGCTGGTGGAGATTATACTGACCGCTTGTCCCCAGGACCTCATTCAGGCAGAGGATCGGCAACTGATTATCCGTGACATCTTACAAGATGTGCATGATAAGGTAACGTACTTCCTAAATTGCTTCTTGAACTTCCTTACTTCCTAATTACTTCCCGTATTGCTGAACAGATCTTTATATACTACTTAAAAACACAGTTTCCCACCATCCTTTTTTTTTACCCTTTTATGTTAGGAATAAATAGAGTTGTGTATTGCCAGTGTTAAGGCGATCCTTGAGAAAGTCTTCTGTACAGTAATGGCTCTCAACCAAAGTATGTATCACAATTACGTAGGGAGCTTTTTAAAAATACACGGATGGATCCCACTCCGGACATACTGAATGGGACACTCTGGTGGGTGACCACTTGTGTGAATTTACATTAAAGACCTCTCTAAGGAATCCTGATAGGAATCCCTTCTGGTTAAGAACACACGTTACCAGTATCATATTTAAATTTTTCTATATATTAGCTTTTATTTTCTTTGATCAATGACATTCCATTCTTATATTCTTAATGGTAGGTGAAAGCTCAGTGTATATAAAACCTGTTAATGACTGTAGCTGATTTGTCTTTCTGCTTTAAGATACTAGATGATGAAGCAGCGCAGGAGTTAATGCCAGTGGTAGCAGGTGCCGTGTTCACCTTGACTGCTCACCTAAGCCAAGCCGTTCGCACTGAACAGAAGCAACCATTAGTCTTGGGACCTGGAGAGACCCATTACGCTTTTATGCTCGATAGCTCGTTCGCGTCACCTTCTCCAGCAGAGAACCCGGTGGTGGGTTTTGCTTCTATTGGAGACTCTTCGCTTCACATCATATTGAAGAAACTGTTAGACTTCATTTTGAAGACAGGTTTTTTCATCTAAATTTCTTACAAATCACACCTTTTGTGTTTGTTTTAACTTTCATTTGAAATAGGGTTTGTACTCTGTATCTCCTTAGGTGGCGGATTCCAGCGAGTGAGGACACACCTGTACGGCTCTTTGTTGTATTACTTACAGATCGCCCAGAGACCAGATGAACCAGACACATTAGAAGCAGGTAGAACCAGATAGATTTCTAATCTTTTCTGTCTCAGAGATTTTTAGAGATTCTGTTGTAGAGATTAAGTTAAAAAAAAAACAAAACCCGTTTTCCATCTTTTGGCTAAGTAAAGCTGTAATAAATGAGTCTTTATGGAATCATGAAAGCACTTATGTGAAGTCGAGGAAGAATGTGTAGTTTTTCAACGTTTTTATTTATTTTTGGGACAGAGAGAGAGACAGAGCATGAACGGGGGAGGGGCAGAGAGAGAGGGAGACACAGAATCGGAAACAGGCTCCAGGCTCCGAGCCATCAGCCCAGAGCCTGACGCGGGGCTCGAACTCACGGACCACGAGATCGTGACCTGGCTGAAGTCGGACGCTTAACTGACTGCGCCACCCAGGTGCCCCATGAATGTGTAGTTTTTAAAATTAAGATGATAGTACATGAGTACTGTAAAAAAAAAAAACCCTCAAATACCACTTTAGCTTGTATGCGTTTTTAATTCCCTCTCTTTCTCTGGTCCCACTGAACAGTCTGCTGTACATAGCGTGTACATGTCTTTCTCCCCTTTGCAGAGCATCACGATGCATATCTAGTTGAATCTTTTCAGATGTCTCCGTTGTTCTGTAATACGGAAGTAATGTTTATTTAACCATTTGCATTATTCATAGACACTTCCATTGTTTCTAATTTTTACTGTCACAAATATGCTGCATCAAATGTTCTGTTATATGCCTTTGTATTTTTCAAGAAGAATGCTTCATGGTAAAATTTCCATGTGAAAGACTATGCGCATTTTTATTTTAATAGATTCTACCAGAGGCGCCTGGGTGGCTCAGTCAGTTGAGCATCTGACTCTCGATTTCAGCTCATGTCATGATCTCACAGTTGTGAGATCTAGCCTCACACTCAGCATGGAGCCCGCTTAAGATTCTCTTGCTCCCTCTCCCTATAACGCTCCCCCACTTGTGTGAGTGCTCTATGAAAAAAAAAAGAAAAAAGCTCCTACCAAATGGCTTTCTGCCAGTCTAAACCCTCATCAATAGTGTACCTATATCTTTTTGTACTAATGTGACGTGTTTCTTGAATAAATTCCAAGAGGTAGAATTTCTTGGTCAAAGGTAATGCCTATTTAAAATATTGATAAATCCCACTTTCTAAAATAAAATTAGCATTAAAAAAATTTTTTTTAACATTTATTTATTTTTGAGAGACAGAGTACAGGTGGGGGAGGGGCAGACAGAGATGGAGCCACAGAATCCAAAGCAGGCTGCAAGCTCCGAGCTGTCAGCACAGAGCCCGTCGCGAGGCTCGAACTCACAAACCATGAGATCATGACCTGAGCCGAAGTTGGACGCTCAACTGACTGAGCCACCCAGGCACCCTTAATTAGCATTGTTAATTAAGAGTAATAATCTGGACTTTTTGGTCTCCAGATATGAAAAATGTTTTTAGCCATTCAGCAAATGAATGTATAATACTCTACACCAGAAATGTCCTGCTATTTAAGAACTTGTCATAAGCACCTTTTGATAATGGACTTCCGATACCCGTCTGAGAACCTTTATGAGTATTTGCTATTTTGTACACAGATTCTTAAAAACCACTCAGTGTGTAAGACCCAGATTATCTCATATTATTCTTTACTGGCTAATATTTTTACATATTTTTCTAAGGAGATAATAATAGCCAAATGATGTATTTGTAGAAATGGCCTACCCACTTAAAGCACAAAAATTTTTAGGATCATTCAAAAGAATAGTTCAGAGAAGCTTTTTAAACAGAGAGAAGCTTTTCTTAAGAGATAATAATGGGGATTCCACTCTCTACTCCTCCCCCTCCAACACACCTCTCCATTTTCCTCTTGTCTGAAAATTTTTTAACGTTATATTTAGTGGAATTGGCAAAGTCACTACTTAACCACTAGGTAGAGCTCTACAACATACTTTTTTTTTTTTTTTTTTTACGTTTATTTATTTTTGGGACAGAGAGAGACAGAGCATGAACGGGGGAGGGGCAGAGAGAGAGGGAGACAGAGAATCGGAAACAGGCTCCAGGCTCCGAGCCATCAGCCCAGAGCCCGACGCGGGGCTCGAACTCACGGACCGCGAGATCGTGACCTGGCTGAAGTCGGTCGCTCAACCGACTGCGCCACCCAGGCGCCCCTACAACATACTTTTTATAAGGCGTCATTATCAAGATGTAATGAAGTGGTGTGACCACAAAAGAAAATTCTCCTTTGTTTTTAATTTTCAAATGATGTATTTTTAATTTCATCCTTTAATTAGTTTTTTTTTTTTTTTTACCACTTAATTGCTGCTTATTTTGACTTATTTTATTTACTTATTTTGGGGGTGGGCAGGGCTCAAATGAGCAAGGGCAGAGAGAGACAGAGAGAAAGGGAGGAGAGAGAGAGAGAAGCGGGGCTCACACAGGGCTCATGTTTTGCCCGAATCAGGGCCTTGAACTCACCTGATGTGCCATTTGAACTCATGAACCGTGAGATCATGACCTGAGCCAAAGTCAGATGCTGAACGACTGAGCCACCCAGGTGCCGTATTTGGACTTATTTTAAATAGCAAAGCACTGTATTTCCTAGACACTAGTGTTTTTAAGTTTCAAGTTAGAAATACTAAATTTAATAAATATTTATTGATACCTACTTTTGTATGTGTATGTGCATGTTTTGACATGGTACTACTTTCTATTTTATTTTAAAACAGGAACTGAACTTTTAATGTCTACATACTTATTTTTCCATACCTCTTTTACTTTATTTTTAACATAACTATGTATACTGGATACTGGGCAGCTATTTTTCCTGTTTTGTGTAAAAAGAATCGTACTCACAGAGACGAAATGACTTGCTTGTCTCTGGCAGATCTGATATTAGAAATCAGTTTCCTTGATTTTTTTTTCTCAAGTTTATTATTTTGAGAGAGAGAGAGCATAGCATGCACATGGGGGAGAGTCAGAGAGGGAGAGAGAGAGAATCCCAAGCAGGCTCCTCACTGTCAGGGTGGAAGCTGATGTGGGGCTCAGACTCACAATTCGTGAGATCATGACCTGAGCTGAAGTGGGATTCTGAGCCAGCTGAGCCACCCAGGTGGCTCAGTTTTCTCTATTTTTAATAGAATGTTCCTTTTCCTGGCCATAGCATCTCACGTCTTCATCCTTTCTGTTATTGTTGTCTTTTTGTAATTTGTAACTATTTCTTTTTAATTTGATAGATAATACCTACCAGCAGTGTATTTGTAGCTCATAGTACAAAGGGCTAATTTCTAATACGTAAAGAACACCTACAAATCAAACCCAGTAGAAAAAATGGTCAAAGGATATGAGCACACAGTTTAGGGGAAAGAAAATTCAGTTAGCTCTTAAGCATATATTAGCTTTGTGAAAATCACTGTAGGTGGACTCCATCACCTTGAGTTGGCAATGCAGATCTGGGGAGAAACAAAAGCATATATTCTTTGAGTAAAATTCTTTGGAAGATTCATATATGTCAAGAACAGTGTAGTTAAAATCTGACATTTTTTTTTGCATATGTAATCCCTGGGGGTTAGTTGACAAGAGTTGACATCATGACTCTCTCTCTTTGTATTCTTTTTTTTTTTTTTTTTTAACTTTTTAAGTGTTGATTTTTATCAGTTTTTGAGAAAGACACAGTGCGCATGGGGGAGGGGCAGAGAGAGAGGGAGACACAGAATCTGAAGCAGGCTCCAGGCTCTGAGCTGTCAGCATAGAGCCCGACACCGGGCCAAAATCCACAAACCGTGAGATCATGACCTGAGCAGAAGTTGGACGCTTAACCGACTGAGCCACCTAGGCACCCCTCTTTTTATTCTTTTCATCTTTTATTTTTTCTCATTTCTACCAGTGACCACGGGAGAAAATACAGATAATTTGACCAAAGCGTAAATGTTTAATATGAAGCCCTGTTGCTGTATTCTTAATTTCTTTATTCGTTTGTTTCTTCAGCTTTAGTATTATAAAAATACTTCACATTTAAATACAGGTAATTACAAAGATACACATCTTCAGCACATTTTTATAAGATTATTATTTTCAGTAAAAGTTTATTTATAAAGCCAACTTATAAAGTTATGCTAACACATCAGAGCCATGATATAGTACATCTTCCTTAGTTTTATTTTTGTAAGATTAGCCCTATTTGAATGTTCTGTATAATCTCAGTAAAATGGATTAAATTGTTGCAATTTTAAGTACTTTCATTATGAGCTTTTTTCATAGGTTCTCTTTCCTTTAAATTGGCTCTTTTTCCCCTTAAATTTGGTAAGTTAATGATACTCAGTTTTGTATTTTCTTTATAAGTAAGAATTAGAAATTGTCATAAACATAAGGAATTTTCTTCTCTGCTCATAGTTCTTTTGGGCTCTTGTGACCTTTGAGCAAGAATATTCCTGTTCTTTGTGAAACCATAATATCTATTCATCTTTTTTAAAAAAAGAAGATTAGAAAAGACAATCTATTGCCATTATTAAATTTTTGAGAACCAGAGCATCTGGGTGGCTCAGTCAGTTAAGCATCCAGCTCTTGGTCTCAGCTCAGGTCATGATCTCACAGATCATGAGTTTGAGCCTCGAGTTGGGCTTTGCACTGACAGCATGGAGCCTGCTTGGGATTCTGCCTCTCCCTCTCTCTGCCTCTCTCTCTCTCTCTCTCTCTCAAAAGTTTATTTATTTTGAGAGAGAAAGAGAGAGAGAGAGAAAGGGGAGAGAGAGATAATCTCAAGCAGACTGTGATATTAGTGTGAAGCCAAACATGGGGTTTAAATCCATGAACTGTGAGATCATGACCTAAGTTTGAATCAGGAATTGGTCAGTTAACCAACTGAGCCATCCAGGCACCCCATAAATAAACTTAAAAAAATTTTTTTTTATAATCTTATTGTGACATTAAAAATTGTTATGGTCTAGGCATTAGTATGATCTGGCATTATAGTATAAATACACCTATAAGTCATAAAGTAGTGGGACTAAAAGGATTATATAGAACATCTTGCCTGCTCTGGACTCTGTTCTTTGAGTCTGATTCCAACAAGTGACTTAAAAATACTAGCTATAGCTATGGGTGTGTGTAGTAAAATGTAGGCTCTTTGCTTGATGTGAATTTAGGCGTACATTTCTCATCACTTTTATTTTTTACAACCTGAGTCAAGTCCTAGAACCTGAGAACCTGATTAAAAATTAATAATTGGGTATTTAAAAAATATTTTTAGCTTTTGTTTTTTATTTCAAAATAAATACTGAATGAGGAAATTTAGAACATACTAATAAACAAAGGTAAGAACATTCTACCCTGCTAAGATAACCATTCCAACATTTTGTTATAGCCAGCCATATTGACTTAAAATCTCCCTTGTCTTTTCACTCAGTATTTTATGAGCTTTTTTCTTTGTTAAATAATATTTTTAATAGCTCTATACATTTTGTCACTTATGGGTATATCATCACTTAGCTTGTCCGTTTTTGGACATTTAGATTATTTCCGGTTTTTCACAATATGAATAAAAATCTGATCTCATTTGGTGGTTGATTATTTTCACTTATTCCAAAAGCAGGAAATATTAATTAGGTTCTTGTTTTCATAAGGATTATATTCTAGTATAAATGACAGTATATGTATTTATAAAACAGGAAGCATTAAGTCGGGTGATAATGCCAGCTAAGGCAGATGCCAGATAAGGCTAGATGCCAGCAAACTTTTTCTGTAAAGGCCAGTTAGTGAATATTTTAGATTTTGCAAGCCATATGCTCTCTGTTGCAGCTACTCACCCCTGCCTTTATAGTGTGAAGGCAGCCAGAGACTGCAGTTCAGTGACCATGGCTGGGTCACATCACAGCTTTATAAAAACAGGTCAGATTTTGCTCTCAGCCCTTAGTTTTTGAACCCCAAGTATAAATTATAAGAGGTATGAGAAAAAAGAACATCAAGACTTTCACTGGGCTTTGCAGGTGAAGTTGTATTTACATAGGACTAAATGGAGGGCTCTTCAAGCAAGGCCCAAACTTAGGAGGGAGTAAAGACTAAGGAGGATGTCTTTGCTATAAGCAAGGGTTGTGGAAAATAACGGTTGATGGGAAATAAAATGGAGTGAAAGGGTAGGACCATATTAATGACCTTGCAAATGAAATTGCAGTGTTAAAGCTAGTTGGATTAAGCAGTTGATAGCCACGTTAAGTTACTGAGAAAAGTGCTATGAAGTTGGTGTTTAGAAAAGTTTGTATGGCAGTGATTTATAAGGTATGTTGGAAGAAGGAACAGTTTGGTGTAAAAGAAACTAACTTGGTGGTTTCTTTTTATTTATTTATTTATTTTTTTCATTAAAAAAAATTTTTTTTTTCAACGTTTATTTATTTTTGGGACAGAGAGAGACAGAGCATGAACGGGGGAGGGGCAGAGAGAGAGGGAGACACAGAATCGGAAACAGGCTCCAGGCTCTGAGCCATCAGCCCAGAGCCTGACGCGGGGCTCGAACTCACGGACCGCGAGATCGTGACCTGGCTGAAGCCGGACGCTTAACCAACTGTGCCACCCAGGCGCCCCTAACTTGGTGGTTTCTAATGAACTAATTTACCCTCCAAAAACGAAAATTTCAAAGAAAGTTCTAATTAAGTTGCAGCCTTAGGATTTTCTTATTTCTAGGTGGTACTGTTAATAAAATGTGGAACTTGGAGATCTGTTCACAGTTGGAAAACGCAAATCAAGTTGTTTCTTTACGACTAAGCCTGGTCTTCTGCAACCCTTGATTTCAGTTTTCTCTGTAAAGCCGTAGGGGCTCTTGGCGGAGTGTCTCAGGGTTTGTGTGGAGGAGTCCGGAGAGTGATATTCCAGCAGCCCTCTGCCCTCATTTCAGCCAGTTTGAAATCTGGAATCTGTGGCTAAAACTACAAATTACAAAGTAGTGGCTTTCAGACTTTTATTCACAACCTTTATTCAGACAATTTTGTAGTGGTCCTGTGTGTAAACCAGAAAAGATGCCATAGCTCCTCAGGCTGGCTTTTTGAAAACCCATCCTGAGGGCATCTGGTGGCATCCCTGGAGCACATTTCTGAGCTTTCTCTAACCTGTCCGTCAGTAATTAATGTTGTGCTACTGTGCTAGCCACTGTGCTAAATACCAGGACAATAATGGTGGGCAAGACAGAATCCGGATGTAACACAACCTGATGTACTGGTAAATAAGTACTATGCAGAAAATGAGATAGTGCTGTGCTGTGTATGTGTAGGGCGAGTTGGATGTAGCTGACAAGTGATGTTAGAGGCTGGAGTGATGAAGACGAGGCAGCCATGCTGAGATCTGAGGAAAAACCCGAAAGATCAAAGTGCAGAGATCCTGAGACCAAAGTGGTGAATGTGAGGGACAGAAAGGCTCGTGTGGTGGCAGCCAGCGGAAGAGGCAAAGAGTGGAAGATGAGGTTGAGCAGGAGATGGGGACAGATGACGTGAGGGAGTGATGTGATTGAGAAGCATAAAAATCCCATACCCTCCTTTGACAGTTACTGAAATTAAAAATAAGGACGACTGAAACAAAATTAAAAGTAGCGGTAAAAATATTTGAGGGGGAAAATGTTATTAAAACTCTGCAAGTTTGCCTTCTGCAAACATTATAATGGAACGTAAGGCACAATGTGGGTTACTTTTATTTTTCATGATTAAACCTTCTTCGTTTATACTCTCCGTTCTGATCAGTTCATCTTGAGAACTTTTCCCTGATTTAAAAATAGTTGCTGTGTAGTAGTTGTAAAAAGTCATAAGATTGGTTTGAAATACAGGTTATGGCTTTATGTAATACATTTTTGAAACTCTTCTAGAAGGTTTACATGAATCTTAGTAAAATATATGATCATATCTTTAATTATCTTTGTATATTTAAATTATTTTCATAAGGGGTATGCTTTTTTAATAAGTATTTTTAATAAGTATTTCAATTACAAAATATAAATAAAATCTGATTTTTTTGGAAGCAGATTTTTGTCGACTTTGTACCTAACTTTTTTTAGTCAAAATTCTCATAGATCTCGATAAAGGATGAAAATAGATTGATTAGCAGAATAAATACAGGAATTGGTTCTCTTATTGTCTTATAATTCATTTTGATTTTGGGTGTGTGGGTGTCTCAGTCAGTCTGACTCTTGATTTTGGCTCAGATCATGATCTCACAGTTCATGGGATTGAGCCCCACCTCAGGCTCTGCACCGAGCATGGGGCTTGCTTCGGATTCTCTCTCTCCCTCCCTCTGCCCTTCCCCTGCTCATGTGCACGCACATGTGTGCATTTACTCTCACAAAAATAAACATTAAAAAAAGTAGTTCATTTGATTTATTTAAGAATAGGGAGTTTATCCTTTTCATAATACAGTTGTCACCTTAGTGTACAATGTGTGCATTGTGTTTTTGAAGTTTAGCTGCCTAGACCCATTGGTTGGTGGGCCCTTGGGTACTACATGAAATAATGGAGGGATTTTTTTTCTTGTCCTATATGAAGTGTAATTGCTCAGTCATCACACTGTTCTTTATTGGAGTGTTTTAAATATTTTCTGCTGTAACCCTTTTAGCCAAGAAAACCATGTGGGAAAGGCTGACAGCCCCTGAAGATGTATTTAGTAAATTACAACGAGAAAACATAGCCATCATTGAGAGCTACGGTGCTGCCCTCATGGAAGTGGTCTGTCGAGATGCTTGTGATGGCCATGAGATTGGAAGGGTACAGTAACTCCTGTTTAGTATAACAATTGAATAAATATTTTGACTTATTAAGGTATAAACTGAATTAACTTTGCAAATGCATGTTATATATTGAGAATTATTGTCTGCAATATATTTTAGTGAATTGTTTTTAATGTTTATTTTTTGAGAGAGAGAGAGAAAGAAAGAGAGGGGAGGGGCAGACAGAGAGGGAGTCACCGAATCCAAAGCAGGCTCAAGGCTCTGAGCTGTCAGCACAGAGCCGATGCGGGGCTCGAACTCACAAACCACCAGATCATGACCTGAGCTGAAATCAGATGCTTTAACCAACTGAGCCACCCAGGCGCCCCTAGTGAATTTTCTTATTTGTTATAATTTGGAATTTCTATTTTATTTATTCATCTGTTTTCTTTATTTCTGTTCAGAATCTCAGTTCAGAATTTTCCCTCAGCATAATCTTTCTGCTGATTGTGAGGTTAGCCTTACACTGGTAGAAATGCTGCTTAATAAAGATCTTTGGTTAAGAGAATACTGGGTACACAGGTTTTATACTGAATATGTCTTTTTTTGCTTTGTGGAGGGGAATTTGCATTTATAATTCTTTAAAATACTGTACCACACTGGTGATAATACAATGAGAAGATAACTTCCTTCTAATGAAGAGTTTCATAGTATTTGAATCATACACAGCTGATCCTTAAACAACACGGGTTTAAACTGCGTGGGTCCACTTACTGTGCAGATTTGTTTTGACACATACCAGTACAGAACTGTAAATGTATTTTCTCTTTTTTGAACATTTTTTTTTTCTCTAGCTTACTTAATTGGAAGAATACAGTATGTAATACATATAAGATAAAAAATATGTGTTAATCAACTATTTATGTATCCACCAGGCTTCTGGTCAGCAGTAGGCTCTTAGTAATTATAAGGTTGTGGGGAGTCAAAAAGTTATACATGGATTTTCAACTGTGCTCCTAACCCCCGTGTTGTTCAGGGGTCAGACGTATTTGAAGATGGTGGGAAACAGGCCTTTAAGAAATAGGATGAATATAAACTGTGTAGTAAGTTCTTATGTTCAAAACAAAACAAAACAAAACAAAACAAAACAGTTTAAGTGTTGTTATGCATAGAAAAAGGACTGAAGAGGAGAGAGGCCAAAATGGAGTAGCAGTGTTGATCAGGCCACATATATTCTATATGCTTTTCTATGTTTTCTAGGTTTCCTGTAATGTGCATGTAATACTTCACAATTAGGGGAAAAAGCTATTTTTAACGAGTCTCTTTTCTCCTTTTATTAATAAATCAAGATTCTGTATACATAGCTTTCAAGTTTCTCAAAAAAAAAAAAACAAAAAACACCAAAATAAAATGTAATTGCAAGCTACCATTTCCCTTGTAAGAAAAGCTCTAAATATTTTCATATCAAGGGAGTTTCTGTCCTTGGTTTTGGTAGCCATCTCCATGTTTTGGGCTTTGATTTGTTCTTCTTCAGATGCTGGCACTGGCTCTACTTGATCGGATCGTCTCCGTAGATAAACAGCAGCAGTGGCTCTTGTATCTTTCTAACAGTGGCTACTTGAAGGTGCTCGTGGACAGCTTGGTAGAAGATGACCATACTTTGCAGAGCTTATTAACGCCACAACCTCCCCTCTTAAAAGCCCTTTATACTTACGAATCCAAAATGGTAAGACTTTGTATTCATTTGAAGTTAGATCAACCGCTCACTTCCTCTTAGAGCAGTAGATGTATTAAAGAACGTTAATGTGGCCGACATTTTTAGTATTTCTGTCATGTAAGCTATAATCATTTCAAAGAGTTTTAAATTTGGAACATGTGTTAGAAATGTAGCTTCAAAGCATGCCAAAGATGAGTTGAAGTGATCTGAGAGGGTTAGCCGGGTAATGGAACTGCTTGCTCCTCATTCAGGTTGCTGATGATGGGGAATAATGGGATGCTGAGTGCTCTGAGGAGAGCAGTAAGCAAAATTGTCTCTTCGCCACAGAATTCAGACTGTATTAGCTGCCTGTGGAACATTCCAACGTAGCTGTGCTGGTTCTAGTTTAAACACGAGATTTTCAATACCATATATAATGCATCATTTCCTTTCCTTCAGATTTGTTTTCTCTGTTTCCTCCTGGTTGAGAATACTACAGAGTCACAATAATGGAAGCACTAAAGTCTTAGACCCGTTATTAACTCCCCCCTCCTTTATTTATTCAACAAGTGTTTATTAAATACCTATTATATGCCAGGTGTGGCAGTAGGTGCTAGAGATACAGCTATGAGCAAAACCATCTCTCCCCCCTCCCCCCCATATGCCCACATGATGATAAGTAAAACTACAGTTGAGTTGAATACTGTTTCTTGCAAGGCACTGTACTGTGACACCTCAGATATGCTGTGTTTAATCCTCAGAGAATCCCGTGTATAATGTGCCCCGCAGAGCTAGCTCGGAATTTCTCTTCAGTATGATGAGAGATCAGAAATATGCTGTGAGAGAGTCTCATTTTTATCTGAGGCCCTTGGATATGCTTTCTGTATTGATGCTTTTCCTTTTGTAACTTCTTAGGCATTTCTTACAAGAGTGGCCAAGATACAGCAGGGCGCTTTAGAGCTGCTGAGGTCTGGGGTGATAGTGCGACTGGCGCAGTGCCAGGTCTATGACATGCGCCCAGAGATGGACCCGCAGGGGTAAGTGTCCGTATACGCTGGTATTGTTTCCGTACTGTTCCTTCATTGTAAAGGATTAGCGAGGAAAAAGAAATTCCAAACGAAATCTTCGCCGTTGGTTTATCATTCTGTTTGAGCAGTACCCTTTCACCTTGATAACTTTAATTTTGGTCCTACATCCCTGCCTTTTACTAGTAAATGGAAGTTGCTAATAAGGGTAAGAGTAGGAGGGACCTAATGCTTTCCATTTTAGAGCAGTAATAGGGAAATAGGAAAGCATTTTGTTAGTAAATGGTTTTCTTCCGAACTTTAGTGTTCTGTTCAATAGAATATATATTTTTAGTTATACTGGTCCTTTAAAGTATTATAGTGAAATTATAATTTGTTGTGGATTTCTTATTCCTGATGACTTGAATAGTATTTTATATTTTTCTTTTTGTAGCGTTTTGCTAACTGCTTGTACATTTGAAAGCTTTTAGTCAAATTATTTTAAGTTTCAAGCTTCTTAACAGATTTCTTGGTTCAGTTTGAATATGGGTTTTGGGTTTTTTTGTTTTTGTTTTTGTTTTTGTTCTTCATTTTTGTCTACTGGCTGCAGCATTGTTAGCCTATCCTCTTGGAAGTAAATAACACTGTTTTACTAATTTTCTTCATAAGCCCATTGCCAAATTGAATATTTGAGTTTTTCTAGGATTAACTCTAGAACTGTTTTACCTCCAGAAAAGAAATGTAGGTGTTTTTTTTTTTGTTGTTTTGTTTTCTGAAGTTTTAAACATAACAGCTATTATTTTTGCCTTAGGTAAGGAGGATTGAGTTAATTACATTCCTTGGGTCTTGGCATATAATCACTTGTCTGTGCAAAGCTTTTCTCTTATTTATTTCTGTGTTTTGTGTCCATTCTCTTCATTCGGCAACCACTTTCTTTTGTCTAAAAATTTAAATATTTATAATAAATAATATTTTATTAATACCTAATCTTAAAAGTTCAGTGATATTAGGGGCACCTGGGTGGCTCAGTTGGTTAAGCATCTGACTTCAGCTCAGGTCATGATCTCATGGTTCATGAGTTTGAGCCCCTATCAGAGTCTGGAGCCTACTTCAGATTCTGTGTGTGTGTGTGTGTGTGTGTCTGTCTGTCTCTCTCTCTCGCTCGCTCTCGCTCCCCCTGCTCATGCTCTGTCTGTCCTTCAAAATGAATAAACATTAAAAAAAAATTTTTTTTTAAGTTAAGTGATTTTACAACTTCGTTTTAACTTTTTAAAGTCTTGATTTTTTAAATCTAATGGGCAAAGTAGATTCATTTTTGGCTGTGGGTATAGGAGGGGGAAACTTGGGGAAAATAACTTGTTTTGTTTCTTGCTTATAGTTTCTATGGCCCAAGGGAGCTTTCAGAGTAGAATAAATATGTTTAGGAAATTCCAAGCATTGTCTTCAAATTATGCAGATTTTCTTTACTGAGTTTTTTCATAATTGAAATAACTCCGTTTTTACTGTCTATATGAGATGGAGAATTCTCATTAGTAGCTTCACATCTTAATCAGGCACCTGTGATTGTTTGCCATGGAGATGGGCAGGAACTGTTAGCGTCCCTTAACTCTTGGACTGTCGCTCTCTCCTTGTTGGGTGGAAATGAATGAAGCATGTTTGGCATGAGAGACCCGCCAGTTTTCATCCCTGCCCCCGTGGACCGCTACCGGCAGATTCTGCTCCCGGCTCTCCGCTTGTGCCAGGTCATCCTCACGTCCAGCACGGCCCAGCACTTGCAGGCAGCAGGCCAGGTAAGAAGAGTCATTGGCCTAGAAGTTGTCTGGTGCAGGGGCTGCGTTTTAGAGTTGCAGAAACCCTAGGCATAGACAGCGTCCATGGGTTTACCGTCCACTGTGGCAGACCCGGGCACTGATAGCCAGCCCCCTGGTACCTTGCGTGAACTTCACCAGACCATTCTTACATATACTCTTATTTGAATGAAACCCCACAGTGAAGAATGGAATAGTGAGATGGAAAGCAAGAGCTCAAAATGTGTTCTTCTGTAAAGGGAAGTGGTTATGATGATAGGAATAAGCTGCTTCTAAAATGTGGTTTAACCACGGATTTAGCAAGAGGCCATACACTATGTTAGGCCTTGCAGAAAGTATAAAGGATAGATGATAATGGCACATTTAATTGTGATATTTAGAGAACGAAGTAATTGAAGTAAGTGAATTTTCTAAAATCTTTTTCATTGAGCACCAGAAATTCGTTTTATTTTCCTCTCTTTTCAGTTGAAACCTTCAAAAAAAGAAATCTTTGTCTCTTTAAACTAATAATACAATATATAATCTAGCCATTCACCGATTAGACTTATCATTATGACTCTGGAGTCTTTATTGTTTTGCCCTATTATTGCAACACCCTCCAGAACTGTGTCCCAATACTTCATGGTAATGTTATGTGCTTTCCCTGTCTTCAGTCTCCAGGCTTATGTCACCAGGGTAGAATGCTGCTGTTTCTAACATAGCACCGTGTTTTGTTTTATTTTGTTTATGTATTTTTTTAAATTTTTTAAGTTTATTTATTTTGAGAGAGTGTGCTTGTGTGCACACCCCTGAGTGCGCCCCTGAGTGGGGGAGGGGCAGAAAGAAAAGGAGAGAGAGAGAATCCCAAGCATGCTCCACGTTGTCAGTGCAGAGCCTGGTGCGGGTCTCAAACCCAAGAACCATGAGATCATTACCTGAGCTGAAGGTGGGGGCTTAACAGACTGAGCCACCTAGGCACCCGGTTTTTTCTTTTTTCCCTTTTTTTAAGAGAGAGAGCACGCGAGTCGGGGAGGGGCAGAGGGGGTGAGAGAGAGAGAGAATCCTAAGCAGTCTCCATGCTCAGTGTGCAGCCCGATGTGAGACTTGATCCCACAACCCCGGGATCATGACCTGAGCTAATATCAAGAGTCAGACACTCAACCGACTGAGCCACACAGGCGCCTCGACATCTTGTTTTATACTGCATTAGTACATCTTACCCCTTTCATATGTGGCCTTTGGGTCAGTTCTTTAAAACTCAGAGACTTCCCCTGTCTTCTCTTTTATTGAGATTAAGATTTTTTTTTATTCCAAGTGGGACGTTGTGATGATAAAAGATTCTCTAATGCCACTCTTGCACTGGCTATCGCAGAATCCCCCAAGGCGCTTGTTTTAAAAACACAGATTACGGAGCACCACATCCAGCAGTTATGGGCTAAGGCCAGGAATCTGAATTCAAACCTAAAAAGGGACACAGTTGCTGAGTGATTCAGATGTTTGGCTTGTTTTGGCATAGAGGCTCAGCCTTCAAGGCGTTTAATCGAGTTGAGGAGACATCCCGTGTGAAACTAGAGTCCATGATGGTAGGCTGGAAAATGCCAGTGTGGAAGGGCGCAGTTTAGAGGGCAGGGTTTTTCTCTCGTTTGTATTTACCATATCAAAAGGAGAATTTAACAAAAGCTTTTTATGTGATTGTCCCCATGTCAGGCCAATCAGATTTTTATAGAGCAACTTAAATTCAGTAAGTCATTTTTATATCCATTTATTTTAAACTCCTGTTCTAGTTCCACTTGGACAAAAATAAAAGAAACTGAGAGTTAAGTAACAGTATTCATACAGTAGTTCTAAGTTATACTTTTCAACCGTAGCCTCTAAATACAGTAATTTCTAAACTTTGAAATGATCTTTCTTGTGAATTTTAGGTAAATATTTGCTTCTTGAAGAAATAAGCCACATAAATGCAAAAGACGATTCTTATATTACATTCATTGTGATTCATGACATTGAATTTCTGGCTTCAGCGTTACTAAAAAAAGATGAATTATAAATTCATAATACAATTTTCTCCTGTTGACCTCTGTTTTTTCCATTTCTCTCCCTTCTCCTCGGCTCAGGTGTTGCAGTTTCTCATTTCGCATTCTGATACCATCCAAGCAATCCTGCGCTGCCAGGACGTGAGCGCTGGGTCCCTGCAGGAACTGGCTCTACTGACAGGAATTATAAGTAAAGCAGCACTTCCTGGTGAGTCGATTATGTTGGATGGACTTTGAAATTCTTTGCGGACTGACGTACGCTTAATAGAATGAGGTTCTTATGGCTTTGCGATACGTAGGACTTACTTGAAATTGGTCCTAACCATTAACTGCTTTTTTTTTAATTAGTAAGTTTTTATTTATAAGAGTGATATATGTCATACAAAAATTCAGAGTTCAAGAAAATAATGACTACTCAAAACCTCACTGCCTAGAATTTACCAAGTGTTTTTTTAGTATATATGCTGCTGAAGCGAGCCTTTCTAATGTTGTTTTATATGTATGTACACGAGACAGGGATGGAGGCACACAGAGATAACTTACAAGAATGACATTATTTTTCACATGCATTGTTAGAAAACTATTTAATTTTACGTGAGTTTAACAGATTAAGAAATTAACTGAAGAGAGGAACACCTGGGTGGCTCAATTGGCTAAGCATCTGACTCTTGATCTTGACTCAGGTCATGATCTCCTGGTTCATGAGATTGAGCCCCATTTCAGGCCCTGTGCCAACAGTGCAGTCTGCTTGGGATTCTCTCTCTCCTTCTTTCTCTGTCCCTCCCCCTATGTCTCCCTCTTTCTCTCTCTTTCTCTCCCTTTCTCTCTCTCTCAAAAGAAAAAGAAATTAATTGAAAGAAAAACTGAAGACCTTGTTGAATTCCAGACAAATGTTTTTTTTTTTTTTTACTACAAGATTACAAGAGCTGTTCTTAAATGATCACTGTGATGAAGAAGGAAAAAAAGATTATGAAACATTATTAAGATATTTGGTTATTTTTTTTCCTTTGAATTTCCTTACCACCTGTATATTTTAGACAGAATCATTTAACTCCTATAGTATGGAAGACTGAAATCATGAGTTCTTTTATACTTCTTTTTCCACCTTCAGATTATCTTTGCCAATATTATTTTTACTTTGTCAGGTTTTATTTACATTCAGACCTGTACCCGTGAAACCTTCAGCTGTTCAGTTTTACTTGTATATTTACATGCATTCACTGAAACACACCATTGTTTTTTTTTCCCCACAGCTTCACTGTTCTTAGTTCTTTCTTTCGATTTATCTCTTGGTATTTTTAATTTGTATTGAGGTCCTTTTCCCCAAGAAAAAGTATATTATAGTCCCTGAATTTTCTAATGTTTATCAGCATCTAAAGGTTGCCTCTTTTTCTCCCTCTCTCTCTGCCCCTCCCCTGCTCATACTCTGTCTCTCTCTCTCTCTCAAAAATAAATAAACATTAAAATTTTTTAAAAAAAGGGGAAACACCTGGGTGGCTCAGTTTGTGAAGTCTCCGACTTCAGCTCAGGTCATGATTTCACAGCTCATGGGTTCGAGCCCCATGTCAGGCTCTGTGCTGACAGCTCAGAGCCTGGAGCCTGCTTCAGATTCTGTGTCTCCCTCTCTCTCTGCCCCTCCCTCACTCATGCTCGCTCGTTCTCTCGCCGCTCTCTCTCTCTCAAAAATAAATATTAAAACAAATTTTTTTTAAAGATAAAAGTTGCCTCTTTTTCTCCCTCTCTCTGCCTCCCCCCCCCCCCCATTGATGCTCTGTCTCTCTCTCAAAAATAAATAAACATTAAAAAAATTTTTTTAAATAAAGGGGAGGCACCTGGGTGGCTCAGTTGGTTAAGTGTCTGACTTCAGCTCAGGTCATGATTTCACAGCTCGTGGGTTCGAGCCCCACATCAGGCTCTGTGCTGACAGCTCAGAGCCTGGAGCCTGCTTCTGATTCTGTGTCTCCCTCTCTCTCTGCCCCTCCCTCGCTCATGCTCTGTCTCTGTCTCTGTCTCTCTCTCTCTCAAAAATAAATAAACATTAAAAAAAATTAAAAAAAAAATACAGGTTGCCTCTTTTCATGAAAGATGGCATGGCTGATTATGATTCTTTCCCTCAGAACTTATAATATTAATGATAACAGCTTGCATTTATGAAGCATAATGTGCCAAGTACTATTTCTTTAAACACTTAGCATATTTATTTAATTCTCACAAGGGTCTTATGAGGTAGAACTGTTTTCCACATTTTACAGGTGAGAAAACTGAGGCACAGAGAGGTTACCCTGTCCAAAGTCACATAGATAATACTGCTGGTGTAGTTTCCCGGCCAATATGGCTTCTGAGCCTGTGCAGTTAACTAGTAGGCTACGCTATCTCCACTTTATGTTGCTATGGAGAAGGCTGAGGCCAGCCCAGGATTCTACCCCACCACCGATACGTTTTCCTCTCTGAGGGGTGTCAGTGTTTGAGCCCGTGGTATTGGGAGAGGGAGCGGGTTTGGCTGGGCAGAGTGCAGTGCCTGTGGAAGCACTTAGGCCTGTGCTTATTCTGAGGAGAGCCCAGCTTGCACTCTGCCCAGTCACGGTGTGTCCCAGGGCCGTGCGCTTGTTGTGCTCATTCCCCGCTCACGCCAGTGTCTTTCAGTGATACCAGGTCAGGCCATCCTTCTGCCTCTGCTGAGGTCCCACGGTGCTTGGTAGTGGTTCTCCTAACCGTTTTCCCCTTGGTTTCCCCGGGGCCTTACCTAAGTACTGTAAAAGGCTTCTCTGCAAATTGAGGAGTGTCCGTGAGAATTTGCAAATGTTTTTGGTTTAATCTTCTTTTTTTTTTTGACATTGCTCCTGAGGAGTGGAATGAGGGCCATGGGCTGAATCGTGCCGCTTACTTCAGAATTTTCTCTAGTTTTTTTTCTTTGCCATCACCATTTTTCACTATTTATGGCATAATTCTTCCCCCACCCCCTTGTGCTGAATTTTGTTCATTTTGTAGGTTGATGACAGGAGAGACATTTCTATGATGCTCCTTCATTCCGCCATCTTAGCCTAGAAGTGCTGAGTTAGGTATCAAGAGAATTTACCTTTTATCAAATCCTCTCTGACAAGGTGGTTTTATTCATGAAGTCTTCGGTCAGTAACTTTTTTAAATGCCTAAATTTTCTATATTTTGCTAATAGCATCATTTGACCCTGTCATCGTATTAAGATTGTATTAAGAAAAGCACTTTATTTTATCTTATTAATGTTTTTTTGTTTGTTTATTGAGAGTGAGAGAGGGAGGGAGCAAGTACACGTAGAGAGGGGCAGAGAGAGAGGGAGAGAGAGAATCCCGAACAGGCTCCTTCCAGTTAGCACAGAGCCCGAAGCAGGACTTGATCGCATGACCACGAGATCACGACCCGAGTTGAAATCAGGAGTTGGATGACCGACCACCTGAGCCACCCAGGTGCCCCAGCAGTTTCACAGGCTCGTGATAAATTCCAACAAAAGGAAAGTACAAGTGGTGCAGCGGCTCTCTAAAGTGGTTTAGGGAACAGCGACCAGCAGTTCTCGTTCTCTAAAAGGAATTAGGTATCAACTTAGCTTGTTTTTTTGACAAGTTTCTCTGCATATGGCGTCAAATTGTCCCCTCCCTACACAAATGAAATCAGATGATACGCACTGCTACGTAAGTAACTTCTTTTTCCCAGTTTGTCTTGGAGATCTTTTCCCTCATCACATAGAGCTCCTGCCTCATTCTTTTAAATTGGGTATCATTTCCCAGTTGCGAGAGTTAACCAGGTCTTTGTTCTTTAACCAGACACCTGTAACATGTTTACTGTTTCCAAGCTTTTTAAAAAATTTCCAACAGTGTTGCATTTAATAACTGTGTATGTATGTCCGTGTATGTGTGTCTGTGTGTATATATAGGCATTTTTGTAGATTTGAGCTGGTAGGCTTGATAAATGCCTGGCAGTCGTTGGCCAGAAAATAAAAACACTTCAAAATTTTTCTTCTGAAGATAATGACAAACACCCTCCCAAAATTTTCAGACAAACTTGTAACAGTTTTCACTCCTATCAACCCCACTCTGCACAGTTCAGCCTTTGAGGACATACTGTTTTGTATTCTCCTGTAATTTTACTATATATTTTTTTATCTTAAATTCTCACATTAAATTTTAAGCCCATTTATAACTGTGTCCCCCATATTGCCTAGCCTCATACCAGTTATGTCATACCTCCTCAAATACTGACCAAAAGGTTAATTTGTTTTCTATGACCCACAAATATTCTGGAAAGTGTTTTGGAGTTGAGACCAATGTAAATGGTACACAGAGTACTCATTCGGCACTTAGCAGAAGCATCTTCTAGAAACTGAGAGCATCTTACACAAACAGAATTGGTAGTCTTTTTTTTTTTTTTTTTTTTTTTAAGATTCTGTTTTTAAGTAATCTCTACACCCAACATGGGGCTTGAACTTACAACCCTGAGATCAAGAGTCGCATCTTCCACTGACTGAGCCAGTCAGGTGCCTCCCAAGTAGTCTTTTAAAGAGAGGCAGCAGTTGGAAAAAAAGAACTGGGGAATAGCAATACATGTTGCAGAAATCAGGAAACTTGAGAACAGAGAGGAAAAGGCCCACATTTCATGGTGGTGTTAGGTACAAGGTCCAGCTTTAAGGGGTAGGATGGGAAAGAGGGTTTAAAAATACAAGCAGCAAACGTGGACAAAATATTTCAAGAATTTGGTGTTAACCATATTTTCGCTTATTTGGGGGTTTTATTTCTTGGAGTACAAGGGAGACCTGAACGTGTTTTCAAATAGGAAAAATCTTCTGTGGCAGGGTAGATTTGGATAAGCTGGAAAAGTGATCCTCAGAGCAAACTCCCAGAGGAGGTGGAGAAGGGAAGGGATGGGATCTAGTGGAGTAATGAGGCACAGGTGCGGCACAGCAAGCCAGCATGTGAAGTCGTGGGCTGAGAAATCTAGAAAGAGGAGGTCTTGTTACTATAAGGAGCAAAAGATAAGGTTCTGGGTTACACGCTCTAGAGCGTATGCTTGGAGGTAAGGACTGAATTAAGGAGATTGTGAAAACAAAGGGTGGCTAGGACGGGTTCAGGTGGGTCATGAGCATGAGTACAGCCATGGAGGAAAGGAAGAAACCAGCAGAGTGAGTGAGCTGCGTGTTTACCTGGAGAACTCGATGGAAGTAAAGGGTGTTCGTCCCGGTACTGTAAGATTGATGAACTTGATTTAAGAATTCTGTAATAAGTCTAAACAGAAGTTTAATGGGAACTTTTGTGTATACGTGCAAACTCTACTTTGCCTAAGGGGAAAAGGAAAAAAAAAATCAGATGATATAGTACCTAGAAGAAAAAAATACATTTCATTTTTAGTGTTTTATATCCTAAACTCTTTCAGCAGGAGAGAGTAATTTACTTCTGAGTTTAGAACATTTTTAACTTTTATGGTTATAAATAAAAAGTAGATTTATCTCAAAAACTTTAAAAAGTACCTTTTGAAATCACAAATTCAGTCTAGATTTAGATTGCATTTGAGCGAACATGTAGTGGTGTGCTTATAGTCTTTGTGAAGTTGTATTTCTCAGAACTCCTTCGTGGCAAGTCTGTGTCTTTTCTTGTACATAAAGAATATAAAATACTCGAATCGTTCTTCCTGGTTTTTAAATGTTTTTATTTTGTTGACTTTAAAACTGTATTTAAAAGCATTCCAAATTTTATCAGGTATATTAAGTGAACTTGATATTGATGCAAATGAAGGATCTCTAATGGAGCTACAGGGACATATTGGAAGATTCCAGGTAACTGACTCTTACTTCTTTAAAGAGTAGTACTGTAAGACAACAAAATACAACAGCCCTCTTAGCCATCCTCCCTGTTCTGTTTCCTGGGTTTGGGCAAACCCTCTCAACGGTTTTTAATCTATTATCTCTAAATAAATATGCTTATTTTTGAATTTTAGGAATCATCTATTGATTTTCCATTGAGAAGGGTGAGAACTTAAGATCCCTTTTTTCCTTTCCTTCCACCATACAGTATGGACACTTCTCACAACACCCCTCCACCCACTGCCGAAGCGCAATATAATTATGAATTTGATTAGATCAGTACTTAGTGTTATGCTGTTATTATTATGTAAATGTAGTATTTGATATAAGAATGGGTGATAGGTTACTTTTGGGCACAACATTATGTTTTCCCTAGAGTGAATAATTATTTCTTTTTTTATTTGCTTGGTTTTTATGTGTTTATTTCTAAGCTCTCTTCCAGTTGTGTGATCTCCTTTAATATATTCAAGCATATTAGATAGCTTATCAACTAGATATTTATCACAGTCTTTCTGGGAGCCTCCTGGCCTGCTTTGATCCGGACATCTTCGTCTTTGATTGGCTGCAGAGTAATTATATTTATATACTAGAATTTATATTTCATTGTTTTTGATATAGTAATTTTCTTAACCAACCAATCCTCTTTTCATGAACTGTTTTTTCAAGTTTCCAAAAGAAAACTGCCGCTATCAGCATTTTTGGGTACAAATTTTTGAACTAGAGATTAGATAGCAATAACTGGTATCACTGGGTCCAAGGGTGCACACACAGTACATGTTGAGTCATTATCAAACAGCACTCCAGAAAGGATGGTACTCTCACCAGCAGTGCCCAAATACTCCTTCCTTCCTTCCTTCCTTCTTTCTTTCTTTCTTTCTTTCTTTCTTTCTTTCTTTCTTTCTTTCTTTCTTTTGTCGTCTAATGTTTTTCATTGGTAGGGAGAAAAAGACATTTTTGATGAGTCTTTCATAAGGTGAAAGAAATGTTTTAGTGCATTTGTTTTGTCTGTAAGGGTAGCAAACGGCAGGTGATCTCAAAAATAGATATAACTGTTTTGGCAAAATAAACTTGTAACCTTTTCGATATGTTTTGCCTTATCCAGTCTTATTATGTAAACTAACATCAGTTTACATAAGCTACTATATATCTGTGTATGTCTGTATATGAATGTAGGTGTGTGTGACACCAGTTTTTAAAGTGCATGTTTTTAATGTCCATTTATTATGTGCAGAGCACTATAGACTAAGCACTGTAAATACAATTCTTTGTCTCAGGTAATCCTGACAACAAGTAAGGTAGGAATCGCTATTTTCCTAAGAATGTGAGCATTGAGGCTTCTGGAAGTTAAGTAACTTGTTGTAGATCACATAGCAAGAAGTCAGGTACCTGCTATGGAAACCCGCATCTCTGATTGCAATCACTAGATAGGCGTATTACCAATTTTGAAAATCTTGTCCTTCCCTCTAAGAACCTTAGGAAAAATGGTATTATTGGGTGAAAAGTAGCAACATTTCAAGGAGAGGACATCTTCCGTTTTATCTGCCAAGGGTACCTGTGTGTTCTCAGCCCCTTTACGAAGTCCCCAGAGGCGGCTAAAGGAGAAATAGCCTTTAAACTTGAGCATTCATAGACAATATTATCATGGACATGCTTGTTACAAACTGTCTTCTGTTTGCCATCTCATTTTGCTTCTCATTGTTTATCAACTTGTGTTTATTTAATCGGTATCTACCAAGGAATTATTTGGTGTATACAGAATATTCTCTAATGTTTACAATGTAATGGGGATTAACTGCTTAAAAAAAAAAAAAAAAAAAAAGATGTTCTTTTAATGAGTTGACTGCCAAGCAGATACATTTGCAAAAAGGTGAATTTTAATAGTGCTAACTTCAGTGCCTCAGTTGGAGGTAAGAAATCAGATGCTTTAGAGAGTGATTCCACTCCCCAGTGAGTTCTTCTTTTTTGTATCCCTCAAAGAGGGGTAGCTGATTTTACACGTGTACCGGATTGGCTCTGAACAAAGTATCTTTCTCTTTCTTAGCGCCAGTGCTTAGGACTCCTGAGCCGCTTTGGGGGCTCTGACAGACTGCGTCAGTTTAAATTTCAAGATGATAATGTGGAGGGAGATAGAGTGAGCAAGAAAGATGAGCTTGAACTGGCCATGCAGCAGGTAAGAGGAGTGAGCGTTGTGTATCCGTTCTTGAACAGCTGTGTGTTTTTTGGAAGCGTGATGAAAACAACAGATGTGAGTGGTTTTACAGATTGATTTACAGCTTTGTTGTAATTTTACAGATTGATCACTAGCTTTGTTTTCCTTCAACTCTGGAGTTCCCTGATATTGGGCATTTGGGGAACTAACATTTTTGTCACTGTTACTCTTCCATTGTAGATCTGTGCCAATGTCATGGAATATTGCCAGTCACTCCTGTTACAGAGCTCCCCCACCTTTCAGCATGCTATGTGCCTCTTCACCCCGAGCCTGTCAGAAACCATTAATAGAGATGGACCCCGGCAAGGTGAGCCGAGTCGTTTCCTTCTGTATTTGAGTATTAAGTTGCTGTGATTAAGACAGGCTCTAGTCGGCTCCAGTGAGATGCAGTGTTTTCTTTATGTGTCATTAGTGGGAAAATTTGTAAATGACTTTAAGGAGTGGTAAGGAGTTGGCGTTGTTCGTCTTGTGGATAGTCTAGAGAGCTGGAGAGGACAGAGAAATTCAAGATTTTCTGAGGATAGATTTCTAAATAGAAGAGCCTTGTGGGGAGAGTGTGGTTTTGAATAGTATCTGAGATGCCAAAGAAAGAATCTAGGATTGGTGATTAAGCTAGTCGGGTGAAAAATGTGAAAATGTAACAGTTTAGATGTGAAATCATGTTAAGCTGAATGCATGTCTAAATTGGGTCCTGTATTACAGCTCCAGGTTTCTGTACCATAGCAAATTAAAATGTAGATGCTAAGTGAGCTGACATAGCCCATGATTTCCTAATGACACAGTCGGCAAGATCTGGAATGTGAGGGCTAAGGGTTGATTGAAGTGGTTATCCCATGGGCCACTCAGAAGCCAAAACCCATTCTGATCTCAATGGCGGTAACGGAATGGACTGCT
Source organism: Prionailurus viverrinus (assembly GCF_022837055.1). Classification (NCBI taxonomy): domain Eukaryota; kingdom Metazoa; phylum Chordata; class Mammalia; order Carnivora; family Felidae; genus Prionailurus; species Prionailurus viverrinus. The sequence goes on from NC_062562.1 coordinate 151,666,533, forward strand.
TCTGATTTCCGGAAGCTCTTTGTGTGAGGTTTCTGAAAATCATTTTGTCACATTTTTATCTCCTTCAAGATCTTATTTTCCCTGGAAATTACTTAATCACTTAAAATACTTAATAGGATGATGTTATGAAAAATATATTAGTTTAACAATATATAACCACTGTCTCATGTAACTGGTGCCAAGACCTGACTCTATTTGTGTAACTCTATTATAAAGTGACCAGGGGGGCCCTTTTCTTCTCCCTTGAATCACACATTTTCATACAAACTTGACCTGATCATAACATTTTCAAGTGATGGACACCTGGGTGGCTCAGTTGGTTAAGCGTCTAACTTCGGCTCAGGTCATGATCTCACAGTTTGTGGGTTTGACCCCTGCATCAGGCTCTCTGCTGACAGCATGGAGCCTGCTTGGGATTCTGCCTCAATCTCTCTCCCTCTCTCCCTCCCCCTTCCCCTCCCTCCTGCCCTGTTTCCCCCCTAGCTTATGCTCTCTCTCTCTCTCTCTCTCTCTCTCTCTCAAAAACAATAAACATTAAAAAATTTTTTTTAAATATTTTTAAATGAAATTGTAGTTTTGTCATTTATTCTCCGAAAACAATCATATGCTAATAATGTATCATTAGTAATTATTAAAATTTCATTTAGCTTCTTCTCACTTTGAGCACATCTTTCCCATACTGGATCATTCTTTGATCTTTAATACTTAATGATGAACTTTATGAAGGCTTATATATTGGTTTTTATTTTTCCTCAGACTTTTTAAAGATTTAATAAGCATACATACCTTTGCCAATTGTAGACACGGCGTGGGTAGGTATGTAGTAAGTTCAAGAACATTTAGTTGTAGAGAAGTAGCTTAACCTTAGCAGTTAAGAATATAGACCGATGATGAACTGCCTAGACTTGAATCCCAATTCTCTAAGTGACTATTCATATGACTTCAGAAAAATTATTTAACCCTCTCTGTGCCTCAGTTTCCTCATCTGTAAAATGGGAGTAATAACAAGCTCCTAATTTTTAGTGTAAGGATTAAATGTGTTAATATCTGTGAAATGCTTTAGAACAGTGTCTGGTCCTTAGCACTGCCTAAATGTTAGCTCTTATTATTTTCATTATTGCTGTTGTCATTATTGTCTATCATTTAGTATATGTACTATTACTTGTGGTCCAGGGCCCTTTCCTATAGCACTTCTACTCCCTGGACCTTGTGATCTTTCCTGCAGAATCTGCTTTCTTTTGTCAGCTCTTTTGTGAGCAGCCCCCATGAAGCTAAGTCTGGTAGCTTCTGCACACCTTAATACTTTCTAGACTTGAGCAGGTTAGCGTGTGAGAACTCCTGATATGTGCCAGAGTACTGTCAGCATTGGACCATTCTCTTTCTGGATGTGTTCCTGCCAGACTAGATAATGATACAGACGTTCCTGGGCCCCAGAGTACCTAATTTCACCAGCAGAAGGCTCTGTATCATAGAGACTGTCACATCTTCACTGAGGACTAGAAAGGGAAACCTGGCAACTGATGTGAGTCCAGGATGTCCTGGTTGGTGGCAACATCCGCTGACAAGGAACTGTTTTCTCGCTTCCACTCTTCACGAAGACCTGTGAAATGTGACTTAGAAGCAAAGTTAAGGGAGAGAGTGGAGAAGGAAGCCAATGCACATCTCCCTGCAGTATTGGTGGCAGTTAGAGCCACTGAACAAAGATTATCTCCGAATTGAACTCGAAATTATTAAGGTGTTTCTCAAGAAATCCCTCAATCAAAGGGGAAGTTGCTCCATTTGCACCAGTCTTGCCAGCTCTTCCCTTTGCAGAAGACTTTCCCGACATCCCATTGTTCCTTTGTACCTTCATCAGAAGCTAGTCAGGTAAAAGGCAGATCATTTTGTTTCCTTACCCAAAAGGACTTACGGTGCTAAGAGAGTTGTTGAAGTTTAGATTTCATTATATTATTTGAATATCTCAGTTAGTGTTCTCCTTCTCTTGGGAAGAATGACTTTGAGCTGGGAATTCAGCAACCAGAAAGATGCAGACCAGAAGTGAATCCACATAACCAGAGCTGTAGGGTAAAGCAGGAATTATTTGCCTGGGGCCAGGAAACTCCAGACTTGTGTGTGAGGCTTGCGTCTGTGTGTTCATGGCAGGGGCGGGGGGAGAAGCTGGATGCAAAGGTTTGTAATTAATGGTTCTGAAAGAGGTCTTCCCCCCAATAAAGGGAAAGTTCTGTCAGTGTCCCATCATCCAGATTTCCTTATTCTCTTCAGGTCTTCAACTTTATGCACATATCTGATCATAGTAGCTCCTAACCCCTCCTCTGAACTGTCAGAAGTATTTAAAAGTGGTTTTGGGTTGGGGCCCCTGGGTGGCTCAGTCAGTTAAGCATCCAACTCTTGACTTTGGTTTAGGTTATGATCTCACAGTTCATGGGTTTAAGCCCCTCGTTGGGCTCTGCACTGACAGCGCAGAGCCTGCTTAGGATTCTCTCTCTCCCTCTCTCTCTCTCTGCCCCTACCTCACTTGGTAACTCTCTTTCTCTCTCTCTCTCTCTCTCTCTCTCTCTCTCTCTCTCTCTCTCTCTCTCTCAAAATAAATTAATAACCGTTGAAAAAATTTTGGGTTGGTTTTAATAATAGGTTACATGCCCTTCAATTCTTGGCATATCCTGTTTAAAACAGGTGATTTGAGGGGCATCTGGGTGACTCATTCAGTTAAATGTCCAAATCTTGATTTTGGCTGGGGTCATAATCCCATGATTTGTGGAATCAAGCCCCACGTTGGGTTCTGCACCAAGAGCACAGAGTCTGCTTGGGATTCTCTCTCTCCGTCCCTTTCTGCCCCCCCCCCCCAATAAATAAATAATAATTAAAAAAAAACCAAAACAGGTCATTCGAGATTCATATCAAATTCTTCACTTGATCTTAGCCAAAAGGCCGAGAAGCGATTCAAATTCTTATAAGTGGAACATCGTTTTTTATTATCAACTCTATTAGATACTCAAGCTCCAGTGATTCCATATTGGCGCCTGCCCGGTTTGGGCATTATTGTCTACCTGCTGAAACAGAGTGCTAATGACTTCTTCAGCTATTACGACAGTCATCGACGGAGTGTCAACAAACTTCAGAATGTAGAGCAACTTCCACCTGATGAGATAAAAGAGGTATGAACCTCATCATGAGCTGTGGAGATTTCTGAGAAGCCTTTGCTTTTCCTCACAAGGACCAGAATACTGGTGTCAGACTTGTGAGCAAAGATGATGTATGCAGGGAGACGAAGGGGCTTGAAGTGGTTCCTCTGTGTGGCTTTAAGAAGAGCCCCTCACCTTAGCACCACGCCTCATAAGCAGAGTAACACGTCACTGAAATACAGTGAAGCTGCACTTGTTTAAGAACACCACCTGCCCTCCGGTAGAACGGCAGCTGGCCTTTGAAGGAGGGTTTTGGTAATTTATACTCTAAAGTCTGTGCTGAGAAACTTGGGTGTCTATTGCAGATGCTTATTCAGTAGAAGTGATCCCTTAAGATGCCTCTGTGCCTTCGGCATCTTCAGTATCTGTTGAGTGAATTTTTCAGACAAACGGGATGGCGGATCAGACTTGACTGCCTGCTCTCAATGAGCCAGAATCACTCGCTGATGTTTATTGCAGCTAAAGATGCTGAGTTGCCGGGCTTGCTCCCTCAGTAGCCGGACTACACGGGATCTCTTGCCCGGTGCTGGAGCTTCTTGGTGTCCTTTGGCAGCCTCGGTGTTGAACCGATTTGCCATTCCTGGTTTGCACCAACTCCCCTGAAAACTCGGTGTCACTCTTCAGAGTAGTCAAGCCTGCCCCTTCTTGCCACTCTTCTGATGATCAGAGGGAACACTGAGTGAGTGTTTACCATGTGCCAGGCCCTGAGCTACAAGTTCTGGCTCAACACATGAGCTTTTTTTTCTCAGATGAGGAAATGGAGGCACTGGAAGTTTGAATAACTTACCCGAAGCCACCCAGCTAGCACGTACCGAGGCAGGAGTTATTGGTGGGGTTCAGGCGAGCCCTGGAACCGGGTGGCTTACAGCCGACAGCCCCTCCTCCTCCCATTGCAGCTCATGGGCCGTGCCGGTCCTCGCAGGGGGCCCGCAGCCTCCCAGTGAAGCGTGTGGCGCCCTCCTAGCCCGTCTGCCAAACCCAGCGTCTGGGTTGTAAATCGCATCTCTGTGCTTATGCCAAATAGAGGTGTGATGAAGGGAGTTTCTGGCCGATGAGCATATTTTTCTATCTGCTGTAGAAATCCACTGTACGTTTTCTTCAGAAGATACGTGACAGCTGTCAAAGAACTTCTCCATGACAGTGTTAAACCTACTGCTTGAAAAACCTACTGTTTCATCTCGTTTTACCTTGATGGGAAGTTGAGGGTTGGTCGGCCCATCAGCAGATTGGAAATGTCTGTTTCAGGGATGAGACCTTTTCCAGAAAGCAGCACGTGAATCTTCATTTGTGAATTTAATTGGTTTGGCTCGCTGTTTTTCTATAAAGTTACTAGCTTCCTAACTAGCTTAGATAATAGCTCTTGTCTGCAAGGACATTTAAACTTCTTCAAACGTTTTTCACAGTGCTTATCGCAAGTGACCCTCTGTATAGAATTCCATGAAGTTTTGGTTACAGTTCACATCATCACTAATACTGTGTTTGTTTCTGGTTCTCAGTTGTGTCAGTCTGTGATGCCTGTTGGTGTTGAGAAAATCTCCACTGCCCAGAAATATGTCCTAGCAAGACGGCGTTTGGTGAAGTTGATCAACAATCGAGCCAAACTACTTTCCCTTTGTTCTTGTATCCTTAATGAAGTCACAGTGGGAACTGGAATGGTGACCTTTAAAAGATTCTTTAAATGTAGAGACTGTTTACTGATTCTCACATTTTTTGGGCATCAAAGCCATATAGAAAAGGACATAATTATTGTTGATTTTTTCCAGTAAATGCCCGGTATATTTCCAAATTAAAATTTTTCCTTACCTTTTAGAGTAGCTAGTAATCCTGATAATGTGTACAGTCACTCTGTGTCTGAATAGGAAGCAAGGACACTGGAGACTGTGCTGGCACAGCACACGCACCCCCCCCCTCCCTCCTCCCCCAGGCCCCACCTCATTCCTCTCAACACGTCTTGCTGCTTTCTAGGGAAACAGACCCTTACCCCTGTCGGTTAGACTGAGGCAGTGCGTATGTCACTAAGTGGTACGGTCTCTCCTTTTTTCCCCTCCTCAGCAGCTGGTTTGATGAGATTGTTTTCCTTTAGTCCGAGCTCTCTTCTGTAGTTATCATAGAGACCTGCCTATTTATTCTTTGGCGCCATCTGGAGTACTACTTGTTACATTGCACGCCCACCGATTCTCAGGATTCCCTGTTTGCCTCCAGAACCTTATTTAAAAGCAGAAGACTACAAGGTAAACTTCATTCTGAAAACCTATAGATCTCAGTGCTTTGAAAACCTAGTTACATTTTTATTTATTTTTTGTTTCCAGGTTACTAAGAGTGGATTGGGCAATGGAGAGCTACTTAGTTATTAGACATGGCTATTTCTTGTGTTTTACTTCTATTCATGGGAAATTGTGTGGACAATATGAACATCTTAAGACACTGCTCTTCAGCTTCTTGCAGTTAAGGGCTGGCCAGCTCCAGAGTCCCCTGCTCACAAATAATTTTCTAGAAGAATGGATGTGGGTCAGCCTGGGCCATGATCTTTATTAAGTGAGCCTGTTTGACCAGTGAGCTTGTATTGGATCCCTTAGTGGGAAAGAAACGGAAGGAAAGCTTGCAGACCCTGACCTAGACAAGTGAAATGCTTTCCAGGGGCTTCTAGTTACTGAAAGTTGAAATAGATTTCTCAGCCTTGACCCATGTTTTCTGTGGCGCTGTGGTTCATTGTCTTCAGATTCTTCCAGGGTGTAGCAGACGCATCCTGGGAAAGCTGTTTTGACTGTGTCTTTTATCTCTAGATTCCTTCGCTTCAGAAACCAACCTGGATTTCAGAAGTGGTCTGACTGCAGTGAGCCAACATGACATAGACCAGGTAAGGTTCTAGTCTCATACCCTTGTTCTTTTCTGGAAGGACAAAGGAAGAGCCTAGTATGTTACTAAGTTTATGATTTTCAGGGCTATGTACAAAGACCTGATTTTAATTCGTGCCTGGCCACCCAACAGCTCTGGGACTTTGAACAACCTGATTTTGAGCCTCCATTTCCTCAGTGAAGAAACGGAAATGATAATTCATCCTCAAACAGTTTTGTCAGGATTAAATGAGGTTTCATATGTGGGGCTCCTAGGGGAGTAGTGCCTGGAAGGTGTAACATCAAGTTCAGTAAATTACTGAGCATGTGATCTGGAAACTGCCAGTTTCTTTAGATTAACTTTGTCGACTTTAGGCACAAAGTGTCACTCAGCACTTAATTTTCCAGAAAATAATTTAAATGGAGAGATGGGGAGTAGCCATTACAAATTCCATTTAGGAGACCATAGTATTATACAGTAGTATGTACTTAGTAACCTCTTGGCCAGTAATATTGGAATGAATGAAGAGCATTCCAAAAACAATTAAAATGAAAACTTAATATGAAACTAATAAGAAAGTCTTGGGAACAGAGTAGTTAGCAGGGTACATGAATTATAGCTGGATCTGTTCCTAGGCATCTGAATGTCCTTAGCCATGATTTTTTTTTTTAACTTTTTTTTTTAATGTTTATTTATTTTTGAGAGAAAGAGAGAGCGTGAGCTGGGGAGGGACAGAGACAGAGGGAGACACAGAATCTGAAGCAGGCTCCAGGCTCTGAGCTGTCAGCACAGAGCCCGACGCGGGGCTCAAACTCACAGACTGTGAGATCATGACCTGCTGAAGTTGGACACTTAACCGACTGAGCCACCCAGGCGCCCCCCCCTAGCCGTGATTGGATAAAGCCTCTGTACTCTTCCCTAATCCCTCTTGGCCACTACCTTTCTTAAAGCTGAAGGTTAGGCTTTATCCAGGAAAGAGCATCCTCCAGACCATGCTTAACCAGACATCATAAAGAGCATGCTCTCATCCCAGCCCAGCATCTCATCTGCCCCAGAGTGACTTCATAATAGCAATCCATGTTTTGGCTAGACTTGTTTAGGTAAGCTTTAATGTTCAGTTAGGTCATGGGCACAATTAGGCAAAGTATAGATCTACCAGAAGATGTTTGATAAATATGTGTTGAATTAATCACTATTTCTGTTTCATTAGACTGTGCTGTTATAAAGTGAGAAGAAATGCAGGATTAATAAATAACCTTCTCACTCTGTTTTGATTTTACTGCAAAACTGAAGGCAGGTAGATTTTATCTAATTTTGCACTTAATATTAACATTTCACTATTATGCCAAAAAGATCCATTCGAAATCAAATGTGCATTCTAAAATACATGAATTCTAAAGTGTGTACCAGGTTCTTGTCTTCTGTTTATATTGTTTGAAAGTGAAAGCATGGAAATGGTTTTTTCTTTTTTTTTTTTAATTGCAAAACAAAGTAAAAAGTAAAAGCTTCTTTCCAGTTTATCCTGTTTCTTTCCCCAGAGGCATCCACTCCTAACAACTTGTGTCACCAGTCAGGAAATATTTTATTGCAGTATGTCCATATGTCAACAACAGCATCATTTGTTGTTGTTATTTAAAATTTTAAACATTTATAAATTGGGACTTTTTATAAAGTCCCAGGAAAGAGGGAAAAAATATCATACCAATAAATTGTAGCATAGAAGGAATGTTTAGTTAATTTGCTACATGAGAAAGGACCACATTACAAAATTTCAAAGATAGTTTAAATTGGAAGACATGAAACAAAAAATATTTGAGACTATAGTTTTAATAACAAAATATCATCTGTGTTAACTCTAGCTTCAGGCTGACGCCATCAACGCTTTTGGAGAATCACTACAAAAGAAACTTCTGGACATTGAAGGATTATACTCGAAAGTTCGATCTCGCTATAGTTTCATACAAGCTCTTGTCAGACGTATCCGAGGCCTGCTGAGGATATCAAGGAACTAAGAGCCCGTGCTTATACTCTTCTAGGGAAGAGAAGAATTGGGGAAAACTGTCCCCTTTTTATGGACTAGTTTGTTTCTAAATTATGACCAAAAAATATTTTGCTATTTCTTTCTTTATATATGGACATCTTTTCTGTAAATTTCTTTGCCTGGTTCCAACCTCACTAGTAAAAAATAAATACTTTTTAAAAAAAGACACAAAACATATGGCTAGTCGTTTTTGAAATTTTACCTAGAAAATGATCATTATTGGGAATCCACTTTCCACAGTGGTAGTTTTCCCCTAGGGGTATAATTCTGAATGTTCTCTTAAAGGCATAGTCTGGAAATTGCAGTTTTTTATCTCTTTGTTATCTGCATTGCATTTCTGTGATAATCAAGGTCACTCCATGGGGTAGAGTGGACCACAAACTATAGTTACACTGTTTGATAGAATAGTGTACTCACTACTGTGAAGATATTATAGAAATGTCCCAAGAAAGGAAGTTATCTCTTTGCTAAAATTATTTTTTTTTCCTGCATGTTAGTGGCAGTATAATAATTTGGATTTGTCCAAATTATTTGATTGTGAAATTTCTCAAACTAATCACCTACTGATAATTTCTCATATAATTAATGTGATGCCTACGATTAGGGCAAAAGAATTTAGACCATCATCACTCTACTTCTTGCCCAATTGTGCTTATGTTCAAGTGACTACATCATCTCAAAGTCCATTTTTCCCTTTCTAGCCATAAATTAGTTCAGCCTAAAATAAAGGAGAGAAAGGGAAAAGTGTCTTGACTCATGAGTAGCAGAAAATTAATACTTAGTTCTATAGTGTTTCTTTTTTAAAAATATAATTTTTTAAATAATTTCTGTGGCTTTTTAGCATATTAAAATTTGTTTAATGTTTACTTATGTTTTTCTCCTTAACTATTTGAAAGTATATTGTAGACATAGTGACAGTTTCTCCGTAATATTTCAGCAACTAATAACAAGGATATTTCCTTCCAAATCATAATACCATTATCACACTTAAGACATTTGCTAATAAAATACAGTAAAATTTTCAAATATTAAGGCAATATTCAAATTTCAATTGCCCCCAAAATGTACTTCTAGAACTTTAATTTTTTTTAATCCAGAATTAAATCAAGAATCACACATTACATTTAGTTATCTCTTTAGTTTCCTTGATTCTGAAATGTTTCCCCTCCTTTTTGGGGGGAGATGGTGATTAATGTGACACTTGTTAGCTGTTTTGAAAAGGGTCCCAAAGTTACTTTTGTTTTTGTTTTTAAATTAAGTTTAGGTTAAACATTTTTGGCAAGAATACTACAATTCTGTGGGTGATACTATGCCTTCATATATCAGGAGGTTCCTATCAGTTTGTCCCATTATTTTAAGTTTGCGCACTTAATTAAGGTAGTGTTTGATACACCGGCATTGTAAAGGTTATCTTTCTTCCCTTGTAAGGAATAATCTGTGGGTTGATACTTTGAGACTGAATTTATGTTTCCAAAAACTATCAGCCATTGCTTTTTAAAAAATGCTTATTTTTAACGTTTATTTATTTTTCAGAGACAGGGCACGAGTTGGGGAGGGGCAGAGAGAGAGGGAGACACAGAATCCAAAGCAGGCTCCAGGCTCTGAGCTGTCAGCACAGAGCCCGACGCGGGGCTTGAACTCACAAACTGCAGATCATGATTGGAGCCAAAGTCAGACGCTTAACCGACTGAGCCACCCAGGTGCCCTTAAAAATGCTTATTTTTGAGAGAGAGAGAGCAGGGGAGGGGCAGAGAGAGACAGGGACAGAGGATCCAAAGCAGGTTCTGTGCTGACAGCAGAGAGCCCCATGAGGGGCTTGAACTCACAAACTGTGAGATCATGACCTAAGCCGAAGTTGGACACTTCAGCCAACTGAGCCGCCCAGGTGCCCCTCTGCCACTGCTTTTATCATTAACTCAGGTTTAAAAAATTGTGTGTGGTTTTGATCATACAAATAATATCAATATTATAAACATGCAGACACCCACTCTATCCTCATGTTACATACTTAATCAAATCTTAAAATTAACCCTATTTGCTCAAGAATTTATTTTTATTTTTTTTATTAAAGATTTTTTCATCTTGATTTTTGAGAAAGTAAGTATGAGCAGGGAAGGGGCAGAAAGAGAGGGAGACACAGAATCTGAAGCAGGCTCCAGGCTCTGAGCCGTCAGCACAGAGCCCAACATGGGGCTTGAACTCACGGACTGCGAGATCATGACCTGAGCTGAAGTCAGATGCTTAAATGACTGAGCCACCCAGGCACACCAAGAATGTCTTTTTTTTTTCTTTTAAAGAAATATACTATGGTAGATACAGTTGGGGCTCCTGTGAACTTCCTGTTCCCAATTCCCCTACTTCCCTTCCAGAGATAACCATTGTCATGAAGTTATTGTTGAATTTGCCATTCATGTTTTATGCTTCTACTACATATGTGTGTATCCATAGACATTAACAAGTATTGTTTTACAGGGTTGTGTTTTTTTTTAATTCTTATTTTAATTCCTGTTAACAGAATGTTGTATTAGTTTCAGGTGTACAACAGTGATTCAGGAATTCATATATCACCCGATGCTCATCACAAGTGCAGTCCTTAATCCCCATCACTTATTTAACCCATCCCTTGTTTTATAGGTTGTGAATCTTGATATGTGGGTTGTCCTACGAATGGATCAATTTGTAGTTTGCTTTTTTTTGGTTCAGCATTGTGTTTTTAATAATTGCTCATGCTCATTTATTATAAATCTTGAATGGTAGTTATCGATTTTACAGATAACCAAATTTATGCAGTCTGTGGTTGGTGGACTGGCATACATTTAAATTCCCAGTATTATTTGTGTTTGTATTTGCTATTACGAGCTGTGCTGCAATGATTATCATACATGTCTCCTTGGATGAGACATGCGCTATGTAAGAAGGCCTCTCTGGATCACATAATTATGAGTGGAAATCTTGAGACAGAGGTTAAGAGTTCTAAATTTCACTAGACGTTGCTGTATTTTTCTTAGTGGTTGCTCCAATTTACTCCTACCCATGGGCTGAGAGTTCCTGTTTTTTCATACCATTAAGCACAGTTCCAATTGTCATACTTTTTTTTTTCTAACGACTTATTTTTTTACAGCAGTTTTAAGTTTCCAATAAAACAGAGAAAGAATCAGAGACTTCCCATATACCCGCTGTCCCCACACATGCATAGCCTCCCCCACCCTATCAGCCTCACTCACCAGAATATATGTTTTTACCAGGGATGATCCTACATTGATGCATCGTAATCACTCAGAGCCCATGGTTTTTACCTTCCAGTTCACTCTGGGTGTGTATCCATCACTCTAATGTATAGAGGAAAATCCTTATCTGCACTGCCTGTTCATTTTTCCATTCCCTCCTACCCACCACCCTCATAACCTTTGTAACCAATTATTTTTTTAAATTTTTTTAATGTTTATTTTTGAGGTGGGGAGGGGCAGAGAGAGAGAGAGAGGGAGACACAGAATCTGAAACGGTCTCCAGACTCCGGGGTTTGAACTTAACAAACCGCAAGATCATGAACTTAACAAACCGCAAGATCATGACCTGACCCAAAGTCAGACACTTAACCGACTGAGCCACCCAGGCGCCCTGACCAGTTATCTTTTTATTGTTCCCATAGGTTTGCCTTTTTTCAGAATTTAATATACTTGGAATCAGAGAGTATGTAGGCTTTTCAGAATAGCTTCTTTCACTTAGTACCATGCATTTAAGCTTCCTCCAAATCTTTTCATGGTTTAATAACTTTTTACTTTTTAAGCACTGAATTATATTACATTGTCTGGATGTACCATAGTTTTCTAATCCACTCACTTCCTGAAGGGCATCTTGGTTGTTTTCCAAGTTTTGGCAATTATGAATAAATCTCGCTTTTATAAACATCCTTGTATGGGTTATGGTGTGCACAGAAGTTTTCAACTCCTTTGAGCAAATACCAAGGAGCACGATTGCTGGGTCATATGGTAAAGATAGTTTAGTTTTATAAGATACTGCTGAGCTGTCTTCCAAAATGGTGGTACCATTTTGCATTCCCCCCAGCCATATTTGACACTTCTTGTTCTGAATCTTCACCGGGGCTTGTCAGTGTTCTGGATTTTGGCTATTCTAATTGGTACCTCTTGTTTAATTTACATTTCCTTGATGACATACAATGTGGAGCATCTTTTCATGTTTATTTGCCATCTGTATATCTTCTTTGGTGAGGGTCTGTTAAGGCCTTTGGCCCATTTTTAAAGTCAGATTGTTTTCCCATTGTTGAATTTTAAGGGTTCTTTGGATATTTTGGATACATGTTCTTCATCAGACATGTCTTCTGCAAGTATTTTCTCCCAGTCTGTGGCTCTTCTTCTAACTCTTTTAATATTCTTTGGGAGAGCAGAAGTTTTAATTTTAAATCATTGAGCTTATCAATCATTTATTTCATGCACCATGCCTTTGGAGTATCTAAAAAGATCTCGTTATACTCAAGGTCATCTAGATTTTTTTCCCGTGTTTCGTCTAGAAGTTTTATAGTTCTGCGTTTTATGTTTAGGTCTGTGGTCCATTCCGAGTTAATTTTTGTGAAGGATATAAGATCTGTGTCTAGATTTATTACTATAATAATATTAATATAATATATATGTTTGTAATATTATATATAAACATATATATGTTACTTGCATGTGGTTTATTATTATTATTATTTGCATGTTGAGGAGTCTAACTTTACACTGTGATATTGCCTTTGCTCTTTTATCAAAGACCACTTGACTATATTTATGGGGGTCTGTTTTAGGCTATTTTATTCCATTGGTCTGTCTGTTCTTTTGCCAATACCACATTGTCTTAATTACTGCAGTCTTCCAGTAAGCTGAGTAGTGTTTGTCCTCCAACTTTGTTCTCCTTCAATACTGTGTTAGTTACTCTGGGTTTTTTGCCTCTCCAGATAAACTTTAGTCAGTTTGTTGATATCCATGAAATATCTTGCTGGGATTTTGATTAGAATTACATTTAATCTATAGTTGAAGTTCGGAAACACTAATTTCTTGACAATGTTATTGAATCTTTTGTGAACATGGCATGTATCCATTTATTTATTTATTTATTTGACTTTTTTATCAAAATGTTGTGGGTTTCCTCATAGGGATCTATATTGTACATATTTTGATCAGTGTCTAAGTGTTTCATTTTGGGTGGTATTAGTGTAAGTAGTATTGTGTTTTTAATTTCAAATTCCACCTATTCATTGGTATATAGGAAAGCAATTGATTTTTGTGTATTAACTTTGTATCCTGCAACCTTGCTAAAATCACTTGGTTCCATGAGTTTTCTTGTTGATTCTTTTAGGTTTTCGACCTAGGTGATCATGTATTGAAAAATTTTTGCCAATCCTGTGGGTGTAAAATGGCATCCCCACTTGCAAACTTTGTGTATTGTTTACCTTTTTTTTTCTCTGTTTATAAGCTTTATTTTTTGTTGGGTTGTGGATTTTTTTTTCTTTTTATGTGTAGGTGGTAAATATAAATTTAGAGGGCTTTAGTGTATTCAGTTTTGGGTTTGCAGATATTTTCTCCCTATCTATTTGGTTATCCTTTGAATTTTTTTTATGGTGTAGAAGGTTACATTTTAATGTAATCTATCTTTTCCTTGAGGATGTGTGTGCATGTACTCTTTATGTTTTATTTTAAATTTGGCCAAAACTATTATAAAACTTGAGGGTCATAAATCTACTTTTCAGTATTGTCTTTTGACAGTTTAAAAATTTTGCCTCCTCTGGGGCACCTGGGTGGTTCAGTCGGTTGAGCATCCAACTTTGGCTCAGGTCATGATCTCACGGTTCCTGAGTTCAAGATCTGCATCTGGCTCCCACTTCAAATGCTCTGTCCACCTCTCTCTCTCTGCCCCTCCCCCACTTGTGGTTTCTCTCTCAAACATAAAAATAAGACCTTAAAAAAAATGTTGCCTTCTCATTAGGTCATTAATCCCTCTGGCACTGATTGTTGAGAATGGCATGATCTCTGTTTCCAATCTCTTGCTACAGTGAATATTTTTGAGCATACACAATTTAACCCAATTGCTGAGACAGAAGGTTTGCTCACTTAAACTTAAGATAGTTTTGACCAAATTACCCTCCAATGAAGTTTTAACAGTTTGTATCCCCATCAGTACTGAATCACTATGCCTGTTTCCCTACTCTTTCCAATGAGATGTGTTACCAAGCTTTTTGATTTTTGCCAATATGGAGAAAAATGATACCTCATTATGGTAGTAATTTACATTTTTCTTAGTGTGAATGCCACTGAGTATCTTTCCATATGTTTGAGCTATTTGTATTTCCTTTTCTGTGAGCTGTTCATATCCTTTGAACACATTTTATTGGGTTGTTGGTCTCATTGATTTGTAGGAACTTTTCATACAAAGGAAATTAGTCCTTTCTCACTTGTTTTATCTTTTTTTTTTTTTTCCATACAGGAATTTTTAATTTTTATATGTTTGATTTTATCAGTCTTGTGTTATGGCTTCTGAATTTTGTTTCATGAGCCTTCCAATTTGGAAATTATAAAACAATTTCTCCTTTTTTTCCTCTAGCAATTTTACTGTTTCTATTTTTGTTTTGTTTTGCTTTGTTTTGTTTTTGATCTGTAACTTGATGGAGAAAAGCAGAAATGGAGAGAAAATGCTTCTTAATTCCTGATCGCTTTCCTGTTCCTCATCATTGTCCACTGTATCTCTATCATACACTCCATAGGGTTAAAACTAGTATGTTTTGTTATAGTTTGGAACAAGAGTTCTGCTTAATAGACAAGGGTGAGTTCTGAAGGTTGAGAGCAAAGAGAAAAGGTGGTCATCCTTTGTAAGCACGTGTTAAGGGAGGTTGTTGAGGGTTTCAAAGACCAGGAGCGAGAGGTGGCTCATAATATGATAGGGCAAGCTCTGTGTGGAGACAGGATGGGGAGAGGTCTCCTAGAGCTCACTGGCCTCACCAGTTTACATGACAGGCATTTATTGATCCCTCATGTCCCACTTGATTCCCACAATTCAGCAAGGGAGCTGGCATTAGACCCATTTACAGAGAAGGAAGGCGAACTTCAAAGAGGTTAAGTAACCGGGAAGCGAAGGCAGTCATGAATTGGACACAGTTGTGTCAGGCTCCAAAGGCCTCCAACTTAAGCACCTAACCTCTCTCATAGGTACTCATTGCAGTTTCCATAGCATACATGCGGCACTTTTGCAAAGTACAGCGCTCCTCCCCTCCATGGTTTCTGCATGAGGACCGGGTATATTGTGTTGCAAAAGCTCGGATTCTGCTTTGCACCTAGGGATGGCCTCCTGCCGTCCTTGCAGTTCAGGGAGTCCTAAGCCTAAGTGCATCTGAATCGTCGGGGTGCTGGTAGTAATATAGATCCCGGGGCCCGACCCACGTTTCCAGAAGAGGGATTTGGGGGACTGGCGTCCCGGCATATGAACGACCAAAACTATCCAGCCAGGCCTGGGACTTGGGACTTGCTCCTCCTCGGCCTTCTTACCAGCCGGCCAGTTCAGGCGGTAATGCCGGGGCGCTCCGCCAGGGGGCGCCGGGGCGCCGCGAGCGGCGCGCGGGTGGGGTGGGGCGGGGCGCGGCGGGGCGGGGCGAGGCGAGGCGGGAGGCGCGGGCGGGGCCGGGCGTGACCCGGAAGCCCACGGCGGGTTCCGCCCTCCGCCCCAGAGGCAGGCTCGGACGGGCCCACCGAGCAGCAGCCGCCCTTCGCTCCTTCCTCGCGGACACCATGCTCCAGTTTCTGGTGAGTGGAGCTGCCCCGCAGGGGCCCGGGGTGGCTTCGGGGCCCTCGAGGGCTCCGGGGCCGGGCTGCGGGGCTGTAGGGGTGTGCGCGTGGGTCCGCGTCCCCGCAGCGCCCGCTCGTCGCCTGTCGGGATGGGCTGCGGGGTTTTGTTTCTGCCGGGCGCCCAACCCTTTGCCGTACTTGTTCTGCAGTCATTCAAGTCACGCCAGAACTTGGAGGCGTCAGCAGGCATTTTCAGAGCCACTTCTGGGCCGTCCCGGCGGATTGTGTAATCGTGGTGTTAAAGCTTCTGGGGTCCTTAATGACTTCGCGGCCTCCCCTCTTCTGCCCCCCGCCCCCCGCACCCCAATCCCTGCCGGAGAGCCCTGCTGGTTGGGTTTTTGAGAACGGAAGAGGGCGGGGAGGGCCAGGAATAAACTCGAAATTAGTAAGCCACCCCACGAGGCGCAGAAACACAAGGTCGGAGGTAGAGGCTTGGGGGCTGTGGGGGAGGGGACCTTGTCAGGCCTTTTAGAGCTTCCAGACTTGGAGGATGGCTGGTTGCTGGCGTGAGTCAGACCCCGGAAGTGCTCATTTTGGGGGGAAAATGAGTGTTACTATGAGCAAATAAATTCTACCTCCTGGCTCTTTATTTCGGTGGAAAACTGGTTTTCTGGCGACGCTGAGTGTATTTCAAAGATTGCCCGGTGAAGGTTTCAGGACGTCTCGCCAAACATTTCCAAGTGAAAGTCTATCTTCCCAGTTTTTGAGCCTTCCACACTTGATGCTTTCAACCTCTGATTCTGACAAGAAGCAGGTGTTCCATTGTCTTCCTGGTGGACACGTTCGGTGCCCTGGTGAGAAGATGCTTTCCCACATGCTGTATTCTTTATTAAAGGGAATAAAAAAGTGCCTTGTTTGGGTTTTCTTTCTTTCTTTCTTTCTTTCTTTCTTTCTTTCTTTCTTTCTGTCTGTCTGTCTTTCTTTCTTTCTTTCTTTCTTTCTTTCTTTCTTTCTTTCTTTCTTAGATGGTAATTGATTTTTAAAATCTCTAGGTGGAAAAGAGGTATCCTTGATATAAACTGCCCAACTAGGACAGGGCTGTACCCTTTGCCTCTGGAAGTTTCTCCAGTGTCCTAACTAGGTGTTAGTTTAGGGGGCAATAGAAATAATTACTGTCATTTAGTTGTAGGAAACACAAAGGTTAAACACAGTATCAGTGGCGCCTGGGTGGCCCAGTCGGGTAAGCATCCAATTTCCCGTTCATGTCATGATCTCACGGTTCACAAGTTCGAGCCCCGAATCGGGCTCTGGTGCTGACAGGTCAGAGCCTGGAGCCTGCTTCAGATTCTGTGTCTCCCTCTCTCTCTGCCCCTCCCCTGATCGTGCTCTGTCTCTCTCTTTCAAAAATAAATAAACATTTAAAAAAATTAAAAAAAAAAAACACACAACAGTATCAGCCCCAAAGTGTAAGATGATAGCATTGAGACTTCTCCAGCTGTAGCTTACTGATTCCATTATACTTCATAAGTGCTTTTGCAGAGTGAATTTATTTGGTTTTGGAATAAACTTTTGCTGTGTATAAATATGCATGTATCTGATTTGAGGATTCAGAATTCTCAGCATTCAAGGAGAGATGCTGCATCCGTCCGTTAAATTCCTAGCTCGGAAGTAACTGGAACGCGGATGCTCCCTTGGCCCCTTGTTCTCCCATCTCCTCATCGCATCTTTTGAAAGACGTGGATAGTATTACTTTTCACCTTGATTTTACCTCTGTCGAATGATTCACTAAGTCCCTGAACTTGGGCAAGTCTTTCTCTTGCTTTTAGCCATTTTATTTATAAAATGGGTTGAGGGGTGCCTGGGTGGCTCAGTCAGTCGAGTGTTGGTCTCTTAATCTCAGCTCAGGTCTTGATCTCAGGGTTATGTGTTCAAGCCCCGCGTTGGGCTCCACACTGGATGTGAAGCCTACTTAAAATGACAACAACAACAACAACAGTGGGTTGAAGCAGGTGATCCCTAAGTTGTCCTCGAGCTTTTAACCTGTGACCAGCCATCTTGTCCTGGTGCTTAAGCAGTCAGACGCCTGGTCTCGAACCCTACCTAGCTCTATCATTTTTAAGCTCTGGGAACTTGGGTATGTTATTTAAATTGTCTGTGCTTCCGTTTCCCCATATGAAAATGGGAACCTACCTCATGGCTTTGTTGTGAGGATTAAAAATGAGTTAACACATGAAGGTGTGTTAACCGACACTTAATAAGGACTCAGATTTATTCAGTTTCTCGCTGGAACCGGTCCTAAAAATGGGGACTCGTTTACCCTCAGAAAGGTAGGTGATGGGAAGAGTTTTGGAAGTAATGAAATGGATACAAAGTTAAACCTGTGCATGGTCATTGCACATTCTGGAACCCTCCAAGACGTTTCCTACAGTTGTCACTTCCTGGAACACCAGTTGAAACCCACTGCACCCGATTGTGTTGCTTTTATATTCCTTTCGTTGTCCATTCCTCCGTGGATTAAAACACTCGCCGATCATCCACACTCAAAACTTGTTCCCGTGGTCCTGCTGCCTCTTTTCCCTTTAACGCAGTAGCTTCCTTGAGCGCAGTAGGTTGAGCCACAGTTGTTGTAAGGAAACTTCTGAGGCTTTTGGGGGAGGCCTGATGTGACGGGCACCGCCGGGAGCCCTGCGTGCCCTGCCTGCAGTGCTCTTCCCGGGGTCATGGATTGCCCTTGTTACCTTCGAAGTGGCAGCCCTCGGTGCTCTTAGTCACCTCCTCCTCAATCACCCATCTCTTGGCTTTTGGATCCTTCCTTGTCCGACGTTCTTTAACACTAGAACACACGTGGCTTCATTTTTGGGGAAGAGCCTGCACAGAGTGAAGGCGACTGACTCTGGTGCTGGCCCCTCCCAGGGCTGAGGGGAACAGTATCTTGGGGCAGCAGCCGGGAAATGGTCCTATCTAATCTCGCCTGCTGGCACTGGCTGCTTTTCCCGTCTTTTGGTTTCTAGGTGTTTCTCAAGGCTCAGTCCCTGACTCTGCTCTTCTCTTCACACCCACCCTCAGGGAGTGTGTTCCTTGTCATACATCACCTTTCCTCTTTGCTGCTTCCCAGACTACCTTGCGTCCCTTTCTCGGAGTTCCAGGTCACTGTCATCAACTGTCTGCTCAGCATCTCTTGCCCTACCCTCTGTCTCAGGTCCAACACATCTGGACCCGTTGCCTCTTCCGTCCCCCACCCTGCAACCCATGCCCCACGCCTGACTTCTTTCTCTTCTCCAGCCCTTTCTCAAATTTGAAATGCTGACATAATCTTTGATTTGTTTCTCTCCTTCATTCTCCATATCCTTATCAGCTATGCCTAGCACATAAATGTCCCTGTGTAGCCTTGGGTGAGTTCCTTAACTGCTCCGTGCCTCAGTTTCCCCAACATAAACTGGGCAGTAATAGTACCTGCTTTATAAGTCTGTGAGGAGCATGAGCTAATTCATGAAAAAGAGAATGCTACCTTGCACACAATAAGCACTCAGTAAACATTAGCTATTGTTTAGGCCATTGGGTCTTCATTACTCACCTTATGAAAGTTCCATTTTTAAGTTCCCCACTGCCAAGTTCGTAGAGTAGGTCTTTTTTACTCTGCCTTTGCACTAGTTACACCAGCCTAGTTGATGTAGGAATGTAGGTTTTGAGTTGGAAGAGTGATTGTAGGTTATGTGGTTTAACGTGCTGACACTTGGTCTCCACTACTAACGGGGTGTCTGGTGTATGTTTTGTCACCTCCCGTTAAAATAGGCTCACTATGGAGCACCTGGGTGGCTCAGTTGGTTAAGCGTTCTGTCTCCCCTTTTCTCTGCCCCTTACCTGCTTGTGCTCTATCTCAAAATAAATAAATAAACTTAAAAAATTAATGAATAGAATAGGCTCACTACTTCCTCAGAGGATCTGTCATTTTTGGTCACCATCTTACACTATTCTTGGTGTTAAAGAGCAGTTCTAACTCACATGACAACACTTGACGTATCAGAACAGCATTACCTTGGTACCTTTCTCTATCCCCTGACCCCCATCAGTCTTGTCTTTAGACTAAACATCTCTGATTCTTCCATCCATTCTGTATGATTTCAGGTTCATGCTGGTTAGCCTTCCCTGAATAGTCTAGTTTGGGGTTGGGTGGTTGGTTTGTTTTGAAACATGGCCCCTCCATCCAGTCTGATCAGCCTTAGAAAAGTAAGGCTGCCTTCTCTACTTCTACGTTTCCTTTGATGCCCTTGGTGTTCTGTCCGCCCTTGCAGCTGCCTGAGTAATCCTCTAGTCTTGTCTTCTCCACGTGCTCAGAAACTGTCAATGGTCTTTATGTCCCTCCATATCAAAGAGTAACCACTTGCACTTGATTTTCAAGATTTGCTAATCTGACCCCATTTTCCCTTCCTATTGCCCTTCAACGTATCTCCTTTGCTTTTGATTGAATAGACTATCTTACTGATCTGGACCAACCTATGGACCTTCCTGCTATCAGACCTTCCCATACGGTTTTCCCTTTGTCCTCTTTTTTGCCTCCCCCTTCCCCAACTACTCTTAATGGCTCAATTCCCATCTTTTTCCATGAGCTTTCTTTATTACCTTAAGCTCCTGAAATGTTGACACTGTTAGGATCCATCTCCCCATTAATTTACATCTTTGTATGCCTTTCATCAATGTTTTATTATCTTCTCAATAATAGTCTTGTACCTTGTTTTTTATATGTATATTTCCAGGTGCTTTTTAGTTGTTCTGAGTGGCATCCTTTTTAAAATTACATTTCCAAATTCATTGCTGATGTATAGAAATGCTAATTTGGGTGTATTGATTTTTTAAAATGTTTATTTATTTATTGAGAGAGAGAGAGAGAGAGAGAGAGAGAGAGAGAGAGAGAGAGAGAATCCCAAACAGGCTCCATGCTGTCAAGGCAGAGCTTGACGTAGGGCTCGATCCTGTGAACTGTGAGATCATGACCTGAGCCGAGATCAGGAGTCTGACGCCTTACCAACTAAGCCACCCAGGTGCCCCTGGTGTATTGATTTTTGTATCTAGCAGTCTTCCTTATCTTTTAACTCCCATAGTTTGTACATTGACTTGGAAGTGAATCAGTGAATGCCATACTGTGAAGGCAGTCTTATCTCCATTGAAGGCAACAAGGACAATTTTGTGCTCTTTTCCAATTTTTTTCCGTAAATCAAGTTAGGACTTCCAGTAGTAGTAAGAGTGGATATCCTAGGTTTTTTTTTCTGCTTTTAGTGAAAATGCTTCTGAGGTTTTAGTATGATGTGTTTCTGACATTTCCTTACAGATTAACGAAATTCTCTTCTATTTCTGGTTTAAGAGTTTTTATTATGATTGTCTATTGAATTTTGTCACGCTGTTTACCCATATGGTGATCATGTGATTTTTCTCCTTTAATGTGTTCATACAGATGACATTAGATTTCTAATAGGAAGCACTTAAACTATGTGGCCCATTCAGACCATCATTTGATTGATGCGCTGTTTTGTTCACTGCACCTTCATGCGTTTTAGTCTTGTCTTTCTAGAGTAGACCATCAGTTCCAGGGGAAGAAGCAGCATACCTTATATTTAGATTTCCCAAGCACATGGCACTTAGGCAATACTATTTTATTTCATTTATTTAATTAGATATTCCTCTTTTGCCTGATGACTTCTCTCAGATATTCATAAGATACTTGAATATTTGAATCAGCTTCTTTGAGAACAGGCAGACTGGTTCTACCTGATAGACCTCTTTCCAGAATGTTACAGCTAACTTTTTCATGAATGTCCCAATTTAATTTACTGGCTCAGTTGAAGAATTAACAGCCGCCCCCCCACCCCCCGCGACCCCCCACCCCACCCCTTCTTTCTCTGCCCCCCGCCCCCGTTTTCGGCCCCTTCTTTCTCTAAGGAAAATTATTGAGTATAAAATCTAGCTTACATCTTAAAAATGCACTTCTCTGTGGTTGCAGTAGAGAAGCCATAGGTTATATCCTCAGCAGAGTTTTGTTTTAATGGATAGAATGTGGGTTTTATTATTACTTGAAGCAGCTGTAAAACACAGTTGATAATTTCTCCACAACAAGTCTTAAATGTTTAAAGACTAAGGTACAAAAAGGTGGATTTTTTTCTTGCCTCCTTGAAATGGAGCAGTCTTCAGACAGGTTCTCTAGGTGTGTAGATTAAACTGAGAAATTGGGGCACCTGGGTGGCTCAGTCGGTTGGACGTCTGGCTTCGGCTCAGGTCATGATCTCCTGGTTCGTGAATTCGAGCCCCGCATAGCGCTCTGTACTGACAGCTCAGAGCCTGGAGCCCGCTTTGGATCCTCTGTCCCCCCCTCTTTCTCTGCTCCTTCACTGCTCATGTGTACTCTCTCTCTCAAAAATAAGTAAAAAAACATTAAAAAATATGTAAAAAGTAATTTAAACTGAGAAAATTATCAGCATATCTTTTATTAATGCTAGATAATGTATACTTTTGCTTTTATTGTCGGTGTGTAGCTTTTCTCATCTGAGACCATAAAATATTTTTGGGTATCCTTTTGAATGCTAGTTGTAGCAATATTTGCTAAATAAAATGAGATTATTTCTATTATTATTTATTTTTAATGAGATTACTTTTAGGTTTCTGAAACCCTTGTCAGTAAATACGAGATGGTTCAGATTCTGTGTCATAACTTGGGTTTGAAAATGTGATTTGATGAGTCCTCTTTCAGACTTGTTGGGTAGTGTTCAGTCTGGGTTACTGCCAGGTGCCATCCTCAGGTCAAAACTGTAGCTTTATGTGCTGACAGACATAACTTTCTGATCGGGGAAGGGGTTGAGCAGCAAATGATAAGAGTCAGATTGCTTTGGAGTTTGCTTACTTGTTTTTAAGACTTCGTGCTTCTTGATGTTGATGCACCCTTGTGACTAACCTGCTTATGTGTCCTTACATAAAAAAAGAGTTGATTTGCTGTGGTGTTCATATACAGAGCCGCCAGGTGATGGCAGTGGTCCTCATTTTTTTCACTGTAACGTTTCCATTCTTTTTAAACATTTGTCCAGTCCGGAAACCTTGAAGTTGTCTTTGATTTCCTGTTTTATCCCATGTGGCTGATATTTTACCACATCTTATTGACGTTTAATATATTTTTTAAAATATTTATTTATTTTTGGGAGAGCGCAAGCCGGGGAGGGGCAGAGAGAGGGGGACAGAGGATCCAAAGTGGGCTCTGCCCTGACAGGCTGACAGGCTGACAAGCCTGATGTGGGGCTCGAACTCACGAACTGGGAGGTCATGACCTGAGCCCAGGTCAGACACTCATTCGACTGAGCCACCTAGGCACCCCGAATTCAGTGGTTTGTTTTGTTTTGGTTTGGTTTTTGGTTTTTTGTTGTTGTTGTTTTTTTGTACGTTCATGGAGTTGTGCGGCCATCGCGGCTATCTAATTTTGTATCTAGTATTTCATTGTCCCAAAAAGAAACTGCATACTCATTAGCATTCATTTCTCATTCTTCTCTTCCACAGCCCTGGGCACCCACTAGTTTATTTTGTGTTTTTATGGATTTGCCTATTCTGGACATTTCCTTTAAGTGGAGTCATATAATAAGTGGTCTTTTCCGACTGCCTTTCACTCAGTATAATGATATCAAGGTTCATCCATGTTGCAGTGTGAATCAGTCCTTCATTCCTTTTTGTGGCTGAATAATATTATGTTGTATGGTTATACCACATTTTGTTAATCCTTTCACCCGTTTATAGCACTTCGGTTGTTTGTAACTTGGCTATTGTGAGTAATCCTGCTGTGAACGTTTGTCTGCTGGTTTTTGTGTAGATGTATGTTTCATTTCTCTTGCATATGTACCCTGCTGCATCATACAGTAACTCTGTGCTCAACTTCTTGAGGAATTGCTAAACTGTTCTCCCAAGTGGCTGTACTCTTTTACATGCCCATCAGCAGTCGATGAACGTTCCACATTCTCCACATCCTTTTCAGAACCTGTTCATCTTTTGTATTAAAGTCCTCTAGTGGGCACAATGTGGCACCTCATTGTGGTTTTGATTTGCATTTCCTTGATGGCTACTGACACTGAGCATCTTTTCATGTGCTCATTGCTCATGTGTATCTATCTGATTTGGAGAAGTGACTGTCAAATCCTCTGCTGATTTTTAAGTTGGGTTGTCTTTTTATTATTTAGTCACCAGGATTCTTATATTCTAGATGTAAGTCCCTTATTGATAAGTGATTTGCAAATATTTTATTCCATTCTGTTGGGTTGTCTTTTCATTTTCGTGATGGTATTCTTTGAAACACAAACATTTTTAATTTTGATAAAGTCCAATTTATCTTTTTTTTTTTTTTTTTGGTCACTTTTGCTTTTGGTGTCATATCTAAGAAACCATCGCCTGATGCAGATGTTGAAGATGTGTTCCTGTGTGTTCTTACAAGAGTTTTATGGTTCTAGCGTTCACATTTAGATCTTGACCCTTCTCAGATAGTTTTTGTTTATGATGTAAGGTAAGGGTCCATATTCACTCTTTGGCATGTAGATATTCCGTTGTCCTAGCATTGTTTATTGAATGTATGAGCACCTGTGTTAAAAATCACTTGGTGCCTGGGTGGCTCAGTGATCCATTGTTGGTTTTGGGTCAGGTCATGATCTTGTGGCTTTGTGAGGTCAAGCCCTATGTCAGGCTCTGCGCTGGCAGCATGAAACCTGCTTGGGAGTCTGTCTCCCTTTCTCTGCCCGTCCCCAACTCGTGCTATCTCTGTCTCTCTCAAAGTAAACTTAAAAAAAAATAAAATTAAAAATATGTTTTAAAAAATCACTTGACCATAAATATAAAAGGTTTTCCTGGACTGTCCATTCTGTTTTGTTGCTTACCGTTGATTTTTATTTTATTATTGTTATTTAAGTTTTTATTCATTTTTTTAATTCCAGTATAGTTAACATAGAGTGTTATATTACTTTCAAGTGTACAATATAGTGATTCAGCAATTCTGTACAATAGTCAGTGCTCATCAAGATAAGTGCACTCTGGGGGCGCCTGGGTGGCGCAGTCGGTTAAGCGTCCGACTTCAGCCAGGTCACGATCTCGCAGTCCGTGAGTTCGAGCCCCGCGTCAGGCTCTGGGCTGATGGCTCAGAGCCTGGAGCCTGTTTCCGATTCTGTGTCTCCCTCTCTCTCTGCCCCTCCCCCATTCATGCTCTGTCTCTCTCTGTCCCAAAAAAATAAATAAAAACGTGGAAAAAAAAAAATTTAAAAAAAAAGATAAGTGCACTCTGAGTCTTCACCTATTTCACCCATTTCCCCCACCCACCTCCTCCCTGGTAACCATCTTTTTGTTCTCTATAGTTAAGAACCTGTTTGGGGGATCATCCTTGATTTTTAAGAAAAACAATTCAGTCACATTTGCTTCTGTCCTCTCTGCTGCCACACGAATCTGGGCCTTCCATGACCTGCACTTACTCATTATTCAGCCTTTTTTGTGTAGAGCTGCTGGTTGAATACTTCTGAAAGCAGTGGTTTCATCACGTTGCTGCTGGTAGAGGGTAGCCATTGGTGTTCCAGCAAGATTGCATGCGAACTAAACTCCTTGGCCTGTTTCTTGAGGTCCCTCAGCCAGCCCTACCCAAGTCTCCATACTTAACTTCTGTTTCTAAATTCAAATCATCTTCTAATCAATCCTGTTTCTCTTAGGTATCACATCTTCATATTTTATGCCTTGATTCTCCACATTCAGTTCCCTTCCCAGTTTAAAAGATAACACTTTCTCAGCATAATTAGAGACTGTAATAACAAGTTGAGGTACCTTGATCTCTTTCAGATATAGTTTCTTAGAAGAATCACTTCTCTGTCATTCATTTGGCCACTTAATGCATGACCCAGTTCTGGTTTGTCCTGCCTCTGTTACAGTCAAGGTCCTGTACTGGGTGTTGCCTTCAGTTGTTTTGTAACTGTTTTGTTTATATGTAGCTTTTCTTCCTATACATTGTACAAACTCTTTGAGAGTGTAGAGACATTTATAATCCTTTCACAGGGCTGAATGTGAATGTACATTCAGTATGTAAGGGTCTTTGATCTTTTAATCAAAACCTTTGGGGACCAGATGTATTGGGAGATGTTTTTAAGATTTTAGAAAGGTTTAAGCTGCATATACCTTGTTACTTAACAGCCCAGTAGCACTCTGGGATAGCCTCTGTTATGACATACATTAAAATATTTCCTGTTACACCTATTCTCCAGTGGGGTGTAGGGCAGGATCCTATGTTTCAAGGTTGCTTTTTCTGTAGCAAAAAGTGAGTTTCCACACTGAATGTGATAGAGAGACTATAAATAGTCTCGTATCAGTTCAGGTCAGGTGTGATTTTGCTGCCAAATGAGTTACAGTGAAACAGTTTGAGTAGAGTTTGAGTTTCAGAATTGTGGGTAAGGGATTGTGGAGGGACGTGGGTTCTAAGTGTAAGGTGTAATTATAGAGCAGGGACACGCTGTCTCCTCTAATGTGTGGGGACCCAGGCCGGTCTGGACTTCCCTCCTTGATTCTTCGCTGCAGCCTTTTCCTCCCACCCATTTGTCCTTTGACCAATTCGCTCATGTTACTCCTCTGTCCCCAGATCCCTGGTGTTTTGCCATTTTTTTGTCCCCAGTGTGCTTGTGGGAAGAAGCTACATATTCCTAAAGTCTCAAGATGATTGCAGAAAGGATGTAATAGTAATTCATTTAGTGTCACGCTTGGGAAGCTGTCACTTTTCTTTTCCCTGCACTACCTTCTCTTCTCTGCAGTGAACACAATGGGGGACCAGTGATGTGGAGGGGGCACCGTGGGGGTGGCATACAGCCATCTGGATGGACTCCTGGCAAGGCAGCCAGGTCTTGGCCTGGATGAAGTTAAGCAATCTTGGCCTGCAGAGAGGTTTCAGATTCATTCAAGACCTTCTGTAATCTGGCTCCAATCTAACTTTGTCAGATTAATGAGTCACCATTGCTCAGATTGAGATTTTATGTTTTTATATTTCTTATTAATTTTTTTTCTGTGTAAACTTGCCTATTGAGCATTCCATGAAGAACATATAATTGCTTTTCTGGCTTCATGCATTCCCCTCAACATTTCTCTTTTCTTTAAAAAAAAATTTTTTTTAATCCTTATTTATTTTTGAGAGAGAAAGAGAGAGACAGAGACAGAGAGAGAGCATGAGCAGGGGAGGGGCAGAGAGAGAGGAAGACACAGAATCTGAAGCAGGCTCCAGGCTCTGAGCTGTCAGCACAGAGCCCAACGCGGGGCTTGAACTCATGGACCACGAGATCATGACCTGAGCCGAGGTTGGACGCTTAACCGACTGAGCCACACGCAGGTGCCCCTCAAACATTTCTCTTATTATGTGACATTTCTCTTATGTATGTAATTTTACAGCATCCTAGTGATAGACTGGGCAGTATTCTGAAACTGGAATTGGACATGACTTGTCTAGAAGCCCATAGTTTTTGTTTTGTGTTGTGTTTTAAAATAACTGCTATTTTTTCACGTGCCTAATGGCTGGTGACCTTGCCAAAAGGAAGGCACATTAGATATGCCATATTTATTTTGAGACACACAGGGTAAGAACCAGGAATCCTCAAATGTTGGAGCTGGAAGGAACATTGCTAATATCATGTTTTATAGATCAGGAAACAAATCAGCTAAAGATACACAGCTAGATAGTGATAGAATCAGAACTCTATTTTTCTTGAAAATTTGCAACTTTATGTTTCCTCTGCTTGGTTGCTTGGTGTTAGAGCTAAAATTTTCATTTGATTTTTTTTCTCATCTTCTAAGTAAGTTTAATACTCTTTCTGGATTTGGAAAACCTCTGTCTATCTGGTTTCAATGCACAGAAGTGAAAAAAAAATCATTTTGCTTCTTGGTACCACCTTGGTAAAACTATGTTTTCACAAGATGTGTCTAATTAATCAAATGATTAGAAAATTGGTCTATGATTAGAGATTGGATAGCCTCATTTATGCTTAATTTAACTAACGACATACCAATTTAAAGTGTGCTTTTGGTGTTTAAAGCTCAGTAAGGCTGTATTCTGTTTCCCCATATATATCTCTGACTTGAAGACAAGGTCAGATCACACCATTTAGAACTGGTGGTGATAAGTGCCACACTTTTTCTGTTAACCTCTGCTGTGTATTGAATAGGAGCAACACTGATTTTAGAAAATGGTGGGAAAAAAAGAAAAACCAGATGCCAGTTTGAATTTATGAAATTAGAAATTAGGTGTCCCGTTGGAGGTGCTTAATTATTGGAGGAAAAAAACCCAGGAATTACAGATCATCATTAGAACTCAGAGTTAAAGGAGCTTTGGTTCTTTGTTGTCAATGGAGTGCTTTAAGTTTTCATGAAATGGTTTTGTTGTTGTTGTTGGAGAAACCAGTCACCCAATGGGTTACACATTTATAGTTCTCTAAAAATCATGCCTGTCTCTTCTCACTGAGAAAGAGCTGGGGAGGGGACCTGTGCTCCGCATAGGTGGGAAGTGCTCTGCGCGTTAGGTCCCATCCAGGCAGAGGGCTCTCGGTTGGATGTTGGAGTTTCCTATGCTGTTCTCTCATGATGTATCTTTGTTTGTGAGTGTGAATCTAATTTAGGTTGTTCTGTGTTTCTTTGTTGTGAATGACCCTGAAAAAGTCCCTTCACTAACTATCCTGGGCCTCACGTTCCACTTGAAATAAGAAGAGATTGAACTGTGCAAATCTCTTCATTTTCTAAGATCCTACCATTTAGCTGAGTACTTTTTTTAATCAGATATTTTTCGTTTAATGTAACAAGAAGTAACAAACCAAAGAAGAAAGAAAGACAAAACACAAATTGCTTTCAACAACAAAGTCATCACTTTGGCTTGGGTTTCTAGAACTGACAGTCAAGTGTTTATGGAGGTCGTGAGGGGACAGGGAGAATCTAGGGTAGATGTGCTCAGTGCTACCATTTATTCTCACTTCTGTATGCACCTTAACGTTTTGGGAGAGTATTTCTATGTTATTTTACAGAAGGAAACAGTCTCACACTACCTAGCCCTAGGCAGGACACGGGGGTCGTTAACTGTCCTGAGCTCCTTAGACTGTTGTCTTTATAGTTTGGTTTGGTATCAGGTGGCACAGAACTTCGTATCCAGTGTAACTCTTCCTGTTCTACTCTTTCAGCTTGGATTTACTTTTGGCAACGTGGTTGGAATGTATCTGGCCCAGAACTATGACGTAAGTGACCATATCTGTGTCCTCCCGTAATTTGTAGTGACTTGTCTTTGTTGAAGTCAGGCATGCCTTCCAGCGTAAACGAAGTCCGTAGGTCTCGGGAAAATGTCCTGAGTTTTGTAGAAGGATTTTCCGCTGTTTGAAAAATACGCCTCACAAAAGCATCTGTCCTCCGTATCACCACGAGAGGGCAAAATCTCATCAGTTTAGATGGTCTTACGATCCTGAGCTGTGCTGGTTAGCCCAGAATAATTAACTACTGACTTAGAGTCTTCTTACATAGTTCTGTGGACAATTATGTGATGAGTGGAAATTTAAGAGTAATTGGATCATCTTTTCAGTTATATCCGACTCATTTTATAGAAGGGGCAGTGGAAAAGCAGGTGACAAAACTGCCCATACATGGGGCCTCTGGAAAGGTTGTTTTAAAGAGAGGGAAAGGAAGGAAGAGGTGGGAAGAGGGAAGGAAGGGAAATATATTAACTTTTGATTTGTCTGTGGTGAAGCTATTAGTGTGACAAAAGAAATTCTTTGTCATCCTTCACTTGAGTTACATGGTTTTCTAGGCAGGCACTTTATTAATTTATATCACCTTTATTGTTTGTATGCACAACTTCTATTTGGCAGTGGATTGAGGTGGTCAGTGAGTATATAAAAGGAGAAGTCAGAATTTAGCTTCTGAGGAGGGAACATACTTCAGTTTACAGCTTCGAGATCCTTCTTATGCAGCCATGAGGCCAAGTCGCTTTGAGAGGAAAATAAAGACTTAACAACAGCCCTTTGTTGTAGGAGGAAGAGAAGTAAAAGAGTATCGATTAGGTAGCTGCAAAATTATAATCATCTTTTTTCTCTTTAAAGATACCAAATCTGGCTAAAAAACTTGAAGAAATTAAAAAGGACTTGGATGCCAAGAAGAAACCCCCTAGTCCATGAGGCGGACCCAGCACTGCTTTCTGGATATACCGATTCTGCTCTTCTTGAGGCCTCCTTATCACCTGAACCAAAAAGCTTTTGTTTTAAATTCAGCCTCAGCAGTCTTCCTCTCTGCTAGATCCTATGCTGCCTGAGAGCAACAGTTGAGGCTTCGCATTCAGAACTACCCTTTTCCAACATCCTCCCCCCTTCCCTTCCTCCTTCCAGCCACTTGGGACGGCCTGAGACTGGAATTATGGTGCTTGATTAGTAAACGTGACCTCTCCTTTATTCTTTGGGGTTTCTAGTGTTTTCTAAAGAAAAATTGATGAGTTTTGTATGGCTGATCAGATTTTACAGTCTAACAATTATAATGGGTGTTTAAACATTTGTTACTAAATTATGTTGTTTCACGGTAATTAAAATTAAAGTCCAGAAGCCACTTACTCCTGAATGATCCACTTACTGTATACTGTTATCAGGCAGCTCTATAGCTGCTAATTTAATCATCAATCGATTTGCTACATTGACTGAGAAACTATATCCTGAGAACCCTGTCAGGAACTAGTGAGTTTAAAAATACATAAAATAATGGCCTTTATCCTCTGTGAAATTCAGTCAAGTATGCATGTTTTTCCATAATGATGTCTTTGATTCGACACTTTTCTCTCAAAAGAATCCTCCTATTTTAAGGGATTATAGGTGCATTTGATGTTACATGATGGATAAATGATAACTTGTCTGTAAAGGAAATATTATGCCTTTTCACATTAAAAAAATGTATTTACATTATAACTTTATAGTAATTCTCATAAGAAAACTTTGAGGGTTTTTGTTTTTGTTTTTCTCCCTGCAATAAAAAATCACCATTGTATGTTGACCCATTGATAGAGACATCTCTCTGCTCCTCATTCAGCAGGGAGAAGCTACTGAAGATGAGACCTCCACCCAAATGCTAAATATTTCCATTATTGATGGGGGTGGGGGGTGAGCATAGAGGCCGCTTTTCGGCTACAGGCAGTGGAAACCTGAACAAGGCGGAAGGGCCCACAGTGAGCACACAAACGGGCTCATTAAGCCATAGGCCCTAACTGACCGATGGGCTACGTACAGCTAGGCGCAGTTCTAAGGATCACCAAAAAAGGGAGAATTCCATCAGTCCTCATACTCCCTTACTCCGCCCTACTGTGACTATCGCCCCTCACCATCGCCTTGTGGTGGACAGTCTTCTCTTTTGCTGTCCTGGCTGCTGCTCCCTTGCTCTTTAAAAAAAAGAAAAGAGGGGCGCCTGGGTGGCTCAGTCGGTTAAGCGGCCGACTTCGGCTCAGGTCATGATCTCACAGTCCATGAGTTTGAGCCCCACGTCGGGCTCTGTGCTGACCGCTCAGAGCCTGGAGCCTGTTTCAGATTCTGTGTCTCCCTCTCTCTCTGACCTTCCCCCATTCATGCTCTGTCTCTCTCTGTCTCAAAAATAAATAAACGTTAAAAAAAAATAAAATTAAAGAAAAGAAAGAAATCACCATTGTAATTTGTCAAATGTGTAATTAGTCCATTTTTTTTGGTTAAGAAAATGTTTGAATACTTCACTTTTCCCATGGGTCAAGATACAAATGTGATTCAGAATAAAGAGTTTCTCTCCCACTCCTGTCCATCAGCAACTAGTTCCTCTTCCTGGAGGCAGGCTCTGTCAAGTTTCCGGTATACTTTGAGGAAGATTCTTTGCCTAAACAAATACATGTGTGTGGTGGGGGAGGGAGGGGAGGTTTACACAAATGATAAACTGTATTGAGTTCACCCCTGGCCTTTTATTTTATTTTATTTTATTTTATTTTATTTTATTTTATTTTATTTTATTATTTAAATGGAGATCATTCCGTATCAGTATGTAAGAAACAATGAACCTGTTTCCCTCCTTTGGCTCCATGAGATTCTAGTGAATGGATATACCATAACTTACTTAATCTGTTACTGATGAACATTAGGGTTCCTGTCTTTTGCTGTTATAGTGATGACCTTGAACCTAAAGTTATTATACGTATCTGTGCGGAGTATGGCTGTAAGCCAAATCCTAAAAGTGTAATTTACCCTAACTATAAAGTCTCATTTGATTGTGTGCTTTGTTGTAGGGGACTTGTTGGGCAGCTCACTGATAATGCCATTTCTGAAGCAATTTTAGCAGAATCTAAACTGGAAGACTAACTTAGAGACACCTTTATTCAGGCAGTGATGACATTGGTACTGCGTGATTATAAGACAAAAGGTTCTGTTTTCTCTTTGAAAACGGGGATCTCTCGTACATGGGTATGGGTTTTATCCCTGGCAGCTTGTCCTGGCGTGTGATACAGGTGGCGTGAAAACAGCATATTATGGTGTGACTTCACCCTAGGAGTGAGATCATGGGCAAGCGTCTTATTTTTCTGACACTGTTGTATTCTCTGTAAGATGTGGACGCAATATCTACCTCATACGCTCACATGAGAAACAGGTGAGATAATGTACGTGGTGTGTTACACAGTGCTTTGCAAATTGCCCAATAAATAACAGATACTGGCCCAAACACTCTGCTTTTGGTCACAATACTTTATTTTTCTGCAGTTGCTTTTGGAACCAGTTTATGAACCATGCAAACTTTGTCATTACTCTATGGTCACTCTCCTGGTTGCTGATGAAAATCTAGAATATCTACCTTGATCACACTTCCTGGCTTGTAAGATTTGATCTTGAATGACTGAATTGTTAGCAGAATGAAATACAGCCTTGAAGGATAAAGTTTTACTGCTTTTGAGGGTATTCAAAATGCCACAAGCTTAGAAAGGTAACTTAAATGTTAGGAGATTAGGTCTCTCTCTATTACGCCTTGTAAACCAAGCACATTGGGATTTAGGGCTTCCCTCAGGAGTGACTCTTCCCCTCGCTTACCGGTGGGGAGCCATCCAGCAAATCCATTCCTGCATTTGCCTTCACCATATAAACTGCTCCTCAGTGAATACCGGCTGCCTCTGTGCTCCCCATTCAGATACCCTCTTCTAGTTAGGTTCTTGGAGCAGTGAAAGGGGGCTCGGAGTTCTCAGGCAAGGTTATCCTCACTGAGATAGAGGAGGAGCCCAGAACCATCACAGATGTTGGGGGGTAGTTGAAACGTTGCAACGCGAGTGAGGGGTGCAGCTATTGTGATTGTGGCACTAAGAGTCACGTTCCCTGAGTGTTGTTACGCAGGGACTCTTGCCTCACACATCCTCAGAGGGATGGGAAGAGTCCCTGCAAGACATACTCGTCTTCTCCTTTTAAAAATGTTGGAAAACTCCTCTGTCAACGTGGCTTAGGAAAACTTCTTGCCATACCTGATCGTAAAAGGAAGATTACTCACGTGTGCAAAATATGACTTCAGGGTTGATGTTGGGAACTTCACAAAGACATTGGACCTGACAAGTTTATCCTTAAACCACAATCCTCCCAAACAAAGGGAGAGAAAAACCCAAACAACCTCATTTAACATCATCAAAAGGGGTGTTAAATATTTCAGGAGTTGAAGTTGCCATTGATGTCTTCAGTGGACTTTTCTAGTGATTTGGTGTTTTAGGCAATTGAGCAGAGACCTGCTGCTGATTTAGAGGAACGATTTCATTTTTTCTAGCCCATTTGTAGGCCCATTTTTTCAGTTTCCATTTGTAGGACGGTAGAGGAAGTTACAGCGTGGGGTTTCTCTAGCTGTCTGTGCATACGGGCTCACAGAGCATATGTGCACGTGCATGTTTTCATTTCCACGGAGTACAGTCCCTAGATACAAGGCTGGTGTTTGTTTTTCTGCTGAGGTCTCCTGCCTTTTTAATGCTTTTTCTGTTAGTCCCCCTGAAGGAACTCTACAGACTGTCCTGGAGCAAATGAGGCTTTTTCTTAAGCTGCCCGTCTTGGGCTTTGCACGTAGCATTTCCATTCCTTACTCGTGAATGAGTGCTTTTTCCCCTACTGACCGTTAGGGCCTTGTGGAAGGCCACAGGGTGGCAAAGGGAAAATATTCGGAGATCTTGCCTGGTGTAATAGGGGAGCTCGTGACACTCAGATTTTCTTGTTTATGCCTTTTCTGAATCTCCATGTGCCATATTTCGTCAAATACATTTTTTTTACAAGGTGCTGGGAAACACCGGAACAGTGAGGTTTTATGGAAGGTGCACAGGGTGGGGCATTGCAAAACCTGAGTCGCGGGCCCATGTGGATCGTTGCCTCTGTGGTAAGGCCTTATGGAAGGTGCCGTGTGGTTGCATCATTTTTGCGTGTGCAATTGTAAAAGATCAGGACAAGAAAGAGTCACCATGTAAATTGCTGGGCAGTTGTGCTAAGAATTCATTTAGTGAGGGCAGCCACGGGATGGGTTACACGTGTACTTGGTCTCTCTCGCCTTTGTGTTCTAACGGTTTGAACATCTTGCTATATACTGAGAGTGATTCTAGTGTTTAGATGTACTTTTTCAAACGTGGCCCCTAAGTGTGAAGCCAACTACGTGATTTAGTATGCAGCTGAAGAAACAGAGATCTGTTCTCACGTTGGAGGGAAAACTAGCTGTGTTTTCTTTACTAAAAGGTGGTTCACGAGTCTTTGCCATGTAAATGCTAACATAAAAGATTGTGTACCATGTCCTTCGTGGGTGACTAAAAGGAATTTCAAAGGCAATTTCCAAAGGCAATTAGGCAAGTTTGATACATAATTGACTTGAAAATAAGGTGCAGTGAAGTGTCTTTGTTTCTCAGTCATCTACCAAAGGAGCAGGTATAAGGTGGTCACTTACTGCTTTCTTTTTAACATTGTGATGTTAGAAGATAAAAGTCAAATTGTAACATTTGCAAGAGACTACTCAGGAGAGCCTTTAGTTAGTGTCCATCAGTGATGACAAGGGGTCGTGAGTCGTTTCTGACCTTTCCTGTCCCTGGAATGAGAAGTCTTGGTTGACCTGATCTCTGGTGTTGGGAGAGAACAGTGCTGCTTTTCAGAACGGTCAGTAGACCGGACTGAAATAAATGCTCTTTCTCAACTGGCCAGTCGAGTGCACTGGCTCCTGGAAGCTTCGGCAGCATCTGCGGTGGGGAGCGGCACTGCTTCCCCTTTAGGAGTGAGTGCGGTTCTCAAACGCTCAATGGTGGCCAGTGATTCAGGTCAGCTTAATTCTAAGTCAACGCTTCCTTCTCTTTTTACTTGTTTATACTCCTGGAATCTTATTATTTGCACCTTTTTCTCACTGTCTGACCTAGAGGCTTGGGGTCCAAGTTCTGTAAATGACATTTGACTCTTTGGCAGCCATGACGATACGCTAACACCCTGCCTCGTCTGAACATTTCATAGCAAGAGAACTATGCAGATTCCATCAAAGCAGCCATAGCGTATATTGCACTGGGATTTTATTTGGGCTCAGGAGGTCTTTATTTTCATCACTAGTCACATAATGTGGCCTAAGCTCATTGATGCAGAAGAAGCAGTAATATCCGCGGTTAAGCCCTGTCAGTTTCGTTGTGGTCAGAGCACGCAAGTGCTGACCGGCACAAAAGAAATGTTATAATTCACAGACCCTTCATAAACTAAGAGAGCGACTTCACTGATAAGTTACTGTTGTGGGGAAACCGCCCGCCCATGCTGTCAGTAATAACTTAAAATCAAGTAAAACAACGTAGCAGCTCTAGGGTGTACCTTTTCCAGTAAGACCTACTTAGCAAGTAAGTGGTGGTAGAAATCAGAACTATGTAATGTCTCCAAGCCAGGGGGATTGGGAGCTATATCCAGTCATGGAGCAGGAACATCTGTCGTGGAGAAAACGGCCTGGTTTTTCAAGAGGAAGAAGGAGGCCTTGATTTCCAAAGTGATTTTTTTCTCACAGGAAACATTTATTAAGTAGTTAGTTTACTATATTGTATGAGTTGCGGGGGACTTGAAGAGACGTAAGACGTCTCTCCCCTCGAGGGGCTCCCTGTAGGAAGTGGCTGGTGTGTGAGGCCTTCTGTACTTGCTTTCTCAGGAACAAACCACTCATTACATCCAAAAGAAAGCCAGTCAGATATCGCTAATAGCACTGTGGTCTTAATGATAGTTTTGGCCTTTTTAATAAGACAGGTATGGAAGTTTTTCTCCCTCCCAACTCAACCAATGCAGTGGTGTTGGTGATTAGTGGAAAGCGAAGAGAGAGACAGGTGCCCCCGCCACTCTCCAAAAGTAGAGAATTCCTATGAAACATTCCGTAAGCCAAAATGACAAAGCGAAGAGGCAATTGCCGTTAATTTATGTGGAAAGACGTTTGAGCGTTTCCAGACTTCCGCAATAACCTCTCTTAGGCTTCCCTGATACCTTAGGAACTTCTTGCTGACGGGTGTGCGAAGTAAATGGGCATACAGCACAGACGCTCGCAGATGCAGCTCGCAGCTCTGGCAGCTCCGCGCAGAGACGCTGGGTGCAGTTCCCCGGGAGGCGGCCCAGTGGCACCACTCCAGTTGCTCAGGTTGCGCACTGCCCCTCGCCCTTTGCGCTCGCCTCAAAACCACTGAACACTACTTGGACTCTTCTCAGAAATCCAAAAATCCTCTTCAGATCTCCTCCGGTTAGCGAAAACGGGTACTCACGTGGGTCTTTTGTAAAAGCAAAGTGGCGTAACCAGAACTTTTGAAAAGCCGGGGATACCTGTACTGATTTCAGTGTGTCTTCTGTCTCTACTTCTTTTTCCTTGGACAAAGAGAACAGTACAAGCCTCTTTCTAAAGGGGGACGCTATTTCTTTATGGGAATTTGGTGCCAAGGGTAAAGAGAAGCCATTGAAGGCAGCTGCTTAGAAGGGAATCAGAGAATTGAGAAAAGAGTACTGATCGCCACAAAGAGGACTTGCCAAGATCGCCTTTTTGTGGTGAGAACTTAGGATAGAAACGCTGAGGAGAAAGTTCCGGGGGAAGATTTTCCTCCGAGAGAGGAGATGTGACTACACAGGTGGGATGATTTGATTTCTCCTCCAACTCCAAAAAGGGGTTAAGGTATTAATAACATGGAAGCCAGTGAGGCTAGTTTGTGAGGCTTAGTTAGCCTCTGAGGGGCGACCGAGTCAGCCTTTCTGCTCTTCCTGTCCTCAGACCTGGAGAGCCCAAGATACAGGACGTGAGAACGGTGCTAGGTTTTCCTGAACTACAGTGCTGAGGAAGGAGGGCGGAGAAGAAGGCACTAACGTCCCAGCATCGGAGGCTTCCTGCTCGTCACCTGGGGTGGCAGGCTGTGGAATCTTCCGGTGGGGGTTGTGTGCTCCTGGCGGCTTTCTTGGTCAGATTCTGTTCGGCGCTGGTGGCTCCTCTGGCTGGGCTGTGTGCCCGCTTGTGTCAGGCCTGATCAGTGAGGTTACTGACCTTAGCCCAGGCTGGAAAAGTGTCCAAGTGGAAGAGGCTAACTCCCCATGTGTTGATGGCCACCATCACGATCACCAGGCCAATGACATTGACCCCCAGGCCAGCTTTCACCTGTAGGACACAAACCAAGCCCACCCAAGTCACTGAGCGGGCAGCAGCACAGACCCCGGGTGCTCCTCTGTGTCCCCCGCCCAAGGGTTGGTGCTGGTCTGTCGCAGTCGCTGCCTGGGGTCCGTAGTGTTGCACGAAGGGTGTCTTGGGAGCATAGCAGGATGGGCGAGGCCACTAGAACCGTCTCCACCTGCAGTGCCGCCACTCCCAAATGGAGGCCTGGCACGTGTGTGCTTGGAACACCAGGTCTCCGTTTGTTAAGACTCACGCCAAGCAGGGGGCCCGCGTGATAGGGAAGTGCATGAAGGCAGGAACTTCTCGGAACC
The DNA here is from genome assembly GCF_022837055.1 of Prionailurus viverrinus. Lineage (NCBI taxonomy): Eukaryota > Metazoa > Chordata > Mammalia > Carnivora > Felidae > Prionailurus > Prionailurus viverrinus. The sequence continues at coordinate 151,704,316 of NC_062562.1, forward strand.
TTTAACGTGCTGATACGTAGGGGGACCTGTAGGAGAGGCCAGGTTCTACAAAGCCTTTGCCACTGTTAACCGTGTTTTCCCTCCCAAAGGAACGGCCTCCGGAAGGTTGTGTACGTGGGGTTCACGTGGAGAACCAGGTCGGCTGCCTCTGCTCAGCCCTTCGGCGGGAGAGTGACGCGGGCGAGCTAGTTTTGCTTCTTTCCGCTGAGGGGATGTCGCCTCCACGACTCAGCCCTCCCGTTTCTGCCATGGAACTGAGCCTCACAGGCTGAGGGGGGGGTGGGGGGCAAGATGGGTGGCCGAGCCAGGGCCAGATGGAAAAACGCACAGTAAGAAGGGCTGGCATTAAGTTGGGAAAGCTGTGAGGAGATGGTTCCAGGCAAGTGACTAGATGTGTTGGCTCCCTGCTTTGTGGGCAGGGCCCTGGACGTATTAATTGGCCTTGCCCCCTGGGCTTTGGGCGTGGAGGGCCGCCCCTGTCTCCTAGCAGAGGGGGCAGGTTCTAAAGGGGCTGATCTTTTAGAAGGAACCATGTAGAACATTTGGTTGGCACCCCCACCTTTAGAAGATGAGGAAATTGAAGTCTCGAGTCAGCGCCCAGGACTCGCTCACTTCTTGTCACCTGGTGCCCTTGAAAGGCGCTGTCTCTGATCACTCGATTCCAGGGTAGAAGGTGCAGGGGGGATGGGGTGAGTGGTGGGGGCACCCGGGAGAGTTGGCTGGGGGGACAAGAGAGCTGGGGCCGAGCTCAACTCTCTTGAGCAGACAGGGTCGCGCAGTAAGAGATGGGGGAGGGGGGATGGCGGTGACCTCCCTTCCCCGAAGTATTACAGAGCGCTTAGGTGAGCGGGTTGAAAGCTGAAAAGGATCTGAATATCTGCTCCTGGCCTGGAGCTCTTGCTTCCTTTCCTCCATTTGATATTTACAGGGCCGCGGAGAACGAGTTTGGACTCGAGTGAAAAAGAATTGGTGAGGCCCTCCCTGCGCCGTCACCCCTTTCCCTTTCCCCTGGGCCCCTGTGGTGTCTCCCACTCGGCTCCCATGAGTAAGCCAGCAGCTTTTTGAATGAACATGCCTGCTGGTCCAGTGAAGAAACGGAGGCAAAGACTCGTGCCTCATCCCACTGGGCTGCGTCTCGTGTCTGTCCCAGCTTTGTCTGTCCGTGTACCCACTGTCTCCCAGAGTAGTGGGGCAGAGGACGTGGTTGCTATCCTTGGTGCCTGTGGGCCAAACCGAAAGCCTTCTTACCAGCACCGTTCTTTCTACCACACCGCACTGGGTGTTGGCAGACCACAGGCGCTGCCACAAAATGATAAAGTTCAGGAGAAGTCCTCCCGGCTGCCGGGGCTGGCGGGAAGAGGGCGGCCGCGACTCACCATATCTTTGATCTGGCAGTGCCCATAGCTGAAGACGATGGCGTTGGGGGGATTGCCCACGGGCAGCATCACTGCAAAGGAGATGCACATGGTGACTGGGATCAGGGTGTAGAGTGGATTAATGTGCAGCGTTTCGGACTAGGAGAGGAGAGAATTCACAGACACGTTAGCGTCGAGATTATGCTGGCGTTTCTTGGGCTCAGCATCGCAGGCACGCTTTCAATGATGGTTTGGTGTTCGCTAACCTTGGCTGGAGACCACGCGCTGGGGGTAGTTAAATCACTACCCTCAAGGGCATACAGTGCTGGGCAACCCAAATGGGCTCATGCTGCTCCCTCTCTCCCCATGGAAACATGGGCCTTAAGTTCCCTCCTGGAAGGGATGTTTCATTTCTTGGGGCTGGTCTAATTTTACTCCTTAGCTGAGAGATTCATCCTTCGAGCCCAAATCTCATGAATAAGCTGCTTTGATTGGAGTGGGGGTCCTTCATCCTTGGGGCGCAGAACCAAGGTTGTTTGGTTTTTTTTTCTAAGTAAGATGTTTGCTTTGCATGGGATTTGAACCCATGGCCTTGCCCTCGTCGTTGAGGGGTTTTGACTAAGTGCCCTCCCGTGCTCACACAGGTGACGGAGGGAGACATCTGAGCAATGAGCAGAGAGAGTGACCGGGGGTAGTTTGGGGTTAAAAAGAGCTGAAAGTTATCATTTTGTGGGGGATGGGGAGGAGCCTTTGTTTTCTAGGTTGCAGCCCGTGGATGGGACAGACGCAGCATCGTGTCTGGGGCGTTACTTTGGGCGCTGCTCAGCCAGGCTAAGACCTGGCAGTTGCTCTCCTCCCCTGGTCTGTCAGTAACAGACTGTTCTGAGACCGTGGGGTAAGGCTGGCATTGCCCTCAATTCTCAGACTCTCCTGGACAGAGAGATTGGGGGGAGGTGGTGATGCTGCAGTCTCGGTCTTTACAGCTGAATGTGCTCCTGGGGGCATTTTGCCTCCATTTTCTGTAGTTATTCCTCCTGCCCTCCTGTTACGTCTTAGGACAGAAAGAAATTTGATGGTGGTGAGGAATTGGAATCCTAGGGTTTTAAAGTTATTTTGCCCATTCACAACTGCCTCAAAACTAATCCTGTCTTTCGGAAAGGATTTTCTAGAAGCCTTGCTACAATCTGTTAATTTATTGATTTACTTCTCCGTGGCTCTTTGAAAGACGTCATCTCCAAACTATGGCTTGAGCACCAATCAGTGAAGGCCATGGCAATGACCAGAGGAGAGGGGCAGCCATGGAACTGCTCCCTGGGCCCGGGGGAGCCCATCTGGACACCTGGGAGCCCTGCCCCACTCACCAGGCTGCATAGGATAGGCAGGAAGATGGTGATGGTGGCTGGGTTGCTCACAAACTCTGTGACAATGGACACCAGGATGCATGCCAACAGGGTGATGGCCCACGGTGGGAGGCTACTCAGAGACAACATCTGGTGCCCAATCCATGTGGAGAGGCCAGAGCTCTGCAGGAACACAGGTGATACAATAAGAAGAAAGGAGGAAACACCCATTCCCAATGGAATTCTTAGACTCCAGAAGGTCAGGGATGTGTTGGGGGGGGGGGGGTAAAGGAACCACCAGGAGTCATCTAATTTGCCTCCCTATTTTCAGGCAGACTGGACCCAGAGGCATTACTGATTTGATGATTAATTAGAGACAGTTTTTATAGCCCAGAAAATTCTTTTTTTTTTTTAATTTTTTTTTTTAATGTTTATTTTTGAGACAGAGAAAGAGCATGAACGGGGGAGGAGCAGAGAGAGAGGGAGACACAGAATCGGAAGTGGGCTCCAGGCTCTGAGCCATCAGCCCAGAGCCTGACGCAGGGCTCGAACTCACGGACCGCGAGATCGTGACCTGAGCTGAAGTCGGACGCTCAACCGACTGAGCCACCCAGGCGCCCCATAGCCCAGAAAATTCTTTATGATTGTATAATGGCTTGGTAGGGGCTAGAGATTTTGGGGGCGACTAGGCCCTCAATGTCAATCTCATTACTCTCTCCAGCTTCTGACATTCTCACTCTGGGTATTCAGTCAACAGCGCTTTTTACACAGACTCCCCAGTGTAATCCTCACTTCTGCTTTTGAAACCTAGCTCGCTTATCACCTGTGAAAGGGTGAAAATTATCAACATCTTTGGATAATGACCTTTCCTGTGGTTTTGGGGGAGTCAGTGGGCAGGGCTGAACACTAGAAGCTTTACATGAGTGACGAAGGAGAGGATTACGGGTCTATCTCCACTGAGTGGGAAGGTGCCTCCTCCTGGGAAGCTGACCCAGAAGCCGAGTCATACAGTCCCAACCTGTTTCAGGTTCAATCTCATCATGGCTGACATCAGGATCTACAATTGTCAGTGCTTTTTCATGACACAAGATATAAAGGCATGCTGCCACTCTTGAACCTTTTCCATTAGCAAAATTTACATCGATCTGCTCCAATAAATGAATATTCCCTCTTGGAATAACTTATTTGGTTGGGAACTGTTCATTTGCCAATGGTGAAGATTCCCTCCCTCCCCTAAAAAATGAAGGACACCAATTGAATCCTTGTACTAAAAACCCCAGGTCGCCATATGCATTCTCCTCCCTCCCTCCCTTTTCCTCTCCGTCCTGTGGTTGATGTGCTCTGCTGTCCCCTGAGTACCCTGGAGACTGCAGACGCACTAAAGGACTGGAGAGTAGGGCTGAAAGCAAGGTGAGACATCTTATAACTCCTCAAGGTCAAGTCCTACTCATATTTTGCTGTTAAAGACAGCCTCACCACATCGTCAGCAGGCTTTTTCTCCCTTTTGCTGAATTCGTCAAAGGCTACTTGATCTCTATAGCACCCCAAGGCGAGCTCATAGGCAGCTGGTGACCGAAGGCTTTCAGAATTCTCTCTGCTCTGGCCCTTTTACCTGGGAGCCTTGACCGAGAGCTGCAAATCCAACATGCGGGGACTACAGCAATTCATGGATGGTACAGAGCTTTGAGGCCTATAGGAACTCTGTAATTGTTATCTCGTCTAGCACATTAAACCTGGCCCACTGGACAAAGACAGGATAAATTGATAAATTTAAAAATAAATTGATAAATTGGATTGTGAAGTTAGAAAAAATCACCAAAAGGAAGTCTTACTTTTTTTTAAACCTTGGTATGCATTTTACATTGGATTTTCCTCATGTCAAGACTGAAATGATTTCAAACTCGGTAGGAATCACTATGTCATACTTGAATTATATTACTAAAATTAGTAGAGTCATTAGATTGTACAGAAATATCAACTATGCTATCTGTAGTACATACACAAGTTAGGTTTAAAAAAAAATCTTTCCAGGCTAGACTCAGGGGCCAAAACTAACAACTGAAATTCAAAAAAGATAAGTATGATATTCTGAACTTGGAATCAGAAATACCAACAGCATGTATACAGAATTGGTTGAAAGACTTGAAGTTTAATAGTGGCTAATGGTTAAAAGAATGAGGGTTTAAAATTGTGTTGTTTATTTTTGAGAGAGAGAGAGGGAGAGAAAAAGCACGAGTGGGAGAGGGGCAGAGAGAGAGAAAGACAGAGGATCTGAAGCGGGCTCTGCACTGCCAGCCCGATGCAGGGCTCCAACTCACAAACCGTGAGATATGACCTGAGCCAGAGTCGGATGCTTAACCCACTGAGCCACCCAGGCACCTCCAGAATGGGGGTTTTAACTGGCTGCAATTTCAACATAAGTGTTGACATGAGTGCCGTTGAGGCCTTGTCAAAGCGTCCATAAAAATACAGAATGGTGCTTGGATCAGAGGTGAGAGTTGGGGCTGGAGTAATAGGACTACTTGACTCTGCAGTAGACTGACCGCCTCTGGACCACGTTTGAATAAGGTCAGGGTCAAAGTGTAGTGAGTGGTGAGGAGAGAGACCAGCGTGGTAAGGGGTCACTATTTCTTGATGAATGGTTGAAGGAACTAGGGACTTTTAGTTGAGAGAGGAAAAAAAAAAAAAAAAAAGATCTAAGGGGATCTAATAACTTTTTATTATTTTAATAATTATTACCTAGGATGGGGCTCCAGAGGACAGAGTCAGAGCCAATAGTGGAAGACAGACAGAGGACCTGAGCTGAATGTAAAGAACAATTCTCTGTTCCCTGCTCAAGAATATCCGGTCACTGGTGGTGTTCAAGCCCAGGGGTGTCGTGCAGGGAATTCTCTCATTGGGTAGACGGGACCCAGTGTCCTCCAAGGTTCCTTCCAAGTGTAGGATTCTTTGACCTTATTTTTAGTGATGCAGATAGCACTGGCTCTCAATGAATGGGCAGTCAGAAGTGAGCCAAGTTAATGAATATAGCAAAGGTCAAAGGACAAACGGTGTGAACCTGACTCATTGTGAGGATCATTCTCTACTTCAGGAAGGGCTAACGCTTTCCCACTGGCCCCCTTTATGAGATCTCATCCCAGTTCTGCCCAGTCAGGAAATCAGGGCGCGTTTACAGCATATGCCTGAGCGTTAGCGTGCATTCTCCCAAGGGGCTCAATATATGCGTAAGGACTGACTGAGGGGTAGTTCTCCGTGTGTCAGTGCAGGGTGTCTCCGGGCCCTTACAGACACGTCTCCTAACACCACTGTCACACGCCCACAGGGAGATGGCTATAAAATCCAATCTTTTGCTTGTGGCAGTGTGGGCCGGTGAGTGAGGTGTGAGCGCCCGTGTGCCAAGAGCCCATAGCTCAGCTGGTCTGTAGCTCTGTTCCCAGCAGCATTAGCTTAGGAGCTCAGGGCAGGAACAGGACACGGGATGGCCACTCCCATCTGGACTGTTCCCTTGGGTGACCATTCACCTCTCCCTCCGTGCCTTTGAATCTTCCTCCCAGAAGCGAAACGGCCATTAGGTAAAGCAGCTTGAAAATTCTTCGGCCCAGTGACAACAGAATTCAAGAGTTACCTTGCTGCCTGAAGCCAGAGCATAGCCTCCTCCCACCAGAATGACAATCTCCCAGGGCATGGTCTTCTGGAAGTCCTTCCAGGTGATGATGGGCTCCGTCCCCCGGGAAGGCTCCTGGTTCTGCCCTGGATCACAGGTAGACAGAGGTAGAGCCAGATGAACCCAAATAGGTGGGATTCGTGGAGTAAGGGCCTAATTGCTGAACCGATGACTTGGGAGAGGGCTCTGCCTCTATCGTGGGGTACGGGGGAGGCACTCAGAACAGCTTCGGTAAATCTCTTTCCCCCACTTCTGACTTGGGTATTATTGACTAGGGCCAGCCCCAACTTCTTCTCTCACCGTCACTCTTCTTCCCAAAGCAAGGCTTCTTTGCCGGGATCAGGAAAAGGAGGAAGCCGAGGAAAACGGAGACTGTGGCATCCGTGCGGTAGCCCTTCCTAGCAAAGAGACAGGCAGGGCTGGAGGAGGAGGGTAGCACGATGTCTCAGAACAGTCCCTCTGGACGCGGGGCCTCTCTTTGGGACCCAGGCTGGAGGGCGGTCAGCCTTCCCTCCTGCACCTGTTGCCCCACTAGCCAGCGGTGGGTTTAATGGGCAGCGGTCGATGTCTGGAGTCTGGGCCTGGCTAAGGTGGATGTCTAGTGTGGATCTACGGGCCCTAGAGAAGGAGACATCGGGAGTGATTTCGGTGAAGGGGAAGGGAAAAGGATGAGTTCTCTCTCCTGCAAGGGCCACACCTCCACGTGTGTCTTTGCTCCAAGGAGAAGCCGTGCTGAGAGCGAGCGGCGGCCCCGGCCCTCCGAGGTCCTGCCGGGGTGGCACGGGGGCCTCTGCCTGCCTCTCCCTGCCAAGGCCTCAGCCACCACTCTCACAGCTGATCCTGAACCCTCAGAGCCGCCTGTGAGGCAGCTCCAGTAACAAGACCAAGGTCACACGACTGGTAAGGGGCAGCACCACATCCCAACGCAACACACAGAGGCCACGTGGCCATTTTCTTCCTGACCCCACACTCTGGCTTCCCTTAAAAGAGGGGACTTTCCAGGGAACAGAAGAGCACTGCCCTTAGGAATGGAGGAGGGACACAGGTGGGACTGAAGACTCTGTGTGTGTATGTGGGCGGCGGGGGGGGGGGGGGGGGGGGTTGTCTCCTTAAGGAGGAGACAACATCACTTACTTTTCAAAGAAAGAATCCCAGCCAGGAACAAAGCCAGGCTCCCGGGTAAACCACAGCACGGTCATCAGGATGAAGAAAAATCCGGTTACCATTTCAGGGTAGCTACGAAATACAACAGAAAGAGTTGCTCCAGGAACCGGGAAGTCTGCATGTTTTTCACTTCGCTGCAGGCGCTCCTGCGTTCGGGGCTCAGAGCCACCAGCCCACGGCGCTGAGCGGCTGCCAGGAAGTGGGAAGCGGGCTGAGAAGGTGCCAGAACACATGGCGTTAACCACGGCTCCTCGAGGTGAGGCGGGGGGAGATATAGGGTGGCACAGCGGGATGCGGTTGTACAACAACACGAGGTCCACGGGGCGCCCGGTGGCTCACGTGGTTAAGGTTAAGCATCTGACTCTTGGTTTCGGCTCAGGTCATGATCTCACGGTTCGCGAGACAGTGCGGAGCCTGCTTGGGATTCTCTCTCTTCCTCTCTCTCTCTGCCCCAACCCTGCTGTCGCTCTTCCTCTCTCTCAAAATAAATAAACACACATTAAAAAGAAAATAAGACAAAACACAGTACAGCCTCCGAGGAGAATGCGGTGGAAGAGGCCCCCGAACGCTGCTGGTGAGGGCAGGAGCTGCGACAACCTTTTTGAGGGAATGTGCTGATGTATATCTGGAGCCTTCAACTTGGTCCTTCCTTTCATGCAAGGAAATAACCAGAAATGCCAGTGCTATGTTACCTATTTAAGAATTCAACATTGAAAATGGAAACAACCTACATATTCAGCGATATTCCATGACATCAGGTACATTTTGGTATAACTGTAGGCTCAAATGAGATACATTTAATGATCATGTTTGCATAGCAGAGTTAATGGCCTGGGAATATAACGACAGCCTAATCCTAAGTGGAGGGGCGGGAGGCAAGATATAATACTGTGTTTAGTTTGGATTGAATTTTAGCAAAAATACATATAATTTTGCACAAAACAAGCATATAAGGAAGAGTGCATTATGTTAACAGTTGTTGACAGTTAACACTGAATAACTAAAAGTCGGCTTTAGTTTTTTCTTTATATTTTCCTTATGTCCTAAATGTTCTACAATGAACATGTATTCCTTTTATAAATTAAAACATTTAAAAATACTGCTTATGCCGGGATCCTTTTGCCCAAACTGTAGCTGCCAATTGCCATCAACGGAGAAACGGCCCCAGATGGGACACGAGGTCACTGGGGAAAGCCGATGGAAATTGCTGAGGATGGGGGTGTCTTCAAGTCTGTATCTGATGATGCCCGATTCCTCCCCCCAAACCCCACCCCGCCCCAGCTCCCTAGGAGTGTCCGTGGACCAGCGGTGGCCCATTCAGAGCAGTGTGAGGGGGCTGACTTTACAGGGAATTGGGCCTGTCCGCAAGAGTGTGGCTGTACTGACTCGCACATCTTTCCCCGGCCACCCCACGTATGACATCCACACCCACACCACGGCTATACCTTGGACTTCGAATATGGTAAACGGGAAGGGTGGCCACCTGGAGTCTGGGCCAGCCGGACTTGGGCATTAAGTAGCAGTTCTAAATGCCTGGATTCATAGTTGTGGAAAACTCCCCCAGCTCAAGGGACTGTCGAGAACAAGGCTGCTTATGTGCTCATTTACCTGCCATGCTTTCCTGGGGAAGAGAAGGTGAATAGCTGATTTTTACCTAATGGCTCCCAGCTTTTCATATTCCTCTTGGATCCTCTTCTCTGACAACGCTTCCCTTTTGGTCTTCTTCTTCTTGCTCAGAGAGCAGGTCTCTCTAAAACTGAGGAGGAAGAATGAGCAAAAGAACGAGACAGAGAATCCAAAGCAGGCTCAGTGCTGTCAGCGCAGAGCCCGATATGGGGCTCAAACTCATGAACCATGAGATCGTGACCTGGTACCAAGTCAGATGCTTAACCGATTGAGCCAGGCACCCGATACCCTACAACTTTTTTTTCTGCCAGGTTTCACAGCCTCTCATCAGCCTCTCCCATAGGCTTTTGGGCATATTTATCTGGGTATATATCTGGTATGTCGGTGTGAAGTCATGTCTTACAGACTTGGGCAAGTGTATTTACATGGGGTTGTTTTCTACGCGCTGGAGGTATAGAAGTATGCGGCTGTCATTGATGTCATAGTAGCCTCTGTGTTGTTAAAAAAAAAAAAAAGTCTGGGGGTGGCTGGGTGGCTCAGTCGGTTGAGCATCCGACTTCAGCTCAGGTCATGATCTCACAATTTGTGAGTTCAAGCCCCACGTAGGGCTCTGTGCCGACAGCTCAGAGCCTGGAGCCTGAGACACAGGGTTCTGTGTCTCCCTCTGCCCCTCCCCTGCTTGCGTGCGCTCTCTCTCTCTCTTTCAAAAATAAACGTTAAAAAAAAATTTTTTTTTTAAAGTCTGCTCAGAGAACATTCCCTGAGCAATGGGAGTCTTGGGTCCCATGGACCAATATCAAAGCATCATGTGTATCTTCCCTTTATGTGTTTGAGGCTGGTCAACTTATGGTTATGAAGAAAAGGCTTCCTAAGCAGATTAATGTTAGAAATTATATTGCCGGAGGAATAGCTAACTTATGGTTCTGAGAAATATGAGCATATTTCACACAACGACTAAGTATAAATCAGTCATGTGTATAAAACAAAGCCTAAAGAAACTTCTACTTGGAGTCACGTTTCTTTAGAAATTAGTTCAAATTACTCCGTATGCTTTGAAGGAAATGAAACTACATTAACCACCCGCCATTCACACTTGTTCTAAATCAGGCAGTTCCTTTAACCAGCTAGTTGGAATTAAGAACATTCCACTGTGGAGCTCATAGTGAAATGCAGAGTCCATGTATGTTTAGAGGGTCTAGAACAGGTGACGCCTGACTCCCCATCTAGTACGGTGCGTTCTCCTCATGCGTCCTCCATGGTTATTGGTGGCTCCCCGAGGAGTGCTCTCCATGGTGCGCACCATGACTTTGGATGGACGGGAGAGCCTCGGTGCCTTGCTGGCAGGGCCCTGGGACTTACTTGCAGCCCAGGAACAGCCAGTGCATCCAGAACCAGCTGACCACCAGCATGATGAGGGAGATGGGGAAGCTGAAGAGGAACCAGGTGCCGAAGTTGACCACCTCTGCAGCTGGGTACTGGCTGGAGGGGAAGAAACCAGGTCAGTGATTAGAAAAGGGTGGGTTCCCATGTGGTGTCTGGGGGTAATAAGCTAAATGCTCCTTAAGAAGACATACATCAGAGCTAACGGCAGAGATGATGGTAACAATAAGGTAAAACGTTACCTAGAACTCACGTCTTTGACAGTCGCAACTCTACTGGTCCCAAGAATTATGAAGGAAACTTAAAAAAGGCACCTAAACACCCAAAATTGATTTCACTGAAGCGTATATACTTTGTGCTCAGGAGAACCACTCGGGAGCTCTTTGCTCTTAATTTATATAAAGATTCTTCTTATATGTTTACTCATCTGTTTTTCAGGACAACAGAGAATGGAAAGGACAGTCTGGTATACTTTGTGTGATAAAGTCACTGAAGCAATATGAGCTTTGACTGGGGGATGCCATTCTGGAGAAGTTTGGACTCTAGAGCATCAGGAGGGTTCCCGGTGTTGACTGTGCCCATAGGAGAACCATGACTTAGAATCTCTAAATCTTTGATCAACATGCACTGGTGTCTTAGCGTCTCAGGGAGGTTACCCGGAGGACTCTCCATTCATCACCAGGCAGGGCGGTGGCCCCAGCCCAGGTGTCATTTCCTGGGGAGCCACATGTGAGCCACGTCTATAGCCTAGACAACACCTGCATTCCTTTCCCCTTGGGCTCTTCTAGTTGGGACTGGGCACAGAACTCCTCTAAGGTGGGAGGAGACTGTGCCCCTCTCTTCACACTAGACACTGCACGGAAAAAGAGAACGACCGAGAGAAGAATCCCCCAGAGAGAAAATACAATGGAAGCACAGGATGCAAGAGTGTTTAATCTTCTCTGCCATCACAGAGAAACAACACTGTTGTTTTGCACTGTGGCCTGGTCGTGGACTTACCTTTACCATCGGTGTGCCTCTTGGGAAGTTGTGACAGCTCGTGCCCTCCCTAAGGGCCAGAGTCACTGTCAGTCACTGTCAGTGGAGAGAAGGGCTTTGGGAGCTAGAAGGACACCAGAGGGCATGTAAATCACTGAGTGATCACTCTGGGCTGCGCTGGGCCAACGGGTATGAAGTCTTGCATCATCTGTTCTCTGTACATAGAAGCCTAGGCCCTGCTCCTGGACCCAGGAAAAGGAATGGATTTTTCGGATAGATTAAATAGACTTTTGTGGATAAATGTTATCCATTTATCCATCTATAGCACTTTAGAAAGTGTGACTGTGTGTACTGAATGTAACAACCAATTTGTAGATTTTTTAAACACAGCCAGGATGCACTCTGGGGGTGGTCTGTTCACCAGTGCCAAGAAAAATAGCACGGTGGCATTTTCAGACCAGCGGGGATCCAGGGAGTCCACCTTCCTTTCACAGAATTCCTGTTGTCCAAGTCAGCCAATGTGATGACTAAATGTACCATGACACAAGCCAGGAAGTAGACTGAGGGAATATGAATCAGCCCGACCACAGAGTGAACCAGAAATTGAAGAGCAGAAACTCAGAGCTTGGACAGAACAATATGGTGTGACCACTCCGTGAAGTTCACGTCCCAGAGACTTCGGTCTTAACGTTCATTGGTCCATCTCCCCCCCCTCCCCTTCCTTCCTTCCTTGTTCTTTCCTTCCTTGTTCCTTCCTTCCTTCATTGCTTATTTCCTTCCTTCCTTCCTTCCTTCCTTCCTTCCCTCCCTCTCTCCCTCCATCTCTCCCTCCCCACCTCCCTCACTCCTTTCCCCCCCTTCCTCCTTTCCTCCCTTCTTTCCTTCCCCCATTCCCCCTTCAATCCTTCCCCTCTTCCTTCCTTACTTCCTCCCTTCCTTTCCTTCCTTCCCTCCTTCCCTCTCTGCTTCCTTCCTTCCTTCCTTCCTTCCTTCCTTCCTTCCATCTCTCCCTCCCCACCTCCCTCACTCCTTTCCCTCCCTTCCTCCTTTCCTCCCTTCAATCCTTCCCCCCTTCCTTCCTCCCTTCCTTTCCTTCCTTCCCTCCTTCCTTCCTTCTTTCCTTCCCTCCTTCCTTCCCTCTCTGCTTCCTTCCTTCCTTCCTTCCTTCCTTCCTCCCTCCCTCCCTCCCTTCCCTCCTTCCCTCCATCTCTCTCTCCCCACCTCCCTCGCTCCTTTCCCTCCCTTCCTCCTTCCTTCTTTCCTTCCCCCATTCCCCCTTCAATCCTTCCCCCTTTCCTTCCTCCCTCCCTTCCTACCTTCCTTCCCTCCTTCCTTCCCTCTCTCCTTCCTTTCTTCCTTCCTTCCTTCCTTTCTTCCTTCCCTTCCTCCCTCCCTCCATCTCTCCCTCCCCACCTCCCTCCCTCCTTTCTCTCCCTTCCTCCTTCCCTCCTTCCTTCCTTCCTTCCCCCATTCCCCCTTCCATCCTTCCCCCCTTCCTTCCTCCCTTCCTTCCTCCCTCCCTCCCTTCCTTCTGTCCCTCCCTCCCTCCATCTCTCCCTCCCCACCTCCCTCCCTCCTTTCCTCCTTCCCTCCTTCCTTCTTTCCTTCCCCCATTCCCCCCTTCAATCCTTCCTTCCTTCCTTCCTTCCTTCCTTCCTTCCTTCCCTTTCCTGCTAAATGGAAGGGTGTGTTTATCCTCTTGGCTATGATCAATTTCTCTGCCCTCTGCTCTGGAGCCCATCCTTTCTTGTTTTCTCAGTGATATCACTCTATCAATCATCACCTCTTTCCCAAAACTTTAATTTTCCTCTCACCTGGACATGCCTATCAGCATTTAAACACCTTCCGTCTTAAAACCCCCTTTTGACCCCACTGGACTCTTCCTTTGTCATCATCCCATACCTCTCCTTCCCATCACAGACAACTCTCCGTCTACTCACTTCCAGCATACTCTTCACCTCACTGACACTTGGCTTCACTTTTCAATCTCTTGACCAAGTTGCTCTTGCCTAGGTTACCTCTGTGTCACCAAATCAAATGGACACATTTTTGTCCTTCTTTTCCTTATCCATTCAGCCACTTGAAACAGTATAGCCCACCCCTTCCTCCTTGAACACTTTCTTCCCTTTGATGGAATGACACCAGATTTTCCTCTTCCCTGGGTGATCCCTTTTGTTGTCTCATTTATAGTCTACTTTAAAATATTCAAGCTTAATATTTACGGTCCCTGCTCTACTTAACTCTCCCTGTTTTCCCTGAGTGATTGATCTCCTTCACTCTCCTGACTTCAGTTTCCACATGCATCCCACCAGGACCCAATGCCATCTAATCTGGGGGCCCAGAACAACATGCAAATGTGGGGCCACTCGTTCAAAAATTATTAAGAATTTTCAGATGGTGACAGCAGAGCATTGAGCTAAGTATGGGGCCCTTCTGAGCATGGTAGTTGATGTGACAACATGGGTTACATGTTCATGAAGACAGCTCTTCAGGCCACTAAATCTGTGCCTTTAGCCTAAAAATAAGATTCAGAGCTGTGTATCCATCTGGACGTCTCAGCCTCCACGTCAACATTTCCTCATTTTTCCTCTCATTTAGGTAAAGGGCGACTCTCTTCCCCCAGCTGCAGAAGCCATGAGTCTGACAATCAGACTTGGCCTTTCCCTCTCTCGGGCCCATCTCTCAAATCTGACCATTTCTCCACTGCTGTCTGTGTTTGCCGGCCATCACCAGCTCTCTCCTGGGCATCTGCAGTGCTGTCCAAAATTATCTTCCTGCCGCCTACTTTTCCTTCCTGCTTCCTTCCTACTTTTTCCACTTTTTCAGTCCACCATCAGTTTCCCAAACTGTAAATCCGATCACCTCACTCCCTGCCTAAAATGCTTCAAAGACGTCTCATGGCCTTTCAGATGAAGTCCAAACTCCTTCGTGGGCCTCAAGAGGCCCTTTGCAATCTGCATTTCCACCTTTTGCCCTCTGCCATTTTCTTTTATGGGCTCTTTTCTCTCGCCTCAGTCCTGCCACTCACCGCTTTCTTTGGAAAACCTCTCTTCATCCATTGCACTCCCACTGAGCCTCGGGTCTCGCTTCCAAGGCTGTGTCTTTGGGGAGGCCTGTTCTCCCTGTAGACTGGGTGGCCCCCGTGGGCTCTCCCAGCAGAACCCTGCCCCTCTCCAGTCCCACTGAACTGTCATGCTCGACGTCTCTTTTCCCTCTTGGTATGGAAGCTACTCTAGGCCCATTTTCTGCCCTATCCTTAGCACCCCGTTCCATTCCTGACACGTAGTGGGTGTCGAGTAGATATTTGTTGACCAGGTGAGTTACTTACTTGTTGAAGTGTTCCAAGAAAATGAGGCTGGTGGAGGTACCAATAATGGTGGTCAGGCCCCCAATGGTAGCAGCGTAAGATATGCTCAGAGACAGGCACTTGCAGATCATCTGGTCACGCTGGGACTTGTACTTTCTGTTGAGCTCCTGGTTCCTGGGCCCAGGAATCAGGACTAGTGGCTTTTCCTATCGGAGGAAAATTAGTCAGTGCCTCCAACCCAGCGCGGGCTGTCCCCCACACAAGGCATGAAAATAGGGGCATCATGGCGCAGTGGAAAGACAAATCCCAATCCTAGTTTTACCGTTTACCAACTTGGGCAGCCCCGCTGGGCTGCATATTCTCCTGTAGAACGAAGATCTTATTTTCTCCACGAGATTGTTATAAAGAGTAAGTGAAGTAACGTACGTAAAGCACTTAGAGCATTTCCTGGCATTTAACGAATGCTAAGCTATTATTACTTTCGTTGTTCGTAACAGCGTGTTCTGTTTCTCACTTGAACTCCAGCAAAACTGGCTGCTCTCCGCTCTCTGTGTGAATAACACATGGAAGGTGGTTGTTCTATCCAGAGCTGGAGTGACAGTCCTGACCCCGAGAGGACTGAGAAGTAACGCTTACGTTGCAGGGGGAATCCAGTGTGTGATTCTCTCCTCCCTTCCTCACGCTTTTCTCCTTTTCGCCTCTTGGTTTTGCCTCCCCACGCCCCTCCTCTGCTTGCATATAAGGCCGGCCTTCTGTCTTCTCTCAGGTCCTGTTTGGCCCAGATGGCGGCCTTTCAGGGTCAGAGGTTGCTGACCTCTGGTCTCAAGTGTAGATAAAGAAGCAAGTGCCCTCTGCTCCCCCAGGCCTGGTCTCCCCTCACTGAGTCTTCATGAGACCAAGGCCAGCAGGCCAGATCCTGGGAAAACCATGGCGAAGAGGCCATCTTTCTCAAAGCCCTACCTCATAGGAGAGCCCAGGCCAGTCTGGACCCTCCCTAACCTTCCTGAAAGATTCATTATCAAAGCTGGAAGAGACCTCATAGATTCTCTGGTACGGTGGTTTTCCATGATCCTTTCTACTAATGAACATTTTCACGGGCCTCCAATACATAAAATATGATGTAGCATTTCATCAGCGTACATCTATTTTGTAACTAAAAGTACACACGTGTGGTCGTGTGGTCGGGGCGGGGTGGGGGGCGGGGCTTGGATTTGAACTGAGATGCTCCTCTCACTACTGGTTCTAAGGCCTGGGGCACATGATGTGATGTCCTTGCCTCATCTGCAGAAATGGAGTTCCAGACTGCTACCTCACCGAGCCAAGACTGGGGAGAAAATGCTTCGCACGTGCTTGGTACATAAAAAGCGTTTCATAAATGGTGATGGTTATTTATGACCATGATGGACGTTAAGGAATTGAGATTATCTGCATGGACACAAAGATTTGAAATCAAGGGTTTTAAGTGGTAGCTGCAATTTTATACCAGCTTCAGTATCTATCTTGTTTCTGCATTTTCTTTCAGTGGAATAGTAAGTAGCAGGAGGATCCTCGTTTGCACAGAAAAATTTTCTTACAATCTCAGAATCAGTAAAATATTTGCGTTTTTCCTGAAGCACTTATGAGAAACAGCTTGAACACCTCTGATCTGGTCAAACCCCCAGTTAAAAAAATTTTTTTTAATGTTTACTTTTTGAGAGCGAGAGAGAGCGAGAGAGAGTGTGCGAGCACAAGCGGGGGAGGGGCAGAGAGAGAGGGAGACACAGAATCCGAAACAGGCTCCAGGCTCTGAGCTGTCAGCACACAGCCCGACGCGGGGCTCGAACTCATGGACCGTGAGATCATGACCTGAACCAAAGTCAGACCAACTGAACCACCCAGGCGCCCCAACTTCCAGATATTATGGTTGAAGAAAAAACAGGGGCTCAGATGGTAGAATGGCTTGACAAAATCAACAGTGAGTTACATGTTTTATCCCCGTGGCACGTGCAGGCCAGACATGCATGTGGCTGGAGGCCTTGGTGGCAGCTCAGGCCCTGATGCCCTCATACTTTGAAGGCCAGCGCCCCTTCGGAAGCTCAAGGCCTTTCCTGTAGGAAACACGGTCCGGGGTGGGGCGGGGGGGGGGTGAGTTCTATTACCTGGGATCGGTGCTGCTTCTTGCTCTGGGGTGTTGCCATTTTGACAGGGTTGGTGATTGGGGGCACCCCATTCAGGTTCTGCAGGGACAAAGACCATCACACTGTCAGGAAGACGACATGGTGGCCCTCAGAGGGACCACGTAGTTGCCCCCACGGGCACCCCACGCCTCCGCGCAGTGGAAATGGGAAACCGGAAACCGGGCAGAATGCGCAGCAGGGGGCCGCCCCACTGTGCCTCCAGCCCGCACCTCCCCATCCAGCCTGGTATCGAGCCGCCCATGTGCACAGGCTTTTGAAACTGGGCAGAGCACGGCTGCGTCCTTGCAGGAGAGCCCGGCTTTCTGGAACTTCATTAGCTAACGATGAATCCTTCATTTTTCTTTAACGCAAAGGGGATGAAAAACAAAAATCCCACCACAGCAAAGTCCACAGTGTGGGCATCAAAATTTGGGCTGCCGTACGAAGACTTACAACCAGCTCTGGGGGAGGAGCAAGGCCGTAAACTCGGCTCTCCTCCGTGAATGTGACCCTTTTGATAGTTTTTGCGCGGACTCCCCAGTGCAAGGAATCCCGAGGGTGAATCTGTGGTTCCTGGAGGGCCGACGGTCGGGTTCCCGCGAAAAAGGCCACCGTGCACTTGATGAAAGGCTAAGCCCTCTCGCGACCGGGGTTCAGAGGTACCCAGGCCCTTGCCAGGAGCCCGTCCGGCCCCTCTCACGTCTGGGCTGGCGCGAGCACCTCTCTGTTCTCACACCAGCGGTGCTGCTGGGCTCCAGGCCGTCTCTGTCCCTGAGTCCTCTCGAGGGACCTCCAAGTGACCTTGGAGCACGGAAAACACCCAAAGCCTTACCTTGTCCTGCATCAGAGAAGTGAAGTCTGCAGTCGACGTGCTGGAACAAAGCAAAGGAAACGGGAACACAACAGTGGACCAGACCTCATGCCCTTCCCCGCCCCACCTTGGTGTTCCGCGTCGTGACTGCTCTGGGGCCCGGTTTCCTAGGCTGCAGAGAGACTAACCTCACGCGGGTCTTCCTAGCCTCCCAGAGACGCTGCCGGGATTCATGGGGACACAGCAGTACTAACACTACTCACTAGCGCAGAGTGCATTTGGGGGGCTGGCCCTTAAATACGGACGTCAGTCCTCCTGACGTTGTCGCCACGGATCGCTGGTCCCTGCATTTATAGAGCAGACAGGTGGGCCGGACTCTGTCTGCCTGGAGCGCCTGGGCCCCCCGCCCCCCAACCACATTCTCACTGGCTGACTCGGTGAAGGTCACCGGCTAGAAGGAGACATTTGCCACGTGCTTCCCTGAGGCTGCAGGAGCAAGGAGGGCCTGCACGCGGTGAGAAGCTGAGGTGAGCAAGAGGTTGGGTGTGGGGGGTGCGGGGAATTTCTGACACAGCTGCTCCTGTGTGTGCTGAGCCTCTTCCATGCCCCGGGGTCCCCCACCCAACCTTGGCCTTGAGTAGAGGGAGGTGGGAACTTAACAACAGCACTCCTGGCTTATGCTCAGCGCTAAATGCATGCTTCGGTTTTGGTTCTTTTTTTTTTTTTTTTTTAATTTTTTTTAAACATTTATTTATTTTTGAGAGACAGAGAGAGAGAGCATGAGTGGGGGAGGAGCAGAGAGAGAGGGAGACACAGAATCCGAAGCAGGCTCCGGGCTCCGCGCTGTCAGCACAGAGCCCGATGCCGGGCTCAAACTCGCGGGCCGAGAGATCGCGACCTGAGCCGAAGTTGGACGCTGAACCAACTGAGCCGGCCAGGCACCCGGGTTTGTTTTAGTTCTGAAGGCAACGGGTGCCGTGAGCGCTCTGTGAAGACAGGTGTTGGACACGCGTGCAGGACTGGAGCCCTGCGGCCATCACCCCTGACCAGGCTACCTCAAGGGAGGGTGAGGAGTTGAGCAGGGTTTGGAGGGAAGCATTCTTTGGAGAGGGTTGTTGGCCTGGGAGGAGTAGCGTGTTATGATGTTTCCCCTCCCTCCTTCTCAAATCGGGTGAGGAGGGCAGGCCTGGAGCCCCTCAGACAGCCTGGGAGGTGCCGGCCACCGTGGAAGATGGCCATCCTTACCCCACAAATGGCCTGGCCCCCACCAGCAGTCTGCTGAGGGAGATCTAGGGACAACTTGAGCTCTTTGCTTCAGAGTCTGGGGACATGTATTCAGGTCTGGAGAAGAACAAAGGCAGGGCCATGATGCTGAGTCTCTCTTGTCATGGGTCACGCACTCGGAAGGTGGCAGGGCAGGAGCCTTCTTGAAGAGGCCCCACCCAAGAGGCAGAGGCAACCCCGGAACAAAGGGGCTCTGGGGGGGAGTAAAGCGGCAGAGCACAGAACCAGGGGGTGGGGGGTGGGGGGGTCATCCGGGAGCACCTCACCACCACCATCAGGCCTGGGGCTCGGCAGAGGTCACCTCAAGGGGACACTGTAGGGATGCTGAAGGTGGGCGCCCGGCCAGGCCAAGTGAGGGAGCCAGGGTCCAAGTCTCAGAGATGGTATGGACCCCTGGAGAAGTCAGAAGCAGCAGAGGGAGGGGTGGGGGCCCAGACGGTGGGAGGAGGAAGGGCCAAAGAGGAGTCTCTCCCCACGCACTCTGACCTCTGACCCTGCAGGCCTGGTGGGGGGTGGGAGCAGAGCTAGTCCCCACCCTTCTGCGCCCTCCCCTCACATGTGCTGGTTTCAGTCAGTGCCAGTTCTCACGGCCCATGAAGTCACCAAACTACAAACCTCAGTTTCGCTACACGTCCAACTTTTAGAGGCGATACTCCTCAGCGACCCTCGAGGACAACGGTCTGATATAAAATCTCCAAATGAAATGAGCCATTGATGGATCTGCCTCACGTGAATGTTTGGGGGGTGTAGTTCTCCGTTTTTAGCTTCTCTCCACCCTCACATGGCTCTCTGCCCACTGCCAAGCCCACTACCTGTCACCTCATCTTTCCGTGTCATACCTGACAAGGCCAAGTCTAGTAAGACCACCTCTAGTATCTATAAGATACTTGATGATCCTCTGAGAATCTTCAGTGACATTCATTATGCGGATGTTTTCCCATTAATTAAATGTATTACTCTCCTAAGGACACCAATTCGGATGAAATTCTACTTGGTAGGGGCGCCTGGGTGGCTCCGTGGGTTAAGCGTCCGACTTCGGCTCAGGTCATGATCTCGCGGTTTGTGGGTTCGAGCCCCGTGTCGGGCTCTGTGCTGACAGCTCGGAGCCTGGACCCTGCTTCGGCTTCTCGCTCTCCCTCTCCCTCTCCCCCTCCCCCTCCCCCATTCGTGCTCTGTCTCTCTCTCTCAAAAATAAACATTAAAAGAAAAAAAAAGAAGTTCTACTTGGTAGCTGTGTGGACAATCAGACTAGTCAGTCCTTCTGTCTCTTCCCTCATCACTGCAACTCCTTGTGGTTGAGGGAGTTGCCCTCAGGATCTTGGCAAGTGGTTCCGAGGATGGAGAGGAAATCAGGACAGAGGGAAGTGTCGAGATGTGAGCCTGGCATCTAAAAGAGCTGTTCATGGGCTCAGGGCCCAGCTTTCCTGACCCCTGGAATAGACCCGGCAAGGCTCCGTCTGGGAGGAGGGCAGCCATACTCACTCTTCATTGACAAAGATGAGTTCCAGGGAGGGTTGACTGTTGTTTACATCGAGACCTACGGTATCAAAGGAAAGCAGACGTGAGCTGTGGACGCTAGAGCTGAGCGTGTAGGGCAGGGCTTCCGGACTGGGGCTGAATGGGGAAACCAGGGCGTATCCTGCATGAGGACTGCCCTCCCTCTGCCTGAAAGCATGGTGGGGTGTGCAGACACACAGGCCCGGGGGGTGGGGGGAGAGGGGTGGTCATAACCGTGGAGTGTTCGGGGGAAAGGGGCAGGTGGTGGCTGATGTAGCAGGGGGAGGAAGAGCCAGGGAAGCGGGGTCACGGGTTACAAGGGCTGGTCTGGGATAGAGGGCAGGGGAGGGGCATAGATGAGGGAGCCTGGGGAGCCGCGCTGAGCCGGGCCGTGTCACAAGAGGAGGGTACGAGGGCGAAGGGGAGGTGAACTCCAGCAAACTGTACTGATGGGCTCGGCCTCTTCGGCGCTGGAGTTGCCCGCCACGAGCTGCTCCTCCTCGGCACTGACCAGCTCCTGCAGCACGGCCTCCACGATGGGCATCACCATGGCGGTGGTGGACGTGTTGGAGAGCCACATGGAGAGCAGTGTGGTGCAGCACATGAAGCAGAGCAGCAACCTGGAAGGCAGGGCGGCCGGGGCACAGCGTCTACAGCACGGCCATCTCCCAAGGGCCCCCCGCTCACTCACGGGGCTCCTTTGGGGCCTCCTACGAACCCGATGGTGCTGGCTAGAGAACGGGGTGGGGTGGGGGTAGCGTGTGTCCAGAAGGTCCGGTTTTTATGTCATGCCTTCAACTCTGTACTCCCAGGGCTTGGCACAGAGCAAGCATTAAATGAGTATTTGTTGAAGGAATAAACCACACGCCACGGGCCAATGGCCTCAGCTAGAGAAAAGCCCCTCCGTAAGCAGAGACTAGCTTTGGTAGTAGGGTCACAGGGCATGGACTTACTGATTGGCCAACTCTGCAGCCATTAGCTTGGTGATGACCTATGGGCTTTTTTGGTGCCTAAAGGAATTCTTTTTTTGCCCTTGCAGCCAGCACTTCTACGGGTACCATTACAGTCTATGCTCTGCAGCCAAGTCACCATACTTACTAGTGACCACGTAGAGATTGGCGTGTGGAGCTCACAGTTCCGCTCACCGCTTGCCCCACTGTCAACCTGCTGAAAGCACAGCCCCCCGAGTCACCCAAGTGTCCCGTATCACTGCGTTCACTTTTTCAGCTGGTGTCACGAAGAGTCAACCCTTGGAGGAAAACACTAACCAAAAGAACTCTCAAGTGATTTCTCTTGGACGTGGGAAACCTAACAATGTGTGTTGGAACAGACAGGGTTCTCACTTCCGTAAGACAAGGCAACACAAAGACTATCCGTGTTTATTGCTTTAGGTGGGATCACTGACTCTGCACGATCTGGGGACAGCACATTTATCGAGTGGATTACGTCAGGTGGGCCAAAGTCCTGGTGGTGTTTTTTTGTTTAGGCTGATGGTGTGAGTTTGCCTGCCCGGGACCCCCACCAGCAAGCAAAGAGCACTACCGGGGGTGGAAACATGTGGGGGGATGAGTTAAATAAAGAAGAGTGGAAATGCGATGGGATAGGCATTCTTGAGTTTGACCTTGAGTTTGAGTACACGGAGGTTTTAAAGAGCTCCGGAGTCCCCACGTGACGTGTAGGTGCCATTGTGTGCCTAGGAGGTTGAGTGTGGGGTACGAGGTTATCGCTGAGCCAAGTGGCAAATTAACTTAAATTAAGCTGTAGTTAAGTGGGATACAGGAACATCCTTTTAGGCATAACCTGTATTCGTCTAAATGACCAATGTTGAAAACTGATACCATGTTATTTATTTATGTTCCATTGGACTCCCAAAGGAGTCAGGGCAGCTTACAAAAACACGTCACAAGAAAGTTGTAAATAGAAGGAAGTGAGACCCACATTCCAAAGGGAGAAGGGTCAGGCTATTCAATGGAGCAGAGGTGAGGTTAACACAAAACTGTCAATCCTGACTTTCTTACACATCCCCCAAGGTTGGGAATCTCTCTATGGGCGTTCCTGACCACAGAGAAGAGGGCACAGTCGAGGGCACGTGTTGTGATCACAGACGCCAGGTCAGATGCAACATATCTAAGCTGTGGGCTGAACCAGTGATAACAAAGTCTCAGGGTGGATGGGAGGAAACCTCCGTGTCTCTCCTTCAATGACCAAGGAGAAGACACCCATTTCGTCATCCAGCCTGTTCCTTGTTATACCAGAGAAAGGTTGAGAAACAATGTATGTTGGTCCATCTTGTTTTACCTAATGGGCCCCTTGTGTTTTGTAACCTGCTGCCCTTACGGTCTAGATTACTCAGATAAATTCTTTAGACTGTGATAATAAATGACACCAAAGTCACACACTCAAATCTCTAGTCTGTGATCAAGGGCCCTCTCACTGGAGAGTGAGGTAGGAGCCCAGCAGCCCTGACATCATCCCCTCCCCATTAGTAGAAAACCAACCCGAGCCGGACGTCCCCCTGTGGCCCAGGACCACTGTCCAGGTGGCCCCTGGCTGCTGGGGGAAGCGCTATGGTCCGGCACCCCAAGGACCGCTTACATGCCCGGCTTGGCTCCAGCCATCATGACCATGCGCAGAGCAATGCGTTTGTGCAGGTTCCACTTCTCCACGGCAGCTGCCACGCAGATGACACCCACCAGCAGCAGCGTGGTGTTCTTGAAGTATTCGGCGGCCACCTGGGGGAAGGCGGCACAGGTCAGCCCCTCCCCCGCCAGGGCCCAGAGGACCGGGCCGTACCCATCACAACCCATTCTCAACCAGAGGCTGGCACGCAAGGAGGGAGGTGACGATTGTTAAAACAGCTGACTGTTTGAGACTATATATATAAAAAATAGATACATATATATCTCATATATACCCACATACATATATTCTATATACATGCATAACATACTACCTCGGGCAGGCACTGTTCTAAGTAGTTTACAAAGATTGTTTCAGTTAATCTGGCCAGTCACCCAATAAGGTAGATAGATATTCTTCTGCATGCTTAAAAAATATTAAAACGCTCTGTCTTTAATTATGATATCATTTCAAAGAATAAACACACACGTATAATTTTATCTTAAGCCTTAAAAAATTGTTAAAATAACTCTGGGCTTGTCCCCGATCTCTTTTTTTTTCTGTAGCTTTTTAGAAAATTGTGTTCATTTTTCTTTTTTTAAAAGTTCATTTATTCATTTAGAGAGAGAGAGAGAGAGAGAGAGCGCACATGCATGCCAGCGGAGGAGGGGTAGAGAGAGAGGAGTCAGAGAAGCCCAAGCAGGCTCCCACGTGGGGCTCAGCCTTACCTGTGAGATCATGAGCCGAGTCAAAATCAAGAGTCCGACGCTTAACCAGCTGAGCCACCCAGGCCCCCCTATGCTCATTTGTTTTAATTAGAAAATTAATACATGCTCATTCTGGAAAACTCCAAAATATAGAAAAATTTAAAGGTGAAATTACCCTTGATCCTACTACTGTTATTACTTTGGTATATTTCCTTCAGTTTGGGTCTATAAAGATGCATAATTGGATTTGCACAGTATGTATAGCTTTATATTCTGCTTTTCTCCCCATTTACATCAGACCCGGATCATTATCTTATTTAACCTCAATTTGTTGGAAAAATTAATCTTAATAGAAGCATAATGCACCACACAATTTGGCCAATTTCCCTTTATTAAATATTTCGGTTAATTCCTTTTCTTTCAACTACAAATGGAGCAAAGAAAAATTTTCTGCTTACATCATTAACCTTACATGAATATGATAATTTCCTTAGGTTAGAGTTCTTGAGGGTATCTTTATAGCTTGCCTTAAATCTTTAAAATTTTTTAAAAAATTTTGAAAACTTTAAATAACTCTAAATAATTCCAAAGTTGCAAAGCTCCGAAATGATACGGTACAAGGAATACCTGGGGCACCCGTGTGGCTCAGTGGGTTAAGCGTCCGACTTCGGCTCAGGTCATGGTCTCATAGTTCGTGAGTTTGAGTCCCATGATGGGCTCAGAGCCTGGAGCCTGCTTCAGATTCTGTGTCTCCCTCTCTCTCTGCCCTTCCCCTGCTCACACTCTGTCTCTCTTTCTCAAAAATAAATAAACAGTAAAAAAAAAAAACCAAAAACATAAGGAATACCAACACACCGTCTATGTGTTTTTTTCTTCCTGAACCATTTGAGGTCAAGTTGCATATATTTTAGCCTTTTCCCCTAAATACCTCAGCGTATATTTCCTAAGAATAGGGATTTTCTCTTCCACAGCCGAGTACCAGTAATGAACTTCTTCCTGCCCCTTCGTGATGAGGAAGTGGAGACCGGGCCCTGTTAAGATGCTTCCTGTGTTTAGGGTCCACAGACCAACCCTTCATGGATTTCCTTACTTGGTACTTCTCGACTCTGCTTTGCAACCTGACTTCAAAGCCCGGTTCGGGCCTTCCTTGTGAAAGAAAACTTTCCTTGGGACTCTAGCCTCTGACTCCAGAACATTCCCTGCGGGCACCGTTAATTTCACCTACCACACAGCATGCAGGGCAACATGCTTGCACTGTTTTGTTTTTTTCCCTGTGTACCTCTCTTGTCTCTCAACTAAATTTTGGGCTGCAGAATGGTCAAGGACCATGTTTCTTTCCGTATCTTTTAACACCTAGCAGGCCAAGGTAGAAAAGCAAATGCTCGGGAAATATTTATCACGTGCAGGAGAATCGTTCCCAACAGGGAGCCATGGCAAAAACAGAGGAAAACATACAGAAAAGTTTAACTTCTAATTTAGGAACCCTCTTTAAAGCGGGAAAACGAGAACATTTCTAATTGCAGGAAAAATAAAGACTGCAGGAAACGCAAATATAGTTAAAATACGTGGTGTTGGAAATAAGGAATATTTAAACTTTGCTTATTGAGTTAACAAAACCCGTGATGTATTTATACTGGGAGGCTGGAGGGAGGAGAAGGGGGGTTGTAAGAGGACACAATCCTCATCTGCTGTAATCAGAAGGCATCTAATAACGTCTACAAGCGATAACTCAAGAGTTAATATAAGATTATCGAGAAAGAATAGTATTCAGTTCGGGGTGTCTGGGTGGTGCAGTCGGTTGATCGTCCGACTTCGGCTCAGGTCATGATCTCGCGGTTGACGAGTTCGAGCCCCGCGTTGGGCTCTGACAGCTCAGAGCCTGGAGCCTGCTTCAGGTTCTGTGTCTCCCTCTCTCTCTGCCCCTCCCCTGCTCATGCTCTCTGTCTCAAAAATAAATAAACATTACAAAAAAAAAAAAAAAAAAGAATACAGTGCCCCAGAAGAAGCAGTTATCAAAGATGAAACCCTGGATGAGGGGGAGGTGGGACTTGGGGGGGAGGGTATAGTGAGGGAGGGGTGGGGAAGGCAGCTGCTGGTTTTGCATTAAGAGTTTTTCAGTATTATTTTTCTTTTCCTTTTCTTTTTTAACATTTATTTAATTTTGAGAGAGAGAGAGAGAGAGACAGAGTGTGTGGGGGGGGAGTGGCAGAGAGAGAGGGAGACACAGAATCCAAAGCAGTCTCCAGGCTCTGAGCTGTCGGCACAGAGGCAGGGCTCGAACTCACAAACCGGGAGATCGTGACCTGAGCCAAAGTCCCATGCTCAACCGACTCAGCCACTCAGGCACCCCATTATTATTTGATTTTAAACTCTGTTAACACTTTGACAACATAAAAGCCAAAATAAAGCAGTAGGTTCCATTTCTGTCCCCACCCCCCACCTTTTCCCCCACGGAGATGTCCCTGTGTGTCACTGATGAGGTTTGTGTGGGAGGAGAAGGGCCATTGGCCCTCTACGTGACCGTTTCCTGGAGGAGCCCTCCACTTCTGCTTAATCGAGTTCTTTTTTTTTTTTAATTTTTATTTATTTTTGAGAGAGAGAGAGGCAGAGCGTGAATGGGGGAGGAGCAGAGAGAGAGGAAGACACAGCCTGAGGCAGGCTCCAGGCTCTGAGCTGTCAGCACAGACCCCGATGTGGGTCTTGAACCCACAAACCGTGAGATCATGGCCTGAGCCGAAGTTGGATGCTTAACCGACTGAGCCACCCAGGCGCCCCTGCTTAATCTGGTTCTTGTTCCCAAACCCAATCCTCAGCTGGCACTGTTAGTAAAGCTTCCTGAGGGCAGAGAAGGCTCCCTGCTCTGCTTGGCTGGTGACTCTAGGGCACAGTCCCCTCTGGGACTGGCAGGTCGGCCTCTGGGCTGTGTGAGCATAGTCCAAGATGCTGCCCCCTAGCGGGAGGTGGAGGAACTGCGAGGATGCCTGAGGGCATGGCTGGAAGTGGGGGCGAGTTGGGGGGGGGATGTTACCTAGGACCTTTCTCATGGCACCCTAACCTTCCCAGGAGTCTAGGAGGCAGTTCTGGGGCAGAACCCGTCTTTTCTTTAACTCTGTCTGCCGAGGAGGGAAACCCACAGAAGACAGGAGACATAGTAGTCCTGGGTCACGGTCCCTCCACTGGCCCCCTCCATGGTCCTCACTCGAGGCCCCCCTGAAAAGCCTTTAAAAATTCAGCGCTGGGGCGCCTGGGTGGCTGTGTCAGTTAAGTGTCATACCCTGGGTTTCGGCCCAGGTCATGATCTCATGGTTCCTGAGATCAAGCCCTGAGTTGGGCTCTGTGCAGACAGTACGAAGCCTGCTTGGGATTCTCTCTCTGCCCCTCCCCACTCGCACTCTCGCTCAAAGTAAATAAATAAACATTAAAAAATAAATACAAAGCCAGGGCCACCAGGTTTACTCTCGCAGGGGACTGGCTGGCAACATTTTCATTTTCTGCCTCTTTGCCATGTGTCATAATAGCATCTCAGTGTGCGATGGCCTTTTAGGAGCACAGAGCCTACAGAACAGGCGGGGCCCCTTTCTCTGGGTTCCTCTCGAAGGGAAGACGAAAGGAACCAACACACAGAGTGCCCTCTACGAGCAGGGAGTTTGGCACTTTGCACTCACTTTCCCTCGTTAGCTCTACAGGGGTCCTAGTAGGCAGGTACCCTTCCTACCTCCCTTTGCAGGTGAGGAGGCGGATGCAGAGGGGTTCGGGAAGTCTTCCCAGGTCACAGCATGAGGGGCAGCGTCTGGATATCAGTCCATATCCGTCTGAACCCAAAGCTACTACACTCGGGGTGGGCCCGTTGGACACTGGGCATCTAATTCAACTCTAGGGGAGTTTTCTTGGTCTCCCTGACGGCGTGGGCAGGCACACATTTCCATCTCCATTCATAGTCACGGTCCTGACGCTGGCCCTGAATAGCCGGGCCTGGGCCAATGTAGGGCCTGGGCCAATGTAAGCCCCGGGCCCAGCGTTCTCGGGATCTGAGGGCTCCAGGGTCAGCCAGGACTCAGCTGTGTGACCCCAGGCAAGTTATTCAACCTCTCTGGGCTTCATTTACTCATCTAAAAAAACCCAAAACCAAACAAAAAGATTACGGGATTCCCTAGCTTTTGTAAAGCTGTTGTAGAGTAAATGACAGATGCAAATCAGCCAGGAGGGCCCCCCACATTGACAACCAGGATTTTTAGCAGCTCTTCCTGTCACTAAGTAATCCACACAAAGACTGACCTGCTCTGAGGCCATGAGCACAGGAACGGGCAGAGGCACAAGGCTGCCTTCCCACTTTTACAAATTAAAATTCCATCCGATGGCGGTGTTTGTTAGCTGTCTAGCCCACTGATTTTTTTTTTTCAATAATAAAATCTTAGCTATTCAGAACCCTCAAGGAACACCAGGGTTCCAAGATTCCTGAGGGTTATTTTCATTGTTTGCTAAGCTGCTGCGTTGCTTACTTATGCTTGCTGTGGGCATTCCTCTCCCCACCACCTAATCTCTGGGACTAATATTCTCCGAGTTGGGAAACTAGATAACGAAGCTTGTGAAGCTTGTCGGGATTATTTGCAAAGAGAAACAGGATCCTAAACCGAGCACAACTCCCCTGGGTCGAGTGCTCGCGCTTTCTGCGATGTTTGCGGTGGGGGTTTTATTGCCTTTTCTGCTCTGCGGTTTTTCCGCAGCCGGATCCCTGAGCTCAGAGAGCAGAGGTGCTCCTGGCCTGTGTTTCAGAAGAGGGGAGCTCAAGGAGGCTGCTTGGAAACGGAGATCAGACTAGGTGGGTTTAAATGGTTGCTTTCCCTGCAGATGAGCTGTAGACTCCTGGGCAAGCTACTGAACCCCTGTGACCCTGGCACCCCAGCATTTTCAGTGGCGACAGTAACGACACCCAGCTCACTGAAGCCGTCATGACGTGGCCTTAAGGAAGCTCATGCAGGCGGGGTCTTAGAACAGTGCCTGGGTGCCTGGCATATAGGAAGTGCTCAATAAATGTCTATTATTATTATTATTATTAAAGAGGTAAAAAAAGATAAAAAGCTTCAAATAAGATTGAGGGTTATGCCAGATGTATCAGCACGTCCAAATGAGGGAATAAGAGAAAGAAATGAAATAAGGAGCAAGGGCGTGCCTGAATACGAAACCAAAGGTTCCTCCAAATTTTCTAAGTGAAGTGGAAGCACATGGAAAGAGTGTCCTGACCCAGGCTGGATGGAGAGGCTCGGGGATCTGCCGGGTGTTGGTCTTTAACTAACTAGTTAATTGTTAGAGAGTTGCAGGTGAGATCCCTTAGGGATGAGCTCTTGAAATATCGCTTTCTTGGAGCACGGAATTCCTTACTGATCTCTAGATATGTTAGGTTTTAAATGGTTGAAATAGTTTTCGTAGGGGCGCCTGGGTGGCTCAGTCGGTTAAGCGTCCGGCTCTGGATTTCGGCTCAGGTCATGACCTCACGGTTCGTGAGATCGAGCCCTGCTGTGGGCTCCACGCTGAGTGTGTGCTTGGGGATCCTCGCTCTCTGCCCCTCCCCCCACTCATGTGCTCTCTCTCTCTCTCTCTCTCTTTCCCAAAATAAATAAATAAGCTTTAAAAAATGTTTCAAACAGTTTTTATAAAGGGGAAGGGTGTGCGTGGCTCTATTCCTAGACTTTGAAGGAGGGAACTCGGTTCAGCAGCCTCAGCTGGGTGCCCTTCTCCCGAGGAAGGTGAGCCTGCCTCCCTGGGGCCATCCCCTGGAGGGGAGGCCCCAGAGCGGCCCATCCTTCCTGCCTTGCCGCCGGGGGGCGCTGTGGGGGCACTTGCCCGCCCGAGAGCGTCGAAAATCCTCAGAGCTCCCTGTGAGGTCGCTATTTCTATTCCCCTCGTTTTCAGGTGAGTAAATGGCAGTTTGAGGAGGTTAGGAGAGTTGCTCGAGACTGGTTAGTGACAAAACTGGATTCACAAACTCCGTTCTCCCCTACTCCCAGCTTGGATCCTGACCCTTTCCTCTCCTTGCTCACGGCGGCGGCAGCAGAGACGGCAGGAGGTGTGGTGGGTGTGACTGCGTCTGATGAGCCCCCCCCCCCCCCCGGCACAGGCAGGGTGCCCCAGAAATGCGGACAATCATTGCTCTGGGGGTCAGCTGGGGGTAGCTCTACAAGTGGTCCAGGAAGGTGGCCACCTTTCGGGAGACTAGTGGTGGCCTCTCTGGCAATGGACTTCTTTTGAGGCTCTTTTGGACATCTGAACGATTTTGCAGTGAAATCTTTTAGCCTCCCCGGAGGGCACGTTTGGGTCTGCGCCCCCTCCGCACTGAGCTGAGCCCCCAGCCAGAGCCGGAGCCCTCGCTTCTTTATTCCAGCCACTGCCCCAGCGATGCAGCCAAATCCAGCGTGGCCGACTCCCGGCCTTTCCCTGGGGAAAGGAATGCTGTTTCTGCTGGGTAAGTCTGTGTGGGCTCCAACACCCTCCTAATCACCTAATTGCACTCCCCAAGGACGGAGGTTTTCAAACCACACTCACTGCCTCTGAAATTTCAGGAGGCTTGTGGGAAGAAGGACCCAAGCAACCAGGGCTCTGGGCCTCCGTGCCCAATTTGAGTAGGATTTCCTCTTCCATCTGTTTTATGTACTGAGTCTCCTAAGATGTGGTTTAAAGAAAAGGTCTTGTTGCTAGAAAAACATTCTTTGCAAACCCTACCCTAGAGAAGTCTAAAGCGGAGAGATTCCGAGGAGTATTGACCTGGCCCAGAGGTTGGCTTAGCTCCTGGCAATGCCGACTCATAAAGCACCCCCAGTTTCTTCTCTGGGACCTTCTGAACTGCCCCCAGTGGAGGAAACCAAGGCAGGGGACTGGGTTCTGACTCCAGAGGCAAAGGGGCTGGCTCACATGTAGGGAGTAGCTCTTCCCACAGAAACATTAACTTGGCCTCGAAAGGCTGCAGCATCTGTAGGTTCATGGTTCCAGGCTCCACCTAAGGTGTGGGTGTAGAGACTCAGCACTGGCCTGTGTCTGGATGGCTGTGGGTGATGGGTAGCTTGGGTTCAGGCAGGTGGCCGGGCCCCGATGCTCAGCTTACATCCCCACAGGCCTGCGTGGAGGCGGGGTCAGCTTCCCTCGCGAGCAGAGGCCAGAAAGGCAGAGAGGAGAATGGTATATGAAATGCACCCCCACCCCCGGTTTAAACAAACAAAGAGAGCCAGGGTCTAGGTGACGGTCAGGAATCTGGCAGGTCAGAAAGATCAGGAACAAACAGGGAAGCAGATTCATGACATTGAACTCAAGTGTCAGGTGGCTGCAGAGGCCCTTTTGTTTTCCCAGCTGGAGCTGCCTTGCTGTCTCTCCCGCCCTGGCAGGAGCCAGAATGTGAAATGTGGCCCCGCGGTGCAGGGCCATGGAGACAGCAGAGGGTGACTGTGAGTGTGTGTGTTGGGAAGGGGAGAGATAGAAAGCAGGTGTCATCTCTACTGGAAGTAGTTCCTGGCCCTGGGCACCTCGGAGGCTGTACCAAGCCTGATCATTCAAACCCTGCCTTTTAGTGCCCCAGAGGGCCCTCTCGCTCCCATCCTCCTAGAAACAGTAAATCCTAGCTAGGTTGATCGACCCCGGTACTTTCCTGGGCTGTGGCAATACATTAGAAGGGCTTAGAGGATTTCCATGGCAGATATAATGATAGAAGTGAGAGTCACGATGGAGGTAAAATAAAGAACAAACCTCAAATCCAGGACTGAGCTCTAAAGTAGTGGCAGGATGCTAACAAGAAGATCATAGAGTCTCAGAGTCAAAGGGCGCTGTGAGCCCAACCCCTCTCCCAGTCTACCTCTAATGTCGCCGACGTGGTCACCTGGCTTGCATTCCCAGGGACGGGAACGCCCAGATACCACGTGGCAGCCCATTTCAGCACCTTCCCTCAGACAGGGTGGGTCTTTCTTATGGTGCTCGGACTCTTTGGACTGGTTTGACCCTTTGAGCCTAGTGCGTTGAGCTGCAGAAGCCAGAAATCACATCTCTCTGGAGCCTTGTCTTTCCTCATGTGACTCACATTCTAGATTTTTGACATCTGGGCTACCCACCACCGCATGAGCTCCTTATCTAGAATCTGATGCTCTGGACCCATATGTGTATTCATTCAGCAGGTTTCAGTATGTGTTGGCCAGTGGTTAAGAGAGCAAGTTCTGGGATCATAAACACTCCTGGGTTCGAGTCCTGGCTCTGCTCCTTAGCAAGTTACTCAA
This sequence comes from Prionailurus viverrinus, assembly GCF_022837055.1. Lineage (NCBI taxonomy): Eukaryota > Metazoa > Chordata > Mammalia > Carnivora > Felidae > Prionailurus > Prionailurus viverrinus. The sequence continues at coordinate 151,736,456 of NC_062562.1, forward strand.
CCTCTCTGAACTTCAATTTCTGAACTCCTCTGTGAAGATAAAAATAATAGCCACTTTACAGAGGATTAAGTGATGCGGTGCATGTAGAGGACCTCCCATAGCGCCCAGCATATGGTAAATGCTCAAAATGTTGGCAACCCCAGTGGACAGATGATTCGTACTGAATCTGTACTCAACTAAAAGCCAAGGGTCCTTTTCACACAAACTGTTAACGTTCATCCCTATTAAACTTCATTCTGTCAGTTCCAGGCCATTGTCTCATCCTGTCAACATTGATTTTGTCATCGTACATGAGTTGGCCCATACAGCTTGGAATCATTGGCAGATCTGATAACGTGCCTTTTATATTTCCATTTGAGCTCTCTCTCCGGTCCGCTGCCATTATGTTACTCAAGATTCTTTAGGTTCAGCTGTTCAGCCAGCACTCAAGTTACCCAACTGTGTTATCATCCAGCCCACACTGGCTCCTTTCATTGAGAAAATTTTTTTTCCCTTAGAAAATTTGAAGGTTCCAAAGAAAAAGTTAATTTGTATTCAACAGCTTCTGTTTAAAAGGCTATGGAAATGATAAAGCCTTCTAGAAAAAGCCTCAGTCAAAAAGTGGTCAATAGAAAGGTTGGGCACTTGGTGGAGTAAATTTCATTTATCTAGAACATTCCCTCTCGGGGGATTGTGTGAAGCCTCTGCAAGGCCAGCAAACGAGGCATTATCGCACGGGTCTTCAGTGTTTTCCAATCTGGTTTGTGCCTTCTCTCTGTTCGAATAGAAACTTCTCAAGGTCAGGAGCCATTTCTATCATTTTCTATCTCTTTTCAGCAAGACTGAGAGACGGAAGTCTGAGTTTTGCACCCCACAAACTCTTAACACCTGCTGACCAATAAATCATCATCATGCAAATTAACCATTTGTATGCCTACATCCAAGAGGACAGTAGGAAACTCAGAAGCATCAGGCGCGACATTCAAGAGGGCAGAAATTATGTGTTTCATTTTTGTCACCTTCAGGGTACCTGTAACATCCCACATCGCACATGGTAGACCAAGAACTCAGAAATTATTTTTCTGAATGTTGAGTGAATGACATGAGGGACAAAAGCCATGGTCCCAGAGTCATACTGATCCTATCCACATGCCTTCCTTCAGGTGAAGGGGACACTGTTGCCACACCAGCAAGAGACCTTGCAACTAAGAACCATTAACTGAGGGTCAGAGCAAGTATAGACCACACTGCATCCAGGCCACAGACACCACCAATCCTAGGGGCTGCGAATCTTCGTGGAGAGAGGACATGTCAATGGTAAGTTCATATCAGGTGTATCTGATGTACCATTTAAAGGATAAAGACATCCCACAGGCTCCAAGGGCAAAAGCAACACTTGCAGCTGAGGTCTTTGGAAAGGCTTCACTATAGAGGGTGATTGGGCAGGATTTTAAAGGTGGAGGGAATTGGAGAGGACTGAGTCAAGGCAAGGGGCTAGGCAAGCGCAAGTGGGCTTGGGGAGGGACAAGTAGGTGATTTGTCTGCAGAGGGGACTCCTGAAGATCCCCAGCCTGCCTCTTCCCAGGGAGCCAGGGCGCATGCTGGCGGAGGGGTGTGGCTGCTGGTTGTGGATTAGGTGTTTGGAATAGGTCTCTATCTGCAAAGTTAGGTGACTCACAAAGGGTCATAAGCCATGTCCCCCGCTTAGCGGCATTTTCCTCTGATCTGAGTTGAAAAAGCCAGCCCAACAGACTCTGTCTGGCTTAAGCCGCTTCCTGTAACCCAACTGTTAAATATCATCGCCAGCTATTGCCACTTTATCAGACAGATGGGGTAGGATCTTTCACCTCAAATGCTAAGACTTGCCCTGTGGCTCCCCCAGGGTTTTCCATCTCCAGCCCCAGCAATGACAATGCCTAATCCTTCACCAGACAGTCTTGCTTTTCTCCTCACAAAGTCGAGTTATCCTTCAAACCACTGACTCAACAGCCTCATAGGTCTGGCCTGCCTGGCTGTGCCAAGGGGCGGGCCCTTGGATGACCGGTTGCCTAGCAACATCTTTGAGGCTTCCTGCTTCGGGCAGCCCTTGGAGAAATAGGGACACCATCTACTTCAAGGCTAAAGCAAGCTGTTGGCTTTGAGGCTGCTCGCCCTGAAATACAAAGATAGAAATCTTTTAATTAATAGTTAGCTCACTCTGAATGTTAAAGTTCAATTTTTTCTACAACGTCACTCTTTTCTCTGCCTTCTGTTTTCATTCCCTGACTCATTGGCTTTTGGCTTCTCCCTTTTAAAGAGAAACGTGCAGAATAAGCTTAGGCTCTTTTCTTCAGAAAAGTCGTATTTAAGGTTGGTTGTTCTTGGGGAACCCGGGTGGCTCAGTCGGTTGAGCGTCCGACTTTAGCTCAGGTCACCATCTTGCAGTTTGTGAGTTCGAGCCCCAGGTTGGGCCCTGTGCTGACAGCTCGGAACCTGGAGCCTGATTCAGAATGTGTGTGTGTGTGTGTGTGTCTCTGCCCCTCCCCTACTCACACTCTGTGTCTCTCTCTCAAAAATACATAAACATTAAGGTTGGTTTTTCTTTTAGGCGTGCACACAGACCAAACTACCTATTCTCTTTTCCACAAAGGAAGGGGACACATTGGAGCAATCCCCTGATGATTTGGGTCACAGGCTAGCTTTTATATGGGTCCCAGGATGTTGCTGTTCTTCCCATCTCCAGGGATAAAAGCACTGCCGATGATTAGGGGATCCTATCCTCTTTGGAACACGTAAAGCTACTACGGCTACTCATTGCCACTAACCCTCTCACCTCAAAACTGAAACGATACAGAATAAAACAAAGAAACAACCAAAACCAAAACCCAAAACACCCCAAACACAAACGAACAAACAAACAAACAAACAACTGGCCAGTTGAGTCCATCTGGTAGAAAGACAACCTATTCAGATGAAGTCAAGTACCACAGTTAGAGGGTCGCCTAATTCTAGCCTGGGACTTTCAAAAAAGTTCTGTTTTTCATGGTTAAGGCATCCCATAGGCCCAGCTTCATTATTTCTTCCTCACATCACACAGGAAAGGAGATGCAGCGTTCTTAGTAATAACTCACCACGAAGCTACTTTATGGAACGTCTTCCTTCTGGCATAGCGAGCAAGAATATAGACTTTTAACCTAATAGATAAGAGTTTAAATCCAGTTCTGCTGCTTCCTACTTTGTGATCTTGAGTGAGTGTCTTAACTCACCGAGCCTCTTTCCTCATCGGTAGAGTGGGAATATTAACACCCACTTGTAGAGAGAGATCTCAGGGGTACTGCATAACCGATATATTCCTTCCAGTATAGTTCCTGGTTCCTAGTAGACCAGCAGACATGAATGCCTTTTCATCTTTCTTCTGTGCCTCTGTCCTTAGTCTCTGCCTTTCAACCTTTACTGGGAACTCGAATCAGAGACCAGGTGCTATGACAAGAGTCTAGATAGACCAGGTGTTACTGAATGAGGACCATCTTTCCTGTTGCTTCTGGCTTCTGGTTGTGTGTTTCTTCTTTCCCACTTGTGGTAGGTGTGAGTGTTTGCCCTGAAAGCTGACCACAACCTGGGCTTGATATTGACAATTTCTGTTTGAGCTTTTAAGGAGGCCATAGAGAGAGAGAGTGGACAGAGAAGGTAGGTTCTAGGTAGACAGCAGTCAAGGAAAGAATACGCAGTAATCTTGAGTTGGGGAAGAAGGAATCGAATTTTCTTTCTTTCTTTCTTTCTTTCTTTCTTTCTTTCTTTCGAAGGGAAGTAGATGAAAACATTGTCAGGACTCAGGAAAACATGGTAAGTTTCTCTGTCAACAAACATTTATTGAGCACCTACTGTATATGGGCTCAGGTTTATAATAAGGTTCCAAAGACCTGGGACACTGATTCCTGCCTTTGAGTGCTTATGCTTTAAGTGGGCATACCAAAGACTGACAAAGGTCAACCCCAGGTTACTTGCATGTACCAATCCCACAGTTCCTAGAGGGTTTCAGACTGTAGGAGCAATTGGATGTGACTGATCAAGTAAGGCTTCCTGAAAGAGACAGTTTGAAGGAGACGAAGGTCATGGGCGAGGAACCTGGAGTAGCAGGTGCAAAGGCTTAGTGCTAAGAGAGTGTGCCAGAGGGTGAAAAAAAACCCCCTCCTCAAGTCCTTTGTGGCTCTCCTTTCACCCTGAGCCCACTTTCACTGGCCCGGCGGGGACCCGAGCAGGGGGCTGGGCCACAAGCGGTCTCACCTCACTGGATCGGAGGACTCCGAAGAACGGGTAAAGGAAGGCAGGCACCAGGGCTGCAGCTCCGAGGGGCACCGCCTCAGACACCCAGTACACAGCAGTCACGATCAACACATAAGCACACGCGGCCTCCTGGAAGGGAAGGGGAGTGGGCGGTTAGCCACAGGGACAGCCATGGCCCCTGAGAATCCAAACGAGACCCGGGGGCAGAGGCAGCCGGTACCCAGAGTCAAAGATGGGCACGAGGACACAGCCCTGGGTGGGGGTGTGTGTGTGTGCAAAGCTGGCCTCTGGTGGACACGTGGCGGGGTCCACGCTTTGGCATGTGAAGTAATGGCTGCTCCTTGGGGGGGACCAGTGCCTGGCACGTGGTTTGCAGCAGGATGGCCACCAGACTGACCATGTCCCAGCTCTGCTCGTTCTTGAAACTGTGCAGGGTGGGGACCCCAATTAACTGCAGTGCTCAGACCCGACATCATCCGCTCTCAAGTTGGAGTTCATAGCTTTAACACGGAGCATGATATTTTGGTGTCGAGTTGACGGGGCACAGATGTTCTCGGAATAGTTGAAAGTAGGGATCAATTTGTGTAACCAATTCAGATGTGAGCTCTGAGACTGGCCCTCTTTGGGCTGGATAATTCCTTGCTGTGGGGGGCTGTCCTGTGCATTAAGATGTTTAGCATCCCTAGCCTATACCCACTAGATGTCAGTAGCACCTCCCCGTCGTGACAACCAATGTCTTTAGACATTACTAAATATCCCTCCGGGTGGGAGTGGGGAAATTTGTCCCGGGGTGAGAACCATCACCCTTACCATTATCTGGTTCTCATTGCCCTGGGACTTCATTCCACCTGCCTGATGCCCAGGGAGACATCCATGGGACATAGGGGATAAAAAGTGCTGTCTACCTGGAAGGGAAGGGCTGGAAATTTACGAGAGTTTTCCCCAGCCTCCTCCCTTTGCTGGCTATACCACACTGGTGTGCACGGAGTAAAAAGGCACAACATTGTTATCAACAATCAGCCCTCCTTAACCTCAGCCTTTAGTAATTCTAGTTGCTCGGGATGATTCTGATTAATGGTGCTGAGAAAGGCCGCTGGCTTACTCTTGGGAGACGTCACTATCCAAGGGCCCTAACAACAGACCTGGAGGGCCACTGTATAGAAGGTGCAAGCTGGCTGTGGGTTCCTCAATTTATACGTAGTTCTAAACCATCTGGGCTCAGGTCTGACCTACCCTGAGGCTGGCTGGTGATCAAGAAACCTGACAAATCTTGTTCTGTTTATCTCTCCCTTGGGTTCAGAACAAGCCTCCTCAAACTCTTGCACAAAAGTTACAAAAGGTCGCCATGATCAGTGAGGGGCGTCAGGAGTGATTAACCCAGCTTGGAAGAATGGGACCTTGTTCCCTCCTGATATGCATGGATTACTGCCTTGGGGTTTGAGAAATGGGAACTGGGCCCAATAATTGTTGACTGTAGCTCCCACTGAGATTTCCTCTGGGGCCAAAAGATCAGAGAGAAGTTAAAACTTTTGGAAGTCACTGATAAGACAACAGAACCAGTAAGGGGGGTGGGGGTGGGGGGAAGGCGCCATTGGAAAATAATGCAATTTAGAGAAATACCAACTTTGTTGCAGAAACAAAACTACCCAAAGAAGCCCTTTACCCTACTTGGGCCCACTTATTTCCATCTCTTTTCTGAGAAACAGAATGGCAGGTCTGCCGTAACTCAGCTGAAGATAAAGGGGGCCCTAACGATGGGACAGAATATCTGTCCCTCACTGAGAACTTTTGGTTTTTCTTGCCATAACAGAGCCACAAATTAAGTTAGGGAGGGAAGGGGCTGCAGTGGGAAGGGATGACAGACCAAGAGAAAGAATGATAGAGAAAAAACTCTCTACCAGGCATCATTTTAGTTTGAATTAGGAAGATTTGGGTAAGCCAAGGTAAATTTAGGAATTAGGATGGGTTGGCTTGGAGGAAGTCAGCAAACCACTTTCATCCAGGATTTTTTTTTTAAGTAGGCTCCACGCCCAACACAGAGCCCAAACCCACCGCCCTGAGATCAAGACCTGAGCTGAAATCAAGAGTCAGATGCTTAACCGACTGAGCCATCCAGGAGCCCCTTCATCCAGCATTATAAAGAACAGGATAACCTACCATCATCCTTTTTTCCCCTGAACTTTCCTTAGAGCAGAAGAATGGCCAAGAGAGGGCCTCCGATTGGCCTTTCCATATTTCTTGCCCACTTCACCCATGGAATTTACATAAACTTCCTTTTGCTCCTTCTGAACCTTCTCAAAGTTCAGTGGGTAAGCTTATATTTAGATAACCCCCAAAATCTTGTGAGGTTTGATTATAGGACTCCTGGGATCCCACATCTGGCCAAGGTCTGGCAGGTGGCTCAATTAATATTGGTTGAACTGAACTGGGTTCCTCTGTTGGCTATCAGGTTTCTCTTATCTATCGGAGAGAATATTCTGGAAACCCTAGGTCCCTTATCACTGCCACTAGTCAGCAGGTATGTAGGGGCGGATGAGTATGCAGGCGGTGCCTTTAAAGGAGAGTGTTGCCAGCTCTGTTTTGCTGCCTTTTATAAATAAAGGAGGAAGCTCAAAAGCTCAAAAGTGGCTTTACCCACATTGGAAGTTTCCTGACTCTGCTACCAACTGATGTGTGCATTTGTTCTTTTTCCATGCTGCCCGGTCACCTCAGTGATGTGCCATTCAGACTTCACTGGAAGGGGCTTGAGGTCTTCTTTGCTGTCATAGATGGCTGTGACGCCTTTCTGCAATTAAGCTGGGGCTTGGGTGTAACTTTTATCCCACCAGGGACACTGAAGCGGGGCTAATTTATGGATGACCCCCACCCCCGCCTTGTCCCCTCCTCTTCTGTAACATGGTAAACTGAGTCTGGGCCCCTGGTTTTAGAGAGCTGGTCAGGAAAAAGGGGAAGGTCCTTCTAATCCTTCCTAAAACATAGCTGTGGCTTGGCACTTTGAAGAATCATCAGAACAGCAGGCCAGGAGCTCCTGGCCGGGTCCCTCCTCTCAGCTCCCGCCCAGGGCAAACAGGTCCATTTAGGAATCCTGAGGATTAAATATCAGAGTCTAAAAGTTTAATGCACAGGAGTAAGAATGGGTCAGAGACGTTCTATGTGTTGGCTTGTCCCGGTGACCTCAAGGTGCTTTTATGTCATCGTAGAAGAGGAGCAGAGCCCTTGTTGACACTGGGACACACGGAGAAATCGTCTCTGCAGGGCAAACTGGGTAGATGGCAAGAAAGCTACGCCTGAAAGGCATGGACCACCCCAGGCTCCATCTGGCTGTCCCGAGGGAGGGAGTCAAAATATCCACCCTCTGCTAACCCAGGTGCCTGAGGTAGTGTTATGTCAACTTTCTTTTTTTTTTTTTTTCCAACGTTTATTTATTTTTTGGGACAGAGAGAGACAGAGCATGAACGGGCGAGGGTCAGAGAGAGAGGGAGACACAGAATGGAAACAGGCTCCAGGCTCTGAGCTATCAGCCCAGAGCCCGACGCGGGGCTCGAACTCACGGACCGCGAGATCGTGACCTGGCTGATGTCGGACGCTTAACCGACTGCGCCACCCAGGCGCCCCCATGTCAACTTTCTTAAAAGGCACTTGTTCTCAGCAGGGGGTGATTCTGTACCCCGCCCCAGGGGTATTGGTAATATCTGGAAGCATTTTTGGCCATCATGGGGTTGGCAGTGTGTGCTGCTAGCCTCTAATGGGTAAAGACCAGGGGTGCTGCTGAACTCCCTACAGTCGCAGGACAGCCCTCCCCACAACAGAGAATTATCTGGCCCCCAAATGTCACTAGTGTGGCTGTCGAGAAACCCTGTTCTAAGGTGACAGAAGGGGCTAGGTCAAGAAAGGGCAACGTCTCTTGGTCTCAGTAAGTCCAGCTTTAAAAATCTCTTCGAAGAATCTTTACAGATCCAAACAGAGCAGAGGCCCAGCTGCCCTTCCTTTTCTTTCCTCTTTAAGATAACACCTGTCTTCCTTCGAGTTTATTGATTATTTTGCTTGCTTCAATAACGGGTTTCTTTTTTCTTCTTGTGGATGCTTCTTACTGTCATTGGTGACTCAGAAGCTCAAAGCCAGGGCCTCAGAATGAAATGGAGGCAACACCACACCCTAGACTCGTGGTCTCCAAACACAGGGCTGACTCGGGGCCACAGAGGTGCCTGATACTTCCATGGAGAAGAGGGCGACATGTCTTTGGTTAACACTCCCTTAAATGCAATCTGACATTGAGTAAAAAAACAACAACAACAAACCAAGAAGAAAAACAAGGAAAGAAAGAAAGGAAGGAAGGAAGGAAGGAAGGAAGGAAGGAAGAAAAAACCAACCCATTTGGACAGATCAGAGAATTGACTGGTGTAAGCCCAGGAAAACTGTCAGCAGCAATCACTGTCTGCTAATCCCAGCCTGCTGTTAATCAGCGTCTCCTTGGCACTCTGGGGTATTTATTCTAGTAAAGATTTAAGCCAGTTTGTTTTTAAGACGAGCCACTCTAATCCCCTCTATTTAACTTTATAACTCAATGTCGGTTACCAAGTTACTCAGGGAGCTGCCTGGAAAATCTCTCCCCCTCCCACAAACATGATTAACCTCTCTTAGCTTATTTTTCCTGAAGTTTTAAGGGTAGTGGCAGCCGGAGGCGGGGTAGAGACCCTGAGAGGAGGGGGAGGAGGAGGAGGGAGACAGAAAGGGAAAGGGAGGCCAACAGTGGTCTGAAAAGCAAGCCAAAGGCAGAGCCCGAGCTTTCGGTATCTCTGTTCGTGCAGACCCTGTCAAAAATCAGGTCATGGGCTAGAGTTGGGAGCTTCCTTATTTCTTTTTTATGGCGTCATTGAATGCCCCCCCCCCCCCCCCCCCCCCCCTTCAAGGGCACAGAGAAAACACAGCGGATACAGATAATCAAAGGGCCATGCGCTGGGGACTGGGGCAATATGCCAAGCTCTGCTTTGAATGTGAAGTTCAGAGGGAACTTGAGCGATTGCATTTCAAAGCATGGTTATCAGAAGCTGGCATGGCCGGTCCACAGATGGTGGGTGGGGCAGAGGGTCTCCACAGAGACACCCCAGTCCCAGTCCCGAAGGGCAGTCCCCTGCCTGCCCATTGCCCCCACCCCACCCCCTCAGGGTCCTTCCTGGGAGGTCTCCCTCTCTCCAGCTCCCTCACAGGAAGATGGTCCCATGTGACCCCGGACAAACGCTGGCCCAGCAGCGTGTCCTTCTCCGTATGGACACCGCGCGCGTCCCGTGGCCAGTTCGGGCGACCCAGGGATGGTGTAGCACCCACCAGCCGGTCCAGCCGCCCTTCCAGACTCCCCCCCTGGCAGGGGGCCACGCGGCTGGGGCCCTGGGAACGGGGTAGAGGGACTGAAGTGGCAGTTTGGGGGAAGAAAGCGTTTGAGCCTACCGCAGAAAGGCACGTGCAGGCCTTGAGCCCCGGAGAAAACCCTGTCGAGAGACGCGTCGCACCCCATCCCTCGCCGTCCCCGCCCTGGCACCTGACGCCCGGCCCGGCAGGGACCGGAGGGGACAGGCGGGGACAGGCGGTACTCACGCTGCTGGGGTGGAGCATGGGCAGAGGCAGCAGCAGCAGCGGCACGAAGATAACGAGCAGCAGCTTTCTCGCCCGGAGAAGGCCCTGGAGCAGGCCCATCGTGGACCTCTGTGCGCGGGCGGGCCGCCAGGGGCCTCCGGCGACGGCTCAGTCCGGAAAGGACTTCTCAAAGCCTTCTCGGCTTCCAAGAGTCCTCTCTTGTCTTGGGGGCAGAAAAGGAGGGCAGTTACAGCTCCCGTTTGCACAAAAGGCTGGGCTCCTTGCCTCCTTGTTTAGGTGGGATTGGTGAGCATGGTTTTGCGCCCAGCAGAAAGGGAGCGGGAAAGGATCGTGAGCCGAGGCATAGCGGGTCCCCCTTCGTGCGGTTACCTCTAGAGTGACTTCTTTCTAGGGCCCTCCATCATTTTGCCGCTCTCTGATGGCCTGTTGGGGCAGTACCGGCCTCTCCTCTACCTGTGCTTGCCGAACCCCCTTCCCTTAACACAGCACCCCCCCCCCCCCCAAGTTTGTCAGCGGCAGATGCAGACTTCAGATAGGGCTGCTTCTCTTTCTGGCACCTTAACTCGGTTCAAATTTCTTTCCTTCCAATTGGTTTCCCACTTATAATTTGCCTTGAGCCTGGGGCCTCCAAAGCAGGGGGAAAAAAAAATCCCCAGGACTGTCCTTGTCGTCCCGGGACAAAAATCTCGCTGGGGGCCCACCTTAACTTTCCTTCACCTATGGGAAGCCGGACAGGAGGCAGCAGCCCCGCCCATTCCTCAAAGCCAATCGGTACTTTGGAAAGAATGAGGCCGGATCTCTTCCAAAGGCAGCTCTTGATTGGTCCCAGCAGGGGCCTGCTGAGTCCGCAGAAGCTATAGGCAACTTGCAAAGCTTATTTTTGTTTCTCAAACGTCCTAGGGGCTGGAGTGACGATCATCATCATCGTGGTAAACACCATCCCACTTATGCAGAGCTGTCCCTGGGAGAGCCACTTACTAACCTGGTCCTTAGGAAGATGTGTTCGGTGGCAGGGAGAAAATGAAATATAATCTTTCAGGGGGAAGTTGGCCCCCAGAGTGTACAATATTACGCCTTTCAGATATCCCTGGTGACAAAGATCATTTGCTTCAGCATCTGAGTGAGTACGAATCATCTGGACCAGCAGAGGGTGTTAGCCTCTAAGAAAGACCGCAGATCTTTTTAGGGAGAATGGGAAGGGTAGCAACCTCTCTGGATAAGTCTAGATGACGGTCTCATTTCCGAGGCCCTCGGTGCCCAGATGTCAGTGGTCTTTCTGGCCGGAGTAGGTGCTCAAATGCTCCTCTTTGAGGCTCTTTACCAAAAAAACTGAAGCAGAAAGCTACCTTTGGCTGGTATGCAAGGAGGAAGGAGGTGGGAGGGCAGGGAAGAAGTTGACAAGTTCAGGGTCAGGGCCCTAGCAGCTGTTGCCCTCTGGAATTTCTGCTGCTTAGAGATCAGGAGAAGCTGTCAGCCTCTCTTCCCAGAATGGACACGTGGCTCAGGTCACCCATGTTTTCCTGAATTCACAGAATTCAAGAATGGCATTCTATGGTCAACAGCTGTACCTGTTGGAAATGATCCCCAGGCTAAATGTAAAGTGATTGGAGAAGTGGCCCCAGAAAACCAGTTCTTCTTGACTTCCAAGGCAGGTGTAATTGTGGACAGTCTAGGCTCCCTCTGAGGTTATCTTGCCATCGTAGGATGGGCTATGATGACCCATCTCTTTCAATGCACGTTAGAGACTGGCTACCGTATATACTGCATTTGGGCCTCACTCTTGTGATGATTTTGTAACTCAGAATGACAATATCACGTGCGTGATGTTTGGGTGGCAAATATTAAAGAGGCTGGGTAATAATTAACCTCTGTGGAGATCAATATCCGCTGTTAAACCCATGGACCGACCACATCACATTCCTTGGCGAGATAATCTGACATAACAAAGATTCCATTGAGCCTGGTAAACTCGATCATGACATTTTTATTATACCATAAAGGAATAACTGTTAAATAAAATTAGGGAAGGTGAGCAACACGGTAAGACCAGTAGTTCTCCTTCAGGGCTCTATCCATTTCTCAGATGAAGAAAACATTTTCCAGGATACTATGCTTAAGAAATATAAGTTAGGTTTCACTTCTCTGAGGTATCTAAAGTAGTCAATCTCTTAGAAAGTAGAAAGGCAGTTGCCAGGCACTGAGGGGGAGAGGAGAGAGGGGACTTACTGTTCCAGAGGGGTCGTCTTTGCAAAATGAAAATTCCTAGAGATCTGTCACACTACCCTGTGCCTATAGCTAACACTGTGCGGCACATATAGGCAACTCAGATGGTAAATTTCACGTTACTTTTTTTTTTTTTTTTTAACCGCACAAAAAATTAGGAGACGTTAAAATGGGTTAGGAAACTAAGGGGTGCCATATAAAGACATTTAACAAGTGTTTAATTTTAGACCGGTCCACCGGTGGAAATACCTTCTGACTGATTTACCACTGAGGCGATTCTCTTTTAGATTCAAGGCGAGATGAGAGGGCAATGGAAGTTTCAGCCATACAGATGTTTTTCAGCGTCTCTTGAGTGACGCCAGAGGTAGCCACCAGGATAGCAACGATAGAAGAAGCTTCCGGAATTTTTAGATCCTACAAGTTCCCAGCAGTATAGAAATGGCAGAATTAGTCCCAGAAGTTACAGTCCCAGAAGGCACATTTCCTCTACAGATACCATGCCCCAAATTATTCTGTCTATGCGTAATTATGACAAAAGGTGATCCAGTTGTGATGTGGTGCTACCGTGTGGGATCAGTGAGGCAAAATGGGACAGTCTTTTTCTGTCCAGTCTCCTATTTCACTGTTCGTTGAGCAAAGAGTCAGGTCTTTGGTGGCATTGGTGAGTGTCATATTTGATCTTCCGCATAAGTGAAGTTATTGTGATAAAGCTTCTTGTGGGAAACAATTAATTTGTATTCAGCCCCAAATAGTATTTAATAGTGTCATGGAATTACTGAAAATGAAATTTTCATTTGTATTTAAAAAAGTCATGCCCTTCTTGTTTCTTTTCTTTTTTTTTTTCTTTTTCCCTCGGTCCTTGATTGCCACATAGACATGTATCCCAATTCATGAGTACAAAAGTGCCTTTAATTTTTGCTGCAGGGTGAATGAACTTCCAGGTTATCACTGGTCCTGGGAACCATCCTCCCATTCACAAATCTCCTACCACTGGGAGTGACCTTGAATATCAGAACATGATAGGGAGGGACTACAAGGGTGGTCTGTCTAACCAGTGACTGAACAAAGGCTCTCAGATCCATCCTGATGGGGGTGGAGGCCCGGGGTGGCATGTAAGACTGATGTCAGGGTATTGCACAATGTCAAAGGATTGAGCCCTCTGCTAACCTCCTCTACCCCACATCCAGAGAAAGTACAAACAGTGAAGGCAGCCATGAGGCTAATCGGCCTTTTGGGAACTCCTGGCCCTGTATGTTGACCTTTGTTTTGGTCAGACAGTGATACCCACAGGGGGCTGAAAGACAGCGTCAGAGTGCAAGCAGACAGAGCTAGAGTGAGCATACGTGCACCAAAAGAGACTGGGAGAAGTGGATACAAAGATAATCAGAATTGGGCCCAAACATAAAGCAGAAGAGACACAAACCAGGTCGAAGAGAACATGGAATATTAGAAAGGGAAAAATGGAACCAAAAGCGTATATCAGAGACTGCATTTGAGGGCCGTAAAAGGGTGGTGTAATCAGGGAATGAGGACCAGAGAAACCAGCAGTCATTAATCTTCCGAGCCCGAGAACATCAGGATTTTTCCATGTTGTATTTTTCTCTGATGATGAATACCTTCGTCCTACATCCTACTGTTTCTCCAAAAGGATCATGCAGCTGCGAAGCAATGACTTATTCAAAGTTTTTAAGAAGTCCAGATCCACTTTAGGCCATCATCCAATGACAATTGTTAAATACCCAGTTCAGAATCAAATTTTGCCGGATAAGATGTCACTCATTCAAAGATTAGACCTCTTGCAATGTAAGCCTCCAAAACCCAGCTGTCAAGCCAGGAGAGCCAGTGAGGAATCCGTATTAGAGCCTGGTGCCTCCCTCTAGCAGAGACCTTCGCCTACTAGCTCCGATTTAACACGGAATTATGACAAGCCTCCCTGCTTTGTCCCTTAGGTGGGAGCAGCCAAAATAGAACAAATTGCCACGGGCAAGTTGTGTTGGAAAGAGAGAGGAGCGCCCTCTTACAGCCTCACGGGGCAGAAGGCAGGACACACACCCGACAGAATCAGCAAAGCCCCGGGGCCTTCTGGGCTTGGCGCAAACAGTCCAGCAGACCCCTTAGGTCCCGGTGTCCCCCCTGTGATTATCTCACGGCTGGTTCAGTGATGGTGGAACTTTCGGAAGTCGAGCAATCTTAGAGGTTATTTTATCCAATTCCTTCATCAGAACGTTTCAAAGATCCTAAGTAGAAGCTCAAGATGTCACGTACATACAGTTAACAAAGACAGCAAGTCAGTATTGCTAAAATGAAGGTTCTGGCATTTGAAAGGGTAAGTTCTGTTGTCTAAAAAATCATTTGTGGGGCGCCTGGGTGGCACAGTCGGTTGGGCGTCCGACTTCAGCCAGGTCACGATCTCGCGGTGCGTGAGTTCGAGCCCCGCGTCAGGCTCTGGGCTGATGGCTCGGAGCCTGGAGCCTGCTTCCGATTCTGTGTCTCCCTCTCTCTCTGCCCCTCCCCCGTTCATGCTCTGTCTCTCTCTGTCCCAAAAATAAATAAACATTGAAAAAAAAATTAAAAAAAAAATCATTTGTATTTGGAGCTCTCAGTTTTGGAGCTCTTCCTAGGATGATCCTCTCTGCATCAGCGTGCTTTCTCTGTTCAGAAGACGAGGTCAGACAGTTTGCAGCCTCTCTGTGGGCCCCCATCGTGTTTCTCCTCTGTATTAGATCCGCTTTCGGAGAAGCAGAGACAAGACAGAGAGGCCATAACATTACTGATTTTCTGGCTGATGCTTCTTGGTAACTTTTGGAAAAGTTGACACGTGGATCTTTGGCTAACAAAGTGTTTATTTGCTATAGCTCCAGCTTTTCGTTTTAAGTATCTTAACTATGTGGAACCTTTGGAATGATGTTCATTCGGCCTCACGCCCTGATCTCTGTCCCCCCATCTTCCCGCAATGCCCAAACCTCTGCGCCGTCTCCTCTAGCTCTGTCTTCGCCCTCGGGTGTTTATGGCGGTCACTCGGTGATGCAGCACGTCACCAGGCAAATCAGGTGGCCTTTGGAGGCATCTTGAATGACCACGCTAGCCCTTTCTTGCAGCCCTGGTCACACCGTGACAGAATTAGATGTGCTTGTCAGGGAACTACGAGGGGCAGAGGACATGGGGTTACTTATTTTATCTCTGCTACTCTGAGTTGGTGGCATGTGCTTTGTTGCAGGGCTCTGTAAATGGAGTAGAGAATGAAGAGTGTTTGGATTACCGCGTGTGCTGGTCCCTGCTCCGTGGCCGTGGGCCGGGCTCTCAGGGAGACACTCTGGGGCCTGAGGACCGCATCAAATCATGCCTCAGGGCCTGGAAGAGGCTAAGGAGGGATTGGGCCCAGATGTCCTTCTGATGCCCTTGGGACAGGGCGGCGCGGTAGGCCGTGTAGGCCAGGGTCAGCGCTGTCCTTTCAAAGTCCTCTTTCTTGAGGATGCCAGGGTGGCTGGAGAGGCTGGCGCTCAGCCGGCGGATGTCCGGGATGCGCTTGGGGATCACGTCATTGCAGATGGTGCGGAAGTCGGAGGCTTTCCTCAACGAGGAGAGCTCCTCGTCCTTGATGGAGATCTTCAGGTCAGGGCTGATGTCAAGTTCAGCTAGCAGGAACTGGAGAGAGACACGGGGCGTGGAAAGACATGAAGCATTCAGGCTTCACCGAGGACACCAGTGTATTCGTTACCACGTGTGTTCATTGAGGGAGACAGACGAGGAAAGAGCTTTGGAATCCAAGAGACCTGGGTTCCAGTTCCGACCTTCCCACTAGCTGTGTAACCCTGGACGAGCTACTTAACTTCTCTGAGCCTCATTTTCCTCCTGTGTGAAATGGTTAGTAACAGTACTTCACTGGGAGGTTGGGAGAAATAAGTAAGGCAAATACAGACAACGTCTAACACTGTGGCTGGTACAATGCCCCTATTTAAGCGACTGACTTACTGTTATGAGTGCCCTGGACCAACCCCCAATTCCCTTTCTCCCCCCCACCCACCGAAGATCTTCTAAAGCATGCGCTGACGGCTTGGGGTAATTTAAAATCAGAAGCTGAATCTGAAGGATGCAGAGAATTGTACGAGGAATTAAGTGGGACACAGGGATTTGTTCTCATTTCTCACCTGTTCTTTAAGTGTAGGGTGGGGTAAGCCACACGCAACCCCTGCTCAGGACCAGGCTCATATGAGGAACGTAGTAAATACCTCTTGGACTCAGAGTTCTAACTCTCTTCTTTGTCTCTGACTCCCCCTGGCTCTAATCCATCTTGCATGCTGTTCTCTGCTATCTTTCTAGAACAGATCTGTTCACGTGACTCCCAAGTTCCAGACGTGGCCAGGTTTGTTCCCCGTGGCAGGATCTGAAATCTCTCCCTCCTCCCCCCAGCTCAACTGCTTGGCTGCAGCAGGCCATCTCTTTCTTAACCCGAAAGTTCTGGTACGTGGAGGATGTGGGAGGATGTCAAGGCAGGAGGGGGATTTGGGAGATCATTGTGGTTCCTCGTTTAACAGTTGAGGAGATTCAGCCCCAGAGAGCAATGGGGGCATATGCAAGGTCGCACAGCCGATGGTCATCCTGGACTTTCCCCACTGAGCCAATCCAGGCAGCCTTGGGGGATTTGCCTGTGGTTTGGAGAAGGAGTGGGGGTATTGGCGGCAAAGGTGAGCGAGGCAGAGGAAGAGAGCCTTCGGGGTGGCCCCAGACTGGCAGAAGCATATAGTTACTGGAGACACGGCTCTACTGAGACAATCGGGGTGGCGTTGCCCGAGCACCCCTGAGCCTTTGCTGGGGAACGTGGCTCTGCTCTGCAGCTCGGCTGCTGGTACTCGGAAATCTCGAATTTTGCCTGGACTGAACCCCTGCAATGCCATCGTTCCCTGTCACGGCGTGTGGGAAAGGGAGGAGATATGAGGAATACCTTACTGTGGGATGGGGAAGGATTCGATGAATCCACAAACTGGTCTAGACCAGGCCCTATGACAGCAGAGGCCACTCATTTTCAGGGACTTAGGTCCCTTTGCCAAAAATCACAGCGAAGGTGCGACGCCTTTTGCGTGACTTGAATTGACCACTTTCTCGTCCTCCTACCTCGTAGAGCAGTTCTACTTCCTCCAGGGAGCTCTGCAGGACGGGATTCAGGGGCATGGATGAGGATCTCTTTGGCCGATGCGCAGCAGGGAAGAGCGTGGCTGCAAGAGACAGGAGTTAGTTCGAGAGGCTGCTTGTGCACATGGCCTTCTCCCCACCCCCGCTGACCTGGAGGGGGGCCGGCCCGTCTTGCAAGTGGCTGACTCCACGTGGTGGTGGACGTGAAGCAGGAAGAGGTGACAGACGACTCTGGTGCGCCCCAGGGGGCTCCCAGGCATGTCCCATGTTACTATTTCAGACCAGTGATTTCAAACCCGCTGCTCATCAGAATCATCCCAGAAAGTTATGAAAAACTAGATGTCTAGGGATCTGGATACCTTAGGGAATTTATGTAAAGCAAAATAAAACAAAGCAGAAATGAGCAGACAGCCCTCCCTGCTGCCCCCCGCCCCGCCCCCTGTTCAACAAATGAGTTCTCTAATGACACTGTTCCCTTTGTTAATACGAAATGCTGGTTTATATTTATTGGCAACCCTTTTAATCAGAGGATCAGACTTCTGGCTGTTCCCCAGCCATCTGAAATCGAGCTGCCAAGACGCTGGACACAGGTGACAAAGGAAAGGCAGAGAGCCGCCACAAGCCCCTGACACTTGGCCCTAGGGGTGTGTGAAGCAGAGCTCAGGGCTTCCCCTGGGGGCGGGCTGAGAGGGGCACGTGGCGTGCAGTCATCGGTTCGCCAATGTTTTTGGAGATACTGCATTTGGAGGTGGTACCTGGAGGAAGACGGATGAGCTGAAGGGTGGAGGGGGTGGCAGAATTAGGAACTGACCGAGGGCAGGTGAAGAAGACAGACTCAGGAAGGGTATGGGTGTAATCGTTATGAATCCCAGTTCTCCAGGATGGTCTTGGGTAGGAGCAGACAGCCCCGTTCACCCCACAGCCCCACCTTGTACCAGGGCACCACGCAGAAATGATTGGTAACCCTGCTGCCTGCCAATAAAAGAAGGGACCCTCTTCTTCAAGACACCTGCTTGTGCCCTGCCAGAAAACTGGGGAACCAACTGTAAACATCCAAGCCGTGTCCAGGTAAGTGGCGCCCCCTGAAGTTGCGCAGTGCGCGAATTGCATAACCATACGTGACCGCTCTCCTTCTTGATCACGGGGCCCCCGGGGCCATCAAGAAAGGGTCCAGGGACGCCCAGGGTACTGTGGCTAAAGAAGTAGGGCACTGCGTAAGCATTTTAGAAGACTTTCTTTTGGAAGGGATAAAAATGAAACATCTTCGGCATAGGGGACATTTCCTGAAAAGCACATTGGTAGGAATCTCCCACTTCCTGGAAAAAACTGGCTGGTTGTAGTATTGCTATGATATCATTTCCTCCGTAACTCATTTCTTATCTTGACCACGTGTTTCTCACAGGCTACGACCCATATGGTTTTGTGTTTCTGCACCTCCAGCAGGGTCTGGCAGGCTTCCAGGGTGTGTGCAAGGTGCAGCTGTTGGCTGACCAAGTCCCTGTGTGGAATGAGGCCTTGAGGGGCTGACTGGCCAGCTCTGCCTCCCCAGAGGATTTGGGGAAGAGGAGCCTGGGAGTTGCAGAGCAATATTTCCTGGCCCGGCATTTTAGCAAAATTTGTTTTCTTTGCCAGTGAAGTGCCAGCTTCCCACGGAATCATGGATTTGGGGGCTTGAGAAGGCCTTTGTCCCTGTTAACTATTGTTTCAGGTGGGGCTGGGGAGAGTGAGGCATCTCCAGCTCTACCGGTTTGCAACCTTGACTGCACATTAGAATCACCCAGGGGAGGTGGGGGGCGGTCTACGGCCATACCACCCTGAACGCGCCCGATCTCGTCTCATCTCGGAAGCTAAGCAGGGTCGGGCCTGGTTAGTACTTGGACGGGAGAATCACCCAAGGGGCTTTAAAAAATACTGGTGCCTGGGTCCTGGTTCAATGGAACTAAGGTACAAAGGGGACAGGAAGATTTTTTTTCAAAGCTTCCTAGGCTTCGAATGGCAGCGTCTAATGGTAGCCAAGGTTGAGAATCAGAGGCTGTTTGACCTGATGTATAGAAGGAGCTGCCCAGGCTATATGACCGCTCTCAGGTTAGCCCAGGGGTTCTTGCTTCTGTGTGCCCTTCTTTTCTTCTTACCCTGAAGGGGTGGATGAAATTCCGTTCTCGGGATCTGAGAACAACTTTACTTTCATTCTTCTCCCTAGCGGGATTCCTCTCTTATAGTAAAATTACAAGTATTGTTCCCTTAAAATAATTCACACTGTCCCCCACCCCACCCCAAATTCACACCCCAGCAGGTAAAGGGGATGAGAGGAAATAAATGTCCTGGGCGTGGAGTCCTTTCTGTGTCCTGTCATCTCAGACTTGGGACGGCTGCCTTCTGGGAAGTTCTTCGCAGCGAAATCGTCTCCCCGTGAATACCGACCCTTCTTTGACTCACACGCCCCAGGTGGACCCTGAGCTCTCAAAGAATGGGGAAGAAAACACTTCTAGATCCAGAGCTCAGCTTAATAATGAAAACACTGTTGTTTCCAATAGCTCTTACGCTTAGTCTTCTTAAAAGAGCGAAGATTGTTACAAATAGCTTCAGCCTCTAGACCCAGGGACTGATGATTGCCCCAGACAGTGTGGGAGGAACATGGAATTCTGAAAGATGGCCCCCTCCCTCCTTGCTGTCCTGTTCTACCCACTTCCACTACATTCTGCTGGTTCTCCTCCCACTGGCGGTATGTTGGGCAGGTGTTTTCTACCGCCATGGGTGTGGAAGTGTAGCCGGCCCCCGGCCAGACATCTCAGAGGCTCGGCAGTTGCCCAGGTCTGACTTCCCGTAAGCCAGGCGAGGCCTGGAGAGGAGGAATGTGCCTTCACGGAGATGCTGGAGGCAGCGCATGAGAAATAAGCTATGTCTGGCCCGTGTCAAAACATTTGGGCGTGAAGTGAAATATGCAGTCACTCCAGATGTTCTGGTCTCCGACAGTGAAGGCCGGACTCTGCCGGAAGTGAAAATGGCCAAAGCAAGAGCAGACCCGCTCTCAGAGGTGTCTGTGGGTGAGGCTTTGAACCAGACTTGCTCCCTCGTGGGTAGACCAACAGCCTCATTCCCCCAGGAAGCCCTTCCCCGCGACCCCGCTGTCCACCGTCCTTCTTCATCTCCGTAGGCCCTCGGCATCCTTTCTACACATTTCACATCTTGCCGTCCGTCACCCTGAAAGTGTTCGTTCTGGTTGCCAGCTCCTGGGAGCGAGGGAGGGAAGAAGTTTCTGCTTCCCCTGTTTGACCTTGATGTCTGCATAACATTGGGCTTTAAGGGAAGCCTCAATGTATATTTGGGGATGATTTTAAAAACAAACCACGTATTTTTTTATTTTTAAAAGCCCAACAAGGGGCATCTGGGTGGCTCCGTCGGTTAAGCGTCCGGCTTCCACTCAGGGCGTTATCTTGTGGTTCGTGAGTTCTAGCCCCGCGTCGGGCTCTGTGCTGACAGCTCGGAGCCTGGAGCCTGCTTTGGATTCCGTCTCTCTCTCACTCTGCCCCGCCCCCATTCACGCTCTCCTTCTCTCTCTCTCTCTCTCTCTCTCTCTCTCTCTCTCTCTCAAGAATAAATAAACATTAAAAAAGAAAAATCAAAATCCAACAAAAACAGAACCGCCATGGAGACTCCTCAGGCTTTGCTGGGGTTTTTCCTCTCTTCCTCCACCTCACCCCTACATTTATGGGGGTCGTTGTAAGGCTGTGTCCTCACGGAGAGTGATTAGTCAACGGTTGGGGGCAGCACAGTCTTCCCAAGGCGGAGGGGAGGGAGACCAGAGTGCCCCCACTGGATGGCCATGAGCAACAGCACCTTCTCTGAAAGAGGGGACAGCGGGGAAGCTAGAGACTGGCAGAAGGGTCCCACTCCCTCCTAGGCACCACCTGAATGTTGAGCCTCAGGCGGGAAGGCTACAGGGACAGGCGTGTCAAAATCACTGACTTTACGTGCCTTTTGCTTGATGTAAAACTGGGCCACTATGCTTTCTTCTCCACCCGACACACCCAGCCCACTCTTCCAGGATGCGAATGTGCCCGCGAGGACCACTCCGCGCCACCAGGGGACGTCGGAGACTTCCACGTCTCCTCACGCAAAGGTCGCCTGTATGGCTGGTCGCAGGGCAGGAAGACCATGGGCTTCTCCCCAGTTCCCTGACTCCCTGGACAAACGAGCCTTTGGGGGGAAATTGAGGCTCTGTGATACATTGGACAGACCAGCACAGAGCAAATGACTCACTTGCTAAAGGTTATGCCCGTGCACCAAGAAGCCCGGGAACAGAGTCCAGAGACTCGAGCGTCATGTGTCGGGGCATGTTCTGTCCACATCTTCTGCTGAGGGACACATCTGGGCTGCGGACCAAAGTTGTTAAAATGTGGAGCTCAGATATCCTAACTGTGCACGAGCCCACTGTGTGCTCATCGGTGTGCTTTGGGCTTTCCACACGTACCTTGTGAGGTAAGCACTAACTTGCCATGTCATAGATGAAGAAACGGGGAGGTTAAGAAACTTGCCCCGGGCCACCCAATTTGTTTGCCATGGGACTGAGATGAAAGCCAGGCTTTGCGGGCTCCAAAACCCAATCTTGCCAGTAGGGAGAAGAGTGCTGCCTTTTTTGTAGGCGTATCGGCCCAAAGACTGGGCTCGGGGAAGGATAATGTAGTTAATGATGAATGCATTTGGTATAAAACAGATTCTGAAATGAATCACGCACAATCTTTAAAAATCTCCGACTTAAAATAATGTGAGACGCAAGGTCAAATTACTACAGGCCTGTGATTGCTCTCTTACATAGACCGCCCACTCCTTTGCTCTCTCTTTGTTCCTTTGTGACCACTTGGCAAAATGACACCCCATCTCTTCGCCTATTCAACTGCTGCACCTGTTCACCTGAAATGCGGCCAGAGGAAAACACACTCATGTTAGACGGTCTCTTTTTGAGTTCATGATCGTTATCCTCACAGGGGCCTTTATGTGAAATTTTTTTTTAACGTTTATTTAGTTTTGAGACGGAGAGTGTGAGCGGGGGAGGGGCAGAGAGAGAGGGAGACACAGGATCCGAAGCAGGCTCCAGGCTCCGAGCCGTCAGCCCGGAGCCTGATGCGGGGCTCGAACCCACGGACCGTGAGATCATGACCGGAGCTGAAGTCGGACGCTTCACCGACTGAGCCACCCAGGGGCCCCCTCATCTGGGCCTTTAAATGCTGCCCGACCATTACCCATACTTCCCGGTTCCTCTCACTTGGTTTCACACCTTCCGCCCTTTCCTTAAACCAGTTGCCTGTCTCTTGTCCGCACACACTGACTTCTCTGTTATTGTGTCCATGCTCCCGTCTCCACGTGGGTGTGCGGAAGTCTCCACGGAAGATGGCCTTCAGCCTTTCCACCTTTTCTCGCCTGCATCGTTAATTGACGTTCCCCTCCTTACTGGATCATTGGCATCAGCACGACAACCGGTCTGTTTCTATCTTAGAAAAAGAAACCCCTCTTCACTGGCTGCCCTTCGTTCTCACCCACCTCTTCACATTGCGGAGTCCTGGCCTCGTCTTCGGCTCTCTGCTGTCTTCCGGCCACACTCACTTCCGTGCTGACTTTCAACTTCATATTCCAGACCAGACATCCATGCCCCCGACCACCTGCAGGCATCGCCTTGCCCATTCGTCTCTCCTGACCCCACACCCAGGCCCAACCCCAACACACACACACACACACACACAAATGCACACCCATCACACACATACAAACCCATCTCCCCCCCCATACCCTTCCTTCTTTGTCTAGTCCCCATCTCTCTCAGTTGCTCAGGCCAGACACCTGGACTTTTCTATTTCACATCTTACAGCCAACCAATCAGCAAATCTTGTGGGCTCTACCTTCAAAATATACCCGGAGTCTGGCTGCTTCTTGCAACATCTCTGCTCGACCCCTGGCTCCGGCCGTGAGCACCTCTCCTAGTGTGGTGTCTCCGCTTCCATCCTTGGCTCCCCCCGTCATTCTATTCTTAATACAACCACTAAAGGGAAAACGTAGGTCAGATGCTGTCACTCATCTGGCCAGAACCCTCGGTGGCTTCAATCTCGCTCAGAGTAAAAACCCAAGATCTCCAGAGGGCGAGCAGGCGCTACAAGACTTGACCTCTTCCTACCTCTCTGAACTCGCTCGTCATTCTCCCTGGGCTCACACCACCCCAGCTGTGGGCCTCACCGTTCCTTGAGCATGCCGCACCTGCTTCTACCACGGGGCCTTTGCACTTCCATTTCCTCTCCCTCGAATACTCTTTCTCCGGCAACTGAGTGGCTCATGCCCTTGCTTCCTTCAGGCCTTTAGGCACCTCTTTAGGGAGACCCTCCCTCACGTCTCTATTTAAGAATATAATCCTCTCTACTCCATCCCTAATTTATTGTCCTCAAACGAACCAGATGTCTTATTTGTATAGGTGTTTATTGTCTGTTTCCCTCACTAGAATGTCAGCTCCCTGAGAGCATGGGATCATGTCTGTTTTGTTTGCTGCTGTATTCCCAGTGGGAAGCATCCTGCCCACACCTGTTGAATGAACGGATGGTCCACAGAAACACATGAACTACCCTTGTCACGCCCCTCCATTCTTTTCAAACAGAGCGCTTTACTAAAGCCTTCTTTTCTAACAGGATGGTTCTAGAACTTATTTGCAATTCCAGGTGCCGGCTGAATATCAAAAGGCTGGTGTGGTCTCCTGTCTCTACCACACCCTCCCTTTATCTCTGAGGAGTCCTTATCCCTGCTTGGGAGAAGCTCCTTTTTTTTTTTTTTTAAGTTTATTTCTTTTGAGGGGGAGAGAGAGAGAGATGGAGATAGTGTGCGTGCAAGAGGGGGGAGGGGCAGAGAGAGAGGGAGAGAGAGAATCCCACGCAAGCTCTGTGCACTGAGCCTGATGCTGGGCTCGAACCCAGGAACCGTGAGATCATCACCTGAGCCAAAACCAAGAGCCAGACACTTAACCGACTGAGCCATCCAGGCACCCCTGGGAGAAGCTACTTTGAATGATCTCGGTCAAGGCTGGCACCTGTCCCTCCCCCTCCTCCCCCCCGCCCCCACCTACCTTGAGCTGTCCAAGCTTTCTCACCCAGACCCGGGGACAGAAGCCCCCTTACATGGAAGAGCCTGTCTTTGCTTTGCGACCTGACCTTCTCTCTGACTTCTTGTGATCTGGGGCAAAATCTCCACCCCACCCCACCCCCCTCCCCGTCTTCCAAATGTGCTCAGTAGAACCGGATGGTATTAAGGCCAACCACGGTTTCCACATAACCACACAGCACTTGTCGCAGAGAGCTTGTTGGGAAGGATTCCAACTGCACACCATATCAAGCCAAAGTACAACCACATTTTTAATGAATCCGTGAAAGCAACTCAGTGCAAATGATCGTGAGTGTGGAGGGGAAAAAAACCTCTCATTTACAAAAGATCTTTTGGGAGATCTTATCGATGTCACTTTTCTGCTCCCGGGCCAACCCTTTGGAAACCCAGTGGCGTGCTGAGGGAGCCAGGACCTTGGCCCCGCGTGTTGGGGTCCTCTGTGGGAGTGTTTCTGAAAGGGCCAGACTGCTCCACCCCCTTGGGGGAGCTTAGGGCTGCCGGGAGCACCCGGAGGGGACGTGGGAGCACCGGGCAGACTCTGATGCCATAGATGCTGATGCTGGGCTGGGGGACAAAATCCAGCTGTGTCCTTCCGGCGGAG
Source organism: Prionailurus viverrinus (assembly GCF_022837055.1). Lineage (NCBI taxonomy): Eukaryota > Metazoa > Chordata > Mammalia > Carnivora > Felidae > Prionailurus > Prionailurus viverrinus. The sequence goes on from NC_062562.1 coordinate 151,761,378, forward strand.
GGACCTGGGGCTCATCAACTGCCTCATCCTCTAGTTCCCTCACCCGTGGATGGTCAGAATAGCACCTGCCGGTGGGGGGGGGGGGTTACTGCGGCCACGCAGGTGCGCTCAGTTATCCCAGTCCCGTCAGTCAGTCAGGACTTAACGAACACTGATCGCCGGCCCTTCCCTTCATGGAACATTCGTGATTGAAAGCACACACGCTAAAAGGGACACGTAAAGATGACGTAAATCCCGCCAGGTAACTAAAGGGCCATCCTTCTCTATTAGCCTGCTTTAAAAAGAATAATTTACGTGTGTTTAATAAAAACAGATATTTAATGTGTACATTCTAATATATACTTCCCTCTTTTTTTTTGTTTTTAAAGACTGGTTAGCTCCCCTCAGCCCCCCAAGTGGAGCTCTGGCAGGCCCTGGGGGCACAGGGAGTTGGGCCAGGCGTGTCCGGCTTCTAGGCTGGCCTCCCGAACCACAGGTGAGTCATCAGGTCGGTCAAGTTGGTGGGGCCGGAAGAGCCTGGCTGGCCCGGAAAGCTGCCTCCCAGGGCGGAATCCTAGAGAGCACTCGTTGGGAGAGGCTGGGAGAGCCTTGGGACAGAGGGTGTGTTCCTTCTGGGTTTATTTCTACATTTCCCCTTGCGGGCAGAGGGTGGGGGAGGGTGGAGGCCGGGGTGCTGGCGTGGGGGTGGGGGTTGGGGTAAGGATGAAGGCCAAAGGAACAGTTAAGTACATTTGGAAAAATTGCTGTGTACTTGGGCGTGACTCTCATTCGGTCTTTAAAAGAAAAGGACAGTTGGGTCCTCCTTTTATAATTAGGAAAAAATGTTAAAAATGAAAAAAAAAATCAACTACGTGGAAGACTTTTGATGATGGTTGCGGGACTCTGTCATTTGTGGAGTCCGAACCCTGACGGGAACCACTAATCTAGCGCTTAACACAGAGGCCTCATCGTGTCCTCTGTTTCACCAGTGCTGACTTCCCGTCTCCAGATGGATTTGTTATTATTATGCAGGGGGCAGACCTTCCCCAGGGAGGCCCGGGGCAGCCACTTGGTCCCAGGCTGCTGCTGCTGCAGAACCCTCGGTTGAGCACCCCAAACTTCCTCCATGAAGTTTTTTTCAGAGGTTTAAGTGGGAGGTGACAGCTCACATTTAGAAGGTTCTTCATGGCGTACAAAGCGTCTTGTTTACACTTGGAATGTGACCTTCACCACGAAGCGGGGAAGATAAATTTTGTTACTGTTAATACGCGACTTGTTAGTGAACCAGAGCTCGGAGAGGTTAAGAAGCTTGCCAGACGTCACACGACCAATTAGAGGCAGAACTGAAATCTCTGGGTTGCTTGCGGGGAAAGCTCATGATGTGCCTCTGAAGTTTCCAAGCCTTGTTACAAGTCAGATTATCTCATTTGCCTTTCTAACAGCCTGTGCATTAGGAGGGTGGATGTTGTCATCTTTCTCTAAGAGACAAATTAAGGAAGGCCCCCAGTGTCGCGCAGGGGCAAGGGGCCAAATGTAATGCCAAGATCTCTTTGCTCTCCTTCTAAGTGTCGCCTCCAACGTTTGTGCGTATCATGAGCAGAGGTGTGTGGGGGTGTGGGTGATGTTACCAGACGGAAAAAAAAAAAAAATAAAAGGAAAACGCTACATGAATTATTCGTCTCTGGGCAACAATCGCTTCACAGCTCGGCTCAGAGAGCTGGCAAGTCCCTGGTCTCAAGCTTAAAAATGAGGGAATAAGAACCTCAGATAAGTGCGGTGGCTTTGCTCCCCGCCCGTGTCACATCCGTTTGCCCTGTGCTTCTCTGTTCCACACTGGCTGCTCCTTTCCCGACACTCTCCCTGAGAACCCGGAGGCTCATCGTCACCCCCGCCGTGCCCCCGCTGCCATGCCCATCCTCATTCTATTTTGGATCTCTAGAAACACCTATAAGCCTGACTTCTCTTTCCAGCTCTCTTGGGGAGAGAGACCTCAGTCCATTTCAAGCAGTGGAGACCGTCGGGTTGAGGTCTGCACGGAGTGGTCCTCCCTGCCGCTCCCTCGGTCCCCAGCAGTGATCAACTGTAATTGGCTGGACGGGCGACCAGTATCTGCCACCCGGAGCCGGTCCTGGGCACAGAGAAGAGGTGCCACGCGGTCCCCAGGGGAAGGAAGTCGGCTGTGAGCGAAAAGCCTTGCCGAGTTCCCTCCTCTCCGGCGTGGACTGCGGGGCCAGTGGGAGTAGCCGTCTGGCACACACGTGAATGCTAAGGGTCACCCTTGCTCTCCTGCCACTGGGCCGGCTCTCCCCAGCTGGAAAGATGTGCCCAGTCTAGCTCAGGAGCCGCGTGGAGACCTCCATGTGGCCAGCCCGTGGCCAGGGCCCCTAGTCGGGTCCCCCAGGTGGCAGGCCTTTTGCAAGCCAGCACCCAGAGCCCCGGGATACTGGTGTTCGTCCTGGTACCTGCTGTTCACGTGCCCTGTCTGGCTGCAGCAGGGGGTGGGCGGGCAGAGGGGCTGGAGGGAGACTACCCACATCCACGGAGCAAAGATAACTTGGCTCTGGCGTGTCAGAAGGGGCTGTTTTCTGCATTCTCCACCTCCACCCAGATCCCTCAGTGGCTTTGATGTGTTTCAGCGTCCCATCCCCCATCACCTTCTAGCACCTTCTGACTTGTCAAGAAGCATAAAGTAATTGGCAGAGACGAGATAAAAGAGGGGTGTGTGTGTGGGTGCCGGGCGTCTAATTTCCTTCCACTGCCTCATTCTCCCCCCCCCCCCCCAGATTTCTAATTGCATTTGAGAAAGAATAATGAGCATCAAATAAATACAGAGCAACTTACCCCTGCTCCACCTGTGGGACACCGCCGCCTGAGCATCATAACACAACAGCAGAAGCAGCAGCGTGTTCCAACACATCTTTTGCTCCAAAAAGGTGACACTTGTCCTCGAACCCAATGGGACCTCAGGAGCTACAGGTATGCCCGGGCTGGTCCTCCCAGTGTGAAGGTAGAGTTCTTACCCCCCTTCCCTTTACAGAAGTGCAAAAGGCGTCCTTTCCTGCCCCAGAAGGGTGGAGGCAGAGACTGCCTCTTAGGGGGGTGGGGACACAGGAATTGGGACCTCTGCTAATTCGACTCTCTCTGGGATTGGGGGACCGGGCTTCCACAGAGAGACTCTGTTTTTGAGCACATCTGGAGTGACTCACGGGGCATGTGATCTCCTTGGCAGTGGGGTGGATAAATATAATTTCTGTACTTGAGTTCCATGTGTTGGATGGACCCACTGGAATTTTTCTTTAGCAAACAGACTCGTGGAACTTGTTAGAGAGCCCGGCAGAGAGCTGGCTGCTGTCCGCATCAACACACACACACACACACACACACACACACACACACAGCAGAGCCAGGGGTGTAGACTGCAGGAAGAGCCAGGAGGCTTGGCTGGCAGACCAGACGCTGGGGCTGGCAGCCCAGCCTTGCCTTCAGGACAGCAGAGTCATTGTGGTGTCCGGGCTGAGTGTCACTTGCTGCCCTTCCCCTGAGCTGGACCTCGCCACGTTGGTGCCTGGGGCCGGCTCTGAGAGCCTTCCCCAGGTGGCAGGGTCAGCGGGTTGTGAGGGGCAGAAGCAGAGCAGTGCTGTGGCACGGGGGTATTGTATATGCAGGTAACCATCCAGGGACCCACAGGTGACCCTCTCCTCCCGGTCACATTCATGACACCCCAATTTCTGGGCTATGTCTAGCTAGACCTGGGACCAAACCGCTTTGATTCTCCTGAGCAAAATGGTAGTGTTTTTCCATGATCTTTTTGGGGGTGACTATTTTTATTGAGGTCTAATTGACATATAACATCGTGTAGGTTTAAGGTGTGTACAACATGACGATTCGATTCGATGGCCTTCTGTATTGCAATAAGATCACCACTGTGGCGTTAGCTAACACCTCTATCGTGTCACGTAATTATCATTTCTTTTTCGTGGTGAGAACATTTAAGGTCCGTGATCATTTAAAAAAAAATTTTTTTTAACGTTTATTTATTTTTGATTTTTTTTCAACATTTATTTATTTTTGGGATAGAGAGAGACAGAGCATGAACGGGGGAGGGACAGAAAGAGAGGGAGACACAGAATCGGAAACAGGCTCCAGGCTCCAAGCCATCAGCCCAGAGCCTGACGCGGGGCTCGAACTCACGGACCGCGAGATCGTGACCTGGCTGAAGTCGGACGCTTAACCGACTGAGCCACCCAAGCGCCCCCGTGATCATTTTTAAAGTACTGCCATGGACACCTTGGTTTTTGTCTCATACCTTCTTGACCTTCTCCGAAATGGTAGATGTGTAATGCCGGAGCTTGAAGGACATTTTAGGATGACTTATGTGCATGGTTTCCCACCTAAAGAGGTGGTGCCCAGGGTGCAACGGCCCCTGGAGAGACCTCAAGGTCTCTCTGCCTTGATCAGAACTGAATTTTTTTTTTATCCGTTACAAGAAGTTGCTTGAAAAACAAATTTGACTATAAAAGTTGAAAATCACTGATCTGGGATGCCTGGGTGGCTCAGTCAGTTCAGCGTCCAACTTCAGCTCAGGTCATGATGTCACAGCTTGTGAGTTCGAGCCCTGCGTCAGGCTCTATGCTAACAGCTCAGAGCCTGGAGCCTGCTTCGGATTCTGTGTCTCCCTCTCTCTCTGTGTTTCTCTCTCTCAGTGTCTCTCCCTTTCTTTCTACCCCTCCCCTGCTCATGCTCTGTCTCTCTCTGTCTCAAAAATAAATAAACATTAAAAAAATTAAAAAAAACCCCACCGATCTTACTAATATTGACAGTAGCTATTGGGTGCTTAATTTGTTTCAGGCACTGTGCTAGGCCCTCTCCTTGTCTTGACTGATTTAATGCTTGCATTGAGCTCTGAGGTCTGTACAGGACTGCTCTCCTGTCTTGTAGGCATATACTGTGAGTCACAAATGTAATTTAAAAATTTCTGGTAGCCCCATTAAAAAAAGTGAAAAGAAACAGTATTACACCAATCATAATGATATATTTTATTTAACCAAATATATCTAAAATATAATTTCTACATGTAATCAATATACATCTCAACAGAATCTTTCCTATTCTCATGTGTATTTCGCACAGCACATCTCAGTTCAGAACAGCCATATTTTAATTTATTTCCTTATTTTTAATGTTTATTCCTCTTTGAGGGACAGAGAGAGAGCATGAGCAGGGGAGGGGCAGAGAGAGAGGGAGACACAGAATCTGAAACAGGCATCAGGCTCTGAGCTGTCAGCACAGAGCCTGATGCAGGGCTTGAACTCACAGACCACAAGATCATGACCTGAGCTGAAGTTAGAAGCTTAACCGACTGAGCCACCCAGGTGCCCTCAGGACAGCCACATTTGAAGGGAATGCTTACATACATGTGGCTAGTGGCTACTGCACTGAGCAGAGCAGGGCTAGGAGAGGTTCTGTCACCAGATCACCACAGTAAGTTTAGTTATTGCCTCACAGAAGTTCTACTTTCTTAGCAACTGTCACATGTACAAAACAGTGTTATCAGTTCTAGTGTCCATGATATACATCGCATCCCCAGGACATACTTATCTTACAACTGGAAGTTTGTACCTTTGACCACCTTCACACATTTCTTCTATCTTTGGCAACCACCGATATGTTCTCTGTTTCTTTTCTTTCTTTTCTTTTTTTTTTTTTAGGTTTTACATAGAAGTGAGATCATATGGTTTTTGTCTTTCTCTGTCTGGCTTATTTCACTTAGCACAGTGCCCTGGAGTTCCATTCATGTTGTTGCAAGTGGCATGATTTCCTTCTCTCCTATGGCTGAGTGATATTCCAGTGTGTGTGTGTGTGTGTATGCACACACACCACCTCTTCTTTATCCATTCATCTGTCAGTGGACACTAGGTTATTTCATGTCTTGGCTATTGTGAATAATGCTGCAGTGAGGATGGGGGTGACATGGTTGGATCAAATGATAATTCTATTATTAATTTTTTGAGCCCCCCCCATGCTGTTTTCCACATTGGCTGCACCATTTTGCGTTCCCACCAACAGTGCTCAAGTGTTCCCTTTCCTCCACATCCTCACCAACATTCGTAATCGCTTATCTTTTTGATGATGGCCAAGCTAACAGGTGTAAGGTGATATCTCATTGTGCTTTTGATTTGCATTTCTCTGGTGATGAGTGATGTTGCACACCTTTCACATACCTGTTGGTCATTTGTATGTCTTCTTTGGACAAATGGTCAGTTCTTCTGTCTGTTTTTTAATCGGATTGTTTTTTTTGGCTACTGAATTTGTATGAATTCTTTATGTATGTTGGATATTAGTCCCTTTTCAGATATATGATTTACAAATATTCCTTCCCATTTTGTATGTTGCCTTTTCATTTTGTGGATGGTTTCCTTTGCTATTCAGTGTACTTCTTTTTGTTTAATTAGTTAATTTATTAGTTCAGAGAGAGAGAGAGAGAGAGAGAGTGCACACAGAGGAGAGGGACAAAGGGATGAAGAGAGAGGACCCCACCACTACAACATGGCAGCAGGAGGCAAATGTCTAGGTTCTCCAGGAGCCTCACTGAAGGCTTGGAAACCCCTGGCCTAATACACTGACTTTTTCATGCTCTCCTTGTTTTTCTTATGCAGCAATTCTGTGCACACGGGCTGAGACCAACAAACCCTGGGCTTCTGTGATGACACAGTAAACCCCAACACTGGAGCTTCCCAGAGTTACTGATTGTGTAAAGAACACTTTGGGGGGTGGGAAGGATGTTCTACTTAAGGCAACAGCCTTTGAGTCCATTTTCACCTCTGAACTCCCGCTGCCCTTACCCATGTACCTCTGATCAGCAGCGGTTGCTTTACAGCTTAGTCATACCTAACCATTTACTGAGTTCTGACCACACACCTGATTTTATTTCATTCAGTTTTCATGGCAAGTCTGTTTGGTGGATACTATAACAGAGCTCATTTTATGTATGGCAAATTGAAGCTTAGAAAGGATAAATAGCTAGGGTCACACAACTCTTCAACGGTAAATACTCTTATAAGCTACCTAGCAGGGGCTGAGATGAAAACGAAACGCCAGTGAAACAGCTTCTACCCACCGGAAGCATCATGCAGCAGAGGGACTGCGGGGCTGGGCCCTTGCCATATAGAGTAATAGGTGGGGGAAGCTTCTGGTCATTTTGAGGGCTTCAGCATCGAAGCGGGACAGTCAATACCCATTGGTTTGTCATTCACTAATTCATGCATCTAGTCTTTGGGCATCAACTCTTTGAGTTGATCAGGCAATAGGCATATCAAACCGAATGAGGGGTCGTCCCCAGCATCAAGAATCTGTATTCTAATCAGGGAAATTGGCACCTCCATAGATATTTAGAACATGCCATGTTAGATTTAATGATGGAGGATCCTATGGTAGGAAATGAGAGGGGAGAGTTATCAGGGAAGGCTTCTTGGAGGAGTTGAGACCGGAATTAAGTTTTTAGGGATGAGTTGGATTTAATTAGGTTGTGGAAGAAGGAACAGTGCGGCGGGGGTGGGATAACCCGAAAAATGGCACAGAGGGGAGAGACAGGTTGATGTGTATGTGGAACTGAAAGTGGTGGCCTTGTTGGAAGATCAAGGATGAACCAGGCGGCAGTGGGAGGCAGGCTGGGAGGGAGGCAGGGCCCAGTCAAGGAGAGCCTTTTGTGCCATTCCCGGACTGTGCGCTATCGGGAATAGGGAGTCATCGAGGCCACCGTCGGGGGAGTGAGGTGGCCAGCTTTATAGTGGCTGTGCTGCTGAGGGTGGATTTGACAGAGTAGAGGCCAGTCAAGTAGAGGCCAGATATGAAGCCCTAGGGAAACATGATAAGGACCTGAAGCAGGGCCAGGGCTAGTGGTGAATGTGAGGAGTGCATGACTTGAGCAAGCTGGAAGTGGTAAAGTCAGGGGCACGCGGTGATCTCACAAAGAGCTGAGAGAGGAGAGAGGGGGCAGACCAGAACTTCTGGGGTGTCCCTAGCTGAGACTGTGGGCACGGAAGGAGGAAGTGCTGGTTTCGGGGATGTTGTGACTTCAGTGTGGAGGTGTGGAGTTTGTGTGCGGGGCCCGCGTTGCTTGGTTTCTAGGCACTTGCTCCCTACTGTGCCCTCGGTGCCATGCAGCTACTGTTTACCTGTGAGCCTTGGGGACGGCTTCTCGCTCTCTGAGCACTAACCTCCGCATACGGGGGTTCTCTGCTGTGGTCTGCAGCAGTAAGGATGGGAGACAGTGTAAACTTTTCTCAGAGAGAAGGGTTCTTTTAGATGGATTGGGATATGAATGAAAATAGATCCCCAATTGGAAGGAAATATGGACACCATGGCATAACTCTTTTGGGGTCTCCCTGCTTAACCAAGAGGGGGGCCTTAAGCTCCCCTCTTTATCTGGTTGACTCCATTCATCCTTTGCATTCTGGCTCAGGTGTCCCTCTCCCTGGGAAGCCCCTCCTGGCCTCCCTGCCTAGAGCGATTTTCCCAAGGGAGCATATTTATAGCGCTGTCAACCTATCCTCTGTATCTCAATCCATTTGTAATTTTACTTTGTGACATTAAAAAAAATGTTTTATTTATTTTTGAGGGAGAGAGTGTGAGAGTGTGAGCGAGGGAGGGGCAGAGACAGAGGGAGACAGAGGATCAAAAGCAGGCTCTGCCCTGAGAACGTAGAGCCTGATTCAAGGGCTCGAACTCATGAACTGTGAGACCATGACCTGAGCCAAAATCAAGAGTCGGACGCTCAACCGACTGAGCCACCCAGGCGCCCCTTTACTTTGTGAGATTTTGGTGAAGCCTATTAAACTATAGATTGTAAGCCCTATGAAGGCAGGGGCTATGCCAATGTTTGCTCACCATTGTATCCCCAGTACCTTCTGACACTTAGTAGGTGCTCTGCCAGCAAGGCAGCTGGGCAGTAGGGGTCTCTGTCAAGGTCCTGGCAGAAAACAGGTGGCACTCTTTAAAAGGAGCTGAAGCATCTAACGAGAGGCTCTTTACAAGGAGAGAAAGCATTAAGGGACCAGTCCAGGGACTCATCACAGTGGAGGCTGTTACTATGTGGGCGGGATCAAAATAGGTCCCCCAAGAAGATATTTTGAAGTCCTAACCCCCAGTTTCTGTGAACATGATCTTATTTTGAAATAGAGTCTTTGCAGATAAAACCAAGTTAAGATAAGGTCAGTTTGGGTGGGCCCTCATCCCATGTGACTGGTATCCTTCGAAGAGGGGACACAGACAGAGACACATGAGGAGAAGACGGCCATGTGATGATGGAGACAGAATGGGAGGGATGCACCTGTAAGCCAAGGACTACCAAGATTGTGGGCCATGATCCGGAGCTAGAAGGGGCAAGGAAGGATCCTCCCCTACGTGTTTCAGGGGGAGCGTGGCCTTGCCAACACCTTGATGTCAGACTTTCTAGCCTCCAGAACTGGGAGACGATACACTTCTGTTGTTTTCAACCATCCAATATGTGTCGCTTTGTCACAGCAGCCACGCAACTCTCCTACACCCTCCCTCCACCTGGGGGACAAAGGAAGGAAATAAACTGTTTGAAATGAGCTTTAGCAGAGAGACCACCTGCCAAGAGCTGGGGCCCAGGTGAAAGAATACAACCACTGCCAACTACGGTCCAGCAGGGAACAGGGGAATACATGCCTTGACCTCTCTCCTCTCCCCCTTTCTAATTTCCCTCTTCTGCTTCCATTAGTCTAACTCATCTGAGAGCCAGAGGGCAAGGGAGTGGGGCGATGGGGTCTGTAGGTGTCAGCCTCCTGGGCACACGGCAGAGTGGCCAAGGGGGAGAGTGATGCGAAGGCCGGGAGAATAGATCCCATCCCGTAAGTAAGTAAAATGAATGGGAGCAGGACAGAGGCAGAACTCCAAGATCATTCTCGTTTCTAGTTTGGGAACGGACAGTTTTATGGCACTGCTCCGTTTCTATCATGCGGAGAAAAGAGAGGAGACCTAGGTTTTAAGAGTTGGGACTTTTGTGTCTGGCTTCACGCCCTGCCCCCTGGCTCAACACCCAGGTTCTGAGTCTTATGAAGCCTCCCTCTCTGCGTGGCCAGCCGGCACCTTTAGGCTGGATTCTATTTTAAGGCTGTAAGTGAGGTAATTTGGTGTGACAACAGAAACACAGCTGTAATTATGAAGGGCCAGCCTCTAAAGCAGAAAAGTCACTGGCCCTGAAGAGTTGCCAACACAAATGACTCAGTAGTACGTGCACGTTTGTGCCAGGCCGGGCCAGGACACCCCCCGGCAGCACAGAGGTCCCCTGCACACAGAGTAAAAGGAACATTCGGGTGATTCAGCTCCTGTGGCGACATAAGGCCTCCACATCCAGGCGTCGGCAGCTCTACGGGCCCGGGCAGTCATTTGGGGGAGTAAAGGTGAGGCCCACCAATTGATGGGCCAGTTGAACAAAATGGGCCGGATCTCTCCTCTGGTGGACATGCCATCAGGCTCAGGCTGGGCAGCAGAGCCCCGGAAGCCGGGTTTACATGTCACCACAGCATCTGAAATGCGATCAGTTCAGCCGCCTGGCTTCCGCATAGACGACGTGACCGCGTGGTCTCCATTGTAAGTGCAGGTGCCGTGTCTGGGGAGGCCAGAGAGTGGAGAGACTGTGTTTTTGTTTGACTTGTCCAGCCTGGGATCTTTGTGTTTCTCAGATTAAAAATAACCAGTTAGACCCTTTGCTTCTAGCGTGTGTGTGTGTGTGTGTGTGTGTGTGTGTGTGTGAGGGAGGGAGCTAAAACAGGGACATAGCATGCATTCAGATTTCACTGGAACAGATTCTAGACATTCCTATCCATCCTTTAGGCTTCCTAACTCTATTCGTGATGCTACTAGTCCCTCTCAGAATTGACCCAGTTGTCTTTATATGACAAACAGGTGTCTAACCCTGCAAGCCACTGTGGAGAAAACATCAGTGGTGGCACTGTCCTCTGAGAGGTTCCAACTTTTTTTTGTTCTTTAGCGAAAGCAACTGCCAAACAGGATCCCCCAAAGCAAGTTACCAGGGAGTCTGAGATAGGCAGATAGGTAGACAGACAGACGGATCGATGGCCCCATCCAATCCAGTGCTCCTGGGGTTGCCTCGCCTGAGGAAGCAGCTGAAGGAGTCTTTGCAGGAGGGGCTCAGATCTTCAGTATGGTCTTCTTCTTCTTCTTCTTCTTCTTCTTCTTCTTCTTCTTTTTTCAATTTTATTGAGAAATTATTGACAGACATCCCTGTAAAAATTTAAGGCATACAGCATGATGGTTTGATTTGCACATGTTGGGAAATGATGACCACAGTAGCTTCGGCTAGCGTCCATCTTCTCGTAGAGGTAGAATAAAAAGAAAAGAAATTCTCCACATGAGGAGAACTCTCAGGACCGACTGGTCGGGACACCGCTGTCCTCAGCAGTGTTAGCTGTAGTCCCCACACTGTACGACGTGTCCTTAGGACTTACTTACTTATCTGATAACTGGAATTTTGTATCGTTTGACTGCCTTCCTCCAATTCCCCTCCCCCTGGTATAGTTTTCTTGACTGAGCACAGTCCAGAGGGATCCCTGCTGTGGCTTCCAGAAGGCACTCTGCTTATGGTGACTACATACCCCGGGGAAGTAAAACTCCTCTCCAGCCCTCAGCCCCTCACTGCTGTTGGCACGGCCGGTGAGGGCTAAATACCGTTTGATCCCTCCTCAAGACTTCTCATTTCCTTTGCATTTTGTCCTCCAATGCCCTGCCTACATACTAATAAGAACCTGGATATTTTTGGATATTTAAAGGCAAAGGAGCAAGGGCCTTAGAAAATATCAGCTGGATTTCTAGTTACTACCAACTAGGGGATGTTGGTTGAGGCATGCTATTTGCACTGCAAACTGTAAAGAGGGGTGTCTCAGTTACACAAAAAAGTATAAGTCACACTTGCTCAAAGAATTATGACCTAGGGGTGCCTGGGTGGTGCAGCCGGTTAAACGTCTGACTTGTGCTCAGGTCATGATCTCGTGGTTCGTGAGTTCAAGCCCCATATCAGGCTCTGTGGTGACAGCTCAGAGCCCGGAGCCTGCTTCGGATTCTGTGTCTCCCTATCTCCCTCCCTGGCTTGTGCGCACCCATGCCCCCCCCCTCCAAAATAAATAAACATTAAAAAAAATGAAAAAGGAAAAAAGAGTTATGACCTAGAAGGCAAGACATTTAATTAGAAAAAAACTTATAGTCAAGGCAATATCTGCGAAGAGCAGTGGGTATTAAACGTGTGACACAGCCCTGCAGTATGTTAATCCACTGGGATGTTGGGAATGTTTGTTACAGGAGTTAGGCCTACCCTGACTAATATTCTGTGTGTGTGTGTGTGTGTGTGTGTGTGTGTGTGTGTGTGTTGGGGAAGGTGGGAGTGTCAGAGAGGTGGAGGTGGTGGTTGGGTGATTCCAGAAGGAATTTCTCAGAATGGAAAGTTCACTGGGGTGGGCGTCTTGGCTGTTCTCCGGCTAGGATTCCATAGAAGGTGAAGACATTGCCGAGACTTTATAAAGGAGGAAGTGATTGGCGTCCCTGCAAGTTAAATCCCACCTCTTGCCCTGAATTCTCGCCTTGCAGGGATTTGATGAATGGATGTGAAAATATGCTCCGAAGCTGTCACTTACAGTAAATGGCGGGTCGGCTCTGCTCGGAGCCAGTGGGTGGCTGGGCTGGGAATGGGGAGGAACAGCCAGGGAGGCGTTGGACGTCCGTGATCCCAGCAGGCTTGGGGAAGAGAGGCTAGTTATGCAGGGAATTTCCTGCCTCTGCAACCCCTAATGCCAAATAACCACAGCTTAGCAAATTTACCTCCTGGCCGCTTTTGGTAAAACTTCAAAACAGTGCCTCAGAAGCTCTTTCAGGTTTGTCCTTAAAATCCAAGTCCAGTCCATGGCGGGTTACTTTCTGAATCAAATTTTGGTAAATAACTGCCAGCTAGTTGATTTTCATCAGCGATCAAGGGGGAAGACACTTTCTTTTTTCTTTTCCCTCTTAATGCAGAAATGCTGGGGAAAGCATTTGTTTGGGAAAGAAGAGAGGGGTGGAGGCTAGGGGAGAAGTTGGAAAAATATCTTGGTTTTCGGATGGCATTGTCAGGGCTAGGGGGCACCAGGGGCTGGGCCGGGGCAGTCAGGTGCTCCTTATACATGGGGTTGTCATTGTAAGAGAAGGCTGAGAGCAGCTTTGGGAAAGGACCGAGGAGTCAAGGAACCCACAAGCCCCACCCGGGCCTGCTGTGTGGATAAATGAGAGCGATGAGCACACGGACCTCCTCCTGTTCAAGGACCCAGGCAACAGTTTCACTCCCTATCTTGGAAAAGCAGAGTGGGGAGCATGTGTGTGGGAGGGTGTACGTCTTGATTCAAAGGCGCTGGGAAAACAGCAGGACATGAGGTCAGCCAGTGCACATAAGGTATTCCTGGGGTGACCTTATGGGGTGACCTGAGGAACAAACAGTGTCTGAAGGGGACGCCTAGGAATCTGAGTGGCTTGGGTAGAGGCCATTTTGTTGCAACATCTACACTTGGTTGTCCCCTTCCCTTTACTCGTGACCCTGTGCAGTAGAGATCAGTAGAGAGATGGGACTAATTAGGAAAAGGGAGAGGAGAGGAGAAGTCTGTAAGAAAGGAGAGATCAAGGGCCAAGCTAGGAGGGATGAGAGGAGACCAGGAGGGAATGGGGTGAATTTGCGTCCCCCCAACTGCTCTGCCCATTGTATATCCCGTGTGAGGAGGCTACATGGGTGAAGGGAGGCCATCATTGGTGGAAACCCGTGCCCACAGGGGGCACGGCAGTAATAATTTAGACAATTAGGGCTTCCAGTCTTCGCGGTTCAATAACTATGTGTTGACTAAATCTTTTTTTAAAATTTTTTTTAACATTTATTTATTTTTGAGACAGAGAGAGACAGAGCATGAATGGGGGGAGGGCCAGAGAGAGGGAGACACAGAATCTGAAGCAGGCTCCAGGCTCTGAGCTGTCAGCACAGAGCCTGATGCGGGGCTCGAACTCACGGACAGTGAGATCGTGACCTGAGCGAAGTCGGACGCTCAACCGACTGAGCCACCCAGGCGCCCCTGTGTTGACTAAATCTTAAGGCAAAGTGATTATTTTGTGTTTTTTAAAATGTGTATCCAAATGACTCTTCTCAGTCTTTTGTATGCATGTCCAGGAGGAGTATAAAAGTCCCTGCCTGTGGCTGAATGGATGCCCGACTTCATGATGGGCTTTGTGCACTGCAGTTAGACCTTCAAGGTGTACTATGGGTGTGTTAGGCAAAATAAGAATCAGAAAGAATAAGAAGGAGTGTTAGGAATTCATTCGAGGGTCCGTCTGTTTGAAGTGCTTTGGAGACCTGGTTAGTGGTCCCCCACGGGCGGCAGTCCTTCCTTTCTCAAGGGAGATGAGTCGTTTTCCTACGCAGCGCAGAGAAGTTGGCTGAAGCGGATACGTTTATTTGCATCTCACGGTGCCCGCTGGCCGCCTTCAAGTTGCTCCCAGTGGGGAGAACAGGAGAGCATCTTTCCTTTGAGACTAGGAGTCATCTGCTGAAGCGAAATGGGTGTGTTTCTTGTGCCACAGTAAGACCTCCAGTCTTTGCTGGTGAACCCGTAGGTACAGAGTCGCATCCTTGCGTAGGAGGAAACAACCACTTTTGCCCTGCGATTCAGAGGTCATTGTCATAACCCTGTGAAGTAGGTGCTTGGCAGCAGCTTTTAGAGAAGAGGTTGAGTTAGAGGGTTTTATGGTTGAAAGGACTTTAGGTCATCGAGTACTTCTCTCTCATCTTGCTGTGACCTGTGGAGGGTGACTGTCCTTAAAGTTCATTTGAATAGAGAATTGAAATAGGCACCTGAAGCCATTTGCTAAAAAAAAAAAAAAAAAAAAAATCAAATGAACATAATAACCCCAAACTAAAACCAATGCAAGTATCCATTAATAAGAGAGTAGATAGGTGTGCCTGGGCGGCTCAGTCGGCTGAGTGTCCGACTTTGGCTCAGGTCATGATCTCACGGTTCATGAGTTCGAGCCCCGTGTCGGGCTTGAGGCTGTCAGCACAGAGCCACTTAAGATCCTCTCTCCCCTTCTCTCTCTGCCCCTCCCCTACTCATTCTCTCTCTCTCTCTCTCTCTCTCTCTGTCTCAAAAACAAATAAAAACCATTAAAAAAAAATAAGAGTAGATAAACACAATGTGTTACGTTCATACGGTAGACTGTTATCCACCAGTAGGAAAGAACAAATTACTGACACATCACAGGTGAGCCTAAACAGCATTATACTGAACAAAAGAATATGAGGTTGATATGATATATGATGTTGAAGAATAGGCAAAGCTATATATACTATGGCACTAGAAGTATAAAAAAGAGGTTACTTCCTGGAGTGAGGGAGGCTATTGCCTGGAACAGGGCAAGAGATAACTTTCTGGAATGGTGGAAATGTTTTATATTTTTATCCAGGGGAAATCTGTGTGTGTGTGTCTGTCTGTGTGTGTGTGTGTGTGTGTGTGTGTGTGTGTGAGAGAGAGAGAGAGAGAGAGAGAGAGAGAGAGAGGGGAATGATTGAGCTGTATACTTAGGGTCTGCACATTTTACCAAATGTAAATTGTACCAGAAAAAAACCAAACCAGACCAAAAAACAAGCCTCAAAACCAAAACCCAAGCAATGAACACATACGGAATGGGAACTATGCGGTTAACTGACTTAGAGACGTGTATTGGTGGTACGTTCATGAAGCAGATCTAATAGTAAGCAACCCTAATAGAAGTCCCGTGCCTAGCATTTTAAGTAACTTGGGCACATCACTTAACGTCTCTGAAGTGTACTTTTTTTCCTATCAAAAGAAAAAGGGGTTCACTTATTCATTCCACGCGGAATCGGCCACGTCAGATGGCACCGGTCTAGCAGTGGAGAGGACACACAGGCTCCAAATACAGACCTTGCTGTTACTCTGCCAGCACAGTGAGCCCAGAAACACAGAAAGCAACGGAGCTGCCAATGCCTGCCCTGCCCTGTCTCCCTTTTCCTGCCTTTCTGCTGCAGCCAGCAGCATACTGAAAAGGCCTTATGTTCAGGCCCAGACGGGAGCTTCTTCCCCTCGTCCGGGGCCTGCTGTCCCTGTGCTCCTGCCCGCTGGCCCTGAAGTGGTCTTTCTGTTTGGTGAAGGAGTTTGAAGCCAGAGAGAGAGAGAGAGAGAGAGAGAGAGAGAGAGAGAGAAGAGAGAAAAATAGAGAGGAGACAGAGAAAGAGAGAGAGAAGAAAAAGAGAGGAGACAGAGAGAAAGAGAGAGAAGAGAAAGAGGAAACAGAGAGAAACAGAGAGAGAGAGAGAGAGAGAGAGAGAGTGAGTATCTGAGGGCACTGGACTCACACCCAGCCCCGGTCCCTAAAATATGTGGCCAAGAATCCAAGTGTTACCTTCCCTCAGGGAGACAAATGATAGAGATCCTCCTTGGGGCTGTTCCAAAGAATATATAGAGATACCAACCCCTCCCCAGCCCAGCCCACTACCCCAGGCCACAGAGCTGGTCCTGAGCAGGGTCCTTTTATCCTTTCATTGCCACAGAGCCTCCAAGAGGGAGAGAAGGGGACCGTAGGCTTTGGGCCGAGGCACCCAAGCAGCATCTGGGTAATTTTCCATCTTGCTTCCTTTACTCACTCATTGCCTCCTGATACAGAGAGGCAGACGAGTTATGTGGCTCTTGTTTGCTGATGGCAAAACAGGCTCGGAAGGTGGAGGTGTCCTAACCGGAGGTCTTTGGCAAGAGGTTACACCTGCCTTCCCTGATTGAGCCTCAGGATCAACCCAGGAGACAAGCTTATCTCTTTGACCTGGGTGGAGTAAACAGGCCGTGGCCAAGGCATTCTCCTAACCCGGGGCAGGGCTCAGTAGAAGCACAGATATTGGCCCAGTAACACCATAGATCCTTAGACAGGAAGGGACTGGAGATCAGAGACTCCAACTCTATTCCATAGACCAGGAAACTGAAGCCAAGATGGCGAGTAACTTGCTGAGGGACAAAAGCCAGTCAACGACAGAGCCAGGGAAAGAGCACGAGTGGCCGTGTGAACTCAAATTCCCGAGTCAACGTGATGGGAATGATCCCACCAGATTCGCTCAGATACATCCAGGCTTCTTAAGCTCAGCAGGATCCCCGTTTTGGGCTGCAGGGTTCCTCATCGTGGGGCACTGGCCTGTGCATTGGAGGGTGGTGAGGGGTGTCGCCGGTCTCTGCCCACCAGATGCCGGCAGCACCTCTCACCCCAGCTGCTACAACCCAGGATGTACCCACCCCCCCACCTCAGACATTGCCAAATGTCCCCGGGGCTACATAATCGCCCATGGTCGAGCACTTCCGCCACAGAGAGCCCCATCTTTCAGCTCCGCACACAAGGACGTGCTGTGATGCGCTTATTTGCAGATCTGTCTCATGCATGACTCTGAGAGTTCTCTGAGGTCACAGACAGGGTCCCATTCACCTTTATGTTCTCTGCGTGTGGCATAGGACTTGGCATGGGAGAGATAGGCCGTAAAGGGTTTGAATGACGGAATGGGCAGCTCACGGGGAGACCCTGAAACGTAAACTTTCACTTGCTCGGTGTCTAGTGTTAGATGAAACCCCAGCCTGGAGGGCAGCCAGAGGATATGACCTTCCTGACCTTCTATCAGAGGGAAGTGGGGGCCTCCTGTTCATCTGCTTTGTCATCTACTGTCCTGGCGGGTTTTTTTTTTTTTTCCTTGAGTTCCTTTTCTCATGCTCCAGGCATAATTATGTGGCTTCTTCATTCTTATGACACGATGGAATAGATACTCTACCAGAGAGGTTTTTCTCACTGGGGATAAAGCCAGCATTCTGGCAGGTTAAGCCTTGAGATTCTCATGTTAACAAAAAAGCCCCCAAATGCTGCCATTTAGCAGCCATGAGAGCCTCGGGGGAATATTTGTTATCGAGTCATATAGTTTTGGCACTGGGAAAATCACAAGTAAACTATAAGGAAAAACCCCTACCACAAAATCCGATCTTCTTGTTTTTCTTAGTCTCAGAAATTTTCATCGGTGTTGGCTTTGGGCAAGTGGGATACTCCTCTGTGTCTGTTTTTCCAAACAATCCAATGCTTGAGAGGGTAGAGTTCTTTTTTTGTAGGGGGAAAAAAAGGGTTTTCGGAAGCCTTATATGAAAGTTACAAAATGTAAGTTCCAGTGAATCTTGAAATTCACTGCAACTTTCTCTTTTATGGTTTGCTTTGGGCAGAAAAAAACCCAGCAGAGACGGAGAGAAAATACAAGTATTTGGTTAGATAGGTCCCGCAGGGGAATTAATTTAACAAGAAGATGGACGGACCTTTCCAAGGACTTTACTGGTCCGTCAATTCAAATGGACAAACGGATTTCAGTGTGATTAGTGAAAGAGAACACAGTTAAAATAGACCAAAAGGACCATAAAGGGAATAAAAACATGGCAATGAGGGAGGAATGGGTGGTATTGGGTTATATTACTTTATATATAAATATATTAATGTTTATTTATTTTTGAGAGAGAGAGAGAGCGTGAGTGGGGAGGGCCAGAGAGAGAGGCACACACAGAATCCGAAGCACGCTCCAAGCTCTGAGCTGTCAGCACAGAGCCCAACGTGAGGCTTGAACCCACGGACCCTGAGATCATGACCTGAGCGGAAGTTGGTCACCCAACCGACTGAGCCACCCACGTGCCCCATATTGGGTTAATATTACTTTTAAGGGGAATCTTACCAGGCTGCTCTGCATCAGGGACTACATCATAACGTCCTTGTGTCTAGCCCTCACTGTGTTAGAATTCACATGATTGCTTTTGGGGCATCTGGGTGTCTCAGTTGGTTAAGTGTCCGATTTTGGCTTGGGTCATGATCTCACAGCTCATGGGTTCGAGCCCTGCGTTGGACTCTGTGCCGACAGCTTGGAGCCTGGAGCCGGCTTCGGATTCGCTGTCTCCCTCGCTCTCTGCCCCTCCCCCTGCTCACACTCTGACTCTCTCTCTTTCAAAAACAAACATTAAAAAATAAAAAAGAATTCACGAGATTGCCTTCAGCCTAAACTTGGGTAGATGCCTATTTCTCAGGGATGATGACCCTTGTTTATTATTAACTGGTTTCTCTTGGAGCAGTGGGAGATCTACCAGGACCAGAAGAGGTCCCACAGAACCAGAAGGCTTGGGGCCCAACTCAGATGAGGACCTCCGAACAGGACCCACGTTCAGGATGGGAGGGTGGAAAAGTGTCAGATGATGTGTCAGGAAAAGTTGGGAGACAGTTTGCCACTGGGGCTTCTGGTAAAGAAGTCACTGGGACAGGAGGTGGACCCCTGGATGGTCTGGAACTGGAGTGGGTCTGGGCAGCACCAGAGGGAGGAAGCCTGGACTTTCTCAGGGGTGGATAGACTTACAGAATTTTGATCAGGAAGGGCTTTAGGCATCTAAATGAACCTCACAGTTTTTAGATGGGGCAGATGGAGATTGACATATGCAAGCTAGAGGTCTCCCTCCTAAACTTCACTATCTCTTCTAATATTTATTTATTTTTTTGAAAGAGAGAGAGAGAGAGAGAGAGAGAGAGAGAGAGAAGGGAGGGAGAGAGGGGTAGAGAGAAAGGGAGACACAGAATCCAAAGCAGGCTCCAGCCTCTGAGTTGTCAGCACACGGCCTGACATAGAGCTCAAACTCATGGACCCAAGATCATGACCTGAGCCAAAATCAGACGCTTAACTGACTGAGTCACCCAGGCACCCCCGCTTCACTATCTCTTCTAAGGAAGTGGTCCCTGTTTTATTCTGAGACCATAGAATGTATTTATTCGTTTTTTTAGGTATTCAGCATGACCTCAGGCAAGCGAGTCTGAAGCAGCCAGACATGAAGCATTCCCAGTGAGGTTTATCTCTGACACTGTTCCGTGCCGAACACAGAGCTACATCATTCTATGTACTTCTGGCGGGCACCCCCATAAATCCTCATCTGCAGGAAAGGAATTCTGTCGCACTTCAGGTGACCAGCCTAGGACCGGGTGGTGGCCAGAGCCATCTGGGGGAGAGGTTACAGGAGACAGGGGTGAGAAGGGAGAGATGATGTGGTTGGTCGCCAGATTTAGCACATCCGAAAAAAATGAATGATTTTTTAGTTTAAATATGTTCCCCAATGGGGCGCCTGGGTGGCTCAGTCGGTTAGGTGGCCAACTTCGGCTCAGGTCATGATCTCGCGGTCCGTGAGTTCGAGCCCTGCGTCGGGCTCTGTGCTGACAGATCAGAGCCTGGAGCCTGTTTCAGATTCTGTGTCTCCCTCTCTCTCTGACCCTCCCCTGTTCATGCTCTGTCTCTCCCTGTCTCAAAAATAAATAAAATGCTAAAAAAAAATTAAAAAAAATATGTTCCCCAATATTGCACGAGATATATACTAAAAATGTACTCAGTGTTCATCTGAAACTCAGATTTAACTAGGCGTCCTGTGTTTTATCTGGCAATCCTTTCTTGAGACTGTTGGCAGCAAGGGAGCCTGAATCCTTGCTGATGGTGGTGAGGTTGGGGGTGTGGCTCTGCCCCTATTTCAGATGAAAAGATGGCCGCCCGGGTCCTCCTTTCTCCTTCCTTCTCTCATCTGCCTGGGCTTTGAGAACAGACAGGAAATCTCATTGCCTTGGAGACGTCCAGGCAGCAAAGGAAGGAGAGAGGAGCTCTCGCAGGTCATTGCTACAGCACATATCTTTCTCTAGTTCCCTTTTGTCTTGCGCCAGCGAGAGGAACAACACACCCTTCAAGGATTTGAGGACAGAAGGAAATGTAGCTAGATAAAGCTAGCACCCACTGTAGCATGTGTCCTGGGGAGATAATGGCTCTGAACCTGCTAAAAGAAATGGGCGGCTTTGTTCTTGAATAATAACCAGCTGGCAGCTTTGTCCTGTCTTCTCGACAGCTGGGTGAGGAGATTCAGATTTCAGGGGAAAGCAGTGCCGTAGGGCTGACTATCGTGGACGGGGGGTGAGGCGGGGTGGTGGGCAATTTACCACACCAGACAACCCCCTATAGGGTGATACAGCCCCTTGCTACAGAGTATTTCCCCATTGCCTGTCATAATGCCCAAAGTTCTACCGTTAAGTCTTAAGACGAATGACCTTCTCTTTTAAAAATGCATATAAGCCTGGGAAGCACAACATATTAAGCCAGTATCCTTTTAGAGTGAATTAGCTCTTTAGAGTGTTTCTAACCCCATGTTTGGCTGAGAGCAGAGTCTTGGGGTTATTGGATCCTAGGGCAGGTAATTCTTGTGAGGACTAAGTGGCAGAGCGGTTGACCCACCGAGAGAGAATATGAAGAAAGCCCAGAAATTAAAGGGTCCAGGCAGTTTCAGGAGAACAGGGGAAGGCAGGGAGAAGGGGGCCGGAGGGGGGTTAGGTGGGGTGAAGCTCCCTGCCTTACCACCGTCTCGGCTGGTGCTCCCATGAGTAGAAGTGTCCCCGGCTTTCCAGACAGATTTGGGTTAAGCATTGCCAAGGTCTGGGCAACTGAATTCCTGTCCTGCTCTACTGCGTCAGTCAGAACAAGTCAGTTCTGCTCAGTTCTCACCCCTCCTGCCAGATGCCAGGAGGACACATGAGAGTCTGGAGAAGAAGGCTCTGCTTGGCCGCAGCAGGGAGAGAACCCACATCCACCAGCTTGAACCTCACAGGGTCTTTTGGTCCCATGCAGCAGCAAGTTTGGAGTAGCCAGGATGGGCTGGCTTCATGCTTGAGCATGCCGTCCGGGATATGGACACTCTCCACGGTCCTGCAGCAGAAGAGGGCAAGGGGTAAGGACTTGAAATCAGTGCTAAGTAAGCTGCAATGTCCCAGAAGGAAATCACTAGAACATAGGCTAGCCCTGGCATTCGGGGCCTTTTATCCATTTGAGGAAAAGTCTACCATGCTGATGTTTTGGTTTCCAGCTCTGTTCACCTTGATGAGTGGTTGAATTTTTTAAAAATGTTTATTTAATTGGGGAGGGGGGGTGCAGAGAGAGAGAGAGAGAGAGAGAGAGAGAGAGAATCCTAAGCAGGCTCCACACTCAGCATGGAGCCCAAAGTGGGGCTCTATCCCACGACAGTGACATCATGACCTGAGCCGAAATCAAGAGCTGGATGCCCAACCGACTGAACCACTCAGGTGTCCCAGTGGTTGAATGTTTTCTTTCCCACCAGCTACTTGACCCTGTTTAGTCTTCACCCATGGCTTCCCCTCTATTTAGGAGGGTCCCAGCCACACTGAGGGGGCCAGTTCTGTGTGTGGATATCAGTGGATTCTCTGGGCACAGGATGATTTTTCCAAAACCCTTCACCCAACACCTTTACAAGAGAGCAGTGGTCAGAACTCTTGCTCGTGCTACACAAAGAATTCTTATCCACAGCTAGCGCGCTTTCATTTTATTTCAGAAGACTAACGCCCCAGAAGAGGTACGGCGTGTGCCTTGAAGTTCAGAAAGCTCAGACCCGCTGGAGGGACACACGCAATTTTCCATCGAGAATGGCTTGTGCTCTCCTCCTCCCTCCCTAGAAGCCCTATCAGTCCCAGAGAGTTCCCTTTGCTCAGGCCTGGCCAGCTGATGGAATAGTTCTAACTCAGATAACAGCAGAATTTGGAGTGTGATAAAGCCAGTTGCAAAACTCCCTCCTCGGACGGATAGACCATCACATAAATGAACATTAGGGCTTCTAGGGCCAGCGCCTGTACCTGGACTCGAGCCAGCTCTCCTAGAAATGTGTCCTCTAGAATGCGTTCTAAAGAACGTGTAGTGTTTCCCCTCTGTGTGACAAAAGCCGTCTGATTGAGTGACGGTAAGAGCTTTTGGATCAGGAGGCCAGAGTTGAATGGTGCTGTACCTCAGGACTTAGGCTCTCAGAGATTGTTTTCTCCTCTGTGAGGAAGGAATAAAAATCCTGGATTGCCTCTGTCGTAGGGAGGCCATGGGTGTGAAAGCATGTTTCCAAAGCTGAGCTTTGGAAGTACAATTCCCTGACTGTGATCACAGTTGTGGGTGGAGAGTGTTGATTTCATAATCAAGGGGCAGCCCATTCGGTTGATTCTGCCCCTACTGTCCCGGCCTTAGACAGTGAGTGATCCCTAAAGCAGTGCCTCGAACACCGCAGCTGCTAATCAAAGTCAAGGCGACATGAATTAACCTCAATAAACCAATGGCAAATGCTCCTCATCTCTACTTTAGCTCACCCCAGGACTTGGGACGCTGGGGTCCAGCCGGGCTGTTCAAAGGGATTGTCCGTTACGGGACATCACACATCGCTGAATGTGCCCACGAGCAGAGGCTGGGCACCGGTAAGGCGGAGTCCCGCTATATAAGCCCCTCCGCATGAAAGGACATGAGAACCCGCTTCCCTGGAAACCCTTCTCGGCTACTAGAAAGTCTCTCTTCATTTTCTGACCAAAAAAAAAAAAATGCTAGTATAAAAAATCATTGGTTATCTCCAAAATGATCGAATAAAGGCAGTTTTCCTGGTAAAACCTGTGGATTCTGGTATCCTGTGCGTTGACGTGGGGGACACAAATGGACAGAAAGAACAATGGCTGATATTTACTGAGTCACTACTATGTTCCAGACACTGCCTGAAACGTTTACACATATTACTGCGTTTAATTCTTACAACAACGCGCTGGGTTGAGTACTCTTACTACACCCACTTTACAGATGGGGAAACAGGTTCAGGGAGATCAAGGAATGTGCCCGTACGGCCGGGAAGTAGCAGGGCTGGGCCTTAGACCCAGAACTGTCTGATTCCAAAGCTCATGCTCTTAACCACGGTGCAATTATTTGACTCTTTGCCTTGTTCTTCTCCTCAATTTGTAACTTGCAATGGATCCAAGTGAAAATGTATCCCTTGTGCCCTCCTGCCTTCTTTCTTCTATTGGGCAGCCCTGGGTTAAATTCCGTAGTCAGGCTCTGCCACACTGGAGGAGACCAGGGTTTGGTGTTGAGCTCCGTCTGGCCCAGGCAGGCTTTGAAGCTGTACTCAGGCTGGCTCCCTCTCTGGCAATGATTACCGCCCCCCGCTGCACCCCCCACCCCCACCGCCAACACTAAGGGTGCTGAGATGTCCCTGGCAGTCCTTGTGGTGGGCAGGGGCGCAGAGCTGAAAGGGTCAGGGACAGGATGTTCTGCCACCATGGGGCATTCTCTGAAGCTGGGAGGGCTTCTTCTGTACCTTGCCAGCACTGCCCCCCAGCCCCAACCCCAGAGGCCACCCAGAGCAGAGCTGAAGTCTCTCTTCTCGCTTTCTCCTTCTTTGAAATGGGCATCCTGATGGGATGATGGGGGCAAAGGGATGAGAATGTGCATTTTGCCAATTGTTTAAAAGAAAAAAAATGCTCGGAATCGGTCTCATGCCCCCTCGTTCCGCAAGCCTTGCAGCAGAGCTTCTGGCTGCTCCTTGCCATCTTTCTTAAATCAGTGCTAAAGTCACATCCCCAAGTCTTCCTTGAAGATCCGGGCTGGATAAGGGTACCCTCCCTCCATGCATTCCGCTCTCACAGTGCATTATTATTGCAACAGTGCTAGTTAGTGCCTCTCTTACCGGTTTGCGTGTTGGTCTCCACCTAGCCTGGAAACTCCGTGAGGGCAGGGCTGCATTTCCTGGCACATAACAGATACTTACCCATGTTGGTTGATCTGGACCATAAAACTGAACTGAAGGAAAGATCAATATCCGTTGCAAAGGTTTTGTTGTTGTTGCTGTACATGTGTATGTGTTTGTTTTTGAATACTCGACTCTTTTCACCCCTAAAAGGAGTTTTAGATGTCTTTAGAAGGTTATTGGCCTCACTCAGATCTCTGGGTCATAATTTAGTGTTCCAGGGAATTCTAAGGGAAAAAAAAATTATTTGCTTCTGCAAACCCTATCGTCCACTGTTCTGATAAAGGATCCCAGCTGTGACAAGGAGATTATTTACTTGAAAGTAACGAGCAAAGCTAATTACTGCAGTAGATTGGGGCAGGGACAGAGTGTACCAGAGCAGGCTGTTGGCAAATGTTCCCAACCCTCCAACTAGGCAATGGGGCCAGTGAGCCCACTGGACGTGCCGGTGCCTTTTGGTCTTTGAATCGCCTCCTCAATAGCAAACAGACTCTAAGACTGTGGTTTGGGACTCAGTTGTCTGACAGGAGCCAAGAATGAATTTCTGTGGCTTGTTCTTCTTCTCCCTGGTTCCAATTTTTGTAGAATATGCAATAAAACAATTAAAGTCTGACTGTGGAGGAAGTGGGATCCACTCATCACGTCTCCAACTTCGTTCCTCACAACTTGTGCATGGCTCCTTTCCTCTAGGACAGGGAGCCTGCTTCTTGCCTGTTCCATTCTCTGCCTGGAGTCTGAGCCACGTCCCGCCCAATGCAACTCAAGCTCACCTGCCAGGAAGTCATTGCCACCGACCCCACCTGACGATGTGCATGCCCCTTTTTGGCATTCTGAGCTGTGCTTGTACCAAGCCGCCAAATCCCATTCTAATGAACTATGTGGGACATCCAAATTCTTTCCTCTTGGTGGAATTTTGTTAAAATTAGAGCTGAGAGAAGGTAATAGTGTTACAGGGTAAGAATCAAATAGATGGATTAAATTAAATAACATAAAGTGCCTAGTCTAGTGCTTGACATAACCTATATACGTTTAATTTTTTTTTAAGATAGAGGGTGAGAAAGAGTGCTAGTGTGCATATGCGCGAGCGAGTGGGGAGGGGCAGAGGGAGAGGGAGAGAGAGAGAGAATCTTAAGCAGGCTCCACACTCAACGCAGAGCCTGATGTGGGGCTTGATCTCACGACCATGAGATCATGACCTGAGCTGAAAATCAAGAGTCAGATGCCTAACCGACTGAGCCACCCAGGCACCTCCTAGACATTTAATTTTAATACGTGTCTTTAGAGCATATATTGGGAGGGCCAGTCCTGTTCTCTATACCGAATACACACACACACACACACACACACACAGAGACACACACACACAGACACACACACACAAGCACGAGCACACAAACAGTGGTCTCTGCTTTCAGATGGTTGGCCATTTTGAGGAATGATAAGACACATATGTGTGACAGTCTAGAGACAGTCTTCATTCATGTGACGCATAGGCTACAGGGAGAGAGCAGGCATGGAGAGCAGGCAGGGGAGTGCTAGAATTTAAAATGAGGCGAAAACAGCCAAGGGTGAGGCTAATTGGAAAAGGCTTACTGGGGAAGGACGGTCTGAAAGTGTAGGTATGCTTTTGCCAGAAACTATTGGAGAAGGCACCATGGGCATGAGGAGGGGGTGGGGAAGCCCAGAGATGGTTACCATGGCAACAAAAGATGAGTGGACTCAGGGGCAGGGTCCGCAGGAGCCAGGGGTATGATGGCACCCGGGGTTGGATCGTTAGTGAGACTGTCAGGAGCCCCAACAATCATGGCTTCATGAGAGGGGTTGGTAGATGACGGGCATTTCAAAATCTGCATGAGGAAAACATTGGCTTTGCCTGGAATTCTGGAGTGAGGAGCATTATCTAGCTTAAGGTAGAAGCAGGCAGGGATAGGGTCTCTGTGTTTAAGAGGAATGGGGCTGAGGGGCACTCTGGGAAATGGCAGGTTTGGCCAAGGTGACGGTGGAGGCGAGAGGTGAACGTGGCCTACAACAAAGGTGATTTAGCACTAGGGACTGAAGCCTCACATTACAAACCATTGACACTGTAGGAGAAAGCTCTAGGGCAAAAAAGAGTGGATACCCCCCGCCTCTCCCCCCCCCCCCCCCCCAGAATTAGCAAACACATTCTGTGCTTGGTGCTTTGGGTCCTTAAGGACAAATAAGGAATTGTCATGGATCTATGTTCTTGGAATTTTGTTTTTTAACTGACAATAGAGAGATTCTTCTCTCTGCAATTGGTCAAAATAAAGGGGAAAAAAAGTTGTGGAATCAATATAAACATAGGAGCTATACATCTTAAGCATTTTATTTTAACTTAAAATGTAAAATGTACATTCATTCCCTAACGTTTTAATGTCGAGTCTAGGCTTTTTCTCTGACCATGAGCTCCTCATTTTCTTTCCTACATGAGCCACTTTCATAAGGATCAGTAGTGACCACTGATCATTTGCTACTCTTTCCACTGAGAGGTGGAGTTCAATTTTCCTCTGCTTGAATCTGAGCTTGTCTTAGTGACATGCTCAGATTTCTATGGCTAGACTTGGAACTCCCTGCTGGGATCCTTAGAATGTTCTTCTGACAGGCCTGAGCTCCATGAGGCAGATGGGAGCTGCCGGGTAAGAATTTACTACCTTAAGTTCTCCGGGCTTGAAAGGCCATACATGTGTGCTCCAGAGGATAGTCCCAGCTGGGCTCAGAGTTCCGGGCATCTCCGGGAAGGCACAAGCATGTGAGTGAAGGTGGCTTGGGTTCTCTCTCATTGACATGACCTGAAGCAGAACAATTGCATGGCTGAAACTTGTCTGAATTCCTAGTCCACAAGATAGTGAGGTATTACAAAATGGTGGTTGTTTCAAGCCACTGAGTGTTAGGATAGTTTATTACATAAATAGACACCTGGAATTTTATTGTAAAGAGGCCTGGATGCATGTTCATAGGACTTGGAGAGACCTAGAGATCAGGCAGGCACGTTGGAATTCTGAATACTGCCAGAGTCCTCCAGAAATTGATCACAAAACGTGGGGCGCCTGGGTGGCTCAGTTGGTTAAGCTTCCAACTTCAGCTCAGGTCATGGTCTCACGGTTTGTGAGTTTGAGCCCCAAATCGGGCTCTGTGCTGACAGCCTGGAGCCTGCTTTGGATTCTCTGTCTCCCTCTCTCTCTCCTTGCCCCTCGCCCACTTGCGCACTCTTTCTCTCTCTCAAAAAAAAAAAAAAAAAAAAAAAAGAAATTGATCACAAAATGTGATGATCATACAGAAGGTGTTTGAGCCTCCTTACTTTAGCTGTACCTTCCCTGCCCTTGCACGTGAAGGGTCTCCTGTATTTACATTTCCTAGATAACCTTGCTGGAAAAGTGCCGGCAGGCAGAGTTAGATATATAAATGGTCAGCCCTATCATTTCACCCATGTGACATTGTTGCAAGAATCTGTTTTTCAGTGGTCGGTGTCTGTCTGCCTCCCCAGGGCCCTGGATAGTCTCTGAGGTCAGGGACTACATTTCCTGTTTGTTTGACGGGAAACAGGGGGGCAACGACCCAGTTTAGAGAGAGCTGGAGCTTTCTGCCTCAATGCTAAGGCTCCTATTGATGAACTCTTGGCCAGGTCTGGCCCTTGGGTGTGCAACTGGTGTGGTTGCCCAGAGCCCCACACATAGGGGAGCTCCGTGCTTGGTTGCTATTGCCATCTTGAAATTCAAGATGGCTGCTATTGCCATCTTGAAATTCTTCATTTCTTAGTTTTTGAACGAGGGGCCTGTCAGTTTCACGTTATGCTGGGCCCTGAAAATTACACGGTCAGTTGTGCCATGATTCGTGCCGCGTACGGTCAAGACCCGGAGCTGTGGCTATTTCATTCGTGTTACCTGCCCTGTCTCACCGAAAACCAGTGGGATGGTGGGATCAGTGAGGAAGGAAACGCCACACAGAAACGTGAATGCCATATTCTTGTTTCCCTTGTTAGAAGATAAACTGAGGCATCTCAAAAACTTTAAGAGTTTATTTGAGCCGAAATCGATCTGAATCGGGCAATGCCAAGTCGGAAGTGGTTAGGAGTGTTCTGCCCACAGAAGCCAGGAGAAGGAGACAGTGGGAAGGAAAAAAAAAAAAAAAAAAAGGAAATTATTTAAAGAGCTGTAGCTTAGGGCCTAGTTGGCTCTTTGTGATTGGTTGTCCTTACTCTTTTGATTTCTTTTTTTTTTAATGTTTATTTATTTTTGAGACAAAGAGAGACAGAGCATGAACAGGGGAGGGTCAGAGAGAGAGGGAGACACAGAATCTGAAACAGGCTCCAGGCTCTGAGCTGTCGGCACAGAGCCCGATGCAGGGCTCGAACTCACGGACCGCGAGATCATGACCTGAGCCGAAGTCGGACGCTTAACCGACTGAGCCACCCAGGCGCCCCTGTTTTGATTTCTTAATCTTGCGCCATTACAAGATTTTGGTTTATTTGCGTAGGCCGCTTTGGCATTAGAGCAACTTCAGTCTCGTGGCTTTCTCATTTAATTCATCTAATATGCTCTATATGATGGATTCCCAGCCCCCTCACTCCAATTGACAGAATGACCCACTCTGGCAGGACGCTGGGTGGCTGGATGGCTGGATAGACGAGTTGGGAGGGATGCTCTGCCCAGGATGCGGTTAGAGGCAGACAGTGCCCTACAGCTCCGTCCCGAAGCAATAAAACCCAGACTGCGCTCTCAGCCCTCCTTGCTAGAAACCAAGCTGAGGAAGCTCCTTTGTCCGGTAGCTGGGTTTTCCAACAAGGGGAGATTTGGGGCAGCGGGGAGCCAGAGTGGAGCAACCACTGGGGGGGGCGGGCACCCAGGGCTTCTAAGAGAAGGAAGAAATGAAGAGCAAGGCCCCCCTCCCCTGGGGCTTCAGTAGAGATACAGGACGCTGGGGCAAGAGTTAAGGAGACCCGGACCCACTCCTGCCCCAAATATGAATCCTACTCTCTGGCCAAGTGCACCCTCCTCCTAACAAACCATCCCACCCTTGGTAATCATTTTAGAAACTCTTCTGGGGCGCCTGGGTGGCTCAGTTAAGCATTTTGACTCTTGGTTTTGGCTCAGGTCATGATCTCATGGTTTGTGAATTGAAGCCCTGCATCGGGCTCTGCGCGAAGCCTGCTTGGGATTCTCTCCCTCTCTCTTTGCCCCTCCCTTGCTTGCTCTCTCTCTCTCTCTCTCTCTCTCTCTCTCTCTCTCACACACACACACACAATAAATCAATAAACATAAAGCAAACAGACAAACACTCTTCTGCTTGCTTTCACCATGTCCTCCCACATACGTGCTCAGATCCTATGCAGCTCTCTCTCCTGTGTCAAAATACCCTCAGACTGGGGTCAGAGGTTACCGAGCTGATAATTCTTCACCTTTTCTCTTTGTCTTTACTGTCCTAGAACAGTGATGCTCAAAGCCTGCTGATAAATTGTTAGAAATGCTAATTCTGGGGCTCCACCCCAGACTTACTGGATCGGAATCAGAAACTCGGGAAGGTTGGTAATCTGCATTTTAACAAGCCCTACAGATGCTTCTAAGGATCACTAAAGTTTGAGACTCGCCTCTCCTGTGGAGACACATGGCTGGAATAAGGCCCCTTACCAGCACCCAAATTTTCAGAGGTGACACCTGTGAGATGCATCGCGTAGCCTTTTTGCAAGGGTCGGGGGCGGGGCGGGGGAGCGAAGCTGTACTAACTCTTTTAGGTACAAAACCCCTCTTCCACCCACACGCGCACACATAGAGGGGGAAAGGCTTTGCTTCTCAATCTTTTATTTCACATCTGTTTTCTGTGCTTGGGGTTGTTTGAACAAGAGAGTCAGCGTTAGAATCAACTTGCTCGGAGGGCGTCTGGAAGGCAGGTGCGGCCTGCCACTTTCAGTGCAAGCTGGGAACAAACACAGCACCCGGAGCCCAGATCAGCCTGCTGCTGCTGCTGGAGGCAGAGGTGGAATTTCTGTTTTGCTGGGAGGGTCCCCCCTAAAGCGCGGCCTTACCTTGGGGCCTTAATTAGAAGCAGCGGTGGCCCTCAGGCCTGCTGAGTTTCCGTTTGATGGGACTGCACAAAAGAGCTGAGATGGAAAACGAGATCTTTTGTTATTCCACACATTCTGCGAAGCTTTCTCATAAAAGCCCCCGTTCTGGTTCTTCTTTGCCGTCACTCGCACCAGGGTAGTTTTAAAAAGGTTTATACGGGGCAGACAGGTGGTAATATCTGACTTTCCCTTGTTTGCCATAGGCTGTCAGATTCCATTTATGTAATCTCGGCCCCACCTCGTCCCTCTCCAGGGGCCCTCTCCCTAACCAGCCTCCTTCCCGTTCAGGCCCCCTGCCCTTCCTGCCCCCCGCCCCCTAGGGGTGGCTCTCCTTCCTCCTAGGGTCTTCCTAGAGATGTCCTGGTGTCTCGTATTGGCTTGGAATGTTAAACATTTTAATTTTTTTTAATGTTTAGTTATTTTTGAGAGAGAGTGAGCCTGAGTGGGGAAGGGGCAGAGAGCGAGGGAGGCAGAGGATCCAAGCAGGATGCGGAGCTCGAACTCACAGACCGTGAGATCATGACCTGAGACGAACTTGGATGCTTAACCTACTGAGCCATCCAGGTGCCCCCGGAATCTGAAACATTAAAAACAAACAAACAAACAAAATTCAATGTAAGGGAAACTACCCATTCGACATATAGGTATTTTAATTTTATAATTGCACCCTCAAATCGACCTGATAAATCAAACTAAAGAACTGTGGAGATTTTCTTATGTTTTCTTTTTCTTTTTGTTTTAATACCAATATAGGCAATAGAAGATATACCACAGGCTGAGGGACACCAGCTGTGAGCTATCTGAATGAATGATAAGACGCCGGAATGCGAAGAGGTGTGACCATCTTCCTGGATCTGCCTCCTGTGTTGTGATGCAGCTCTTGGTTTGTGGTGAGTCCTGACTCTCTTCCATGTGGCACTTAACTGCACAGCAGAGTACCCTTACCCGGGTTAACAGGAAACATAAAAACGGATGTCTCATGATGCGTCAAAGGGGTCTTGCGCCTGGACCTATGGAGCTGCATTGATTGGATGGTCTCACATTGCTCTGTCTTGACTCTCTGGATTTTCACTTTGTGGGTTACTTTTTAAAATTAAAAAAAAAATTTTTTTAAACTCACTTAGCTCCCTTTAAGCACAAGAGTAATTTATTGGGGGAATACTGGAGTATCTCATAGGCCAATAGTTACAGCCTAATCTTCATGAAGGCCAGGAAGCAGGAAGTGGAGGGAAAGTCATCAAGAACCTAGTTGGTTATTTCATCCCCACTCTTCTCTCCCACTTGAGGTCACCAGGGCTCTTTTTCTTCTTTTCTCCATGTTTGATCCATGTTCTTTTTGATGTTTGTTTTTTTTCTCTGTAGACCATCTTTTACCTGTTTGGCATGAGCACGGATAAACATGGCTGCCACAAAATGGTGGACTGTTCCCTAGTTCCAGGGAGATCCTTGAGGTTGTCCCGAGTCCCAGTAGTTGGTAGAGAAGCTGAGTAATCTAGGTTGAGTCAGTTGTGACCTAGTCTGTGGCCAGGGACAGAGTCATGTAATGCCAACATTACTGCTGTGTTTCATTTCATTAGGTAGAAATTTGTTCTGTTAAGAAGAATTATCACAAATTTGGAAATAAGGCAAAAGGAGGACAGCATGTCCTTTTAATGTCATAGTGGAACATTGTTTAACCCCTAAGAGTTCTTTGATTATCTAGAGGATGTACCTTTGATTCACTTTCTGCTAGTGATTAAAGGTCCAGACTCTGTGAAGTTTACATGATAATTTATAGATTTTTGTCCAGTAGATATTCAAATTATTTCTATCTGGTAGAAAATATAACCAAAGCTTATGGTTTTATTGCTCAAACACATTAACTAGTTTCGTACCTAACCTAATAATCTTATTCCAACATTTCCTTTCCTTAACGATGATAAAATCCTTCACCCTATGCCCCTCCTTTGAACCAGCACCCCCCCCCCCACCATCTTGCTGATCTCCTCATAAATAGGTTTCCCAATCTTGGCATATGATTGTTTTGTATTTGTATGAGAACCATGTTAACTTTTTGAAAATTGTATTTTCATAATTCCCAGAAAAAGGGGGAGGATTGGATCAACACATCAATGGTATCTATTATATTTTCCTTTCTGGTTCCTGTGACTCTCCCACTCCCTAATGGCTGTCACAATATTTTACCAATGATCTGGTCTTTTGCTTTAGTGAAAGTCCAATGTCAGTAAATTTTTTTCAGTCTTTGTTGGTCTGAAATATATTTATTTCATCCTTGCTCCTGAAAGAAACTATCATTGGCTATCTATTTGAAGGTGACACTCTTAGGTGACTCTCTCTTAGGCCTTTGAAAATAATATTCACCTGTCTTCTGGTTTCATTTGTTGCCATTGAGAATTCAGAAGTCAATCTAATATTTATTCTGTCATGGTAATTTTTCTCTTCTCTCTGGCTGTTTTTTAAGGCCTTCTTTTTCTCTTTAGTATTTTGTCTTGGTAAGAATCTTAATGCAGAATCTTTCTTATTTGTACTTCTTGGAATTCACTGGGCTTCCTGACTCTGAGGATCTGTGTTTTTCATCAGCTCTTGGAAACATTCAGTTAGTATCTCCTCAAATATTACTTTCTTCCATTATTTGTATTATCTTATTCCCAAATTCCAAGAAATAATACATTAAATATCATTACTCTATCTTCCATTTCATATAACTTCTATTTAATCATCTTTCTTTCCCTCTGTGCTGTATTCTGGATAATTTCTCTGAATCTGTCTTCCTGTTTACAATTCTTTTTTAAACAGTGACTAATATTATCTTCTGCCCAAAAAACATATGAAGCATTATCATCAGGAAAATGCAAGTCGAAATTATTAGTGTATTATCAGGATGGCTAAGAAAACAAAGGTGGTTTCAAGTGTTGATAAGATTGTGGAATATAGTAACCTTACTGCTGGTGGGAGTGTGATTTTGTATGACTCTTGAAAAAAAATTTTTTTAATGTTTATTTTTGAGAGAGAGAGAGAGAGAGAGAGAGAGAGAGAGAGAGAGAGACCATGAGCAGGGGAGGGACTGGGAGAGAGAGGGAGACACAGTATCCAAAGCAGGCTCCAGGCTCTGAGCCATTAGCACAGAGCCTGACGCGGGGCTCAACTTCGTGAATCATGAGATCATGACCCGAGCTGAAGTCGGATGCTGAACTGACTGAGCCACCCAGGTGCCCCTGGTATGATTCTTTTAGAGAACAAATGTCATTATTACCAATGTTGAAGATTCTCGTACCCTTTGAGCTAGCACTTCTACTGATAGGTATGTAACTAACATGAATACAGGCACATATGCACTAAGAGATGTAGCTTGTTCACAGCAACAAGATTCATAATGGCTCCAAACTGGCAACAGCTCAAGTGTTCCTTAAGAGTAGAATGATAACTAATTTGTGATGCCTTTATACAATGGAGAACTATAGCAGTGAAGACAAACACACTCTAGCTATAAACAATGATGTGGATCCATTTCATGAGCATAATGTTGAGTGAAAGAAACCAGACTCAATATATTCTGTATGAGCTCACTTATAAGCAAACAGAAAAAGAAACCAAAAAGTTGCAAAGGAAAACTGTTGTGTTTAGGGGTGAAAACTAAGGGTAAAAATTACTGAAAAAGGATAGGATAATTACAAAAGTCAGGATCATGGTTAGCTTTGGGGAGGGTGGGATAGTGTACTGAAAATAGGAACTTAGGTGTCATGGGCAAATGAATGGGAAAATGTAACTTATCAGAACAGACTGAAAAGTAAAAGAAAAATGGAATAGTTCCATAATCATTGAATCAAATAAATTGAATTAGTACTAAAGAATCTGCCCATTGCAGGGCGCCTGGGTAGCTCAGCTGGTTAAGCATCCAACTCCTGATTTCGTCTCAGGTCAAGATGTCACAGTCCTAAGATTGAGCCCCACATCAGGCTCCAGGCTAGGCGTGGAGCCTGCTTTAGATGCTCTCCCTCCCTCTCTCCCTCTGCCCCTCTCCTCCTCATGCTCTCTCTCTCTCTCTCTCAAAAAAAAAAAAATAATAAAAGAGAATCTTCCCATTGGAAAAATGCTAGGCCTAGGGAGTCTCATAAGTATGTTTCACAGACTTCAAGAAATGGATTATGAAGATATTGCACAAACTCTTACAGAGAATAGAAAAAGAGGGAACACTCCCCAGCTTGGTTTATGAAGCTCATAAAAAATTCTCATACCAAAATCAGATGAAGGCAATATGAGAAAGGAAGATTATACGCTGATTTTACTCATGAACATAGAGACGAATATCCTAAACAGGATTGTAGCAAACTGAATGAACAAGATATAAAAAGACAACAGATCATGACTAAATTGGAATGGAGCATATTCCAGAAATGCAAGGCTGGTTCAACATTTGAAATCGACTAATA
Source organism: Prionailurus viverrinus (assembly GCF_022837055.1). NCBI lineage: Eukaryota > Metazoa > Chordata > Mammalia > Carnivora > Felidae > Prionailurus > Prionailurus viverrinus. The sequence goes on from NC_062562.1 coordinate 151,796,546, forward strand.
TAGTTATCCCATTCATGAAACAAATGAGAAAATTCACGTGGCATGCTCTCAATAAAAGCAGAAAAATTGTTTGATAAAATCCAACATCAACTGATGGCAGAGTCTTAGCAAACCAGGAATAGAAGAGAACTTTCTGAACCTGTTAAAAGACATCTACCTATAAAATTTATAAAAATTAACTTACAGCAATGCTACACTTCAGGATGAAATGGAAAAAACAGGTCCTTTAGAAATTAGGAACAATCTACTCCTGAAATCATTGTTGTACTGTATGCTAACTAATTTGGAGGTAAATTTTAAAACATTAAAATAAAAAAAAGAAATTAGGAATAAGACAAGGATTCCTGCTTTCACCAGTCTTTAGCCAGTACAATAAGGCAAAAAAAAAAAAAATTATAAGTTTCAAGGATTAGCAAGGAAGAAATGAAACTGTCATTCATAGATGACATAATTGTTTGTAGAATTATAGGCAATTTGTTAGAATTTATAAGAGAGCTTAGCAAGGTTGCCAACGATAAACTCAATATAAACAAGTCCATTGTATTTTTATATTCTAGTAACATTTGGAAAATTTAATTAGATAAAGCTGTCATTTACAATAGCAATAAAAATATAAGGAAATTATGTCCATTTTTTCCAAATTTGAGCTTGAGATTTAAAGTATTTCCAATAAAAATACCAACATGGTTTTCATTTAAGTTGGCAAGCTGCTTCTACTATTTATATGGAAGAGCCAAAGTCCAAGAATAGCCGACACAGTCTAGAAGAAAAAAGGACAGAATGGAGGAATTTGCCCGACTGGCTCTCAAGCCTCATTATAAAGCAGTAGTAACTACGACGGTGAGATATTTGTGCAGAGAAATGACAAAATGGTGACAAGCAAAACAGAGAGTCCAGAGATGGACCTGCGCATATTTGGAAAGTGGGGCAAGTGCTACGCCATTCGATAATCATCCATACGAAAATAAATGCCCTATGTTATTCCATGTACAAAAGCCAATCGTAGATCAAGACCTCAAAAGCCAATCGTGGATCAAGACCTCAAAAGCCAATCGTGGATCAAGACCTCAAAAGTAAAGGGTAAAACTTTAAGCCTGTTAGAGAAAAGAAACACACACACACACACACACACACACACACACACACACACACACGCAACATCTTTAGGACCTCAGGGTGGGGAAGGATTTCTGAAACATTACACAAAAGTGCAAGCCATCAAAGAAAAGACTGATTATCCCACTACCTTAATTAAGAACTATTATAAGACTATAAAAAAGAGGGAGAATAAAAGCTCCAAGTAGGAAGACATCTTCAACACATGTAAACAAAAATAGATTGTTACCAGAATGTATTAAGGAACATCTACAAATCGTCAAGAAACATGTAGACCACACAATATGCAAACAGAGAAGACATGAGAACAGTAAACATATAGAAAAGCATTACAGAGAGGGAAGGAGGTACACCATAAGAGACTCTTCAATACTGAGAACAAACTGAGGATTGATGGATGGGGGGGGGAGGGGAAAGTGGGTGATGGGCATTGAGGAGGGCACCTGTGGGGATGAGCACTGGGTGTTGTATGGAAACCAATTTGACAACAAATTTCATAAATAATAAAACAATGAAAACATTAAAAAAATTAAAAAAGAAAAAAGCATACACAAATAAGAGCATATGAAAAAGGCTCAGCCTCATTATTCATCATGGGCTGCAAAATTAAAACAAAGAGGAGATACTCTTTTATGCCACTGGACCAGCAACAATTAATAATTCAGACAATATCACGGATGTGGAGCCAATCACTCCCAGTGGGAGTGCAAATTAGTACTCTGGGAGAAAATTGGCCTTATCTAAAAAAGCTGAAGATGCACAGTACCTCAGTGGCCCACAAATTCCGTGATGTACCCCCTGGGGAAATTCTTCCATAATGAGCATCAAGAGGGATGTACAACCAATTTCATAGCAGAACTGTTGCTAATAACAAAAAACTGAAAACAAGACAAATATCCACCTAGAAGAAAATGGATATATAAATTGTACTATGTAAGTGAAAAATGAATGAATGATGGGTCACGTGTTCACCTGGGGGGAAAAGAAATCTCAGCAGCGTGTTCGAAGAAGCCATTCACAAATGAACACGGACCCAGTGACTCCATTTATCTCAAGTTTGAAAACACGGAAAAACCAAACAAGGTTCCATTCAGGGTACATATATATGCTGACACATATATATGTAGGTATGTATTATTTTGAGAGAGAGAGAGTGTGTGTGAGTGAGTGGGGAAAAGGCAGAGAGGGAGAGAGAGAATCCCAAGCAGGCTTTGCACTATCAGTGTAGAGCCCGGTGAAGGGCTTGATCTCAGGAACCATGAGATCATGACCTGAGCTGAAAATAAGAGTTGAATGCTTAACCAACTGAGCCACCCACACACCCCTATATATGTATTATTATTATTTTATTTTATTTTTTTACTTAGAGACAGAACACGAGTGGGGGAGGCACAGAGAGAGAGAGGGAGACACAGATTGTGAAGCAGGCTCCAGGCTCTGAGCTGTCAGCACAGAGCCCGACGCGGGGCTCGAACTCAGGAGCTGTGAGATCGTGACCTGAACCAAAGTCGGACGCTTCACCGACTGAACCATCCAGGCGCCCCTTGAGTAGAATGTGCCCAATGTGGGGCTTGAACTCACAACCCTGAGATTAAGAGTCGCATGTTCTACAGACTGAGCCAGCCAGGTGGCCCTCTGCAGAGATGTGTTTAAGGACAGCCTTGAACCCGGCACTTTTTATAGGCTAGGCTACTGGCTGCCTGGCACTTTGATTGGAGGACCCTTACCTGCTTCTCTGAGAGATGAGGGACTGTAGCCATCCCCAGGCCTGCCCACCTGCCCTGCTCCACCCACCTGAGCAGTTCTCTGGAATAACGCCTTGGAGACCAGCCTGGCTGTCTGAACCCTCCCACGCCAGCAGAGGGGGCTGATCAACAGCCTCCATTTTCATCCTCAACTCCCGGCTGGGCTCTGGGGAGAAGCCACGCCCTATTTTGGGCAGCGAGACAGATGGACTCCTAAATCCCCCGTAAGATGTGTTGACATGAATTTCGTCTTATTCAAGCCAGTCACCCTAGTTCTAGGGTTCTTGGGTCTTGCGTGCACGCTCTACTGAGGGATGCTGTTTTTTATGTCGAAGTTATTCGTAGGACATGAGCTAGGAGGCGAACCACATGACATTTGGATGCACTTGGAGTAACAATCAGGAAACCGGGTCCTGCCTGTGTGTAGGCACCTCAAGACCCAGTTTCTGGCAACATCGTGTTCATCCGGGCAGGGATCCTATGGCCTGTGGGTTGTGGCCGCTCCTGCCTCCTGTTGAGGGGCTCACGCATCTGCCCCCTGCCCTCCCTGCCAAGGCAACTGTCTGGTGGGATATTAAAGGGGAGGAGGGCAGGGAGGGAGGCAACGGTGGGGAGGCGTCGGGGGCAGGCCTGGAAATGGAGCTCTGCTGTCTCTCAGCCAGGATTCCTTTTGAAATACACCAAGACCTTTTCCAGCAAGTCCCCAGACAGACCCTCCATTCATCTGGACAGTGCATTTTTCTTTGCAGAAAATAACCATTCATCAGCCAGCAGCTCCCGGAATGTGGGCTGAGAAACACAAGCCAGTGGGCCAGCCCTCCTTTGCCCAACTGATGCCAGTGGCCACGGGGAGGTGATATCATGGCCTAAAAATAACCTCCGTCTTACCCCTTCCCCTCCCAGGCCCTGTGCTTTCCAGGGACTCCCCCCTCCCCATGTTGACTTGGTTTGGGACAGGGAGGATATTTCTGGAGGAAAAATATTTCTATCCTGAGCTGCTTTTTCCTTTCAAGTAGGGCAGCTTGAAAACATTTACCTTCAATGAAACGTTCAGCAAGAAAATAGGTGATTTCTATGAAGTTTGAACATTCGATTCAAAACCGAACTCGGTCAGAGGCCAAGTTCCTCTCAGTGCTGTGCAATGAGACCTACAAACACATAATTACGTGAGAGTCAAAAGGTAGATGTGGCCCCACCTGCAAATTGACGCCCGGCACTGTTTTGAGTGCAGCTCGTTCAGAGCTCGTAAATTCGAAGCCCAAAACACCCAGTGAGGCTTCGAGTTCAACAAGAAGGAGCCCTAAATCACAGTAAACATTTAAATCTCTTCTGAGCTTACGGGCGACGGACTTAAATGTCACACAGCCTAGGAGCTGTCATTGAAGGGGCGCCTGGGTGGCTCAGTCGGTTAAGCATCCGGCTCTGGCTCAGGTCACGATCTCACGGTTGGCGGATTTGAGGCGGACATGGGGCCGGATGTTTATTTATTAAATATTAAATATTAAATATTTATTAAATAAATAAACATTAAAGAAAAAAGCTGTTGTTGAGTTAAAATAAGAGAACAGGTGCCTGTGTTGCAGAGCGTCCTGCCTAGACCCTGAAGTCAGGCAAGGTTCCTTCTTCCGAGTACAGAACCACATGGGGGGGGGATCCAGTACAGATGATTCTGCCATCACCTTGATGTGCTCCTCCCACGAGCTCACTAATCTCACCACTGACCTCCCTCGGTGACCGTCCTCCCGTCCTGAATCCCGGCTTCTTTCCTACCAGGGGGACGGCTAGTCCTTCCCGTGGAGGCTGTAGAAACCTGAGCATCTTCTGTGAGAACTCCTCCCCGCACTTGACACCTGATACTCAGTCTGTCCTCAAGACGGTGTTTTTTTTCTCCCTTACAAACGGACTCCTTGCTTTTTCTGTCCACGTGGCTCTCATCACTGTAACAGCGCTGCAGGGAGACCCCTCCACGAGTGGGGCGGCCCCGCTCAGGTCCTGCGCTGACCACCCTGCATGTCTTTGTCGGACGGGTAGTGCCTGTGTCCTATCCTTATTCAAGAACTCACAACAGCTCCCTATTACCACCTCCACCTGTTTTCGTCCATTTGTTTGTTTGGATGGCTCTGCTTTACCTGTTCAACATCCTGCTGTTTGCCTGCGTCCTTTTCTCCAGCAGTCCAGGCCTTGAACTTCCCTCCTTCCTTCCTTCCTTCCTTCCTTCCTTCCTTCCTTCCTTCTTCCTTCCTTTCAGCTTTTCACTGGGGCCTTCCCATCAGGCGTACCTTACTCCCTCCCCTTCTGAGCACTTCAGCCCCCTGTCTTGTTTCTTTGACGCAGGTACTTCATGGGGAAGCATGCTGGTGCACTTGTTCTCTTTGTGGGCCTGCCCGGCTGTCCGCGGAAGCTAAAATGACCCACTTAGAGATTTGCTACCAGAGATGAAATTTCATGGACCGCTTATGTCCCTGGGCATTCCCTGGGCTTCCTAAATAATCCTCCGGGGTTTGCTAACTGATAATAGAAGGAAAGGCTTGAGCTCTGCTGTCTCCTAACCATTGGTAGGTCAGCTTTCCTCTCTCCGACCTCATTATTCATGTATCAAATCTTTGCGGAGCACTTAGTGCATGCCAGGTGATAATTTTGAGTCCTTGATGATTCAGACCGATAAGGCACAACTCCTGGCTTCAGAGAGCTTACAGTTTGGGAGACAGTAGACATATAGCAAGGCAATTATAGTGCTTGATTATGGTGTATGATTAGTGCTTTGATAAGAGATTGACACAGGACACCAATAAAGAAATAATGGTGGACATACAGTGCAGTAGGAGTGTCAGAGAAGGCTTCTTGAAGGAGGTAGTGCCTTGTGTCTTGAACAATGAATAGGGCTTAAGCAGGCAAGGAAGCCAAAAAAGTGCATTGAAATGGGGTGGACAGTGACTCCACCTCCACACAGAGAATCACTGCTTTCTTCGTGGCCCTTTCCTTCTGTCCTTTGTCCCTGCTGCCTTGGGACATCTGGCTGAGGCCATAGGAAAAAATTTCAGTAGGAGCTTAGCCACCCAGAAGAGGAGCAAAACTCTCCTTTCCAGACATGCTCTAGGGAGGAGGTAGGTCAATAGTGGGCAACCTCTCCATTTCTCCATTTTAACTCAAGAGAGTGACAGCACAGTTCAAGATGCTCCAATGGCTCCCAGAGCCACATTTCTCAAGGAAATCAAGTAATTCATAAATTTGCCTGTGCCTGTGTTATCTAAGACAAGAACTAGCAAAATGTATCCAATAGTAAGCCAGCAAGTGACAGAGCACTCGTCAGGATAAAATATTGCTTCTGAGAGAACTGTGGACCACCGCCATCTTTAAAAGTACACATTATGGAGAACCAGTGGGAGATGTCAGAGGCATGTAGGGTTTTTGTTCTTTTGTGTTCTTGCTCCAAAAGGAATGTTTATCTTAAGATGTAATTGCAGATCATTTAGTTGTATTTTCATAATGAGTATTGAGTTTGCATAAACTCGTTAAATTTTTACTACATGGTTTGGGAAATAAGCTTTAGTTTCCCAAAGAAAGATCGTCTTGGACCAGACTGTCTGGTTTGCATCTTTTTACCATCCTGGGAATGGTTGGGGTGGGGCTCCAAAGCGGGGGCTATGAGCTGACAGCTCACTGTCCCCATCCTGGGGACTGAGACTCACGGATTGTGGGGTGGAATCCCAGCACAGTGGCCCCTGTGCAATAAGCAGACAGTAGCCAGCTTATGTTTATGACAGGGTGTTTTGTACGAGGGCCTTGAACCACCTGTGCAAAGGAAGTATCGTTTAACCCCCTTGTTCAGCATGTTCTTTTTTTTTTTTTTAATTTTTTTTTCAACGTTTATTTATTTTTGGGACAGAGAGAGACAGAGCATGAACGGGAGAGGGGCAGAGAGAGAGGGAGACACAGAATCGGAAACAGGCTCCAGGCTCCGAGCCATCAGCCCAGAGCCCGACGCGGGGCTCGAACTCACGGACCGCGAGATCGTGACCTGGCTGAAGTCGGATGCTTAACCGACTGCGCCACCCAGGCGCCCCATTCAGCATGTTCTTTAAAAAATTTTCCATTTTCTTTTAAAAAATAGGTAATACATTTCCATGGTTTAAAAATAACAACTACAAATAGAGCCATTGGCTCTGTCCCAGATCTGTCCCCAGTCCTCCCAGTTTCTTTTCCTCTAGTAGGTATCCGATAAGAATTAGTTCCATAGAGTGTCCTTTTAGAGGCACTGTGAAAGGTATAAACAAATGTGAATATAGTCTTTCCTCTCCCAACTTTTGAAAGACAAGTGACAGGGATGTCTGCGTGGCTCATTCATGATACCAGGGTCATGGGATCAACCCCCGTGTTGGGCTATGCACTGAGTGTAGAGACTGCTTGGGATTCTCTCTCTCTATCTCTCTCTCCCACACACACACACACCTCTGTCTCTCTCCCCAGCTTGTGCTCTCTGTCTAAAAGAAAGAAAATTTTTTTAAATGTTTCTTTATTTTTGAAGGAGAGAGAGAGAGAGAGAGAGAGAAAGGCAAGCACAAGCTAGGGAGGGGAAGGGAGAGAGGGAGACACAGAATCTAAAGCAGTCTCCAGGCTCTGAGCTATCAGCACAGAGCCAGACTCGGTCTCCAACCCACAAACTGTGAGATCATGACCTGAGCTGAAGTCAGATGCTTAAACAACTGAGCCACCCAGGTGTCCCAAGAAAAAGAAATTAAAAAACAAATTAAGGAAAAAGAAAGTGAGAAACAATGAGCAGTGTTCTGTATATTCTGTACCTTATTGTTTCCTCTTAACACCTGATATTGGAGACCTTTCTATCTCAGTTCTTTATGAGTGTTCATGTCCCTTTTTAGAGCTGCGTAGTATTCCACTGTGTGGCTATACCACAATTTCTTATTGATATATGTCCAATTTGATTCTAGTGTTTTTGCTACCGCATACAACATTTCAATTAGTAACGCTGGGCATTGGTCATTTTGCACATGTAAAAAAAATGGCTCTGGGATAAATCCCCGGACGTGAAATCTTTTGGCCAACAGGAACATGCCTTTGTGATTTCACAGACGTTGCTGAATTGCTTCCAAACAGATTGTATCACTTTGCACTCCCACCAGCCGTAAGGGAGAGGACCTATTTCCTCTACAGGTTTCCGCCTTATTAAACATTTGGATTCTTGCCAACTTGTTAAGTAGGAAAGTGGAATCTCAGTGGCTTTAATTTGCATCTTTTATTGTGAATGAGGGAAAGCACTTATATTTCCTTTTCAGTTGAGCTCTCGTTTGACCATTTTTCTTTAGGCCACTGATCTTTTTCTTGCCGACGTGTAAGAACTTTTTGTATATATGGGATGTGAGTTGCACGTATTTTTCTATTTGTCATTTGTCTTTGTGTATAATAATTCATTTGGCTGCCTTTCTTCATGCAGAAGTTTTAATTTTTATGAAGTAAAAAATGTTAGTCTTGTATTTCATGACATCTGGATTTTGAATCATTTTAGAAAGGTATTATCCATTTTGAGGTTGTAAAAGAATTCTCCCATGTTTTCTGATAGGTTTCTTGGGTCATTACATTTAAATTCTTGATCCATTTGAACATTATCCTAGTGTATGGCAGAAGGTATGGCTTACTAACTTTTTCCAGATGGTCTACCCAGTTGTAATAACCCCTTTTATCAAAAAGTTCATGTTTTTCCCACTGATTTCCCGAATTTATTGTACGCCCAATTCCAAATTTATTTTATTTTATTTTTTTAAAATTTTTTAATGTTTTTATTTATCTTTGAGACAGAGAGAGACAGAGCATGAGGAGGGGAGGGGCAGAGAGAGAGGGAGACACAGAATCCGAAGCAGGCTCCAGGCTCTGAGCTGGCAGCACAGAGCCCGACGCGGGGCTTAAACTCACGGACCGTGAGATCATGACCTGAGCTGAAGTCGGACGATTAACCGACTGAGCCACCCAGGCGCCCCTCCAAATTTATTATATACCTAATTCCTTTATGGATTCGAGACTGTTTCTGGACTTTCTATTGTTACATTAGTCTGTCTGCTTATTTAAATGCTAGTACTACACAGTTCAAAATTTTGAGACCTAGCGATGTAGGTGAATATCACCCATTGGTCTCACTTTTCAGAGTTCTCCTGTTTTATTTTTCTCTGAGAACTTTAGAATCCTCCTGTCTAGCTCTAGAGGAAAAAGAAGTCTGTTGGCACTTACTATTGATATAAAGTTAAGTTTATGAATTCATTTAGAGAATGCTGACATATCACAACATGATATGTCTCTCTGTTCAAACTTCTTTTGTTTTCTTCCCACAGGCCTTAAATGTTGTTGGTTAACTTTGTTTTATCTTTTTTCTCTCTGGTTCCTGTTGTAAATGGGACTTTTTTTCCCACATTATATCTTCTGACTGGTTATTCTTTCTTTGTTAATTCTGTAGCCTGCTACCTTACTGAGTAGTCTTATTGTCTGAGGTAGTTTTTCCATCAATTTTCTTGGGTTGTCTGGCGTATCATCATAGAATCCACAAATAATGACGTTTTACTTCTTCCTTTCCAATCTTCATGTCTCTAACTACTTTCTCTTGTTCTAGGAAAATGATGAATGAAATGGCTTTTTAGTGATAGACATGCAAGGCAAGTTCACTTTAATGGAGAGAGTTTAGACACATTTACATGTGGAACACAGGAATCTCCAGGAAGGGAATAGATTCAGACACTAATCCCCTCGTTAGAGAATTTAGGTAGGAGTGTAAGTTGGTGCACCACTGTGGAAAACAGTACAGAAGTTCCTAACAAAATTAAAAATAGAACTACTATATGATCCGGTAATTCTGCTTATGGTTATTTATTCTAATGAGATGAAATTACTGTCCCAAAGAGATATCTATGCCCCTTTGCAACATTATTCACAATAGCCACGATATGGAAACACCCAAGAGTCCACTGAAGGATGAATGGATAAGGAAAATATGGTACACACACACACACACACACACACACACACACACTGGAATATTACTCAGTCATAAAAATGAAGGAAACCCTGCCATTTGAGACAACAGGGATGGACCTTGAGGGCATCAGGCTAAATGAAATAAGTCAGATAAGGAAAGACAAATACTGTATAATCTCACTTATAAGTGGAATCTTAAAAAACCAAACTCATAGAAACAGAAATAAGATTTGTGGCTGCTGGAGGCAGAGGGTGAGGGACAGGGAAATGGGTGAAGGTGGTCAAAGGGGATAAATTTCTGTTTATAAGATAAATAAGTCCTGGGGATATAATCTACAACATCATGACTATAGTCAAGTGAACTTGCCTTGCATGTCTGTCACTAAAAAGCCATTTCATTCATTATTTTCCTAGAACAAAGCAAGAGAAAGTAGTTAGAGACCTGAAGATTGGAAAGGAAGAGGTAAAACATCATAACAATATTGGCTTGTATATTTGGAAGTTGCTAAGATAGGAGATCTTAAAAGTTCTCGCCAGGAAAAAGAAAAAAAGTAGTAGTAAGGAAAAAAAATAGTAACCTCATGAAGTGATGGATGTTAACTAAACTTATTATGGTGATCACGTTGCAATATATACGTATATCAAATCATTATGTTGTACATCTTAAACTTTTACAATGTTATGTGTCAATTTTATCTCAATAACAATGAGAAAAAAAGAAAATTCAATGTCGTCACAACATATGTCATATACTGAGTAGCCCAACAGAGGTCAGATGGCAGGAAATGATAAGAGGAGGCTCTGAAGGAAAGATCGCCATAGGTAGGAGAGTCTGGCCCGGGACTCAGAGAAGGCTAATTTTGGTTGTGGTGTTTGGGTGATCAGGAACTACTCTAAATCCAACCATCTTGGAGCCATGAATGTAGCTTCAGGGAAAAATGGCTCTATGTGTGTGTGTGTGTGTGTGTGTGTGTGTGTGTGTGAGAGAGAGAGAGAGAGAGAGAGAGAGAGAGAGAGAATATCATCCTGCACATATGAATGGAGAGACTAGGTTATTGGATCTGTGACATTTGAATTTCAAGTTCCCACTTTCTTTCACTGGATGCACGTGGCCAGGTGCAATGCTTAGGGATGAGGAGCCCCCACATGTCCGGCAGTTGCAGTGAGCTTTGTACCTTTTGCTGCCTTTATTTCTGTGGATAGGAGTCTCCACCACGTTGCCTACATTACATTACACTCCTGGGGTAAATGGGCATGTCCTGGGCTGCTGGGCCCCTGGTAGTGGAAGCAACAACATGTTTCAGGAGCAAAGGAACCAGAATGGAGAACAGGGCTGTTGGGCAACCAATCAGAGCACAGAAGCTTCTCCATCTCCAACCCAACAACCCTCAGAGCCCTGCTTCAGAGCCAAAGTGCACTAACTCTGCCAGCCATCAGCAGGTAGTGGGAGTGGAGCTCATGTGGGTCCCTTTCCTAGCAGTCATTCTGTTTGTTAGGGGACTCTGTGTTTGCATTTGTATGGTGAGTTATTACTAGACATTAGGGATGGCTAGAAGGACAAAGGGTAGATCAAGCGACACATAGGATGTTTGTCAAGCCCCCAAAAGATAAAAAAGTGGCCAATGAAATAAAAATTTGCAGCTGTGCTGAGAAGAAGACCATTGTTAGAAGTGTGGGCTTAATGATGGTTCAGGTGAGGGGGGGAGTTTGGTCAGGACCTTAGTGTCTATAGGTGGCAAAAATGTTGCTGCTGAACCATCGCAAGCTGTAGGTGGCCCATGAGTTCAAAGCCCCTTCTTGAGAAATGAAGTTTTTGAAAAATCAGAAGACCGTACTACTGCATATTATGGGGTCTACTACATTGCCTCTGTGTCCTTAATGCAACCTGGAACACAACCTAGAGCTACACATGGAAGAGAGGGCAGGGTAGAGCTGCTGTGTTCCGTATATAGTCCGCTCAGCATCAAAGAGTGAATTTGAGGTGGTGACTGCAGATACATTGGCCTGGAGATCCCAACTGCTAAAGAACTCCTTAAGGTACTTGCAGAGATCATTCAGGAAGGGGGGTACCTGCCTCAACAGTTGTTCAGTGTAGGTGATATTGGCCTAGTCTATTGCTAATTAATTATTTCCCCAGGTTTCTAGAGTGTTAGGTAACATCTCCATCATACATAATGACATTTAAGATTTACTCTCCTAGTGGGGCAACTGGGTGGCTCAGTCGGTTAAGCATCTGACTCTTTTTTAAAAATTTTTTTCAACGTTTATTTATTTTTGGGACAGAGAGAGACAGAGCATGAACGGGGGAGGGGCAGAGAGAGAGGGAGACACAGAATCGGAAACAGGCTCCAGGCTCCGAGCCATCAGCCCAGAGCCTGACGCGGGGCTCGAACTCACGGACCGCGAGATTGTGACCTGGCTGAAGTCGGACGCTTAACCAACTGCGCCACCCAGGCGCCCCTAGCATCTGACTCTTGATTTCAGCTCAGGTCATGATCTCACGGTTCATGGGATTGAGCCCTGTGTTGGGGCAGCACAGAGCCTGCTTGGGATTCTCCTTCTCTCTCTCTGCCCTTCCCCTGCTCATGCTGTCTATCTCAAAATAAATAAATAAACTTGAGAAAAAAGATGTACTCTCCTAGTAACTTTCAAATACATAATATAGCATTATTAGCTATAATCATCGTGCTGTTATGGCCCCAAATTTTTAATCTTAAAACTGAAAGTTTATACCTTTGACCATTTTCTTCCCTACTCCCCCACCCCCACTCCAGCCCCTGGTAACCACCACTCTATTTTCTGTTTCTCTGAGTTTGGCTTTTTTAGATTCCACATATAAGTGATACAATACAATATTTGTCTTTCTCTGTCCACCTTATTTCACTTAGCATAATGTTCTCGAGATTCCTTCAAGTTGTAGCAAATGGCAGGATTTCCTTCTTTCTTTTTAAAAATTTTTTAAGAGATTCCTTCTTTCTTATAGCTGAATAATATTTCACTGTATTTATGTACATATCACATCTTTATCCATCATTCTTTTTCTTAAATATATTTTTAATGTTTACGTTATTATTTTTGAGAGAGAGAGAGCCAGAGCATGAGCAGGGGAGGGCCAGAGAGCAAGAGGGAGACACAGAATCCAAAACAGGCTCCAGGGTCTGAGCTGTCAGCACAGAGCCCGACGTGGGGCCCGAACTTTGGAACGGCGAGATCAAGATCTGAGCCGAAGTCAGATGCCCAACTGACTGAGCCACCCAGGCACCCCTATCCATCATTCTTCCACTGATGGACACTTAGGCTGTTTTCATATTGCGAGTATTGTTGGTTATTGTGAGTAATGCTGTAATGAACACGGGGGTGCAGATGTCCCTTCGAGATCCTGTTTTCATTTCCTTTGGATATACACCCGGAAGTGCGAAAGGTGGCTCAGACGGTTGTTCTATTTTGAATGTTTTGAGGAACCTTTATACTGGTCTTCATAGCGGCTGTACCAGTTTACATCTCACCCACAGTACCCAAGGGCTGCCTTTTCTCTACATCTTTGCCAACACTTGTTGCCTCTTGTCTTTCTGACAGCCACATTGGCCTATTCTAGAGAAGACCGCCCCCAAACACACATATCATCCATAAGTGGTGTTAAAGCTTCACATGTTGAATCACAATCCTGTTGGTGCCGGTGAATCTGGAAATGGTTTGGTAACTTTAGATCGATGACTCCTTGGAATCGGATTGGCTTTAAGCGGGAAAACTTATGTGCCGAGCTGCCGCGGGTGAGCAGGGCGCATGCCTTTTGGTCTGCGTTAGCAGGACAGGGGTTGTGTGGAATGTTTTCCGGAAGAAAGTTCTGGAAGTAGGTCTTGGCTTCTTACTGACCACGGGCAGCTGGGGTCTTAGAGACTTGATAAGAACTGTGGCTTTCTTTTGCCTCCCGGGCTAGTGAATAGAACACAGAAGTTGGATCCTGCCCTTCCTTCCACGTGTATCTCCAGGTTGTGTTCTCAGTTACAGTAAGGAAACAGAGGCAATGTGGTAGACCCCAAAATATGCAGCAGTGAGGTCTTCTGATTTTTTCAAAACTTTGTTTCTCAAGAGGATGCTACTCCACGATTGCTAAACCAACCGAACCGGCTCGAAGCTCTGCCAGTACCACTGTCTCGAACCGCGGACACATGGCCACTGGTCCTCAGTCAGAATCTGGTGTCCAGTGTGCGAGTGTGAAAAGAACCAGAAGACTTCGTCAGGACCTTCAGTTCTGGCCACAGGTCCGAGTTTTAACAGCTCCTGGAGCATTTACAAATCTCACTGCCCAGGCCTCTCCCCACAGAAATCCTGATTCAGTGGGTCTGGGTTGGGGCCCAGTGAGTGACTCAGATGTCCGGCCAGGCTTAGAAACCACCCACCTAGGCTCGTCTGAGCTCCGTCACTAGGGAGCTGAGTGACCTTTGGCAAATCACTTGACTTCCTTGAATCGCAGTTTCTCATCTCTGAAATAAGAATGTGGTTGGATCGGAGGTACCCAAACGAGCCGCAAATCAGCAACTCCCAGGGAGCTTTAGAAATACAGATTCCCCAATCCCACTCCAGACTTACTGACTCTGAGTCTTTGGGACCAGAGCCCCGGAAGCTGTATCTAAAAACATGGTGGGGGGCGCCTGGGTGGCGCAGTCGGTTAAGCGTCCGACTTCAGCCAGGTCACGATCTCGCGGTCCGTGAGTTCGAGCCCCGCGTCAGGCTCTGGGCTGATGGCTCGGAGCCTGGAGCCTGTTTCCAATTCTGTGTCTCCCTCTCTCTCTGGCCCTCCCCGTTCATGCTCTGTCTCTCTCTGTCCCAAAAATAAATAAACGTTGAAAAAAAAAAAATTAAAAACATGGTGGTAAAATACCCGTGACGTAAATTTGAGCAGCTTGACTGTCGTTAACTATGCACTTCAGCAGTGTTACATACATGCACATTTGCAGCCAAGCCCCAAAACTTTTTCATCCTGCTAAACTGACACTCTGTACCCATGAAACAGCTCCCCATTCTCTCCCTCCCCCCCCAGTCCCTGGCAACCACCATTTGACTTTCTGTCCCTATGATTTTTGACAACTCAGTACCTCACGACAACTGGAATCACAAAGTATTTGTCTTTTGGCGACTGGCTTATTTCACTTAGCGTAACGTCCTCGGGGTTCATCCATGTTGTACTACACTGCAGACCTTTCTTCCTTTTTAAGGCTGAATAATATTATATTTTTATATGTTTTCCTTGCCTGTTAATCTGTCCAGGGTCGCTTGGGTTGCTTCCACAATTTAGTGATGCTGCTGTGACCATAGGGGTACAAATATCTCTCCCAGATCCCCCTTTCAATTCTTAAATGTTTTATTTTTATTTTTTGAGAGAGAGAGAGAGAGAGAGAGAGAGAGAGCGAGAGAGCAAGGGAGGGGCATAGAGGGGAGAGAGGGGCAGAGAGAGGGGGACAGAGGATCCAAAGCAGGCTCCGTGCTGACAGCAGAGAGCCCGATGAGAACTCACTCAGGAACTGTGAGTTGCACGTCCAAAATCGGACACTCAACCGACTGAACCACCCAGCTGCTCCCCCTCTTTACAGTCCTTTAAGGTGTGTACCCAGCAGTGCAATTTCTGGGTCATGTGGTCCTTTTCATTTTTTTTCAGGAGCTGCCATACTGCTTTTCACAGCCACTGTACCATTTTACGTTCCCACCAATAATACACAGGGGTTCCAATTTCTCCACGTCCTCTCCCTTCCTGGCGGATGTGAGGAACCTGTGTGTTGACAAAGATTTCCAGAAGATTCTGATGCAGCTAGTCACTGGGCAGGGAGCAGTGGACTCAGGGGTCACTTGGGCCCCTTCTAGCTTGAAAGCACCTGAATTCACATAACCATGAACTCAGATGGCTTGACTTCTGTCGTATGTCGGCAGTCGTCACGATTTGCCTGCACGCTATGCCTGTTTGAGATTGTTCTCTATGGCTGATGGAGGCGTGAGCGCTTTGCCTCCCCGCATTGACTGCAGACTGCTAGCTTCCGGGCCTGGCACATGATGGGTGGCTCAAAAACTGAATGAATCAATGAATGAGCAAGGCAGGTCCTTAAATCAGAGATCAGCCTTGTTTATTACGAACCTCTCACTCGGCCAAGCGAAAGTGCTGGCAACATAGTCCATACTAACAGGTGTTCGAGTGTGGACGAGACGCGTACCGGACATGTGTCATTTTCGCTGGTATAGAAGCCGGTACCTTGAGCAGGCTGAGTGCCGTGTTGACCCCAGGTGACAGTGTTTTGGTTCTTCCCTTGTACGAGTATTTTTTGGCCAAGGCAGAGCCTACGTAGGCAGCATCAGACTGCACAGGACCTGGGGGAAAGCGTTTAGATGAATCTGTGCATTTCGCTTCCTTGTGCACAGGAGCTCCCAGGGTTAGCCAGCTGTTGTCAGGCAAACGGGGTGGCACCTTGGAGCAGAATCCATCATCCCAGGGGAGCCGCCCATCCAGCCATGGCCTGACTTGCCCTGCGGGGTTTGCCAGCACCAGAGTTCTTGGCACCGCCCCGGGAGAGCTGGAGTCCTTCCCCGCGGCATGGCCTGGAGAACCAGGAGGGAAAATGTGGGCTTTGTGCTCTGGAAGGTAGAGCAGGGTGTAACACCACAGCTCCACCGGGCCCTGGAGGTCACAGCCTCCAGGGTGTGTCTGTGGCTGTGTCCTGTGGGCACACCCCCCACCCCACCCCGCAGCCTGTAGCCCTTCTGGCCTGGAGAAAGCAGTCCTGAAGCCTCCTTACCATCATGGTCCTGACCCGCAGGGGCAGGGCGGTGGCTTCATCATGGCCAATGTGCTCAGCCAGTTCTTGCCTCTTAGGTGTTCCCATGGTTACAAAGCAGCTCTTCCCTGGAGCAGACAGCCTTAGAATTTACGCATAACATTTACATACAGGGTCACATTGAATCCTATACAGCGGGTTACATACGAACTGGGCAGGATGGTGAAGAAACACGTATTTTCTTTAACAACGTTGGCCAGAAGCGTGTTTCCCTCTTCAACTCAGCCGTTTTGTCGGCTCTGCTCTGCCTTTCACCTCCGCTCATGCAACACAGAATGTTTATTAGAACAGCAGTTCTCCTCTGGTCTCTCTGACACTGAGTTTTGCCTAGCGAACTGATTTAAGGACCAGGGTACCTCTGCGAGAAGGCCATCAGAGAAGATCGTAGATGTCCATAAAATTAATCATAATAAATTCCCAGCAATAACTGACATCTGTGTGGTGCCCACTAGGAGCCAACTGTCCTAACCGAGGAGAAAATGGAGGCCCTGAGAGGGTGGTTGACTCACACACAGTCACACGGCTGGTTTCAGCGAGGTTGGTGTCTTCTCCATTTTGGTCTGTGTCCCTCACCACCACGCTGCTTCCTCGGGTGTCTGTAGGTCCCCTTTCTTCTCCATTCTCTGCTCCGTGCTCCTGCACTTAAAAAAAAAAAAAAATGGAGGGAAAATCCAGGCAACATAAAGTTAACCATTTTAAAGTGTACTGTTCAGGGACATTCAGCACATTCCCAGTGTTGTGCAACCATCACCTCTATCTAGTTCCAGAACATTTTTCGTTCTCCAAAAGGAAACCCTGAGCCCATTGAGCAATCACTCCACATTCCCTCTGCTTCCCAGTCCCTGGCAACCACTAATCTGTTTTCGGTCTCTATGGATTTTTATTCTGGACATTTCATATAAATAGAATCACGCGGTACATGGCCTTTTGTGTCTGGCTTCTGTCACTTAGCCTGTTTTTGAGATTCATCCCTGTTGTATCACTATGTCATTCCTTTTGATGACCGAATACTCTTCCATTGTGTGGCTAGGCCACATTTTGTTTGTCCACTCCTCTGTTGGTTGCACTTGGGTTGTTTCCACCTTTTGGCCATCGTGTATAATCCTGCTGTGAGCATTTGCGTACTTGTATTTGTTTGAATACCTGTTTTCGGTTCTCTTGGGTATGTTTGCCGAGGAATGGAATAGCTGGGTCAAATGGTGACTAAATGTTTCACTCTCTGCAGAACCTTCCAGTGCTTTTAGGTGGAGTAACTCTCTCCTTACTCTGAGCCTGGAACATGCTGGTGGTAAAGAAAATGCTGAGCCTCCTTCCTCACCTGGAGGCAGTCCTCTAGCGTCCCTGCCTTTAGGGGTGACAGGAAAGGCAATCAGGTTTGAGGAAGAAAGCTGAGTGAGTCTGCTTGACTGCCAGAACAAAGCCCCACAGACTGGGGAACTTACCCGACAGAAATTAATTTTCTCTCAGTTCTGGAGGTTGGAAGTCTGAGATCAAGGTGTCATCAGGATTGTTTTCTTTTTCTTTTTTCTTTTTTTTTAAGTTTATTTTATTTATTTATTTATTTATTGATTTATTTATTTATTTATTTATTTATTTTTAATTTACATCCAAGGTAGTTAGCATATAGTGCAACAATGATTTCAGGAGTAGATTCTTTAATGTACCTTCCCTGTTTAGCCCATCCCACAACCCCTCCAGTAAGCCTCTGTTTGTTCTCCATATTTAAGAGTCTCTTATGTTTTGTCCCCCCCCATATATGTTTTATATTATTTTTGCTTCCCTTCCCTTATGTTCATCTATTTTGTCTTTTAAAGTCCTCATATGAGTGAACTCATATGATATTTGTCTTTCTCTGACTAATTTCACTTAGCATAATACCCTCCAGTTCCATCCACGTAGTTGCAAATGGCAAGATTTCATCCTTTTTGATTGCCGAGTAATACTCCATTGTATATATATACCACATCTTCTTTATCCATTCATCCAATGATGGACATTTGGGCTCTTTCCATACTTTGGCTATTATCACAAGTGCTGCTGTAAACATTCGGGTGCATGTGCCCCTTCAAAACAGCTACCTGTATCCCTTGGATAAATATCTAGTGGTACAATTGTGACTGATCGGGTAGTTCTATTTTTAACTTTTTGAGGAACCTCCATACTGTTTTCCAGAGCGGCTGCACCAGCTTGCATTCCCACCAGCAGTGCAAAAGAGATCCTCTTTCTCCGCATCCTCGCCAACATCGGTTGTTGCCTGAGTTGTTAATGTTAGCCATACTGACAGGTGTGAGGTGGTATCTCATTGTGGTTTTGATTTGAATTTCCCTGATGATGAGTGATGTTGAACATTTTTTCATGTGTCGGTTGGCCATCTGGATGTCTTCTTTGGAGAAATGTCTATTCATGTCTTTTGCCCATTTCTTCACTGGATTATTTGTTTTTTGGGGTGTTGAGTTTGATAAATTCCTTATAGATTTTGGATACTAACCCTTTATCTGGTATGTCACTTGCAAATATCTTCTCCCATTCCATCAGTTGCCTTTTAGTCTTGCTGATTGTTTCCTTCACTGTGCAGAAGGTTTTTATTTTGATGAGGTCCCAGTAGTTCATTTTTGCTTTTGTTTCCCTTGCCTCCAGAGACGTGTTGAGTAAGAAGTTGCTGCGGCCAAGGTCAAAGAGGTTTTTGCCTGCCTTCTGCTCAAGGATTTTGATGGGTTCCTGTCTTAAACTTAAGTCTTTCATCCATTTTGAGTTTATTTTTGTATATGGTGTAAGGAAGTGGTCCAGGTTCATTCTTCTGCATGTCACTGTCCAGTTTTCCCAGCACTGCTTGCTGAAGAGACTGTCTTTATTCCATTGGATATTCTTTCCTGCTTTGTCAAAGATTAGTTGGCCATACGTTTGTGGGTCCATTTCTGGGTTCTCTATTCTGTTCCATTGATAGGGTTGTTTTCTTCTGAGGTTTTTTCCCTGTGTCTTCTCTGTCTTCCCTCCATGCTTGTCCATGTCCTGATCTCCTCCTCTTATATGGGCACCAGTCGGATTGAACAAGTGCCTGCCCACATGACCTCATTTTGCTTTGACTCCCTCTCTAATGGTCCTATTTGCCAATAGTCACATTCTGAGGTTCTGGGGACTCAGACTTCAACACCTGATTTCAGCCCTGCCTAGAAACAGGTGCATAATGTGGGTAGGGGACAACCTTTCTACCCCGTGGTTTCTCAGCTGTAAAAGAAGAGAATAATACTAGTCCTAAAAATCGGTAAATGTGAGGTAAATTGTGCAAATGTTTCTAGAACTGTGTTTGGCACAAGATAGGCACAAAAAAACAACAATTTGTGCTTTTGTTCCCTTACATTCTTAGGGCTTTCTATGTGTTATTTCCCCCAGCAAATATATTTGAAACATGGATTCTTCTCATGTGGCAAATGAAGGCATCATGAGGTGGGGCCCTGTCAGGTCTACGGTTGCAAAGTATCTGTTCTAGCTCCAGGCATCATGTCCATGTTCAGGTGAGAAGAAGAGCAAGGGTGTCACTACCGATGGGTTTGCCTTGTATCAAATAGTAAGACCATTTTTAGAAGCCTCCATAATTTTCCTTTAATGTTTCATGTCCAGCCTTGTGTCACATGGCTACCCCTACTCTAGCTGCAAGGGAGGCTGGGGAAGTGATTATTTAATTGGGAAGTGAGCAAGAAGACAGGGAGGTGGGAATGGCCATTGGATGAGTCCACCATCAGTGTCCTCCATACCTTTCCCTTCTCCATGAGGCTCCATTCTCTCACCTAGACGCAAGGAGCCCTTTTCCCTTCTTGCTTCTAATCCTCCTTGAGTCTTGATTTCAGCACACATATACTCTTTAATCTGGCAGCTAGCAGTTATTTTGTGTTCCTCTGATCTTCCCTTCTAGACTAGAAACTCCCCAGGAGCAGAGGCCATTACTCGTTCATCTTTGCATTCCCTACAGCACCCAGGACTGTTGCTCAAACATACTCTGTATACAAATGTTTTGTTAATAGCTCATGAGTAGTGGCTTGAGTTTAAAAAATTGCCTTTTGTGTTATTTGGTTAAAACTCTTTATACTTTGTGAATATTTTAGAATATACATGGCATTATAGCAAACATTTGTGTTCTTACCATTTGCGAAACATGTGATAATACTTGTAAGATGCTCAGCACACTGTAAGGACTCAAGACACATCAACCACCTCCATGTCCTTCAAGTCTTGTAGAATTCCAGTAGAGTGGGTGCCATTATTATCCTTATTTTACAGATGGGGTAGCTGAGGTTTTACGGAAGTTTGTCCCCTGTTCCCAAACACCTACTAAGTTGCAGAGCTGGGATTTGATTGCTGATCTGTATGAATTCGAAGCCCATGATTTTAACTATTAGCTGTATGATTTCCAGCCTAGACCACCCTTCCTTCCTTACCTTCTCCAACACCTGAAATTTGTTGGAGGCTATGTTCTCGGGCACTGATTTTTATTTTTCACACCCTCTCTATCCACCTGGTCAAGGGATTTAGTGTATTAGCCTGTCCTTGTCAGGCTGAAGCCAGAAGGGCTATGGACTATAATTCTCAGTGACTGGGAAAGTCCCCCAAGAAAGCCGTTCTTGAACAGACACCCCCTCCCTACCCATCCATGCCCTACAAGGCAGTCCTTGACAAACCTGGACCAGCACTCAGCATGAATCTGACGAAGACAAGGCTCAGTTATGTCAGTCCCATTCATTGAGATGATCCTAGACCTCCTTCCTCTTTTTTCTGATCTTTAAATGATTATCACTGGATTCCTGACCCCTTTGGTTTTGTATCTGACAATAAAATTTGGCTTCCCTAACCTGGTCCAGAAAACTCCTTAGATCACAGTTTTATTTGTTCTTCATGTTCTTGGCTGCATCATGTAAAATTTGAGTTCAGTTTAGCCCTAGAAGCTGTGATCTCATCCTAGCTGCATGGTGTCCCCATTTGGCCCTCTGTGATGGGGGCCTCAGACCAAGTAGAACTTTATCCCAATAAAAATGTTCACTAGCTTTTAAAATATACAGTGACATAGATGAAGCAGGATTCCCTCTTATTGCTAGCCAGCCCTATCCCTTCTTAGACTTTATTATTAAAACTTAACTGTCTTTAGGGGCACCTGGGTGGATCACTTGGTTAAGCATCCAACTCTTGATTTTGGCTCAGGTCATGATCTCATAGTTCATGAGTTTGTGCCCTGAGTTGGGCTTTGTGCTGACAGCATGGAGCCTGCTTGTGATCTTCTCTCTGCCTCTCCCTGCTCACTCATGCACTCTCTCTGTGTCTCAAATAAAATAAACATTAAAAAAAAAAAACAACCAAAAACCTCAACTGTCTTTATACAATGCCATCAGTCTGAATGAAAAGCCAACTATGTGTATATTCTCAAGGTTTTGCCATCCAAATGTCTGACTCTAAGGGAACCCTAGCATCTGTATGCATTGAACATACAAGCACCCTAACACTTGGAGAAGAATGAAAAACTCTGCAAATACAGGGACCATTGACCTTTGTGGAGATGGGGTGAATAACTGACTAGCCTTCAAGTTGTTTCAGGCTGGTGTAGACAGAGCCCTGGCATTTTTCACATCAACTGTACAATTAAAGACCGATCCAAGTCAAATGACATAAAAATGAGGGGCAACAGAATCTAATACTCACCTCTCTGCCTACTTTTTCCAGCTTCTGGACTCAGGGGCATGTGTGGACTTGTACAGCCTCTGTAACCAGCTTTCTCAGCTCTCGCCTGTTTTAGAAGGCAAAACAACTCCCTTATCCTGACATACCACAGCTGCTTAGATGTGGTGATTTAACCTTCTTAAGATCAAAATCCCATTACTCACCCTGTCCACTATTATACTGGAAAGAGTATCGCCTGATAGATTGATATAAGTAGGCTAGTTAAAAAGATCTCATTCATATCACATCTATTAAAAAAAACAGAGATCTCTATTAAGCTGATAATTTCCAGAAGTGAGTACATTTGGCCTAAGGTTGATAGACAACTTTCACATAAGTTATGCTGCTTTGTAATTTTCAGAATCCTCACTGCCTTTGGGAAGCAGTGGAAAGAGAAGGGAATTTGACATTAGACCAACGTGGACTCAAGTCTTGGGTCTAGTGTTTCCCAGCTATGTGACTCTTCTCTGTGAGCCTGTTTTGGTTTTGTTTTTATTTGCTTGTCCACTAGATACCCTTCGGGCCAGTGTGAAGATTGAATGGGGTAATGTGTGGTGAGTTCTTTCCTGTGTCAGGCGTGTTAGTTCCCCATGTGCCCACCCTTCATCTCTACTCCTTGTAACACTTATTTGTCATACTACTTGTGTTTTTGTTTTCTGTGGTTTAGGGGGTAAATGTTGGAGGACACGGCCCAGCAGAATGGCATATCCATGTTCATATAACATTATATAAAAGCTTACATGTTTTCATTCTATTGAGGTCTTCCAGGAGCCTTGCTTCCTTTTGCTTCTTTGCTTCCTTTTCATCCTACTGCAAGATGAATTAGATCATCCAGAAAGCACATTCTTCATTGAAAACATCAACACACCCTATTTCCTTTGAAGAACGGAATCAAAGGAACGCAAACAAGCACAGCAAAGAAACCCATCGCGCGCAGGCTGGGAAAATGTTGACTGTCTCTGGAATGCTTGGACCCAAGCCCTTCGCTGCAGTTTCCACAAAGCCAGAGGAGCTCCGGGTCAAGGTCCGTCCTCAGTGTCCGGCAGGACAGTGCCCTCTGCCTTCAAAACCCTTTCCTTTCCTTTCAAGCTTCCAGCGCTTATGATGGTTGTCTATCTCAGCTGATGGGGACCACCTCCTTTCCTCCACAGACATTTTGTGTGTGCCAACCATGTGCTATCCCTGCAAGCAGGTGGAATTGCATTTTCAGGTCAATGGATCCAATGCATTTATTAGCCTTGGGCAGAGGTGTGTCTTCTTCTCCTCCTTCCTCCTCCCTCCTCCTCCCCCTCCCTTCCTTTCCTCCCCCTCCTCCTCCTCTTTCTTCTTCTTCTTCTTCTTCTTCTTCTTCTTCTTCTTCTTCTTTGGCGCAGAGATGGAGAGAAAGAGAATCCCATGAGGGGCAGAAAGGGAAAGAGAGAGGGAGAGAGAGAGAGAAGTGGGGCTTGAGCTTATCGGACGCAGGGCTTGAACTCACCAACGGTGAGATCATGACCTGAGCCTAAGTCCCACGCTTAACTGCCCCACCCAGGCCCCCAAGGTGTGTCTTAAAATATTTGTATTTAGACATTGGAGAGTCAACTTATTCCCATAGCATAAGAACAAAGTCTTGGTTCCCAAGTCTTCAAAATTTAAATAAGGGTTTTCCCCCCTACCAGTTGTAAGTGGCACCGTACATAGCCCTCTCCTCTTTCACAATATGTAGAGGTTGTTTGATTGAAGGCAAACGTACTGAGCTGGTTGTTGTTTCCGAGTGTTTTTTTTAAGGGTGTTTTCCCCTCTCCTCCACCCCACATTTCTCCCTGAGCTCTTCCACACTTTCAGAGGAAGCTGGGAGAAACCCGCTTTTCCTTCCCTCTCGCACCTGCTCTGTCTGCAGGAAAGAGGGTGGGGTGACTTCTCTAATCAGTGAACCGATGGGCCTCTGAGCATGCGCACTGCAGCACCTTCTGGGCTAATGAGGTTCAAACAACAAATCTTGCTCTCTGAAGCATTCTCTGAACCGTCCCACGCTGGAATTTATGTTTTCTCCCTCCATCACCTGAAATCAGCTGGGGCCTCCCAGTGTCACTCTATCTAGCTAAACTTGAACCTGCAGTTTCTTTGAATTCCAGGGGGTGGAGAGAGGCTGATGGAGTCAGGGCCACCGCAGCCTGCTGGTCTCCAAGTCTTTGTGTGTCTCAGGCCCACACCTCAGCCGCCCTGATGCGACCACAGCTGCTTCTTCAGTGGCCAGAAAGTTCCACTCACACCAGTTGAACATGTTTCCTCCAGTGGGGTGCTTGAGGGGGGACAGGGCGTCCCAGCCCTTCACACAGCTTTCCGCCACCCTGCTGACTTTGCCCCTCTTCTCCCATCTTTCTGTTGACCTCATCGTCCTCCCTCCGTGCCCCCATACCCAACTGTACCACCTCCCCAGCAGAGTGGCCCTGGCTCCCCTCTCGTGGGAAGCTCTCATGCCCAGGGCATCCATGCTCCTCAAGGTTCGCCATTAAGCCCTAGTATTCACCAAGTTACTCATCCAGACAGTTGCCTCTTGAAGAGAAATTCTGGTGGCAGTTAAGATGACAATTTAGTCCCCAACACTGCTTGTACTGTTGGTATGGTATGGATCCTACCCACAATGGTGTGCTTTGTGGTACTTATGAGGTGGTTGGGTGTTCCATGCTCTCCCTGCTCACAGGAAACTGCCAACACTGATTTCTGTTCAGGCGCCCCTCTGACAGGAACTTGGTTGTCCCTTTGTGTCCCCCACGGAGGGGGTCCCCACATGCAGGTCAGGGGGGGCTTTAAATATATCCAGGGTGTTCTTCATGGGAGAACTTGGCAGGGAATTTCCACCTGGGACAGCTCATTCTCCTTACTGGGCCTCTCTGACTAAAGGGTCTCCTTTCTCCTGTTTAAAGTGCTCCTCATCTCTCCAGAGTCCAGACCGTCCTCCACTCCTGTTTTCAGTTGCCACCCTCTTTTGTCTCCTCCCTTTCCTCAGGCCTCTGAAAGGAAAATCTCTGTCTTTCACTGAAGTGGAAGTCATTTTGTTCTTTGCGTTGTTTGCCTGCTTTTGTTTTTTGTTTGTTTGTTCGTTTTTTACTTTTTTTCTGCTTTGGTGTAAGCTAGGGAAGAGAAAATGACCCTGTGGGACAAATAACAGGGAAGAGGGGAGGGAAATACACACATGGCCACAGAAAGGTGCACAGGCTGTGCACTGCACAAATGTAGGGCTCCATTCACACGGACACTGATGTGGTATGCAGAATGGGGTTTGCAACCTAGTGAAAATGCCTTCTTGGAACTCACTTCTCTCGTTCAAGGGTGGTGTGGATGCAGGGAGAGGGTGTTATACTTTGAGTGCCAAAGATCCCAATTTGAACCACTCAGTTCAATCACTATCTCACCGAATGGCTGCAGACTAATCTTTACTTATGAAAAGAAAGTTATAGCATCTCATTTATAGAGTTTCTGAGAGAAAGAAATGAAGTCTTATATTAACTTCATACTCTGAATGAGGTGCTCAATAAATGCCATTTTTCCAGAAGCGTCGTGCTGGCTGAAGGAGTGGTTGCCAGCATTGCTCCTGGGCCTTTTCACGTGAAAATATTCGGGGCCCGTCAGAGATGCTGAGTATATCTGTTGGAAGCTGGAAAAGATACAGTCACTCCTCTTGGAACTTGATTGAAGAAAATGAAGAATTTGTCAAGGTGTGTGGCCTGCTGAGGCATCTCAAAGAGTCTTTAACAACAACCACAACAACCGCTTGAGCACACACGATATATTAGGCGCTGTTTTCGACACCTGGAGGTATTATTTGCCCTGGTGAAAATCAACCACTTCTGAACACAGCACCCAAGACCCCATCCCTAGAATTCTGTGTCTTTGCAAAGGGTGAATGGTAACTTTCCACCCCCCTTCCTGGCATTGCCTGGTGCTTTTGTAAATGTTTGGATTTCCCAATGCGGTATGTTTCCAGCAGCCCATGTGTCCCTTTCAGCCACTTACTTGCTTCTAAGCGATGAGTGGGAGACATTATCCACAGATGAACCCAAGACGCGGGTCTCTGGGCCAGTGGCATGCTGGAGCCAGCTTGTCCCTGCTAAGAGCCAGCGGTATGTGTCCCCCCACCCCCAGCTCAGCAGCAGTGATGTCACCTAGGTTCTTGAAATCAGCCACGGTGGAAGAAGTGTCTGCAGCAAGGAAACCAGCAAATGCTACAAAGCAGGACCACCCCTCCTTGGTTGCTGGTTTACCACCACCCCGCTGGCTTGCGCTCAGCACCGTGGCGGCTGGCCCACACCCTCGTGCAGAAAGCCTAACAGGATATTTCAGACTTGAATGGAGGAGGCTGTAGAAAGCCTTGACTTCACAGACGTGCTTTAGCTGGAGAATTTCAGCTAGGCAGAGTTTCTACTTCTCTCAAGCCCGCAGTTGAAGAAAACAAGTAAGCAGGTCTTCAAAATCTATGCCGAAGGGTGGCTTCTGGGGACCAGGTACACCTGTAGCGTCACCTCCTGTACCTGGCAACAGCTTACGTGTTCAGGGACACCTTGTTTCTTTTAATGTGATGTCTCAGGATAGTCTGGGAATGAGACAGGAGGGCACGGCCCTTGTACAACTCCCCCCCTCCCCGCCCCCAGAACAAAAATAAAAGAATGGGTCGGCAAGTCCTGGACTTCGCTGTTTCTACACTAGATGGCGCTCTCTTCCTAGGAGAAGGAGGCAGTTGGGCACCTGCTAACAGCTGAACCAGCAGCCGGAGCCTTGGACTCCTCTGCACATCGCCATCGATTGCATCAGGGCAATTGGTTTGAGCTGCGCAATATTGAGGGCAAAGTCACTGGTTTGCTGCCTGTATCTGTGATCACAGGACTCAGCGTTGATCGTTTTTACTCCTGGGGGAAGGGGAGTAAGAAAAACCCACCCAACTGCAAGCCTTACTGCCGAGGAGTCTGACTTCACAGATGAAGGAGAGGAAATTATCATTGATCCCCTACTTCTAATAAGTGACCTAAAGGCGCATGTGTCTCTAAACAGAAGACGGAGGAGATAGAAGAGATCTCCTGCACCCTGCTTCTGAATTCATGGTTCCTCCTCTTCTCTCCATCTCTGCTGGTCTGTTCTTGCCCCTGCACATCAGCATTTCACATCTAGGATTCGCTCCCACTGCAGGTTGCAGGCACCCGAGGGGACAAATGCCGCTCAGGTGTAGGAAATGGCCCCCACAGTCCCTGTCACTGTCCCAGCCCCGCACAGGTGTATAGGCACCGACCATGCCCTTGAGGTGCTCCCCTCACCGCCTCCTATGTCTGGCTGTCTCCCTGCATCGGCCAACTGGCTGGCCCCGGGATTCCCGTTCTCCTGGGCAGTCCGCCTCCCCTGAGCACCCCAGCCCGAGGCCATGCTTTTTGCCTTGGCCCATTTTGATCCCAGATGCCAGCCCTTGCTCTCTGACCTGGGATGGAACACAGTCCACATGCCACTGGGCTGGCTCGTGTTTTCCCCAGCTGTCACCTCCAGTATTGTTTGGCGAGCTTCCTACTGATTATGGATCTAGTCTGTTCCTCGGCGTCTCTAAGCTGAGCCCTGCCCTTGAAGCCCTCCCCGAAGCTCAGTCCCATGCTGTTGGCTCCCACTTTCCTCATACGCCAGTTGCCCTCGCTCCTGGGTATTTTGCGTGCCATTCCCCAAGTCCTTTGCTTCGAATCCGCTCACCTCAGGTGTTCCTTTGCCTCACCAGGAAGCCAGGAACGTTCTTAAACTTTACAGCTCTGCTCTCAGGATCCTTCTTTCAGGAGGAATCAACCTTGGGAAGTGGGGTCTTGGGAGTTTCGTGAAATGAATGTCTCGTCTCTTTGTGAAGGTTTGAGGAGGCTGCCGACATCTTATGCATGCCGGACTATTCCACCTCTCATAGTCAAGAGTAGAAGTTACATAAGGGCTTCATATTCCAACCTTTGTGGTCTTTCCAATGACACAGGTCAGTCAAGATCCCATCCTCCTCTCCGCAGCCAGTCATGACCAGGCCCTTCTGCTCCTCACTTACATCTCACTACACTAGTTTGAAGGGAACCAGTATTCCCTGCTTCCCAGCTACCCCTTTTCTTCCTTGTATTTCAAGAATCCCTGCCTGGAGAGGCAAATGAAGTCAAGTGAGAGTTTATTTAAGGTGAACAGATCATATTTTAATGCAGCAGGGAAAAATCCAGTTGGTAGGGAAAACAAAAGTATTTGTGATCACCTGCAATGAAGACCAAGATGGCCACTCTTTTCCGATGCTTGCATTGCTCACAGGTATGGAGAGCCAAGAATGGGCCGTGGGGCGCGTCTGAGGCTCATCAATCTTTCTAACACTAAAGGCTCACTTCTCCTGCTGACCAATTCTACCATTCCTTTCCTAACATGACCATGGAGATATCCTTCCTTCATTCAGGTCTTGATCTGTGGTTGGAATCCAAATCTCTTCCAGTCTTTTTTTTCTTTCTGGTGCCATGACAGGTTGATGTTGCCAACGGCCCCCATTAATGACCTGTCTGTATCTCTGCCCTTTGCTATGTGGCTTTGCAGTCTCCATCCCCTCCGATTCTGGGGTGTGTGACTCGCTGTGGCTGATGGGACAGGAGCAGACTGAACCCTGAGATTCTGGGAATGATTAGGCTTGCCTCTTATCTGTCACTCTAGGCTGGTGGGATTAGACTGGGAAAGTGCTGGGAGGCTCTGGTGACATATTTTAATAAAAAAAGAACACAGATGATCGTGGCTGTTTGAGCCAGA
This sequence comes from Prionailurus viverrinus, assembly GCF_022837055.1. Classification (NCBI taxonomy): domain Eukaryota; kingdom Metazoa; phylum Chordata; class Mammalia; order Carnivora; family Felidae; genus Prionailurus; species Prionailurus viverrinus. The sequence continues at coordinate 151,825,671 of NC_062562.1, forward strand.
CCTGTTGGTGTGGTATCTATCTGAACATAGTGAGGGACTTTTGCAATCCTTGCCTGGGCTCCATTATTGCTGCCTCCTGGTCGCTAGACTTTAGCCTATTTGAGTTGAAGAAGTGAGCTGCTCCTGCATGAGAGGCACCCTTGTGGACTTTGGGGTTATCACAGTGTGACCCAGCACCTGCCCATTGGGAACTAAAGTCAAACAACCAGGGCTTAATTACCTGGATTGTTATTATTATTATTTTAATTTTTAACGTTTATTCATTTTTGAGAAACCGAGTGAGATTGAGCAGGGGAGGGGCAGACACACACACACACACACACACACACACACACACACAGAATCCGAAGCAGTCTCCAGGCTCTGAGCTGTCCACACAGAGCCTGATGCGGAGCTTGAACTCACGAACCGTGAAATTGTGACCTGGGTCAAAGTAGGACGCTTAACTGACTGAGCCACCCAGGCACCCCTAATTACAGACCAAGGCATGCTGTCCACTATTGCCAGACTTATCTGTCCCAAATACCACTTCCCTTCTAAATTCTCTCTTCTCTACTCAAAGAAATATAGTGGTTCCCCGTGGCCTTTTGGATCAAGCCTGAACTCAGTCTGCTATGTTCGTAGCCCTGTAATCAGCCCTGTCCTAGTCATTCACTCCCATGTCCCACTATTTCCTCCCACTCCAGTGTCCTCACACCCTCTGGTTCACACAAGGCTCTTTGCCTTTCCTGATGCCTCTTCCTCACTCTCATTTCTCTCTCCACCTGCCACCACCCACACTGCCACTACACCTGTGCTGAGCCTACTTGCCTTTCTAGTTTAGACTCAGCCCTTCCCTTGTTCACGAAGCCTCCTTGTTGATGTTTGCCCGCTATTTTGAGAACCTACAATACTTGTAACTGGAAGCAAGTCTCACAGTCTCCCCTTTCCTCAGTGGCCGGTCATCAGAAGGCAAAAGCCATTGGCAAAGAATTTAGATGAGTTCTCCCTTAGAATGGTCAGCTCACAGCTTTTCTTGTGCTGAGGGAAGAGCTGCTAAGGAACGTGTGATCTTTTTCTCATTCTGTAAGCAAAGAGGAATAAAGAAAGTAAACACTATTCTGTACGGTAATAGGATTTTTCTAACCTCATGGATGGAGGTGGCACGTTGGAGACTATGAAATAGGTAGGAAACATTTCCTTCCCAGGAGAAGCTACTGTCTTTGAGAATTAATGTTTGTGCCGTATGGTGTGTGTGTGTGTGTGTGTGTGTGTGTATACAAATGGATCTGTTTCAACAGGTCCAACAGTTAAAGGGACGGTATATAACCTTTCAGATGAGAGATTGCAAAGGCAATCTGATCTAGAAGATCCTTCTGGACTCATTAGGAATGTGGGAATTCCAAACCCACTGGCTTGGTTTTGGGATTTGAGGGGTTAGTGGCTGTTGGTGGTAACCTAGGAAAACTCTCAGGACCCCCCTCCAGACTAAGTGATGGACAAGTACTTGCCTGAGGAAAGTATTAGCAGGGAGAAAAAAGGTTTTAGCAGGCACTGTGGTCACTTGTGGTGCACAGGGCTTTGGTTTTTCTCAGAAGGTAATTGGAGATTCTAACTTGGCATAAAAGGAGATGCTATAAGGAGAGATTTGGGAATTTCAAGTCTGGGGCCAGGTTAGGACCTCAAGGTGTGCTGTGAGGGGCACCTTATGTGGAGGGATTAACATCTTAGATGCTCTCTTTCCCTTTGCAGTCTGAGAGAGTCCGATTTATATAGTGCTCAGCTTTATCTCTTCTCCTTCAACACGGAGTTCGTGTTTTTAATGCACCTAATTTTTGTGAGCATACCCCAGCGCACCTGGCATGGAGAAACGGGGGGATGGAAGGTCAGAGTGTCAGTGCATCTCAGCCCTCAGGGGTTTCTGATTTCTTTACGTCAGTTTTTTTTTAACTTTCTGATTTCAATCTGGTGAAAGTGTAAGAACGTTGACCCAAGCAAGATCTTCTGGCCGACCATTCAAAGCTGTCATACTTTCGTACCGGCATTTACGCTTTTGTACCCAATCCCATGTGCACCAGGCGAAAGCCACATGAAGTCACAGCGGTTGTGTGAATGAAGCTTTACAGCTTCAACCAAGGGAGTGAGGGAGAAGGGCTGCGTCCTCTTCCGGCGTGGGGTCCGGGCGCTGAAGACCTACACCCACATGGCTGCACCCGCACACAGGCCTTAGGCAGGGTTCTCCCGAGAAACAGAACCAATAGGATGTACACAGATATATAGAAAGAGGTTTACTATGAGGGATTGGCTCACATGATTATGGAGGCTGAGAAGCCACATGACTTGCCATCTGCCAGCAGGAGGCCCAGGGAGCCTGGTGAACGTAGTTCTGGTCCAAAGCCAAAGGCCTGAGAACCAGGGGACCGATGGTAGAAGTCCCAGGCTGAGATCTGATGCCTGAGAACCAGGAGCCCTGATGTCCAAGCTTCTAATGTCTTCAGGCCCTAATGGATGGGATGATGCCCACCTCCATTGGGAGAGCTTTTTGTGTGTGTGTGTTTGTTTGTTTGTTTGTTGTTGGTTGGTTGGTTCCTACCAGCTGTCTGGGTATCCCTTAGCCTGGTTCAGTTGACATAAAAAATTAACCATCACAACATATATGCAGATATATTACGGCTCCGTTCGATTCCATGCTTTGCAACTTGTAGTTCATTAATAGTAAGTATAACAGTAAATTTGCAAAAAAGAAGTTTTCTTCTCTTAATACAGGCAACGATAGGATTAAATTTAATGCAGATTCAAGAATGTCACAATGTTAATCTTATCTTCAGCTGAATTAGACAGCTTTACAGTGTTATCAGATGATACATCATTAGAACAGGCATTTGAGAATTGCATGTGGCAATTTTTGGTTAGGTATGAGGTCTGATTATTTTGAACTAGGAGGCCAGACCTCAAAACCATGAATGGAATTGTGAACAGCACTCTTACATAGATAAACCTTATCTGAATTAGTATTATGAAAGTCAGACTACCAAGTCAGCTGATTAAATAAAGAACCAGACCTGGGGCTATCTCTTTCTATTATTAAAGACCACGAATTTGTTTTTGACAAAACAGTATGGTTACATTGGTGTTGCTAATTTGAATATTGTTGGCTTTTCAATAATTTTTTTGGTATGTCATTTAAAAATTTGGTGTTTACAAATTAAAAAGAAATTCATACCAAGTTTTATGTTTATGCTTAATCAAGTAACATACAAACATTTCAGGTCAAACTGGAAGGTCTCTGGAAATATTTTTCCTTTTAGGGGACTGTTCACTACTCTAGTTTGAGAATAACTGTGGTCTGGGAGAAACAAACTTGCATTATGTACGTGTTATTGGCACTGTTAATTTGTCTTATATTCTCCTATGATTAATTTTGTGCCTGATAAACTTAGCTCCCCAGTTACTATGCTTTTTTGGTGTGCCCCACAGCAGCTGGCACAAACAGGGCGCATAATAGCTGGTCAGTAAATTTTGACAAAAGGGGAGTGTGGTCTGGGCTCTAGGAGCATAGCGGTACTGAGAACGGCTTCACAAGAAATAAAGTGAAATGCATCCCTGTCTTGCAAAATGCGTTAGCTAGTCTGTAAGTTCGGATAGTACGAGGGTCTCTGCATCTCCATAGTCATTGAGGTGCTCGGTCAGTGCCTACAAAGTAAAAAGGCCTTACCGTCCACAAAAGGAGGAAAAAAAATAAACCACAATCTTCAGAGCCCTGTATATGTACATCCAGGGAATGCATTGCTGCTGTGTATCTTAATACATGCCGTGCATCTCTACCTCTGAGTACACACACGTACGCATGCACACACAGATCTACATACACTCTCTTTCTTTGCAAGGCAGTAGGATCCTCCAAAATAGAACACGACGATGGGGTAGGCCAGTTGAAGCCTTGTCCCCAGGAGGCCTTCCCTGCATCTGGAAATCTGACCTGACCAGCTCAGAGGGGGGGTAATCTAATCCTGGTCACATTTTCAGTGAGTTCTCGAGTATCGGCTGCCTTCCTGATACATACCCAGGGCTGAATTTCCCCATGGGCTAGCCTGGGCTAGCTGACCATTTCAGAACCAGAATACAGCTCCCGTCGGTGTGGGCTTACCTACAACTGAAGGTGTAGGCAGCAAGAAGAGTTCCCAGCTACCAGAGGTCTGCTAAGTCACTGTCAGTAGGGAGCCAAGCAAGTCTTAGCTGACGCACCTGTCAGAGGTCAAGAGTGGCCTCTGTCCATTTTCTGGGATGCAGAAACAGGGCAAAAGGGAGATGCTGGTTTCTCGCCACCCACTGGAACTCTGGGGCTTTGGATAAAGACTGGTGTGGGGCAGAACCCCCTATGGGTAGGGCCCAGGAATCTGAATTTTAACAAGATGCCCCAGGAGATTCGGATGCCCACCAAAGTTGGAGAACTGTGAGCTTATTCAGGGTGTCAATGCTGTTGGCCTTTGCAGCTCAAGTTCCAACGTGATCTCCTCCTCTGGTGAAGGGCTCCCCCTCGTCCCCAAGATCGGAATGGCAGGGAGTTGAGCCGTCGCCCCCTAACCTCCCTCCACCACCAGACCAGTACCTGGGATGCTGCAGACTTTTAGGCCATGGAGATATGAGCGGCTCTGACCTCCATATCTCAGTCTCCCAATTTTAAACGTCTTCATCATGACCGCAGCCTTCCCCTTCCTCCTGGCCGCCTCCCTCCCCTGCAGCAGGCACCGGCGTCTCTCTCCTTTGCCTCAACTCCGTGCCTGTCATGGAAAGAAAAAAGAGCAACAGTGGCCACGACCTCCTATCTCTTGCCTGTGTTATGAGTTGTGAGACTCCTCTAGATCAAGGGAACTATTATCAATATTAGCAGTCAAGGGCAGGGTGCCAAGGATGACTCAATTCTCCAGGATCAGCTCCAGTAGCAAAGAGGGAGGTTAGAATCTGAATTCTCTCCGACCTTTCCACAATTCTCCCTGCCTCTGCCTTCTTTCTGGTCTCCCCCTTCCCTGTCACATCGCTGCGTTCTGGACCTGACACGAATCTAGAAAGTGTACGGACGAAACTTTGACTGGCAAAGGGCTCAAGTAGCTTTACCTTGTTATCCTTAGGCTGGTCTCCCACGCTGAAGAGCAGACTCTCCTTCCCTGTACCTTAAAGCAGGCAGAGGAAGTTAGTATTATCATGTTCTTAATTTAGTGTGCCTGTCATCCCATAAATAATCATTATTATCCCGAAGGGCAAATACGGCCCGTCTAGAAAAAACTAACCTGATAACAGCAAGATAGGAAGAGAGCCAGATAAAGCTGTCCTCCCATGGGCCTGCTTTCCTACTTTTGGTGCACAGGGAGTTTCCATTTTTCTTTCTTTTTCTGATAGGGCCTTCTAGACGGTTGGATTTTGGTGTGCTTTCAACAAATTGAGTACCTACTGCGTGCTCTGCTCCACCAGTGGCTTTTTTTTTTAAGTTTATTGATTTTTATTTTGGGGAGACAGCACAAGCGAGGGAGGGGCAGAAAGAGGGAGACAGAGAATCCCAAGCAGGCTCTGCACCATCAACGCAGCACCTGATGTGGGGCTCGGACCCACAAAGCCATGAGATCATGACCTGAGGGGCACCTGGGTGGCGTAGTCGGTTAGGCGTCCGACTTCAGCCAGGTCACGATCTTGCGGTCTGGGAGTTCGAGCCCCGTGTCGGGCTCTGGGCTGATGCCTCAGAGCCTGGAGCCTGTTTCCGATTCTGTGTCTCCCTCTCTCTCTGCTCCTCCCCCGTTCATGCTCTGTCTCTCTCTGTCCCAAAAATAAAATAAAAAACGTTGAAAAAAAAATTAAAAAAAAAAAAAAAGAGATCATGACCTGAGCCGGAACCAAGAGTTGGATGCTTAACTGACCGAGCCACCCAGGTGCCCAAGGGACTGGTCTAACTTTAAAAGTTAAGGAAACACACACACACACACACACACACACACACAAATCAAAGACAAAGAAAGAAGATGGGCATCTCCATGAACTAATCAGAGAATTCTGCCACCTCTTGGAATTTGAACACAGAGGGGTACTATTGCTAAGACAAGGCCATTTGTGAATTATGCTCCCTCACCATATTCCCTGCTGTGAACTTACAGGAAGAGGGCTATCGAGGCTGACCTTGCTCTCTCTCTCTCTTCAAGTTTTTCCAGCTGGAGACACTACAAGACAACTTGTAGGTTCAGGCCACCCTGTTCTTAGTCAGGAAATGCCAAGGGCCCCTAATTCAGGAGCCCAAAAGACCCAAGATCTAAGCCAACCTTGCCCGAGGCTGCTTTGATCTTGTAAGTAGAGTAGCTGGGCTGCTGCTCCTTTTCCTTCTTCTTCTTCTCCTTCTTCTCTTTTTACTTCTTTTAAAGTATAGTTGATGATGTTATATTAGTTTCAGGTGTACAACATAATGATTCAGCAAATCTATACATTGTGCTATGCTCATAAGTGTAGCTACCCTCTGTCACCAGACAACGCCATTACGATACCATTGACTGTATTCCCTAGGCTGTTCCTTTTATCCCTGTGACTTATCCATTCTGTAACTGGAAGGCTGTACCCCTCCCTCCTCTGTCCCCATTTTGCCCATCCCGTACCCCTAGAGTAACTGGGTTTCTGCCTTGTGCCAGGAACTATGCATTCACCATCCCCAGGTTCCCATTGTCGGAGCTGGTTTCCTGTCTTGTGGCCACAGTCTAGAATTTCTGCTTGGCTCCCTTACCTGCTGGTTCTGACTCAGGGACTCTGAGGTGGTTTTGTCAGTTCTTCTCAGAGCCTGTGAATCCAAACCCTCTGACTAGAACTCTTGGTGATTATTCCCTGTTGACAATCTAGGTTGTTCTGTCACGGATCAGGAAAGCCATTTAGCATCTGTGGCGGACTGAGAAATGGCTCCCGAAGATGTCTGTGCCCTCATCCCTGCAACCTCTGAGTGAAATGGTTGGATTTCACGGCAAAGGGGACTTTGCAGATGTTAATTAAGAGGACAGACTTTAAAATAGGGAGATTATATTGAATAATTGGGCCCAGGTGAGTCCAGTCTAATCACACAAGCTCTCAAAAGCAGAACTTTCTCTGGCTGAAGAGGGGGAGGTGCAGAAGAGGAGGAAGGCACAGAACGATTGCAAGCCTGAGGACGATTTGGTTCCCCATCACTGTTCTGAGATGTAGGTGCCCGTAAGCAAGGACCCGAGAAAGGCCTTTACAAGGTATGTGTGGTTCCAACCAACAAGGGAACAGGGACCTCAGTCTTCTAACTGCAAGGAATTGAATTTATTTAGCTCACAAACTGAATGGGTTTGGAATCCGATTCTCCCCTAGAACCTCCAGAAGGAACACAGTCCTGCCAATACCTTGGTTTTTGGCCCAGTGAGACCTGTGTGGAACCTGTAACTCACAGCAACTGTGCGATAATACATTTGTGTTATTTTGAGCCACAAACGTTGTGGTGATTTGTTGCAACACCTCACTGTGGTATGTAAGTCACACAAATAGAATTCCAGTGGAAGCAAAGAATATACAGTCATCATGTTGACATCATCGGCACCAGCGAAAATTAACGTGCTTGCTAACCAAATGCCCAATTTTCTGGGTTCATCCCCCCGCCCTCCCAAATCCATCGATATTCCTTCTTGTGCCTCGTGTTTTCTAACCCAGTAATTGCTAGTCTTGCTAGAGATGGCCGAGGTTTACCATGAGGTGAGCAGCTGATGAAAATACCTTCTATTTCATGATTGCTTCTGATGGTTCACTAGCTTCACTGCCATCCGTGCATTTTTGGGACACAGTAACCATGTGAGAAGGTTACTGTTGTCATCATTTTACGGAGGAGGACGCTGACTTTGAGCGACTTGCCTCAGGTTCGCTTGTTAAGGGATCTGGGATTCAAACCCAGCGTTGTTTGATTTCAAGGCCCCGCCCGCCTCCCAACTTTATCTTTCCTGCTCCCCTCCCCCTGCCCCCCTTTCTGAGCCTCTCCAGGGGCCTCTTTGTATTCCTTAAACCCATGGGACACTTCCCATATCTGCCCTTATGGCCTGTGGTTCCCTCTGCCTGGTTGCTTTTCCACCTGAATCTGTGCACCGCTGGCCCATTTCTCCGTCTCTGGGTCTTGGCTTGAACATCCTCTCCCCTGGGGGGCCTGTTCTGAGCTGTCTCTCCTCCAGTCCGCGGTGGCACTTAACAGGGTCTCTAACTACCTTTACCTCCGGTTGCTGACTCAGTGCTGTCGGTACTGAGATGGGTGAGAAAGGACCTGTGGCAGTTCTGCTTGGCCTGGTGACTCCGGGGCCTGGCACAGCACCGGGCCTAACGTCTGCGTGGTATAAATATTGACTGAGTAAATACTCAAGGCCGCCTTTCCGTCAGGGGGCCCGCTCAGCTTGCTAAATGCCTGTGCCTGGGTGTGAGTAGAATAGAACATGCAAGATGAAGAGAATGCCTATTGTGCTTTTTGAAAGTATGAATTGCATTCAGTGATTTCTTTTTTTTTTTTTTTCGTTAACAAGCTGAGACTATGAGGTAGAAGAGTCTGGAAGCCGTTTGCCTTTTAGGCCGTTTACTGAGACACAAAAGGAGGGGTCTTCTGAGGACAGAGAAAGGAAGCGAACTCTGCGTGGCAGGGCTTTGGCATCTGGAGAGCAGGTTGATGTCAGACACCATCCTTCCAGGCCCCATGGCCATCCCCTCTGAAGAAGAGCCGACATACTGAGTAACATCTGGAAAGTTCCAGGGACTCTGAGTTAAGTGGATGAGCAAGCAGCCTGCTGGGCTCTTCACAGAGGTCAACAGGTGTCTCAGTTGTGGGGAAGGTGCGGCTCCCACCCCAGTTCATCCACCCGTTAGCCCTCCTGGGCCAGACATGAGATGGAACCAACCTCCCTGACCTCTTGGAATCTCAGCCCCGAATGGCATTCGGTCATGAGCAGCGGCAGATTCCTCACTGTCCCTGGCCACTGAAGCCTCCTCACTGGCTCCCTAGCACCCCAGGGTCGCCGTTTTTACGTAACCCGTGCCAAAGAGTGTGCTATCACACTGTTGGGAGTGGGCGCCGAAGGCTGATCGAACGGCGGTGAAAGCTTAAATCTGGGTCCTATAAGCGGAAACTTCCCTCTCATCTGCTCAAGAGAAAACGGGCAAATCACCCCTGGAGAACGGCTCTCCTCCTGCTATTTGCAGAGGTTCCCGGGGGTTTTGAGGCCTGGGCTGATGAGTGATTCGCTGAATCTGCATGTTAGTCTACAACGTGGCTTTGTCTCTGTGCTAAAACAGTGTTAAACCGTACCTTTTAGTAACAAGATACTAAAGAAGTGGCCGAGCCATCAGTGGGGGGATGGGCGATTAGACAAAATGATCTGGGATGTTTTCTCACAGGGTGCTTGTGCCCCGATCGGGGCTGGATTAGGCACTTCTGGAGGGTCTGTGGTTGGTCATTAGTGTCGGAAGAACTGAGTCAGGCTGTGCTGTGTTCTGGGGAGGTGGGAGAAGAAAGAAGACAGAGGAGCCCTATGAAGGGCTGGACATAATGTAAGGCACTTTATGGAGACTGGCCTCACTGAGGCTGCGGCCGTCCCTATTCCTTTTGGGAGCCCTGCCTGGCAGCGTCTGGCCAGAAAATGGAGTTTCAAGAGGTCTGGTTCCCCCAGTGACTGGGGGAACAACATGTTCATCTCTGAGATGGCTCCAGAAGACAGAGCTCAGTGTGGCTACTCAGTCACAATTGACCCTGGTCGTGCTCCCCGGCTTGGGGTCCCAGACTTTGCTACTGGGCTGCAGCACCAGCCAGAGTAAAGGTCCCCAGATATATTGCTCTGTGCCCTGGAACACTGGTTCTTGATCCAGGCAATGAGGACCCCAGGCTGAGCTCATTTCCCTGATCTTCTGATCCCATGGGGCTGGGGGTGGGTCGGGGCTGAGACTTTGCATTTCTAATCAGCTGCCAGGTGACACAGATGCTGGCCCAGGGACCTCACTCTGAGGACCGCTGTTCTAGAGCCTCTGAGAGGAGGCCCAGCTCCGTACAGGTATCCCCACTTTCTGAAAGTTTGCCTTGACAAAAGACCTACATCAAGCCCCTGTTTTCATTAACCCAAAGAAATCTGATGAGAATTTTCGCTTTTCGGGGAAAAAGGTGAAAAGTGAAAACAGCCTTCAGCGTTGGTTTTGCAGCAAGCCCGATAGAGGCCGTAGCGCCCCAAGCTGCGAGAGTAGTGCCATCGAGCCCCCCACTCTGTGACCCACACCGAGCATCTCCCCATCGGGCTGCCAGCTTTGAACTGTGTCCACGAGAACCTGTGGTTTCTCTTGACTTAGTCTGGGCATCTGTTACCAAGATGTGCCCTAAGGTATCAGAAAAGCCTAAGAGAGGTGATTTTGGGGGCCTGGGAATGCTTAACATTTTTTCCATATAAATTAATGGTACTCTAGTTACTTCTTTGCCTTATGCCATTTTGGCTTAGGAAAGGATTCATAGGAATGCCCTACTTTCTTTTTTTTTTTTTCAACGTTTATTTATTTTTGGGACAGAGAGAGACAGAGCATGAACGGGGGAGGGGCAGAGAGAGAGGGAGACACAGAATCAGAAACAGGCTCCAGGCTCTGAGCCATCAGCCCAGAGCCTGACGCAGGGCTCGAACTCCCAGACCGCGAGATCGTGACCTGGCTGAAGTCGGACGCTCAACCGACTGCGCCACCCAGGCGCCCCAGGAATGCCCTACTTTCTGATAGTGGGGGACACCTGCACTCACAGAGGGCCATGTTTTTCTGGGGAGGGGCTACCCCTTGCCAGAGTTGGAACGTGGAATCCTTCAGGCCACCGCTCCTCTGTCCCACCTGGCTGAACAGGCTGCTGAGTGCAGGAACAAGAGTGGATAATCTTTTTCCGACGCCTTATGATTACATCGTCTCAGTGCTTCACAAAGCTGTTTTATTTCCCTCCTATTAAAATAAAAGGGAGGTGGATCCTGTCATCCTTGAAGACAGGTGCCCTTTTAGCTTTGCTTTGCAGTGGGGTGTGCTTTTAACCAACTGTAAAATGAACATCTTAGGGAGCCCCATCTCTTATGTGTCACAAACTGTCACTGTTCCCCTAGGTCAGGCCAAGACCCCGGGGTCCAGCAGCACTAGGCCTTCTGACCATTACTGTTCTGATGCCAGATATTACAGCGGCACCCAGGGAGATGCTAATAAAGATAGTGGAAGCCAAGGTAGAGGATCTTGGCAAATGTTTGATACGTAGGATAAGGGAGGCAGTGGAGAACCGCACTGGGCAGGGGGGGGTGTGTGGGAGGGGGGGTTTATTTTCCCAGCTGGGATGAAACTGTCTTCTGTAGCCACACACTTCTTTCCAAGTCCTAGTTTTAGAAATGGACCCTACTGGACAGAGGGATGAAGGTTTTTGTGAAGGGCACAGGCTCAACACTTCCACGTCCCTTTTTTAACGAGGGCGTAAAGACAGTCTCTCCCCGGAACGAAGAGGACCCTTTGAAAGTCCAGCACCAGGCTCAGCATGTGGCCAGGACTCCAGAACTGGTGGCTGCCCCTTTCATGGATCGAGGGGTCCAAACAGGCGTTTACTGTTTGGGGCATCCGAGTATCGTTGATGTGCCTGGGAACAAAGTCTTCTGGCTCTCCTCTCTGAATGGGGCCAGGGCAGGGGCAGGCAGGCGGCAGGTTTTGATTATTAGCTGGAATCTGAGCAGCCACACCAGGCTGCAAAGACTAAGTGAGGCTTTTCATCTGAAGTCCCTGCACAAGGTGTCGGTTGCTAGGGAAAAACCAGGCGCTTGCCTCCACAGAACTCGGAAGCAGCAGGAATTTGGGCACCAGGCCCTCTTTCTTCCTGTCTCCTCTCCGGCTTCGCATGATGCCTTCAGGGTAAGCTTCCGCCGCTGCATTGCTGTTGCTTTCGGGCGGGTGGAAGGAAGGACAGTTGAGGCCAGGATGGGCTATCCCCAGCTGACGTCCCCAGCCACTTTGACACTATCCCCAGCACCCACCGAAGAACTGAGGGGCGGTGGAAGTCCCAGAGGCTGTGGATATAGGCTGGTGGATCTTGCATTTCTGATTCGCCATTTGACCACTCTCTGCTCTAGGGATCCACTGTCCTCAGGAGGCCCCTTCCCAGCCCCTCCCCACCTGCCCTGCACTCTGAAGCCTCTTCTCCATCCATCCTGGTGGATTTCACTCCAAAATGGGCCTCTCTTGTCTCCATCCTTCGGGTCCTGTCCTGTAGACCGCCCATTCATTCATTCAACGGTAATTACTGAGCACCTCCTTTTCATGAATGGTCTGCTGGTCAAGCCTGTGTGATGAACGAAGACAACGCCTAAGTGTCAAGCCTACCCAGGCACGAAGTGGGTCTCTGGCTCTCAGGGTGTACCCACGTGTCCTTGAGACCCTGGTGGCAGTGGCCCTGGGGCTTGGCCTGTGTTTGCACACCATGGAGGGTTAAGGCAAGGCAGGTGGCCAGCTCCCCACCACAAAGCAGAGGAAGAGACAGAAATGGTCTGTGGCAAGAAGGAAATGCGGGTTCACACAGAAGTCTTGGCGGCACACTCTTGCTCTCCCTGGCTCCTCCTCCGGGACTGCACGTTTGAGTGGGAGTCTTGTTTTTCTGAAAACCAAATCACCTTACCATTTTCCCTGTAGGGAATGGCAAACACCAGCCCTGGGGGTGAGTCTCCTGGCTTGCGGGTGGATGTGAAGGAGCATCGGAGGTTGCAGCCTTGGAGCGTCAGCACGCTGCTCCCCACTGCTCCTTGGGGCTCTGCCTGGCTTTGTCCAAGCTTGCCCAGATGCCCAGCTGGACAAAATCAAGTGGCTTTTTTCAACCTTCTTTCCGAAGGGTCTGTGGGGACATTCTAGAATCTCCTGGGGAGTGTGTCTGGGGCACTATCACACATATGGCCTTAGATATTTTGATACGCAGCTGACTCCTCCCCCTCCCATGCTACCAGAATCCCTTTGTGTAATGAGAGCTGTTACTCATAGCGACGTGTGCTTGTCACTGATGTGGGGACCAGGGAAAGGGAAAGAATGAATAGCCTGCCTTCTTTTGCTCACCTCCAAAACAGTTGTTGAGCCCCTGCTATGGATCTAGCACCCTCTTAGACGCTGGGATGTTGCCATGGATAGTAGGCTGAAAGACAGGGCTTGCTGACATCCTTGGAAAGCTTGCTGTTTATTTATTTACCTTTTTTCATTTCTGAGAAAGAGAGAGAGAGTAGGGGAGGAGCAGAGGGAGACACAGAATCAGAAGCAGTCTCCAGGCTCTGAGTTGTTAGCACAGAGCCTGATGCGGTGCTTGAGCTCACCAACCTGTGAGATCATGACCTGAGCCAAAGTCAGATGCTTAACTGACTGAGCCACCCAAGCGCCCCGGAAAGCTTGCCGTTTAAAGTGAGCCTGGAAGAATCTTGTTGGAGGGGCAAAGGCTGACAACACCTCTGTTAACTTTGAAAGCCATTACTGTCTCTCTGGGGACCCCACCCCAAGGAAGATGCTTGGAATTAAGAGTGTTCAACATGCCTCCACCAGAGTTTTTCTACTTATTTGACCAGAGCTAGGGGCCCAGAAACCTGGGTTATGGGTTTAATTCCCAGAGATAACAGGTAACCTATCAAGGAGGGAAAACCATTCATAGGCAGACTCCTTGCAAATTATGTGCTTGGTTCTGGGAGATGAGGCTCAGAGTATTCCAACAGACTCCTGGAGGGAAAAAGAACAACTCAAGTGGTAGTTAGAGATATGATTTGAAGGTCTAGAGTGAGGCATAGCCAGGGGAGCTGACATGCCCAAAGAGGCCTCACAAAATGATAATGGTGTCGACCTCCCCAAAGTCTAGGGTCTGCCCCTAGCTTTACATGTTCAAGCCTTGATTCAGCCAGCCCATGAAAGCAGATCCAATGCTTGAGAAAAATTTGCTCCAACAAAATGTACAGGCTTTTAGATGAGAACAGAATGCCACCTTCTCCTCTTCCTCCTCCTCCTCCTCCTCCTCCTTCTCTTCCTCCTTCTCCTCCTCCTCCTCCTTCTTCTTCTTAATGCTGATTTATTTATTTTTGAGAGAAAGAGAATCCCAAGCTGATGCAGGGCTCCATCACATGATCCTGGGATCATAACTTAAGCTGAAATCAAGATTCAGAAGTCAACCGGCAGCCATCTAAGTGCCCCCAGAATGCCACCTCCTTGATTTATACCGAAAACACAGATACCATGCATATAAAATACATTATGATGGTCTCTACCTGTCTCTTCCTATAGAACAATCTTCAGGCCAATTGTCAATAATAGAGTCCTTAGTGAGTCTGAAATCAGACAAAGGGAACTAGCTAGACGATTTGCTGTTGGATAGCCTTAAGTTGTGGGAGTGTGATCAATCACAGCTGTGTGTGGAATATAGTCACTTGCTCTGATGAATGTGAAATGGGCAGCACCTCATTCTTTTAAAAAAATTTTTTAAGGTTTATTTTGAGAGAGTATGAGAGAGTGAGCATGAGCAGGGGAGGGACAGAGAGAGAGAGAGAGAGAGAGAGAGAGAGAGAGAGAGAGAGAGACAGGGAGAATGAGAATACCAAGCAGGCTCTATGCTGTCAGTGCAGAGTCCAATGTGGTGCCCAATCCCATGAATTGTGAGATCACGACCTGACCCGAGATCAAGAGTCAGACACTTAACCGACTGAGCCACCCAGGTGCCCCGAGCAGCACATCATTCTTGAGCACACCTCAGGTGGGGATGCTAACTCCATTTCTGATGGCATGTTCTTGCTTCATCTATGTTATGCCTTCAATCCAGTCTTACAGAGTTGGAGGTCATTCTATCTCTTTCAGGAGACTTTGTCTCTATTGTGGTCCTTCTTGCAAAGACCTTATGATTTAACAGGACAATTTCATATCCCCTGGAAACATTTTGTCATCCCATGTGCTGTCAGACAAAAAACTGACATGGCATCCTCAAACACAAAGACCAGCCCATTGATCATTGATTTTTAAATTGGCCAAGACTTAGTTCAGAATTTCTTCTTCCTCTTACGGATTGTAGAACTTTGTCAGTAGGTGAAGAAATCTGGCTTAGCCTAATGTCTTTGATTAGTGAACTTCATGTCATCAGAGACCATTCTTTTCAAGTTCTGAATGAAATGAAGTTATTTCTCTTCATTGTTTCCAAGCCAGAAGAATTCTGGGAAGCCATCTGAGTATGATGGCTAATTTTATGTATTAATTTGACTGGCCTTGGGATGCCCAGGTTAAACATTATTTCTGGTGTGCCTGTGAGGGTTTTTCCAGATGAGATTAGTGTTTGAATACATGAACTCGGTAAATAGATTAATAGATTGCCCTCCTCAAATATGGTGGTCATCACCCAATCCATTGAAGACAAAGAAAAAGTGGAGGAAGGAGGAATTCACACTTTTTTTAATTTGCCTTACCTCTTGTGTTGGGACATCTCTCCTATTTTCTCTTGCGTTTGACTGGGATTTACACTTTTGGCTCCCCTGGTTCTCAGGCCTTTGACTTGGTAATTTATACCATCACCTTTCATGGGTTTCCAGCTTACGGATGGCAGGTTGTAGGACTTCTTAGGCACCATAATTGTGGGCATGTGTGTGTGTAGCTCCTATTGGTTCTATTTCTTTGGAGAATCCTGACTAATAGACTCAAAGTTGGAAAACTTCCGCAAATTGCATTGGGAATTCCAGATTGTGGAGAAAATTTCAGGGGGCTCAGAACATAGACTTCTTACAGAAGTACAAGAAGGCCAGGCTCCTCCGTGTTTTATTGGGCTCTGCTTTGACAATTGTCTATGACGGTCCTACTTCCTTCCTTGATGAAGACTTGGGGCACCCCGCTAGGAACATCAACAACTCTTGCCTTGGAAAAAAACCCAGGATTTTGTGACAAACACTTTCTCCAATCTCAGGGGGCTTTATCCTACAACCCAGATAATGGACATACTTCGGATACATACTGAAAAAAAATCTAGTACAGGGTATACAAATGAGCTCCCCTAGTCATTGAGTACTTTGTTTTTAGTCATTTGGTGCATTTATCCAACACCAACTCATAAGTTCTTTGGAGAGATGAAAATAGTGTTCCTGACCATGAAGAATATGTAATCTATTTAAGGACATCGAGCACAGGACCAAGACAGATAAAGCTTTGGTTTAGACTTAGCAGATCTGGCTCCAAAGCACTGCCTCAACACCACTTACTAGCTGGGCAACCTTGGGTCAACGTTGTAAGTTCTCTACGTCTCTGACTCCTCACGGATTCATTCATTAAATATTTTCTTGAGCCACTGCTATGTTCTAGGCACAGTGTTAGAAGCTAGAGCTATATCTTTGAAACTGATATGCACATACCCTGCCCTCAAAAAGTGCTGAATCTACAAAGATTTGTAAGCTAAGGTTATGGTGGAAGATGTTCAGGGGGCTATGGAAGCACCTAGGAGGGGTTTAGTTCCAGATACCTCTAGTTGACTGAATATGCCTTGCTTCTTTCCAGCTCAGAGCCTTCTACGATGTGGTTCCTGTGCCTGGAATATTCTCCGAGCCTAGTCACCCTAATCGACTTCTATTTATCCTTTAAATCCTGTGAAGATTTTTTTTTTTTTGGACCATAGTTCTGATAGCTCTGGTCACAGTTTATAATTATATGTAATATTTTGAGATAAGGGAATACCATCCCACTCATCCTGTTGGATGAGTGTGGTCTGGTAAAGATGAGCTTGGACTTAGGAGCTGGGATGATGCTCCAGAAGAGGAAAGGCATGGTGGGAGGGGAGAGTCCGGTTTTTCTGGGAAAGTAGAAGTAGGAATGAATGGAGACCTCTTGGCAGGGGGTATTAAGAAATTAACAGGGGCCAGATCTCGAAGCTGCTGGCAAGCCATGTAATGAAATGGGAACTTTATCTTGAGAGCAATGAAACCATTGTAGGTTTACAGGTAGGGGAGTGGTATTACCTGATTGGTCTCCTTCAGCTAGCACATGGCAAACAGATTGGAGAGCATGGAAGCAAGATCAGAGGGAAGAAGACCAGCTAAGAGACCACTGTGATCTGGGCTTTCCTTAGGCTGCCCAGATGTGATTTTTCTTAGGCCTGCTTGGTCTCTGAAGAGTGGATACCTGACAAGTACCCTGTGTCTTTTTACCTTTTAGGCAAACCTGAATTTCTGTCTGGGTGTTCTCTTTGGTTCAGTAAGTTTTATTTCAGTTTAGGCCCAAGTTTTCTGGGGGAGGAAATTAGTCAGCCTATATTAATGTATTTATGGTTTAGTACCATAATATGTTCTCAACACCTAGTGAAAAGCCAGAAAACAGGTCGAGAAAATAGGGTCCCTGGAAGCATAGCTATCTGACCCTGAATTCAATGGCCGCTTGAGAAAGGCAGAGAGTTGATAATGGTTGGAGCTTGTATGGAAATGTACAAGTCTGCTGACATTTCTTGTGTTGGTTGTCATCATCTCAACCATTTCCCCACATGCACAGATGCCTGGGCTTTTTATCCCTAGATGGGTGACTGCCAAGTCTTGCTTAGCTCATAACAGTCCTAACTTTTACTGCAGAGGCTGTAGTTCCTGTAGTGACCACGGTATGGCGCCTGTGCGAAAATGCAGGCTGTCCACCAGGCAGCCATCCCCTCGGGATCAGATAGGTATCCAGTCTCTGCTAGAGCGTGCCGGGGGGAACTGTGGGGATGGGCAGCAGTTCAGGAGCCACGGCGGGGTGGTTGGGCTTCTGGTAGGCTGGTGAGCTGGCAGGTGCCACGTGACCCCCCCTCCCCCCAGCCTGGTCCCCCGACCCCAGTGGACAACTAGTGTTCCAGGTAGCCAGAGCGACAGAGGTGGTGGTATGGGAAGCACTAGGGAGATTCAGAACAATTATTTGCAAAAGGATGTCCTTTATCCTTCCCTCATTTTTGGCCTTCCATTTCCAAGCTGTTTCTGAATAGATTCTTTAACTGGACTTCAAAATGCATGCACCAGAGGGGGGGCATCTCCCTTCCTGTTTCCATATCCTCGGAGATTTTCTGTTTATGAAAAATACAAGGACAAGGAACTGAACAGGTGCCTTCAATTGACACAATTGGTGAAGAAAATGTTACTAAACCAATTATTGTAATCGATTAGACCCCACATTCTCATAATCATGCCCCAAATTACTGGACCAGGCCACATAAGACTCCTATATGATCCAAGTCCCCAAAGCCCAACAACCTGCTCTTTCCTTTCCAAGCCTCCAATGCTGGGCACTAAAGCCTCTTCTCCATCCACCCCTCAATGAACTTGTCAGGGACCAGTGGTGTCTTTGTTGGGATCACCTGTAGGATTCATTCCAGCTGGGTACTCCCTGAGCTTAGAGCTCCATCCATTTCCAGTGCAGTTTGATGTGATTGAACCCCCATTCATCTTGTCTGATGGGGAGCAGCGATGATGGTGTCAGGCAAGAGGCTGATGTTTTCACTGGTGCCTTTGACTGGCACAGATATAGATGGCCAGATGGGACACGTTCATCATGTATGTCCTTGTTCCTATTTTCCCCAACACTGACCAAGCTGGACAGTGCTATTGTTAGAACACCAACCCAACAATGTCAAGGTCATGCAGTTTTTATTATGGCCAGTTGTAATTAGTTTTAATTAGAAGAAAACCCTCCAGGGACACTTGGATGGCTCAGTCTGTTAAGTGTCCCCTTTGGCTCAGGTCATGATCTTGTGGTTTGTGAGTTTAAGCCCCGTGTTGGACTCTGTGCTGACAGCTTGGAGCCTGGAGCCTGGAGCCTGCTTTGGATTCTGTGTCTCTCTCCCTCTCTGCCCCTCCACCACTCGCGTTCTGTCTCTCCCTCTCTCTCCAAACTAAATAAACATTTTAAAAAATGTGTTTTAATTAAAAAAAAAAAAAGAAAACCCTCCATCCTGTGGACACAGATTTACTATAACATTACAAATGTCCCCTGGCCTCAAAAGAGATGAGAATAGAGAGAAGGATGGCCTGGTTGGTGGAATCCATTATGAATTCCTAGAAAAACATCCTGGAAAGTATGTTCTTTGGGGATCATTCTCCATAGTCTGGTTGGCACTCCACAGCAGAGAGAGAATGTGGGCTGCTAAAAAGGAGGGGAGCAAAATACTTTCACCATGTTTATTGTGATCTCCTACTTTTACTTTTTTTTTCTTCTTTCCTGGTCCAGGGATTGCAAACTGGAGCACTGGGTCCTCCAGGTAGAACACAGAAACCTCCTTTCTGCTTGAGGAGGAGGTGACAAAATGGCAGAGGCACAGGAAGGTGCCTGGAGGGCCAGGAGACCTTCACTTGTAAGCCCGGAGCCACTGAGCCAGAGGCCTGCCTTGGGCATTGTTGTCTGTTCGTTTTGTCTCTTTCTAAAATCTTCTCCTGTGCCGGTAGGGAGGAGGAAGTCCTCTTAGCTTCAGTTTTCCTCCGGAAAGACGAGGTTGGGGGGGAGTTGGCCAGGGAAAGCAACGCATCTGAAAATTTCCAGGTGACCCATGTTTACCTTTGTAACCTCCCGTCTCTCGTAATCTTGTCAATGGTAATGATGTATATGAGGAACGATTCTGTGGTTCAACCAAAGCAGTTGAGTGATAATTGCAGAGAAAGATGGGGAAGGCTCTTCCCACATACTGTATTTCTTGCTGGCATTCCCTATGCTAATCTAGGCTCCAGATGACAAAGCAGGAAGCAGAGCACAGGAGGGGATGGAGGGAGGAGTTGGTGAACCCAAGGCCTGGGCCCCTCCCTCCACGATGGGCAATGGGATTGGACTGTCACAGGGTCGGCTGACTCCCAGGAGACGCCCGCCGTCAGGGTGGTTACAGGATGAAGAGGGTGGTTATGCAAATAGCTCTCTGCTCACAAGATGGGGTGCCAGGTCTGCAGGCAGCCTTCTGAAACAAAGCCACGATGGAAAGTTCCTTCTGGTGTCAGATCAAAATGTATTCTGCTGCAGCGTAAGAAGGACAAAGATAGACTAAATGGAGCAAGTATAAAATTATTTAACCTTTTTTAGGTTAATCTCTCCATCTCTGTGTGACTGCAGTTCATTAAAAATTCATTATTCTTGAAATACCAACACACAGTTCTCTGTAATAATGTATATCCCTGAGATTAGCTTCTTGTCACTGCCAGATACAGAATTTATTAAATGTCCAAGTGAGGTAGGAGCCTGTACGTTGGGCTGGGAAGTCAGGGTGCCCTTTACAGTCTTGTTGGATGGAGAGGACCACATGTCCCATAATGGCAGGGTGCTTTACATGCAATATAACAAATGTTAAAAGGTTATAGATGATGAGTGGACATGGCCACAAAGCAGGCTGGGATATGAAGAAGTGGGGTCAGTGGGGCACATGGCAGGGAGGCATCCAGAGGTATGTGGGTCTTGGGCTAGGGGTTCGCCCATAGCAGTCATATACAAGATGGCGCTCACAGAGCTTTTCTGTTAGCATCGCCTAGGACAGGTGATGAGTGGATGGTCAAGCACCTGGATCAGAATCTCCATTGGTGGGCATAGAACTTTTAATTTTTAACCATCTCCCAGGTATTCTTGTGCCCCTGGAGTTTGAGAGCTTCTGAAGTGTAGGGTGCTTGGTGTGGTACAGCAGGTGCGGCTGTCTGTCCACGGGCTGCATGGAGGATGAGCATGATTATCAGGCAGCCGTAGCAGCGGGTGGCGCTTGTGGACTCTAGAGGACATGTCCAATTAAAAAGCCCCCAAGCCCTGACTGGGGATACAGGGTCTACTCCATTCCCCCTAATGAGCAGATCAGATATAAGAACCTCAGTGCTGTTAGGGGAACCCAGGTATGTGGCAAGGATTGGTAGCAGGTTATGACCCGGTAGGTGTGAGGAGGTTCAGGCCTTCCTGGGGTAGGCAGGAAGTTCTAGATTCATCTCCTGTGGGCCTGTGGCTCAGCATCTCCTTCCTGCTTTAGTCTGGACTGACTCCCAACTGGGTGAGGCCGAGCCTGCTAGCGAAGGCCACTGGTGGTAGGCCATGAGGGTGGGGGGAGCCAGATATCAGCAAGACAGGGGAGACCTAGGACCCGAAGACTAGAGGTTTTGGAGAAAAAGCTTTGCAGTGGAGCCCTTTTCAAGTTCCCGGACAAACCCACAGAAAAAAAGCAGGAAGACTTGTCAATATTGTGACCAAAAATAATATGGTTACAGAACATGATACTCTTTCTTGGGCATGCTTGAGTGGAAAAAGGAGTCTGTAAGCATAGAATCTCTGAGCAGACCTGAAGGGATCCAGGAAAACCTTGACTTGGCGAGACTTGTCAACAGGAACAGGGTCACATCAGACAAAGGGGAGGCCCAGTGGGCTGCCTCTTCTGATCCTGGCAGGGAAGGCATCTCTCAGTTCTTAGTTCATTCCTCACCTGCAGTCTGGGCTGGATTGAAAGTTTATTTATTTATTTTTAGTAATCTCTACAACCCAATGTGGAGCTCAAACTCAAGACCCCGAGATGAAGGGTCACATGCTCTTCCTACTGAGCCAGCCAGGGGTTGGCTTTAAGGAAAGATGCTCCATTTCAGAGTGGCTCATCTCATTTTAGATCAAAACCCAAGGCTGTTTCTTGTGTAAACTTCTTTTGGCTAAGTTGTGCCTTTTTGGCTAATCCCCCAGTGAAATTCCTACAGCTAGCCTGTCTGGTTGTAGAGAGTATTTGACATTCAGGATTCTGGTGTAAGAGACCAAATCCTTTCTCCCCTAAAAGCCAGGACTCTGTTACCCACAGCCTCTTGTTTGTTTTGTCTTTTCAAATAATTCCTGACTCAGAATAAAGGGTGAGTTTTATGGGACAAAACAATTGTCTGAGAAAAACTTCTTTTTTTTTTTTTTTTAATAATTTACTGTCAAGTTAGTTAACCTACAGTGTAT
Source organism: Prionailurus viverrinus (assembly GCF_022837055.1). Lineage (NCBI taxonomy): Eukaryota > Metazoa > Chordata > Mammalia > Carnivora > Felidae > Prionailurus > Prionailurus viverrinus. Next base: position 151,847,583 of record NC_062562.1, read on the forward strand.
ACAGTGTGTTTTTGGTTTTGGCGGTAGATTCCCATGGTTCATCGGTTACATACAACACCCAGTGCTCATCCCAACAAGTGCCCTCCTCAATGCCCATCACCCATTTCCCCCTCCCCCACCCCCCATCAACCCTCAGTTTGTTCTCTTTATTTAAGAGTCTGTTATGGTTTGTCTCCCTTTCTGTTGGTAACTTATTTTTCCTTCCCTCCTGCATGGTTTTCTGTTAAGTTTCTCAAATTCCACATATGAGTGAAAACATACAATATCTGTCTTTTACTGACTGACTTATTCCACTTAGCATAATACCCTCTAGTTCCATCATGTTGTTGCAAATGGCAAGATTTCATTCTTTTTCAATGCTGAGTAGTATTCCGTTGTATAAAAATACCACATCTTCTTTATCCATTCATCAGTTGATGGACACTTGGGCTCTTTCCAGAATTTGGCTATTACTGATAATGCTGTTATAAACATTGGGGTACATGTGCCTCTTTGAATCAGCATTTTTGTATCCTTTGGATAAATCCCTAGTAGTGCTATTGCTGGGTTGTAGTATCATTCTATTTTTAATTTTTTGAGGAACCTCCACACTGTTTTCCAGAGTGGCTGCACCAGTTTGCATTCCCACCAACAGTGAAAGAGGGTTCCCCTTTCTCTACATCCTCGCCAAACATCTGTTGTTTCCTGAGTTGTTAATTTTAGCCACTCTGACAGACATGAGATAGTATCTCAGTGTGGTTTTGATTTGTATTTCCCTGATGATGAGCGATGTTGAGCATCTTTTAATGTGTCAGTTAGCCATCTGGATGTCTTTGGAAAAGCATCTATTCATGTCTTTTGCCAAACTCAACACCCAAAAAACAAATAATCCAGTGAAAAACCCCACTCTTGTCTTGCTTACAAAGCATCTGCAGGCACTTCCATGAGGGTAAAACTTCACCTTCAATTGTACCCAGCACATCTTAGAAAAGGCGAACTTAGGATCCAGCCACCCCACCCCTTATAAGTCATCATCCAGCCCGTGTCCTCTGAAGCGGGAGCACAGGGAACCAGCAGGACTTTATATTGGCTCCTTTTTATGCTTCAAGTCTGACTCTGTGAAACATAATTTCTTAGGGTGCTAAGTGTCTGAACTTGATTGTTACTGGATTAAAAAAAAAAAAAACAACTTCCCCTGCCTCCCACTCTTTTATAACCTGGAGATCTTGATCTTAAGTGTCTTCTGCTTCTGGGTCATTTGATGGGGGAGATGCAGGGGAGGCCAGCAGGTCCCACTCAAGTACAAGTCCAGCTTTCCACATCTCCTGCCCCTGTCCTGTTTCTCAACTCTGGGAGAACCCCAGTTTCTCTTGAATGCTGAGAAAAAAAGGGGGTGCTGTAGGTAGCACTCCTTGGGACTGTTTCTTTGAGCTGTCAGTTCAATCCATCTGAAACAACCTAAGTCTCTCTCTGTCTCTATCTGTCTCTCCCTCTCTCTCTCTCTCTCTCTCTCTCTCTCTCACACACACACACACACACACACACACACACACACACACGTCATTTTTACAGGCAGAGAAGGGGGCCTGAAGAGGTGAGGGGGCTGGTTCTGAGATTTTGGAGGAGGGGATGATACCTGGGGGGATCTGACCCAGCTGACCGACCTGGAGGGGCAGTGGGACTCAGTGAAGGGCAATGAAATCATTACCCATCAAAGAGGAGCATTTGGTTCCGAGGCTCCTCTGGGAACACTCAGGAAATAATGATGCCAACCATTCCTCTACCTGGCCTTCTTTCCAGCCGGACACCTCGAATTATCATGACATTCATGTTGTTCTTTACAATAAGATGAGCACCTTTCCCCTCTTAATCTTTTATTCTTCAAGTATTATCTGAATATATTATCACTGGGTAAAGCTCAGAGAACACAAAATTCTATTGTTTTAGTCCAGACTCCCCAGAAAAATGAGAGCTGGGCAAAGCTTCCCGTGCTCATAATTGAGGAGGGGGCAGGAATCCCAGGGGTGCAAGATTGAGAGAAACAAGGGCAGGAGGCCAGGAAGGAGGAAGGTAAACACAAGGCAGGAGTTACCAACTTGGCCAAGAAAATAAGAAAACTCAGATGATTTTGGTCACATGGGACATCATCAAGGTAACAGTTCCATCTAAGGTGTGTTCTCTCCTATCCTTCAGTGGTTGAAGTTTATACCCAGGTTGTATTATCCAATTCCTTGGGCAGCTGCTGGGGACACCAGAGCCTCTGTGGGCTCAGCGAAGTCCCATACTTTCCACCTTGGCAGGAGCCAAAGGCTGACTCTTGATTGTATGGGAAACTGAGATAATCGTCGTCACATTTGCCTTCCCTCCCCAGATATAACTACTCATAAGAGCTTGGTGTGCCTTATTCCAGACCCTTTCTAGGCAGACGTACACATATCCATATGGATTTTAAAAGCATGAACCAGATAATTTAGTATGTGTTGTTTTGCGATTTCCTTCTTTTCTCTTAATATACCTTGTAGATTTTTCTATGTTTGTACATTCTTTGAAATCCCTCTGTGGCATTATTTAGTAGCGATGTACTATAATTTATTCTCCTCTTGATGGTCCTTTAGATTTTCCCAACTTTGACTCTTTATAGTCAGTGAACATGATTCTTTGTGTTTGTGTGAGGCATTTTCTATAATATTTACCTTGAAGTTGTCCTTTTGGATCAAAGGAAGCATTTCCCCACATGTTATCTCATTTTATGATCAAGAACCCTGAAAGGTGAATGGTAGTGTAGACAGAGTCTTTGGATGGAAGGGGGAAATCCATCTATTATATAATACGCTAGCTGAGTTATAACACCACCTCATTTAATTCCAACAATCTTCTGTGTTCTTCAGATCAGGAAGCTAAAGTTCAGAGAGAGAAATGTCACACAGCTATTTTGTAACAGAGTAGGGACTTCAATCCATGTCTTTTGATCCAATACCACAGGCTCTTTGCTCTGTGCTGGTGTTGCCTCAATCTCTTGTTCATTTGCTCATTTGATTCATTATATTGAGTTTATGGAGCTTCTGAATGAGCCTCTGTACCAGAGTTTAAGAGATAGTTTTTAAATTTTTTTAAAGTTTATTTATTTTGAGGGAGAGAGAGAGAGAGAGCATGGGGAAAGGGCAGAGACAAAAGATAGAGAGGGAATCCTAAGCAGGCCCCACACTGTCAACATGGAGCCGGAAGCAGGGCTCAAACCCACGAACTGCGAGATCATGACCTGAGCGGTAGTCGGATGCCCAATTGACTGGGTCACCCAGGTGCCCCTAAGAACTAGTTTTAAATGGCCACCCACAAAAATCAAGTAATTCTCACCTTGTTAGAATCCTTGGCTAAGTGTCTTATGATATCACTGATTTAATTTCTGCAGGAATTTAAAAATGGAGGTCACTTAATTCAATTGGTTACAACATGAAACTAATTAGGCCAAGAGATCTCAAACTAGATCCTCAACAGATAGTGGCAAGGACAGTTACATTCCCTGGTTACAGACTGTACCCTGAACCTTGACTATAATTGTTCCTCATACATTTATCAGTGGTCATGAGGAGGAGAGCACGAGAGAGTGCATAGCTCTGCAGAGTGGTTCTCAGCGTACTGTTTGTAGCCCAGCATTTCATGGCTACATGTTGGACACAGAAAATCTCAGGTCCCACCTTAGATCTACTGGATCAGGAACTGTGGGGGTGGGTTTAGGAAACCTATGTTTTAACAAGTCCTTCAGTGGTTCCAATGCTTACTGAGCCTTCAAAGCTCATCTCGCTTACAAGAAGAAAACAAAGAAAGATTGAGCTAACGTTGGGTAAGGAGCAGCAGAAGGTGTCAGAGCACACCGTTTTCTTGACTCTTTGTCCCATAAGATCTTCAAACCTGGGCCACAGTCTCTCCTACCACAGTCTCTCCTACCTCTGCCTTAGGACCAGAGTCACCGGAGGGACACCGCAGGTTAGGGTGTGTCTTCGTAATGATCTTACCTTCAGGACTTCACCCTTTGGCTGCCTTAGCCTCAGAGGTTTGCTCTTGACCCTGGAAATCCCCCGCCTTCTTGAGCCTGCGTTTGAACCCACGGCCTGCAGTCCGCTCGCTGGTGTTGGCTGTAGTTCATTGGCTGGCGTTAGAAAAGCTTGTCTCTGTTTCCTCACCTGCTGGATCAGCTGGGGCCTGCTAAGGTCTCGGACAGTTATTTCTATATACAAAGGATGACCTTTGCTTTTTAATGTTACACCATGGCCTATAAATCCCAACTCTGCAAACGGACACATTGAAACCAACTGTCATTGCTGTGATGTAAGAAAACCTGAATTGAAAAACCGTGTTTTGGCCGGCCTTCCCTGCCAAGAAAACTCCTTCCATCTCGCGCCCAACGCGTCTGCCTCTGGTAAACTAGGACCATCATCAAGACTTCAGAAGACGTAAGTGGAGATCCCACCCAGCAGCCTGCAGGTGTTTGCAGTGTGAGGAAGAAAAACTGATCTCTTCCAGATTTTGCCCCCTTTGGTGTATCTCTTAGGTTGTATTTGTCCCTCCCACCCACCCAAATTCACACATAAAGTCCTAACCCCAGGACCATGTGGCTGTATCTGCAGATAGGGTTTTTACAGAAGTGATGACGTTAAAATGAGGTCATTGGGAGGGACCCTAAGGCAATGACAATTAACCATTATAAAAGGGGGAGGTTTGGACAGGGACGGGTAAGCAAGGAGACGACCATGCGAGCATGAAGGCAGGGATCAAGACCATGCGGCCATAAGCCAAGGGACCCCAAAGATCGCCAGCAAACCACCAGCAGGTAGGGGACAAGTTCTCCCTCACAGCTCAGAACACGCCAGCCCTGCTGACGCTTGCTCGCAGACTTCTGGCCTCCAGAACGGAGGGACCATGAACTTCCACTCTTTGCATCCTCCAGTTTCTGGAGCTTTCGCAGCAGCCCTGGCAAACGAACACAACGTGTCTGTCATCCTCACTTCTTCTAAATGCCCTCGCACCCCTCCAGGCTCCTCAGCTCTTCCGCGGGTCCCTGCGAACAACTGGTCTCCCCGCCTCCAGGCTTCCTCCTCTCCAGCCCGTTCGGCAAACGTGCGCCAGGGCAGGTGTCGCTGACTGGTTTCCATTGTGGCCTGCCCCCTATTTCTTACTGTCTCAAGTGGGAATTCCGAGGCCCTAACCTGCTCCCCCAAAGTGCCCTTTCCCCCACTGCCCCCTGACAAGACCCCCACTCCCTTCGGACAGGTTTTCTCACTACCCCACGGACACACGCGCTCACGTTCACCAGTGGGCTCCCGCCGCTGTTGTCCTCACCAGCGACGCCTCCTTGCCAAATTCTTGGGAAGCACCTGCCATCATGCCACCCGCTCAGGGCCCTCTCGAACTTTGCTGTGTATTAGAACCACTTTGGGAGATCTTAAAAATCTCCCCAGCGCACAGGCTGTTCTCTAGGTGAGCTCTACAAGGGTGTCTTGGCACGGGATCCATGCCTCAGAATTGTTTCGTGCTCTCCATGACTCAGTGGTGAGCCAGATTTGTCCGTGAGTCACCTCATCTTCCATACCACGCTAAGCACTTGTCCAACTTGAAGTGCAAGTCAGTGAGGCATCTTCGAGGCCCCCGTCCTGCATTTCTGGCAAGCTCCCACGTGGAGCCGATGCTGCTGGTCCGGGCACCACACTCGGCCTAGCAGAGCTCTGTATACCTTCTTTCACAGTATTTATACTCTGTGTGGCCCATAAAAGGTGTGAGATGGCTTATGGGAAATAGGTAGGCGAAAATTAGCGGTTACTTTGTTCTCCCTCATCCTCGCAAGACACACTTACAGGGTGCTCCCTCCGGGGCAGCTGTGGACACAGCACCCCTGCCCCTGGGACTAAACTCTGTGGGGCCCGGGCCATGAGGGGCCCTTTGCTCCTGAGACCTGAGGTCTGGGGGAGATTTGGGCCGTAGGACCACTTCTGTGGTCTTGCGTTCTCTCTTGTTTGGTCTGGGGTGTCCTCTTGGCTTAGGCAAAGTCTCTAATTCTAGAGGCAGTGCAGTGAAGATTGAAAGCACCTGGGTGACCTTGGCCAGGGCTGCTGTGACGCGTAATTCCTGGGGCCATCGTTAGCAGGGACTCTAACGTGGCTCCCCACCCCCGCCCAGAGTTGTCAAGGCAGAGCCCGTGGCCAGGACTTGTTACCTGAGATTCTTGGCCTTGCGGCTTCCTGATCTATGAAATGTGGGTAACGTTCTTTCCCTTCCAGGGCTGCCGAGGTGATGAAATGAGATCAGGCGTGTAAAGCCAGTAGCCCCGGAATCTGATGCGTGCCCGTCAGTGGATGGGTACCACTGTTACCTCCATAATCCTCCCCGTCCATGTCTCATTTCTAGGTTTAGGGAGGGGCACTGGTGCCTATGAAGGTTGCTCAGGACCAGCTCTGGGGAGAGAAGCAGAGACCATGTGCAGGTTTCTTGCTCGGCTGGCAAGTACGAGAGCAGAGTAGGAATCGGGCGTTTCCCGCAGCTGCTTGTTTGGTTTCCCTTCGACTCGCGGTGATGGGATGACCTCTGTGGGTCCTCTGGAACTGTTTGGCCTGTCGTGGGCCTCCTTCTGCACTAAAACATACAAAAATTCATATCTTGGGATTGCATTGGTCTGAAGGTGAACGCGATCCACATTGGATTCTATTCACCTCTTCTGCTCTTAAAAGAAATTAAAACATGTCCACGGGCCCCTAACCTTCCGAGCATGACTGGGGACAGGGCACGGGAAGGCCAAGAGCTCCAACGTAAGGTATTACTTTACATGTAAAGATGTATCTTCCTTAACTAGGTCACAACTGCCTCTAGCGTAGGGATTTCTCTTTTTGAATTTCCTCATTTCATGGAGCTCCAGGGGGTGAGCACTAGGGCTAGTTTGCTTATTTTAACACATTGCAACATTTGCGTTATTGCCATTTGTTACCAGGCTCCTTCCCGAGCCTTGGGAACCTGTTTCTCTCTGGCTTCCACGGCCACCAGCAGACTCAGTCCTCTCAATGCCTTTCTGTGGCACAGCCTTCATGTAGGCCCCTGCAGCCCCCTGGGAGGGGGGCAAACCTCCCCACAATGTGTTCCCTGTGAGCCCTAGTTGTCAAGCCCTTGCAGGCAAAATCCAGTGGTACTTGTCGGATCCCAGAGTCCCTCTGTCCACTCTTCCGGGGGGACTTGCCATTGGAAAGTGCCTCTGGGCCTGGCCTGATGGGGAAGCTGAGTAGCCTGACAGCTAGGGGTCAGTTTTCCTTCAGGGAGGCCCAGCCAAGGGTGCATTCACATAGCCTGTCACGCTGACACCACAGCAGTGACAGGACAATGACAGTGGAGCTAGAGACAGATCGCAGAGGCTGAACGGCAACATCTCTGAGCAGATGGCAGCTCACTGCTCCTCCTGTAGGCTTGTTTTAATATGTAACTTCTTAAAAATTTTTTTTTAATGTTTATCTGTTTACTTTTGAGAGAGAGAGAGAGCACAAGCAGGGGAGGGACAGAGAGAGAGAGAGAAAGAGACAGAATCCGAAGCAGGCTCCAGGCTCTGAGCTGTCAGCACGGAGCCCGACGTGGGGCTCGAACCCATGAACCATGAGGTCATGACCTGAGCTGAAGTTAGATGCTTAACTGACTGAGCCACACAGGCGCCCCAGGCCTATTTTTAAAGGAGGTTCAAAGCCTGGTGAGACCGAGACCAAAGAAATAACGACTCAAGAACAGGGCAAATGGAAACTGCCTGCTGATTTTACAAATATTGTCTGAATCCTGGCACAGAGAGGTGGAGGCAAGAGTGTTTCCAACACAGGAGGAAGCCTATCTGTGGCCCCCCAGACGTGAAGGGAGAATAGGGTTTAGGTGGTTGGGATGATGAAGAGTCAGGTCACAAAGGTTCTTGAAAGGTATGGGAAGAAATTACATCTTAGGCTTAGGCCAAAAGGAAGCCACTGAGGATTTCGAGCAGGAAAGCAAGGAGCGTGCCTTACCTGGGAGCAGGGCTGGTGGCACAGAGACTGTGCAAGGGTATTTCAGCATTCCAGAATAGTTCCCCTACAGGAACGAGAGCTTCAGCAGCAGCAGGCTAAGCTATGTCAGATGGCAGAGACTGTTGAGGATGTGGCTTTGGGTTAGTAGAAGTGATGACTTTAGACTGGAAATATTGAGGGGCCTGTGGGACCTCCCAGTGGCCTTGTGCATGTGGAGTAGAGGGAGAAAATTGGGAAGCATGAGAAAATAGATGGTAACTGATGAAGCACAGGAGTGGTTGAGGTCCCCTTGCTAGATGATAAGGAAGTGGGAGAGAGGGTGTGTTAGGCTGGAACTCCCTGCAGAGCGGTGTCTCAGGCATCGGCCAAACAAGACCAACTCTTGAGGGAAACTGGAAAGGAGAGTCCAAGAGATGAGGGTCAACTAGGGCAACACAGGGTCACGGAAGCCAAGGGAAATGATGACTTAAAGGACCAGGTCCTCAGGAGTGTCTAATGTTAGAGAATTCATAGACGAACTTGAACTTAGATGTAACTCTCAGAGTTAGTGAGCAAGAGACCTCTGGTTTCTACTTTTGGGAATTTGTTTTGTTGCAGTCCACAAACATTCCCTACATATCTGCTTATTCACATAAGGCACTGTTCTTGGCCTGAAGCTTAGAGTCTAATAGGAGAGGCAAACAACAGACAAATAAACCAATAAATGGACAAGTTTTTTTCAGTAGTGAGAGCTATAAAAAGAGTGATGTGACATTGGGCAACTGGTGATGGGGACAGGAAAGGACTTTTTTTTTTTTGAGAGCAGGCAAAAACACACACATAAGTGGGGGAGAGCAGCAAAGGGGGTGGGGGAGGGGAGAGAGAGAGAGTGAGTCTAAGAGAGAGAGAATCCCAAGCAGACTCCATGTTTAGAGCAGAGCCCACAGGGCTAAATCCCACCACCCTGGAATCATGGCCTAAGCAGAAATCTAGAGTGAGGTGCTTAACCAACTGAGCCACCCTAGAACCCCTGAAAAGGCCTTTCTGAGGAGGTGACATTTGTTTGGAGTCCTGAATGATAAGAAAGAAACATTTGCATAAAGATCTAGAAGGCAGACTGTTTCAGGTCAAGGGAACAGCTTGTGCAAAGGTCCTAAATCACTGGTTCTCAATCAGGGATAATTGTGTGCTCCAAGGGACACTTGGCAATGTCTGGAGACATTTTTGTTTGCCACAAATCAGAAGGGATGGGGAGTACTACGGACTTAAGGGGATAGAGGCCAGGGGTGCTGGTAAACACCGCTGGTCCCCAATGTCACTAGTGTTGAGCAAGAAACCCTGTCTCAAAGCAGGAACAACCTGGTCCATTTAAAGAGCAGAAAAGAGGTCAGTGTCTGGGGGTGGGCGGTGGCACATGAGTTAGAGAGGTAGGCAAGGGTAGATGACAGAGACCTTCCAGAGCTTGGTAAGAAGTTTGTATTTTACTTTCCAATGCAATGGGAAACCATTAGAAGACTGTAAGCAGGGATGTGACTTAATCTGATTTACATTCTAAAATGACACTCTGGGGGCGCCTGGGTGGCGCAGTCGGTTAAGCGTCCGACTTCAGCCAGGTCACGATCTCGCGGTCCGCGAGTTCGAGCCCCGCGTCAGGCTCTGGGCTGATGGCTCAGAGCCTGGAGCCTGTTTCCGATTCTGTGTCTCCCTCTCTCTCGGCCCCTCCCCCATTCATGCTCTGTCTCTCTCTGTCCCAAAAATAAATAAACGTTGAAAAAAAAAAATTAAAAAAAAATAAAATAAAATGACACTCTGACTGCTATACAGAGACTGGAATGCAGTGGGCAAGAGCGAGAACAGAGGGGCTGTCTCAGTCCTCCAGGTGGGGAGGAGAAATGGGGACAGGTGGACAATGAGGTAGAGCTGGTGAGATTTTTCTGACGGACTGGGGTTGAGGGTTGAGAGAAAGTAAGGCTGCAAAATCACTTCCAAGATTTTGGTTTGAGCAATAGAATGGTAGAGATACAGCTCACTGTGATACAAAGGCAGGGCAAGATTTATATACAGAAGTTCTAAAGAGTTTGAAATGCATACTAAGGAGAATGTTAGGTGATGGCTTAGGGCTTAGCATTCATCATGGTTATAACACAACTGTTTTAAGTAGCGGTAAACATCCTAATTATCCAATTCTAGGAGGTTAAACACGTTCTGGAACCAGTATAAAGCAATATTACAGAAAAAATCTATGAACATGGAAATACGATCACAATGCAATAAGTGAAAAAAATGATAGCAAAATATGCAGAGTATGAAACTGTAGGATTCTTATTTCACTGTTTATACCAAAACATCTACTCCATGAAATAACAATTTAGTATAGAAGTATACTAGTGAAGGTAGTATAGAAGTGAAATTCTAGAAATACTAGAAGAAAAATATGGGTGACTGTTCTTACAACAGAGTAGTGGGACCTTGTGTAACATGACGTTAAAACCGGAAACCAAGAAGAAAAGATGGATATACTTGACTGTATGAACAGTTAAACTTCTTATAGGGTGGAAACCCCTAGGCAAAGGCAAAAAGAAGAAGTGGGAAAAATTGTTTGCAGTCAGCACGGTAGAGTTAATATTGCTATTAGCTGAAGAAGCTTTATAAATTGTTAGAAAAGACAACTCAATAGAAAGATGGACAAAGACACGAATTGGTAATTCCAAGAAGAAATAAGACAGCCAATCAACAGATGAGAAGTGTAATCTCCTTGACTATGAGAAAAAGGCTAATGGAAACAAGTTCGTTTATCTGTAAGACTGGCAAAAATGAAAGATCAGTAATACTCATTTTTGAAGAGGGTGAGGGCGAGTAAATTGGCACATAACCTTTTTAGAGTGTAATTTGGCACCATAAAAATTTGAATGTGCTTATTTTTTGACTAAGCGAGTCTACTTTGACTGCATAGCCTGCATGAATAATTAGACTGCTCTTCAGAGGTAAAGATACAAGCCTGTACTATCAGGGATAATAAATCCTTTAAAATAAATGTTTCTCAACAAGGACATGCTTAAATAAATCGTGGGACACAACATGCAGTAAAACAATATACAACTGTTAGGAGGCAGGAGGTCAGTCTGTAGGACTAGATTTGAAAAATTGCTCACGGCATCGTTAAAGAAGCAAGTTGTAGAATAGTCTGCATGATCGCTCATTTTGTAAAAATAACTGTATAAAATGGGTTATGGTTATGTCTGTTCAGGAAAAGGTCTGAAAGTCATACACAACATTCTTCAGTGTTCTCCAGGGAGTGGGATTTTTAGATGTGATTTTTTCTCTTTTGTTTATTTTCTTTTTTTATTTCAGAGAGAGAGAGAGAGAGAGCGTGCACAAGTGGGGGAGGGGAGAGAGACAGAGAGAGAGAAAGACAGAGAGAGAGAGAATCTTAAGCAGGCTCCACACTCAGCATGGAGCCCCACGTAGGGCTTGATCCCATGACCCTAGGATCATGACCTGAGCCGAAATCAAGAGTCAGATGCTCAACCGACTGAGTCACCCAGGCACCCCAACTTTATTATTTATTTTTAACATAATGGTATGTGTAAATAAATAAAAAAATAAATACTTGACAGTATAAATTATATATTGGCATATCGGCAGAGGCGGACTTAACATGATTATGAGCATAAAAGATATTTTCTGTGTCAGAATCATCTGCCCATGGGGTACCTGGCTGCCTCAGTCAGTAGAGTGTATGTCTCTTGATCTCAGGGTCATGATTTTGAGCCTCACGTTGGGTGTGGAGGGCACTTAAAAAAATAAATAAAAGTACAGCTTAAAAAAAAAATCATCTGCCCAGAATTTCCACCAGTGTCTTTTCATATGTTCCGTAATTAGACAATAAATGAATGTCTTACTATTTGGTAAAGCATTAGATACACATCTCTTTACCGCCCACTGTTTTCTGATATGTAAACGGATGTGCCAACTTGCAACAGAGCCCTTTCTTTAATAACAAAAGCCAGTGTTTTCATAAATCTCTGGAAAACACAGAAGCAGCCGGAAGAATAAAACAGTTTTGATTTATGTAAGAGAGGCAAAGATAAAACAGCCAAAGACTAAGTGAAGAAGATGAAACTGTGGACTCTGATTTGACAAGCTCACTATGTAAAAAGACCTGCTTGGGTAAGGATTGTACCCGTGTAAATCAGCTGTTTGCACCTCCCATAATCCTGTTTTTGCTTGTTTGTGCGACTTCTATTTAAACCTGCTACATACTTACAAAAACAAGTATCAAGTTTATACATATACATATATATGTATTTTAAGTAGTACGCATGTCTGCCTATGCAGTCAAGTCCATTTAAATCTGCGTTGCTGTAATAATGAAACACTTGAAATAACTCAAATGGTTTGTGTGTGTGTGTGTGTGTGTGTGTGTGTGTGTGTGTGCATGTGAGTGTGTGTGTCCGTATCTACACGCGTCTATATGCATGGAGTAGTCCAGGATCTGCATCAACCCACTCACAGTGGTTGACCTGGTGTGGATGGGTTTATGGGTTTTATTTTTTAGTGCTCATTTTAGTTGCTTCAAGTTGCTGATTTTTCTGTACCAAGAATATTTACTTTTATAATAAGAACATTTTATTTTGAGAAAATGAGAAAAAAATTAAAAGTTTTCAGTGGTAATCTTACCCAAGAGATGTCTCTGAGCGGTGATAAAAGGGCAGAAGCTATGGCTGTGGGGCATGATGAAGTAGACGCAGGGGGAGGAAAACACTCCTAGAATAACCCTGAGTAAGGCTGAGGGAAAAGATGGGGCAAAGCTAGAAGTCGATGTAGAGTCAAGGAGAGGTTTGTGCTTCCTTTCTCTAAGGTGTCTGTCCGTCTGTGTGGAACATCAGCACTCAAACTGAGTTTTACTGACAGCAGTCTTATTTTTGTATTCCACGATCCCTCTAAATGTGTTTCAGGCTCCGGTCATTTCTCTGGTTCCTCTTATGTAAAAGAAGATTCTGAATCATGTTAGGACCCGATCTCAGTCTAAATTTAGAATGTCTGCCCCAAGATCGTAACCAACACTCTGAGCCTGGTTTACAGTTCAGCCTTCTCTCCTCTCCCAGCTGCTCCCTTGCCATGATGGTGGTGGTGGTGGTGGGGACTGGCATGGTGCCCTTCTCTTCTCTCCCCCACCTAACCTTTCTTCTCATTCCCTGACTGCTAATGAAGGAGTCAGGGCCAGAGGGACAAGAGGTAAGGCTGGCTGTCTGGTAAGATGGCTTTGCCCTGTCTGGGTCAGCAGGTGTGCATACTAGACCCTCACCGGGCATTTCCGTGGGTTCCCCGAAAGCTCACCTTCCAGTGGCAACTCTTCATTGGCCTTGTGAAGCTACTTCACCCTCAAACTTCACCTACCCACCCCAAGCCTGCTCAATCTCTTACTTATGGGGTCCTCTTTTCCAGGTAGACTTTTCCTGAGCAGGATTCTTAAGTTTGGTCTCCAGGAGTGAACTCAGTCTTTAGATCCAGCCTTCTGACAGCTGCCAGGGGGTGGTCTGACTTCCTCGGGCATGCGTTAGGTCTCAGTCCCTCCAGCACCCCCAATTCCAGGGGACACACATTAATTTCTCCAAGTGGTTCTACAAAAGCTTTCTCACTAGGCTTCAGGAGAAGGCAGACACCCCCTTCATCCTTCTGTCTTTGGGGGATGAGACCCACAGCTTTATACTGACTCTACCCTGAAATCCTTGGAATCCCCACTCCTCTGACTCTTTTTATCCTCTGTGTGAGTGAGGGAATTTAAAAGTCAAAATACTGATTCTTGGTTATCCTACTTTGAGACTTCGCATTGGTTTAGCACAATCTTTGAGAAATACAGTCTTTATTCTATCTCAGTGCTTCAGTCCCAACTTCTAATTTAACACCTTGTTACTTGCAAATGGCGACGAGCCAGCCCTAACACAGAAGGAGAATCTGAGGACACGGGAGAGAGAGAGAGAGAGAGAGGGGCTGTTGGCTTTGGGGGCCAAAGCCTTGGTGGGGAATTGGTCTAGAAGGAAAGGAAAACTTCTTTCCCATGAGACAGGAGGGACAGGAGAGGGCAGTTCTTAGATTAAAGTGGGCAAGGAATTAACAAAGCTTCCATTCAACAATTTCTATTTTCTCCATGAAATAGGAGGCCAGAGGTTTATTGAAGGACAGTGAAGAGGAAAAACCATGACTGAATGGGTCTGAATCATTCGTATGATTCCCTCAGGACTTGTGAGGGAATTTCCAGTCCAGCTAGAAGTTGTAACACCTACTGCAATGGCACAGGCTGCCGACAGGGCAGATGAGCCCCCCCCTGCATATGGATAAGTGGAGGTTAACACTCCCCCCGGCTGTCGCTGTCGGGAGAGGAAAGATGACAGAGTACATACACCAAAGAGAGTACATATCACAGGACAAAGGAGCCCCAGAAAAGCCCAAAGATAGCCAGCTTCCTGGTTTAGAAGGGAAACTTTTTATCTTTGCAAATAGACTCCAAGTTCAGGTTTGAATGTCCTGAGTCATAGAAGCCCCAGCTCTACACTAACCAGCACCCTGCTGAATCCTACAGCTCGAAAGAGGAAGATGATGTGAACGACAAGTCCTAATGTGGTCTGCAATTACCAGCCGGCTTTTGGGAACTGGTGGGAGGGCAGAATGGAGTTCTTTGGGCTTGTTCAGACACCGAATCCACAGGCTCAAAACCCCTGATAAAACTCGATTTTGTTCCAGAGGAGTGTGTTGGTGTCCGGGATCGACAATGAAACTTTCTGATGTCTCAGACACCTTTTATCTCTGATGAATGGTAAGGATGATTGGGGCTTTACTGAGTGGGTATCACGTATGACCAAATGTGGCCACAGCTCATTTAACTGTAGGAGATGAAATTAGAAGAACTGAGACCAATATTTTGGTGGCGATTCAAGGCCAGGGGAAGAGGGAAGACCAATCGGAATCGAAGCTTAAGAAATTCTCTCAAAGCTAAATGGCTACTCATGATCAGGGGGGAATTAACAGAAATTGATGAGCTCCACTTTTAAGCGGGGACCCCTGCTTGGCACTTGCCAAGATAAATCACACACACAAACCACTTTGCTTACGTGACACACTGGTTTGATTAACACTGGGTCTTAAAGAGGGAGCTTCAACTGAGGATGGTCACTTTAAGCTGTCCCCAGTGAGGGGTGCCTGGGTGGCTCAGTTGGTTGAGTGTCTCACTCTTGATCTTGGCTCAGGTTATCATCTCATGGTTTGTGGGTTTGAGCCCCATGTTGGGCTCTGCACTGGCAGCGCGGAGCCTGCTTGGGATTCTTGTGCGTGGTCTCTCTCTCAAAATACACAAACATTAAGCAAACAAACAAAAATTGTCCCCACTGATTTTCACGAGGCTACCTTGGACTAGTTATTGGACCCGTGGGAAGCCATTTTGAATGTGTGTGGAAACAAAAATTAATTTTTTAAAAGTTTTTATTTATTTTGAGAGAGAGACAGCACAGGTGGGGAGGGGCAGAGAGAGAGGGAGTGAGAAAATTCCCAGCAGGCTCTGTGCGGTCGGCACAGAGCCCGACATGGGGCTCAAACCCACAATGTGTGAGATCGTGACCTAAGTTGAGATCAAGAGTCAGACGCTCAACCGACTGAGCCACCCAGGTGCGCCCAAAATCAATTTCTAAAGAGGAACTTTATGTTTCTTCAGACCTCCCTGTCCTAAACTTGTCACATTGGAGAAACGGGTGGGATGGGTCCCTGGCTTTGTGGCGCTGAATGCGTGTCTGTGTTTTGCACACGATTCTCTCTAAAGGGATCAAAATCTTCAGTCGGAACAAAGTGAAACACGTCCTAGTGATTTTTAAAAACGTCATCACCCACAAGGGCAACACCTTACAGGTCGTAGAAATAAAGGGAAGGGCACAGATTTCCTCAATGAGACTCAAAGCTTTTGATTGCAATCCAGTCGAAATCTCCAGTGCTAATTATTGCCTGGTTTATTCAGCCCGGAAGCTTCTGAAGTCGGCTGGCTTGAGTGTGAGGTACTCCATTTTAATGTTGCAAAACCTTCTAAATATCCACAAAGGCCACTGTTTATCTCAATCTTCACTTAAAACACCTGCTTACTGATACTTGATTACGTGTTTTGAGGCTTGTGATTGAGCCTCTAACACCTGGCTGATTAGGCTGACGTTTGATCATGTTTTGAAATGCAATTTTACTATTTAGCGTGCAGTTCCGTGCTGCAATGCTTTAAGTGGAGATTGGTTGCCTCAAAGCTCTTATTATTGTTTTTTTAAAAATAACCATTACAGAATAATAGCTTGTTTGCATTAAAAAGGGAATGGACTTTACAATTCCTATTCTGTGATGCAGCATTTTTCTTTAAGACCACGGTTTTCCAAGTGGGTACAAGGAGAAACCTATCTCGAATTTGTACCCTACACCTGCTGAATCTGAATGTCTGGGGGTGGGGCCCGTGGATTGACATTTTGAACTAAGAAATGCTACTTTGAGGGAAGGCAACTTTCCATTGGCTCATGAAGGAGGATGGGTAGCTTTCTGGGTAGAAACTTCTGGTTTATATTTGTGAAGGCAGTCTAAACAGAGAGTCTAGAGGTTTCAGTTCTGTGGGAAAGCAGGGAACATGGGTGAGTGCTCACATCACTGACTGCTGGGCGGTGAGCACAGGCACATGAAGCCAAGGGGTCAGAGAGGTGTGCGGAGAAGGCCATGGTGTGGTCCCACCTTACCCCTCATTTTATGGACGAGAAAATTGAGACTCTGAAAGGTGTGGACCGAAGGTTGTGAAAGATTTGAAGCTAGAACACCTGAAACTAATGCTATGTTAATTATGTTGGAATTAAAATAAGAAATTAGGGGCGCCTGGGTGACGCAATTGGTTAAACATCCGACTTCAGCTCAGAGCGTGGTCTTGGGGTTCGTGAGTTCGAGACCTGCACGGGGCTCTGCGCTGACAGTGTGGAGCCTGCTGGTGATTCTCTCTCTCTCTCTCTCTCTCTCTCTCTCTCTCTGCTCTTCCCCCACTTGCACGCTCTCTCTCAAAATAAATAAACACACTTAAAAAAAATTTAAAAAAAAATTTAAAAATGAGATAATACATGATACAAAACTGTAATGTGTTATGGGATGTCTTTCTCCACTTTTGGCCTCTATTAGTTCTCCAGAGGCAAACTGTGCCCCATTTCTTGGTGCATCCTTCCAAAGATATTTTATGCACATCGATGTGTATAAATGTATTATTTAAAACATCCAAATGGTAGCATACAGGGTTCTTCCCTTTTTTTCCAGTTAACAGCATGTTCCAGATTGTGCAACAGGTAATAAAAAGCTGCCATATTCCTTTTGGTAGCTGTATAGTATTCCTGTACCTGGATTTGTTGTCAAATCTACATGTAGCAAGCCGCTTCGTAGCCTTTGAGTTTGTTTTCAATTCAGTGTCATTATTAACGCACACAATGTTATAATGCATCCCCCTGAGCATCTGGGGCAAAGGGAACGTGCACTTAAAACCCTGAGAGTCGCTGTCAAACTGGCTTCCGTAGAGGCCATACGGACTTCTGCTACAAACAGGACAGAAAAGTGCCTGGGTCCTCCCAGCACCGCCAAAAGCACACCCTCCAACTGAGCTCCGGCCAAGGCTCCGTTAAGCAAATGCTAATTTTTGTCCATAGAGCAAATCCTCTCCCATTTTACTTCCTAACTGGTCTCTCCCCGGCTGTCGAGGCATAACTATATTCTAGCCCCAGCCGTTGCCTGCCTAAGTCTTTGCTGCTTTTGCTGGGTCGGCTGGTTAGCTTGAAGCGACTTCAAAATCATCTCCAGCTGTGTCATTCTGGACCTGCAGAGTTACGGGAAATGCTGTCAAAACCAAGGGTGTGTCTGCAGGGAGAGAGCGAGGTCTGTGCAAGCAGTACCCAAAGTGGGCAAGTGGAGAATAAATCAGCTTTTCGTGTGTGTGTATGTGTGTGTGTGTGTGGGGGGGGGTGCGTCTGAAAATAGGTCACATCCACAAAGGCACTGGGGAGCCGGAGGCTTCAGGCCAGGGCAGTCACCCCAGAATTCAGACTCCACCCTTGTAACATCCAGAATTTTGTTACGAATACACAGGACGTCTATGTGAGCGATTCGATTTCCTGATCCTAATATACCCCCTTCCCTACCTCCTGTCTCCAAATAGTTTGTGTATGTGGAGTAACAGATGTAGAAATAGATCTCTCCAGGTCTTCTCCAGCTAGGGGTGTGCTGGGGTCAGCTTGTACCAGCGTTTGAAAGCTAATTAGGCCCTTGGGAATTTGGGGAGTTGATTGTTAAATAGAGCCATTATGAAGAATTACATAAATTTAAAAATAATAGCTTTATTAAAGGCAATAAATACTCAAAACACATCACTGCCTAATTATTGTACTACATTTTATTTATGCCCTTGAGTTCTTTTTACATTAATTGTATCTGTATCTTGGAAATACTATGTCATGTCCAGCTATGGACCATCTCTTCTTGACTCAGTGGTTGGTCATAGCACTTTGGTTGCTGGAAATTGGCCACAATGGGAGTATTTACACCAAGGAAACTGGAAAATGCTCTAAATCTGGGCTTGACTTATTATTTTCTAGACTTAAAGGAGGGAATATTAATAATGCAGGTTAAGCTTTTTTTTAAATTTATTTTTTATTTTTTTTATTAAAAAATTTTTTTTAACGTTTATTTATTTTTGAGATAGAGAGAGAGACAGAGCATGAATGGGGGAGGGTCAGAGAGAGGGAGACACAGAATCCGAAACAGGCTCCAGGCTCTGAGCTGTCAGCACAGAGCCTGACGCAGGGCTCGAACTCACAAACCGCAAGATCATGACCTGGGCCGAAGTCGGCCGCCCAACCGACTGAACCACCCAGGCGCCCCATTGCAGGTTAAGCTTAAAAGTCTGTCATGACCTGGGGCACCTGGGTGTCTTAGTCGTTTAAGCATCCAACTTCGGCTCAGGTCATGATCTCACAGTTTGTGAGTTCGAGCCCCATGTCGGGCTCTGTGCTGACAGCTCAGAGCCTGGAGCCTGCTTCGGATTCTGTGTCTCCCTCTCTCTCTGCCCCTCCCTTGTTCACGTTGTCTCTCTGTCTCTCTCTCAAAAATAAATAAACATTAAAAAAAGGTTTTTTTTTCAAAGTCCGTCATGACCAGAGCTGAAGGGGAGAGAGGAATTTGTTCAGTGAACATAGTTGGCACAAAAGTGAGTTTATCAGTGGATCTCCTACTTAATAACAATACATTTTGGGGGAGGAGAGTTAGCAGATTGAGATGCAAGTCTACGGGTCGAATCATGGTGGAATTGTGACCACAGTGGGACTATGGATACAAGGTTCAGCAAAAAATAGCTGTGGAACCTGCAGGCAAGACCGTTGTGTATTTTATTACTAGCTATAAATCGTGTATTGTAAATGTGCATTACATCAGCAAAATCTACAACATCCCTATGGATGTATATACTTGCATTTACCTTTTTTTTTTTTGTTTTTTTGAGAGCTGGTTGTTAAGTATTTACGTGCCTACACCACCTCCAGCTTTAGGATTCTGTGATTACACTTGATTTTGTGCTATTCTCTCAACAGAAACCAGACCGCTTTCCTCGGTCCACATTCTGTATAGAGCGGAAAAGACACGGTGAAGACACCGTTTGCCTCCTTTCCTGAGGCCCCAAGCTTGGGTTGGGAGAGCGTGTACCTACCTGGAGCTCAGTGTGTCATTGATGACTAAGTCGAGGAGTAGGCCTAGCACTGAGGAGATGAACCTTCTTTTCTGCTGAACCGTCTTTCTGTTCAATGGCCAGAAGACTCTGGCATTTCCCTGACTCAGGAATTGGCAATGCTTCTGACTCAGCAAGCCAAGCCCTCATTTATTTACTCTAAGGTAGCATGTGCCAGGAATACATTCTAACCTTTAGAAGTTCTGTTAATCCACGTTCTGGCCAAAGCCACTACGTAGAAGAATTCTCTTATTAAGATAAAACCCACTGAAACATAAGATCCAACATACGAAATGTCTTTAAACTTATGACATGGACTAGATACTTGTTTTTTGTTCCTCATCTGAGGGAGATTTTCTTCTTGCCTTATGTGATTGGAGCAGTGGGGCACATTCCTTGCATCAGTGCCCCAGGTCATTGTTTCGGGGCCCCCGAGAAGCTGCGTTGGTCACCCAAGGGCCAGGGCGAGTGGGGTTGCTGCCAGGGGTGTTGCTGAGCACATATCAGGGATTAGTGAGTGTCAGCCTGTGAGATGTGTCTTTTAGTTGGTGAATCACCCAGAATTCATCAAGGTAAATGAGAGATGATACTTATACTTACCTAAAGAGTAAAGAGATTTATTGAACAGTGGTTAGATTGGCCAAAGACCCCTTAGGGAAGGTTCTAGAACTAGGTTTGGAAAGCAGGCATAAACAAGAGATGAGGCATACTCTGGGACCACAACCCTAATCACACTCCAATCATACTCCCTAATCATACTTCTTGCTGGGTAACCAAAAAAGAAAAATGTCTATGATGTTTGGCCACACGCTCTGCCGATATATATGCTTTTAGCATGTCACCCGGGATGTACCTAGGTACACGGGAACTTTCTGGTCATCCTTGATCCATGGAACCATGATGCATTGTACCTCCTCTTCTCTAAGCAGGATACCCTTGGACCCCTTCTTTACTGTAGGCCCTGGGATGAATCTGGAAGAGATGCTGGTTCAGTCTTGCTGCCGTTGCATGTTCTGTTGGCTGTCCTCAGGACAGCAGCCCAGGCTCCTCCAGGGTGTTCTGGGTCATGATGCTTCTCCTGGCCAATGGTGCAGATCTCCCCCTTTTCAGCCCATAGCTGGTCTGTAGTCCCATGAAGCAAAAGGGTGTAAGGAACAAGGCGCCTGGGCCCTTACTCCTTCTTCCTGCGGTCTCTGCTGCCACAGCACAAATCCTTTCAAAACTCTGGCCCATGTTGCCTTGTGTATCACAAAGGGGTCAATCCCTTGTTTGGGGTTTCATTTTGAAAAGTGCCTAGTCATTGCTTTTGGTTAGATAACTATCAAATAACATACTACGTTTTTTTGGCACTATAGTTTTCAAACATTTCCACAATGAGGAGCTCATTGTCTTAGCCTCCCTTTGAAATAGCCAGGGCCATTTTTATCCCCATCATGGAGTTGAGCCACCGAGGCCCAAAGGGCCCGAGGTCACACAGCTGCTAAGGGGTAGGGTTGGCCTTGGTTCTAGTTTACCTTACCCCTCACTTGGTGCTCCATGGACTGTTGTGTGGCTTCTAATGACAATGACATGTGCTGCTATTATGACACACTCACCCAAGATCTGGCATCATTGCTGGCAGTCATGCTCCCTGTGAAGTTTGCATACCCTTGTCTGAGCTCTGTCTGGGCCCCAGGCCAGGCTGTGTGAGCCAGGTGTCCTCTAAGGAGGTGAGGTACTCTCACTAAGAATGGTCTCTGCCTGCCGCTCTCACTCACTCCTGCTCAGGAATTTTCTCGTCCCTGCTCGTCCTGGATCTCTCAGAGGCAAGGCAAAAGCAGCTGATGAAGTGGCCACAGTCCCCTAAGAGGAGGCCAGTGGGTGGAATTCACAACAACCCCAGCCCTGAGGTTTGGAAGACAAACGACTTCTGTTTCAGACGAATGGGAGTGTCAAGTTATTCCAGCCCGATGAGATTACAGCTCAGAGGATCACGAGGAATCAATTCCTCCAGAAGAGGAAAAAAACAGCTGGCACAGGAGCTCTGCAGGGCCTTTTGCTAAAGGTAATGTGGGGTCACAGGCTGAAAGTTTCCAGGTGATGACAGGATTAGGGCGAGAGGGAACTGGCTTGTGAAAGAAGCCCAAATTATGGTCAGTGATGAGCCCAGGGAGCATCAGGAAGGTTCACAGACAAAAACATGACTTTGATGACCCAGACGCACCAGCTTCTGGGTCCCTTCTCTTTGTCCAGACACAACAGAAAGAGGTTAGAGCCTAAATGGAAATGCAGAAGTGCTAGGGATGTCAAGGCAAAGCAATGGAAAGATACAGGGGCCCAGGGAGAGGTAGGTGAGGAGAGTGAGACACTTTCCTGGGTCACAAGATTTAATGGGGAGCCCCGAGTCTCAGAAAGCAAGATAAGTAATATTTCAAGGCAATCTTTGCAAAAATCACAATTCAAAAATAATCAGTAGTGAACAGAATACTGACATTTTAAAGAAAGACTGGATCCGTAACAGTGCTCTATGGATCCATATTGGAGTCTCAGGCAAAAGGAAAGACCAGAAATGTTGATCCTGTCTTTATTTAAAATGTTGGCATTTTGTTTGTCATTAATCTTTTTCCATTTTTTCCATTTTTTATTGTGGTAAAGTATGTGTAACACAAAAGTGATCATTTTAACCATTTTCAAGTGCGCGGGTGAGTGGTCTAAGTGCGTTCACACTGTTGTGAGACCATCACCACCATCCATTTCCAGAAGTTCTTTCATTTTCCTCAGCTGAAACTCTGTCCCTGTTCAACACCAACTCCCCATCCACTGCTCCCCCAGCCCTCCGTGGCAACCAAACTTTTACTTTGTGCTTCTGTGACTTTGACTACTCTAGGCTTCTCCCGGAAGTAGAATCACACAGTCCCTTTGTGACTGGCCCATTTCGCTTGGCAGAATGTCCTCAAGGTCCATCTGTATTTTAGCACGTGTCAGAATTTCCTTCTTTTTTTTAAGGCTGAATAATATTCTATTGTAGGTCTACAACGCATTTTGTTTATTCATTCAGTCATCAATGGATATTTGAGTTGTTTCTACTTCTGGGCTAATGTGATGGATGTGGGGTTACAAGGAACTTATCAAGTCTCTGTTTCAATTCTTTTTCAGTATATACCTAGAAGTGGTATTGATGGATCATGTCGTAATTCTATGTTTAATTTTTTTTTTTTGAGAGAGAGAGAGAGAGAGAGAGAGAGAGAGAGAGCATGCAAATGGGGGAGAAAGGCAGAGGGAGAGAGAATCCCAAGCAGGCTCTACACTCAGCAGAGAGCACATTACAGGGATTGATCCCATGACTCTGGGATCATGACTTGTGCTGAAATCAAGAGTTGGATGCTCAGCTGACTGAGCCACTCAGGCACCCCTCTATGTTGTTGTTGTTGTTGTTGTTTTTTGAGGAAACTTTCTACTGTTTTATGCAGATTTTACATTTTAATTTTTTAAAAATATTGCATGTGAATATGATTTGCTTTAATACTGAATTTTCAGGACTCGTTTCAACCTAGTTCTGGCCCAGGAACACAATCCCTGATGCTTGGTGCTTCATACATGGCACCAAGTGGAGCCACAAAGCTCTTTTGCAGAACCATGGAAGACCCCCTTGGCTGACCCATTATTTATATTTTGCCCTTATTTGGGAAGATGATACTTTGGGTTGTTTTTCCAGTCATGTGTCCCGGTCACACAGGCCGAGCCACTGGCTTGTGCTACTGGCATAGATCTATGTAGGAGCCATCAGGGTTGTCCTATCTGACAGAGAGATGATTCTGATGGGAAGGTGGTGGCTCTGAGCACCTGTGGGAACTCTTGATCCTAAATTTCATTCGCAGCGCTTACTTCTAAGTAGTCCCCTTGTTTTTTTTGTTTTTGTTTTTATTTTTACTTTTCCAGGGAGTTCTTCTTCCATAGAAGGAGCCAACAAGATTTTGATCGCTTTCTTCAATCTTTTTTGTTTTGTTTCATTTTTATAAAAAGAAGGGCAGCTTCTGCCCTGGAATAAAACCTGATCTGCATTCTGACACAACACCCTTGGGCAGCCTGAGCACATTCTGGAATTACAGAAACAAACTCATCTGAGAAACAAAAAAGTTCTATTTATCGTACCTGCAAGGAAAGTGCAAGTGCTCACTGATGCCCATGGTGGCCACCCTTGGGGATCAGAAGGTGCCCTTGAAGACTGACCCATTTGGGAGCCCCCAGACAGGTGCTCACCATTAACTTTTTGGGATTTCTCCCCCTCAGGGCAATTCACTCCTTGGCTTTTAAGGTTGAATATGGGGTTCCCAAGTAGGAATCTCACCTCCATTTTGGGAGTCCTCTTGTCTCACCTTGAACCTCTCTGTTCCATGAATGGCCTCCTTTGTTCTTATGCTTATCCCAGGCATGAGTGCTATTTATTCGTCTTCTCACACCCAGGGACTTTCTGTTCTTTTTTTTGCTCGGAGACTGGGTAGGGAATGGATATGGGAGCACAGCATGATATTTTCCTATCGACTTGAGGGTGGATGCGCCACCTAATAACTTTGTGCCTCAGTTTCTTCAACAGCTCAACATTACCATGTGAATTCTTGCTGCCTTTGTCTCTATTGGGAAGAGTACTTTTGAAATGAGGAAATGTTGATTAAATCTAAGGGTGTGTGGTTGGTGGACTGCATGCATTAATTCTACAAAAAGTTATAGGAGTCCCACTGTGTAACTGGTGCTGTTTTAGGCACAAAAGGTATAGGAGACCACTAAAACATGGTTGGGGTAGAGTTGGGGGCACAGACAAGTAAAAGGATTTGATGTGTTTAGTGTAGTGCCCGGTACAGTTCAACAAATGGTAGTCCTTGTTTCTATCTTCCTCCTCTTCCTCCTTCTCCTTCTTGTCCTCCCTAACACATACTGTGCTAGGCCTGGGCAAATGAAGAGGAAGCTGTAATTCCTTCGTGTAACTGGATAATCTGGAGGGAGAGATAGACATGCTAACTAGTCTGGATGTGTATGAGGTAGAAGCTAGCATGCTTATCAGCTATTCCTCACAAAGTCCTTTCATAGGCTAGGAAACGCAGGCTTGTGCAGTCATATGATTTCTTTCAGACATGCAAATAGTACAGAGAAAAAAAAAAGCCAAAATTCAAACCCAGGGCATGCTGATGGCAAAGCCTGAGCCATTCCATCTTAGGGAGAGGTTGGTCAGTGTTTGTCAAATGAATATTCATTCGTCGGATGCACAGGAAAATGCCAGAACAGGTAGCACAGGACAGAGAAGAGATGCTTAAAAGATTATAAAAGAATATCTGCATTTTTTTGCTTCCTGCAGTGTGTGCGTATCAGGGAAAAAGAGAGGAAACAGCAACCAAAGCCCATCTTCTGTGAATCAGTAGCAGAAAAAAGCATAGACTCTGTCAAAGACTGCAGATTTTGTAGAGCGTTAAATTACCAGATGATGATTTCAGAATTGACAGCTGAAAACTGTTTCCGTCTATTGGGATGATTTGGGTCTATTGTCCTTGCTTTTGCCCTATATCCTACAGGATAATAACCTTTTCTTTTTTGTTCTCGAATCAGGGAACAGATTTGGGTGAGTGACAGGGAAGCGCGGAGGGGGGCAGACAGCTGAGAGGAAGGTGGAGCTGGTGGTTTCTTTCCTTTCTTAAGAATATTTGATGAAAGCTTCAGACCCTCTGGCCATCCGGTCTGTCCAGAGTCTCATAAAATGTGCTAGCACGTTGTGAAATGAGCACTTTTTCCCCCACACAGAAAATCACATTTTTTAAAACATATAAAATAGGGGCATTTGGGTGGCTCAGTCAGTTGAGCATCTGACTCTTGATTTTGGCTCAGGTCATGATTCCAGGGTTGTAGGATCAAGCCTGCATTGGGCTCTGCACTGAGAATGGAGCCTGCCTGGAATTCTCTCCCCCCCCACCTCTCTCTCTCTCTCTCTCTCTCTCTCTCTCTCTCTCTTTCTCTCTCTCTTCCCCTCTGCCCCTCCCCTCTGCTAGTTCTCTCTCTCTCTCTCATAAAATAAAATAAAATAAGACAAAAATAAAATATAAAATTAGTACACATTCACTGAAACACATAGAAAAGTATAGAAGGGAGTGACCATCATTCATTATTCCATCACTGCGTGATGTACACATACACTCACCCACACATATTGTATTACAAAAAGGGGATCCTACTCATGGTAGACACCTCTTGGGTACATGTGCAATCATTTTTCTTACTCTGGGAACATCCCAATAATCAGGGTTTACATTATTTGATACACCAAACCTGCTTGACTTTGGTGTAGACATCTGATCCAATCTAGACTAATCTAGACCAACTCAGACAATGTTCTTTGGAATTTTTTTTCTACTGAGATCCCAGAAACTATACTGGTTTCTGCCCTTTCCTCATTCTTAGTTGGTTTATTCTTTAATCCATGAAAATTTCCAGCCTTTTTCCAGTGAAGGCTTGCTCTTCCCTTCCCTTCCTTTCTTTCTTTTTCTCCTTCTGTCTTTCTTATTCTAGCCAGAATCAATTCCTCTTTACAACCTGAAGAACGTGAGTGAATACAGAACTGACTGCTTTCTAATCTTTTCTACTTAATGATGTATCTTGGGCATTTTCCCAGGTTAATAATTAGTCACAGACACATGTATAATGGTTGCATAATATTCCAGTGAATAGATGTACCACAACATCTATAAGTAAAGGGAAACTGT
Organism: Prionailurus viverrinus; assembly: GCF_022837055.1. Lineage (NCBI taxonomy): Eukaryota > Metazoa > Chordata > Mammalia > Carnivora > Felidae > Prionailurus > Prionailurus viverrinus. Next base: position 151,874,045 of record NC_062562.1, read on the forward strand.
TTTCAGCTGTCAATGCTGAATCCATTGTCTGGTAATTGAAACTTGGTGGTTTTTTTTGTTGTTGTTGTTGTTTTTGTTTTTTGTTTTTTTTGGATTTTATAGATAATCCTGCAGCAAAAATTACAAGGTGTATGTGTTTGTGTTGTGTTTTCTTCTACTTTTTTTAGTTTTAATCAGACATTCTTTTTCTAGCTCCTCAAATAGAATTTTTTCTTTTTCAATATTTTTCTTGTTTATTTCTAATTTTGAGGACTTTATTTAAAGCTCTAAATTGCTAAGTACAATCTAAACTGCACCTAGAAATTTTAATATGCATTATTTTCACTGTAGTTCAGGTCAAAATATTTTACAATTTCATTGATGATTATCTCTTTAATCTGTGCAGAAGAGTGCATTTTAAGTTTTCCAATAAAGGAGCTGCTGTTTGTTAAAACTTTATCATGGGCCTTAAAAGAATCTCAGCACATTTAAGAATATTGAGATGGACACATTTAAGAATATTGAGATGGGGCTCAGTTGACTTTGGCTCAGGTCATGATCTTGCAGTTCATTAGTTCGAGACCCACATCGGGCTTGCTGCTGTCAGACTGTCAGTAGAGCCCACTTTGGATCCTCTGTCCCTCTTTCTCTGCCCCTCCCACACTTGCACTATCCCAAAAGTAAACATTAAAAAAAAAAAAAAAGAATATCGAGATCACGGGACACCTGGGTGGCTCAGTTGCTTGAGCATTCATCCGACTTGAGCTCAGGTCATGATCTCAAAGTTTGTGAGTTCAAACCCTGCATCAGGCTCGATGCTGACAGCTCAGAGCCTAGAGCCTGTTCAGATTGTGTTTCCATTTCTCTCTGCCCCTCCCCCACTCACGATCTGTTTGTCTCTCTCTCAAAAAATAAACAAACATTAAAAAATTTGAAAAAGAGGGGCGCCTGGGTGGCGCAGTCGGTTAAGCGTCCGACTTCAGCCAGGTCACAATCTCGTGGTCCGTGAGTTCGAGCCCCGCGTCAGGCTCTGGGCTGATGCCTCGGAGCCTGGAGCCTGTTTCCGATTCTGTGTCTCTCTCTCTCTCTGCCCCTCCCCCGTTCATGCTCTGTCTCTCTCTGTCCCAAAAATAAAAACGTTGAAAAAAATTTTTTTTAAATTTGAAAAAGAATATTGAGATCATATGGAATGTGCGTTCGAATCCTGTGTAGTTAAGCTAAAAATCAACACCACCAACAAAAGACTCAAATCCTTTATATTTGGATATTTAAATATATTGTCATAAATAACTTACGCATCAAAGAAAATCAATTACAAAAAATTTAAAAATACTTTGGACTGGATCATAATGAAAATATGACAGATTAAAACTTGTGGATGCCCCAAATCAGCCAGGAGGAGATCAAAAATTCACTCTTCGCAGATGACATGATACTCTATATGGAAAACCCAAAAGATTCCACCAAAAAACTGCTAGAATTGATTCATGAATTCAGCAAAGTTGCAGGATATAAAATCGATGCACAGAAATCAGTTGCATTCCTATACACCAACAATTAAGAGAAAGAGAAATCAAGGAATCGATCCCATTTACAGTTGCACAAAAAACCATAAAATACCCAGGAATAAATCTAACCAAAGAGATGAAAAATCTATACACTGAAAACTATAGAAAGCTTATGAAAGAAATGGAAGAAGACACAAAAAAATGGAAAAAGATTCCATGCACCTGGATAGGAAGAACAAATATTGTTAAAATGTCGATACTACCCAAAGCAATCTCCATATTCAATGCAATCCCTATCAAAATAACACCAGTATTCTTCACAGAGCTAGAACAAATCATCCTAAAATTTGTATGGAACCAGAAAAGACCCTGAATAGCCAAAGCGATCTTGAAAAAGAAAACCAAAGCAGGAGGCATCACGATCCCAGACTTCAAGCTATACTACAAAACTGTAATCATCAAGACAGTATGCTACTGGCACAAGAACAGACACTCAGATCAATGGAATAGAATGGAGAACCCAGAAATGGACCCACAAACGTATGGCCAACTAATCTTTGACAAAGCAGGAAAGAATATCCAATGGAATAAAGACAGTCTCTTCAGCAAGTGGTGCTGGGAAAACTGGACAGTGACATGCAGAAGAATGAACCTGGGCTACTTCCTTACACCAGACACAAAAATAAACTCAAAATGGATGAAAGACCTCAATGTAAGACAGGAAGCCATCAAAATCCTGGAGGAGAGAGCAGGCAAAAACCTCTTTGATCTTGGCTGCAGCAACTTCTTACTCAACACATCTCTGGAGGCAAGGGAAACAAAAGCAAAAATGAACTACTGGGACCTCATCAAAATAAAAAGCTTCTGCACAGCGAAGGAAACAATCAGCAAAACTAAAAGGCAACAAAAAGAATGGGAGAAGATATTTGCAAATGACATATCAGATAAAGGGTTAGTATCCAAAATCTAGAAATAACTTATCAAACTCAACACCCAAAAAACAAATAATCCAGGGAAGAAATGGGCAAAAGACATGAATAGACACTTCTCCAAAGAAGACATCCAGATGGCCAACCGACACATGAAAAAATGCTCCACATCACTCATCATCAGGAAGGTACAAATCAAAACCACGATGAGATACCACCTTACATCTGTCAGAATGGCTAACATTAACAACTCAGGCAACAACAGATGTTGGCAAGGATGTAGAGAAACAGGATCTCTTTTGCATTGTTGGTGGGAATGCAAGATGGTGCAGCCACTCTGGAGAACAGTATGGAGGTTCCTTAAAAAACTAAAAATAGAACTACTCTACAACCCAGCAATTGCACTACTAGGCATTTATCCAAGGGATACAGGTGTACTGTTTCAAAGGGACACATTCACCCCCATGTTTATAGCAGCACTATCAACAATAGCCAAAGTATGGAAAGAGCCCAAATGTCCATCGATGGATGAATGGATAAAGAAGATGTGGTTTATATATACAATGGAGTATTACTCAGCAATCAAAAAGAATGAAATCTTGCCATTTGCAACTATGTGGTTGGAACTGGAGGGTATTATGCTAAGTGAAATTAGCAAGAGAAAGACAAAAATAATATGACTTCACTCATATGAATGAAAACAGATGAACATAAGGGAAGGGAAACAAAAATAATAGAAAAACAGGGGACAAAACAGAAGAGACTCATAAATATGGAGAACAAACTGAGGGTTACAGGAGGGGTTGTGGGAGGGGGATGGGCTAAATCGGTAAGGGGCACTAAGTAATGTCTCCTGAAATCATTCTTGCACTATATGCTAACTAATTTGGATGTAAATGTAAAAAAATAAAAAATAAAACAAGTTAAAAAAGACACTTGTGGATGCAGTTTTAGTTTTAAAAGGAAACTGACAGCACAAAAATGCACATATTTAAAAAGAAGGCTGAAAATGAATAATCTATGTACCCATTTCAGAAAGTCAGAAGCAGCAGTGATGGCAACAAATACACATATTCACTAAAGATGCCTGTAGGGTCACCTTCAGTTGAGGTTTGTGTCTATCTTCTGTCTTCATATCTAGAGTTTTAAAATTTTTGAAGATGCTTCCATTTGGCCTCTCAGGCACTTATTCCAGGATCAAGTCTCATGATGGTGTTTGAGGGCTCCTGCTCTGTGGAAATACTAGGAAGATACAGACTAGTAGCTTAATTCCTGATCATGAGGCTCCTCCCAGGTTTACAGTCTGCTTCTCAGCTGCTTTTCATGAGGCAAGAAACTCATCTTCCCAGTCCCCCTGTACTCTCTCAATGGAGGCCACCAACAGTGAGTCTGAGCCCAATTCCCTTGTTAAGGACTGAATGTTTGTACTTCCTTCCAAACTCCTATTTTGAAGCTTAATGCCCAGCATGGCTGTATTTGGAGATAGCGCCTCTAAGGAAGTAGGTTAAATGGGGTGGTGAGTGGGGTCCTTCTAAGAAGAGACATCAGGAAAACACCCTCCTCCCCTCTTTCCCTCCCTCCTTCCCTCTCTCCCTCTCTCTCTTTCTCTTTGTGTGTGTGTGTGTGTGTGTGCACGTGCGCACATAGAGGAAAGGCCTTGTGAGGACATAGAGAGAAGGTGACCATCCACAAGTCAGGAAGAGATGTCTCTCCAGAAAATGAACCCGTGGGACCTTGATGGGGTACCTCCAGCCTCAAGAACTATACAAAAATGTTTACATTGTGTTAAGGCAGCCCAGGGAGACTAACACACTGTCCTTCGGGGTGACCAAACCATTGCTTACCTTCCCTGCTCTGGGGTTCAGTAGCCTGTACTCTGTCTCCAGTCCTGGTCACTTTGCACATGCTCCACAGGGATGTTTATTTTTGAGTCCAATTCTGACTTTTAGCTTTTCTTTTCTTAACCTATTTTATCTTCTGTGGGGAGAGCTAGGGAGTACCTCAAATGTGAGCTTGCTGTTTAAGATCTTATGTGATTTCTAGGAAGAAAGACTTGTAAGGAGATAGATGTGCCATTTAATTTTGCCCTAGAAATTAGGAAGATTCAATGGCCTTACTAAATGGCCCCCCCTTTTTTCTCTTGTGAACACAGCATTGGAATCAGCGGGTTCCTACTTCATAGTTACTAATGATTCCAAGATCCACTATGGACCAGTAGTGTGCAGATCATTCTGGGGGAGGCTGTCAGCCACTCCTTTGCCTTTCTTCATCCCCTGGCTGCAGACCAGGGCTCTCCAGCTCCAGCTCCCTGTGCCTGTCCACATTACCACCAACTCCCAGCTTTACCTTCCCAAGCAACAATGGCAAAGCTGCATCCTTTTTATGGACCTAAATGAGATTCAGGTTGGGAAACTAAGCTACAGTGATGTATTGTTTGTGACTGTGAATGTCTGTGTGTGTGTGTGTGTGTTTGTTTACTTGACATCATTGCTTTTGAAGTGAGAGATGATACTCCTGATTGTGCCCACATAGGGCAGATGTGCCTGGGCATGATATGTAACTGTGGGTCCCCTCCCTCCACTCGCCCACTGGTGGCTTCTTAGCTTGCCAAGCCAAACTGTTATAGGCTCTGTAGCCATTTGTGCTTCTGCCTCACAGACTTAAAGAACTGGGGCCGTTTCTTAATTTGAACCTCTTTTTCTTTTTCTCAGTGCTACAGGATTACCTGGTTGTGTCTGTGGTTTCCAGCATGTTACTTTCAACTTTGACCATCAAGAATCAAATGGAACAAATGGTTTCAGATGCAATTCTCTTGAATTCCAGGGGGCTGTGTAGTGACATAGAAGTATGATGGATTTTGTGTTAATAGATCTTGGGCATCCATCTGTGAGCTTAACCTCTGTGAGTTCACCTCTAAGGTGAACATTATAATGCGTACTCCATAGGGTTGGTGTGAGTGTTAAATACACGTGAAGTACCCAGTCTGTGTCTTCCCTCCCCACTGCACCCTGTGTTTCTAGGTGTTAGTGTAAGACGTAAATCCAGTGGTTTGACCACTCTGGTGTTCTTTTATTTCCATAACATTGTGACTGTGATGTAACAGCCATTACTTCGGAGGTTCATCTGGTTTGTCTCATGACCCCCCACCCCTGCCATAATTACCTCCATGAGGTCATTAACGAATATAGTTATTAGGAGAGAATTACAGATCATTTTTAAAAAGCCTGAAAGGGTAAGTGGGGTAGACTAGAACCTGCCAGAAGAGGGTGTAAGACTTGAAATTGCTGAGCACAGCAATGGGAACCATCCCTTCCCAGTGGGAGAAGGCTGACTGACAAAATTTCTGTTCTTGAATAATTCACTGAAAGGAAAGGAGAGAGAGCAGACTTGCTGCTTTTGGTAATTCTAAACCCTGGAAAAATATAAAAGAGTTGGATATGGCCTTTGATACAATCCCATCTCCTTTTTTTGTGTCCCCCCTCCACCTTCATTCGGCCACTGTGTGTGGCACCCCACCAGGCCTGGCCTCCTCAGTTCTTACAAATTTACCTCTTCTTCCCTCAAATTGAGTATCCTTTTGGTGCCTGACTATCAGACCTGTTTCTCTGTACAGTGTTCTTTGTCAACTCTTTCAAGGGGGCTGCATTTTATAAGAATTGCTTTGGGGTGCCTTGGTGGCTCAGTTGGTTAAGCCTCCGACTTTGGCTCAGGTCTTGATCTCACGGTTCATGGGGTCGAGCCCCGCATCAGGCTCTGTGCTGACAGCTCAGAGCCTGGAGCCTGCTTCAGATTCTCCCTCTCTCTCTACCCCTCCCCTGCTCATGCCCTGTCTCTCTCTCTCTCTCTCAAAAATAAATAAACATTAAAAAAATTAAAAAATAATAAAAGAATTGCTTCTTAATGGAATGACATATTTAATTGGTCTATCCTATACTAATTGTAAGAAATAAAATAATGGTATGATGTGACTGCCTCAAGTAGGCTGTGTTAATGTGAACACAATATGAAGCATGAAGAAGTGTAAATTCCAATCTGACTTCATGGGCAGTAGGCTTCTCTTAGAATTTTCATGTATAGTTTTGGACTCCCAGCTTTAAAAAACACCTGGACACAATGGGATACATTTGGATTAATGAGGAGTAAAGAGCAGGTTCAGCAAGGCCGGGAGAGCTACCATCCACTTTCACGAGGAACGTCTTCTAGGAAAGGGATAGACTTGTTCAATATCATACTGTTGGGTGAAATGTACATGGAGTTTATTTTGTTTTTGTTTTTTCTTAAGTAAGCTCTCTCTACACGCAACGTGGGACTTGAGCTCACAACCCCGAGATCAAGAGTCCCATACTGTACCAACTGAGCCAGTGCCAGGCACCCCAAATTGGCTGTTCTTTGAATCAGAACTTCCCAGAGATGCAATGGGCTGTCAGAAGGCCAGCTCTCAAGGAGATTCTAGTCCAACTAATCAAGGTTGTCCCTGAGTGAAATCCCAGAGGGCAGCTGGTGGGTGGAGTAAATTTTCGGAGAAGGGACAGATTCCTTCCCAGGGACTTATACTGTCTTCCCTAGGCAAGTGAAGGCTGAGCCTTGAAGAGGGCTGGTGTTATCGAGATGAGAGGAAAGAAGTGATGGTAGGACCATGACATTCTTGCATTCACATAACAACCCGGCTGTGGGAAATGGACTTTTAGTTTATTTGCTTTAGTGGCGACTGTTTGCAGGCTCCTGAACACTTATGCGTATGAGTCATTTTTATTTTATCTCTGTAGACTGAGTCCCCAGTGAGATAAGGAGGCATCTTGCGAGATCTAGATATGCCGTTTAGATGATAAAGTAAATTTAAACTTTTTCAGGATCAAATTAGTTTTACTTTTAACCCCAGACAATCTCTCTCTTCCAAAGAAAACGAATCTAAAGATTTATATAAAGTATTCAAGGTTCTTTGGATCATATGCAAGCCTGACTCAGTCTTACCCAGGTGAGTTTTTAGGTATAGTAGAGTTTTGAGAATTAAATTCTCTATGAACTAGCAAGAAATGAGAGAAAGTAGTGCTTGATATGCACTTGGACTCTTGCACAGTCCAGAAACTTAAACACCAGCACAGTTTTGTGGGCAATAACTCATAAGCTCTGTATATCCAATTGTGTTCTTTTCCTATTTCTCTCCTATCAGAGTCCTTTCTTTCAAGGACCTAAATTGGTATTTAATAAATCGTTATTTACCGGAATGCTATACAAAGCTTTAAAAAGTGTTTATGACTCAAACTTGATAATGCAGCAATCACATAAAATCACATTAAGTTACAATTTAAAATTCCCATTGGACTCTTCTGCTATCCTTAGACCCTGTAAATAATACCGACAATATTGAAAATTAAGTATCTTTTATGCGTAACAGAAATTCCTTTCTAATGAAAAAATTTTACAGTGGTTTACCAATGAAAATTGCAAATACATAAGTATAAAACAATAGAGGCATGAAACCCATATCCATTAAAATAAAAACCCTAAGGGGCGCCTGGGTGGCTCAGTTTTTTGAGCATCTGACTTTGGCTCAGGTCATGATCTCATGGTTCAAGGGTTCGAGCCCTGCATCAGGCTCTGTGCTGACAGCTCAGAGCCTGGAGCCTGCCTTTGATTTTGTCTCCCTCTCTCTCTGATCCTTCGCCACTCGGGCTCTGTCTCTCTCTCAAAAAATAAAATAAGTGTTAAAATTTTTTTTTAAATAAAAACTCTAAGCAAACCAGGAGTAGAAAGAAACTTCTTAAACCTAACTAAAAACCTATAATTTACAAAAACCTATAGCTAGCATCATACTTACTGGTGAAAGACTGAATACTTTCTCCTTAAGACAGGGAACCAGGCAAGAATGTCTGCTGTCACCATTCCTATTCAGCGATGTCGTGGAGGTTCTTTTGGTGCAATAAGGCAAGTAAAAGAAATAAAAGGCATGCAGATCAGATGAAGTAAAACTACCTCTACTCACAGACAGCATGATCTTTTATATAGGAAACCCCAAGCATCTACAAAACTGCTAGAACTAATATCTTGTATTTGCAGGATACACGATCAAGGTAACACGTAGCTGTATTTCTATACACTAGCAGTTAGACATTGAAATGAAAAGTACTATTAACAGCCTCAGAAATATGAAATATATAGGAGCAAATTTGACAAAAGGAACGAAAGCCTTTTTATACACTGAAAACTATAAAACATAGCTGGAAAAAAAATCAAAGAACCCCTAAATAAATGGAGAGATATGTCATGTTCATGAATTAGAAGAACCAATATTGTTAAGATGTCAATTCTCCTGAAATTGATCCTTAGATCAAAGCAAGCCTAATTAAGGGCCCCTGAGTGGCTCAGTTGGTTAGGACTCCAAATTTGGCTTGGGTCATGATCTCATGGCTCTTGAGTTTGAGCCCCACATTGGGTGCTGTGCTGATAGCTCAGGGCCTGGAGCTTGCTTCGGATTCTGTGTTTCCCTCTCTCTCTGCCCCTCCCCTGCTTGCTTTCTCTCTCTCTCTCTCTCTCTCTCTCTCTCAAAAATAAATAAACATTTAAAAAAATCAAAGCAAGCCTAATTAAAATCCAGCAGAACCTTTTTTTGGGGGTAGAAATTGACAAGCCAATTCTAAAACTTATAAAGAAATTCAAAGAACATAGAATAATCAAAACAACTTTTACAAAGAAAGACAAAGTTGGAGGACTTAACACTATCTGACTTTAAGATTTTAAGGTATAGTAATGAAGACAGCATGGTATTGGCATAAGGATAGACCTACAGATCGATGCAACACAACCCAGAGTCCAGAAATAGACCTTCATCTATATGTCCATTGCTCTTCAACAAAAGTGTCAAGGCAATTCAATTGGGAAAGAACAATCTTTTCAACAAATAGTACTGGAGAAACTGGATACCTGAAGGTAAAACACCAAAACCAATCAAAAAGCACCTTAACTCGTGTCTCACACAGTCTCTAAAGAGTAACTTGGCACGCATCAGACACCCAAATAGAGGAAATGAAACTATGAAATTTCCAGCAGAAAACACATGAGATCTTAGCAACTTTATATTTGACAAAGATTCTTAAATAGGACACAAGTTAAAAAATGAATTGGATAGGGGCGCCTGGGTGGCGCAGTCGGTTAAGCGTCCGACTTCAGCCAGGTCACGATCTCGCGGTCCATGGGTTCCAGCCCCGCATCAGGCTCTGGGCTGATGGCTCAGAGCCTGGAGCCTGTTTCCAATTCTGTGTCTCCCTCTCTCTCTGCCCCTCCCCCGTTCATGCTCTGTCTCTCTCTGTCCCAAAAATAAATAAACGTTGAAAAAAAAATTAATTAAAAAAAATATGGCTCCAGGAATTGTGCTACTGGATATTTACCCAAGGAATACAAAACCCTAATTCAAAGGGATACATGCACACCGATGTATACAGCAGCATTATTTGCAGTAGCCAAATTATGGAAGCAGCCTAAATACCCATCAACTGATGAATGGATAAAGAAGTGATATGTATACACACAATGGAATATTCGGCCATAAAAAGGAATGAAATTTTGCCATTTGCAATGACATGGATGGAGTTAGAAAGTACAACGCTAAGTGAAATACGTCAGTCAAAGAAAGACAAATACCATATGATTTCACTCATATGGGAATTTAAAAAACAAAACAAACGAGCGAAGGGGAAAAAAAGACAAATCAAAAAAGAGACTCTTAACTCTGGAGAACAAACTGACGGCTACCAGAGAGGAGGTGGGGGCGGATGGGTAAATAGGTGATGGGAATTAAAGAGAGTACCTGTTGTGATGAGCACCGTATGATGTATGGAAGTGTTGAATCAGTATATCGTACATCTGAATATAATATTTCACTGTATGTTAACTAACCGGAATTAAAATAAAAACTTTAAAAAATAATAAAGAGTGGTTCAGAGAATTTGTTATTTTTTATTAAGTTATAAAATGTTCAAGTGTATTTCTAAAACTTGAATAAAATCAAAATTGTTGAAAAACTGAACAAAAAATACTTGTAGGGTCGCCTGGGTGGCTTAGGCAGTTAAGCATCTGATGCCTGATTTCGGTTTAGGTCATGACCTCACAGTTCATGAGATTGAGACCCACGTCAGGCTCTGCACTGACAGTGTGGAACCTACTTGGGATTCTCTCTCTCTCTCTCTCTCTCTCTCTCTCTCTCCCTGCCCTTCCCCTGCTCGCT